>NC_137786.1:125734894-126334894 GCF_963383645.1 Muscardinus avellanarius | reverse complement strand
AAAAATCTCATGCAAAAAGGTAGTTGAGTGTTGTATAAGTTTATACATATATATATATATATATATATACATTTATGTGTACATGTTTATTTATTCCACTAGGTGAAAATAAGAGTGCCTTTGCTCCAGATTGTTAGCTGTATGATAGGTGTAAAGAAGGAGCTGTTTGGATAGAATTTAGAAGAATGATTATTTTATACAGGTATACAGTGTAGGGAGACATAGTTATCATGGTCACAGCTGATGGAACTGGACATCTTGTCTAACCTTTTCTCATTTTAAATATCAGAAAGCAGAAGCCCTTAGAAGTTGTTACACAGGTTAACTTGTTTAGGTTAATATCTTTAAGATATTCCCTGCTCCAGGATTTTTCTCCTTCCCTAAACACCACCACAATGGATAACTTGATATTAACTCACTAGCGACAATCATAGCCTAATAGTATTTATGGAAAGCTTTTTATTGCCAGACATAATTCTAATCACTTCTTAGATACTACTTTTGTGTATGAGCATACCGTCAGCTACAGCCTACCTACATGTCTCTTTGTATGGTCTACAATAATTCTTAAGATCCAGCTGGATACCCCCCCCATACTGGAAATGGAACCCAGGGGAATTCTACCTCTGAGCTACACCCCCAGCCCTATTTTTTATTCTTTGTTTTGAAACAGTGTCTCACTGAGTTGCAAAGAGCCTCACTAAGCAGTAGCTGAAGCTGGCTGTGAAACTTGATCCTCCGGTCTCAGCCTCCAGAGTGCTGGGATTAGAAGTGTGCGCCACCACACCCAGCTGGATTTATTAAAACTCAATACGTAACAACCCACTTATTTGTATAGAAATATGAGCTTTATTAGTTTTTAGCATATCTAGTCATTTACTTTATTCTTGTGAAGGGAGGAGTAAGATGGTTCAAGAGAGTGATTACTACCCTCTCCCCTTTTTTTCTTTCCAGAGACCTTGGGTTTCTGAGTTTCTGGGTATGTAAATATTTGCAGAGTGAGCTGTAACTGTTCAACACTAACATGGGAGCTGGCCTGGGTTTTCTTCATCATGTGGGCTGGGGGTTGCTGGTTTGAGCCGTCACAGTGGGAACATCCTAGACGATGTGGTTGTCTTCCCTATTTAATTAGTTGAAACTCAGTCGTGAAAGTCATTTACTTTGCCATGGCTTTATCAGTCTCTTTTCTAATTCAAAAACAATTTACCTTAAAAATGCAAGAAGTCCAGTTTACTTAGTACACAGTTTTGCAGATAAGTTGAGATAATACAAGAGAATACTTTTGAAAGTACTGACAGTCTCCAACTTACCATGGTTCGAGTTAAGATTTTTGACTTTAAGATGGTGTGGAAGTGATATGTGTTCAGCAGAAACTGTACTTCGAACCTTGGTCTTTTTCTGGGTTAGTAATAAGAAGTATCGTGCTCTGCTGCAGTGCTGGTCAAGGGCAGTGAGCTGCAGCTCCCAGCTAGCCATTCTGCCCTGAGCTCAACAGCCACTACTCTGGTATACAGTGTTACTTAGCTACTGTGTTCAGTAGGATAGGACTGTTAAGTGCATTTTAAATTTAACAATATTTTCAATTTACCATGAGTTTATTAGGACCTAAAAAAACACCATTGAAAATCCAGGAGCATCTGTGCCTTCTCAGTGGCTAAATTATACCATTGGGAGCAGCAGAGGACTGTTGGATTAAATTTTTAATAACAATTGTGGAAATGTTATGTTTCACCCCAATAAGAGAAATTAAATTTTGATATTCTTGTAGTGGATAGGCTGCAGCATGAAGCAGCATGAAGTTGTTTTTTTTTTTTTTTTTAATCATGCCCCTGTGTAAACTAAGGCCTGTGGTGTAAGAACTCTTCTGTGGCCAAATACCACTTCCTAGTGGTGAGCTGCTCAAAGGATCCATGAAACTACTAAAGATACAAAGGACCTTCCCCACCACCCCAAGCCACAGCTAATTATCTGAGGCTGTGAGGTCCATTCCTCTGCAAGAGCAGGCACAGATCAGCCTTGAGCGTCCACTCCACATCTGACTCACTAGGTAAACACGACTGTTCCAGGAGCAGTATTTTCAAGTTGTCTCAGTGAACTTAATTAGTTTTCTTCTACAGTATTTTCTCACTAGCTTCTTGTTTTTGTTGATGGAGAATGCTTCTGGGACATCCTTTCTCTCTTTTAAACTAACAGACAACTGACCTTACGCTGTTGGTCTGTTTTATTTTTGTTGGTTCTTTACTGAAGTGTCGTAGTTCTCCTACAAACATACCCACCTTTTACCAGGACTCTGACTCACTGTAGCTCTAACATTATTTCCTCCACAAAGAAGCAAATAATAGGAGACCTTTTTGTTGCCAGTTTTAATAGCACTAGAGAGGAACCAACCTTTCACCCTTTGGCTTTATTATATTGGTAATATATTTGTTTTCATAAGTGGCTTTGCAGTTTTTCCCAGCTGCACCTCTAACATTCTTCTGATAGCTATCCGTTAGTGTCTCAGAACCCTAATTTCTTCATTTGTAAAGTCTTAGGAAGTATTACTTTTTACCTGAGAGTGATGTTTTGGGAATTAAATTATATTATGCTTATTAAGTATCTTGCACAGTGCTTGGCACATAGCATGTGCTCCATACTTTTTTTGATATATAAGCTTATTTCTTTGTCAGTACAAATAAATTATTTTTACCTTCTTTGGACATTCTGTATGCTATTAGTAGTAAGTATTAAGGTTTGTCAGCTTGTTTATTTTTATGTCTTTAGGTTGGTATTTTTTAAGCCAACCTTCAATTCTATACACACCATACTTTTATCAGTGTTAGTATTGTTCCATTTCTTCCCTTTTCCTATAAGGTAGATTGTTGTGTAGGGTAAGTATCTTTTAGGTGGGGTGCTTCTTGCTACAGAGCTGACTCCCCAAAAGATTAGTGATAAAACTACAACATTTTACTATCTCTTGTTATTTTAGAGGTTAATTAGATGCAGCTGGGCAGTTTTTCTGCTGGCTGTGCTTGGGTCTACAATGCAGTTGTAACCAAAGGTCCCCTAGAGCTGAAGCAGCTAGAGTAGCTTCATTCACATTTTGGACCTATGTGGAGGGCTGGATCCCCTCGCTCTAGCTCTCCCCATTTAATCTCTAGACATGGCTATCTCGGGCATCTCTGTGGCGGCTAGATCCCAAGAGCCCAAATGAAAATAGAAGCACCAGGCCTTCTTCCAGACTTATGCCTGGACTTGGGGTGGGAGGGGCTTCATGCAAGGGTGAATTCTGAAACTATCTTGGGAGATTAGCTATCCAGTAGGTAAGATCTTAAATTTTGACCATTTTCTCACTGTCTCCATCACCTAGTTCCCAGTGGAATGTGTTACCCATTGTGTTTTACTTACCAGCCGGAGGTGAAGCCCAACTGTTCTTCAGTTAAAATCTTCTGAGGTTAAACTAGCAAATTGTTACTGCCAAAGAGGGAGTGGTAGTGCAAAAGAAGAATGAAGACCTTCAGGCCACTCAACTATGGCATCATGCGCTGAATTTTTCAAGCAATTCATCTGCCCTCCCATGAGCAGACGATTGCTACCAGATGTTAGGTGTCACAAATAAAGGGTTACTGGTTTTAACTTCTAGGGTTCTAATGATATGAGTGCTGATAATGTCAGTGTGGCGGTTATATTGCTAACTGGGTAGAAGGTGCTGAAATGAGTTTCTTGAAGCTATCTTCTCTCACTCTCCCCCCCCCCACCCCTTCTGTCTCTTTGTAGTTCCTTTGGAAACAAATACAAAACCGGAAACAGTCACGCCTCCCGATGCTGCTCAGAATGATGAAAGAGACCCAAAAGATGCTTCTGACTCTGGCTCACGGAGCTCATTTCCCATGGCGGCGGCGTCAGAGAAGAATGCCAGCGGAAGCGCTGCCCCTGATGCCCCTATCATACTGAGCCCCCCACAGACCCACAGTCCAGACACGTACAACCTGGTGTGGAGGGCAGGGAAGGATGGCGGACTGCCCATCAACGCCTATTTTGTGAAATATCGAAAGGTAATGCCATCCCATTGGTCACTTCTCTCCTCGCATCGCGGCCCTGTTTGTATGATGTGTGCTTGTTATCTTTTACACTTGTGGAAGGGCAAGGAGCAGAGCAACAGTGTTCCTGAATGGTGAGTTTGTCACAGATTTTCTTCAACATGTGGGATTGACCAAGCTTACAAAAGCCAGAAGAACAAAGAATAGCAGAGCATGGTAGCACACACCAGTAATCTCTGTATTTGGGGGGCAGAGACAGGAGGATTGCAGGTTCAAGGTCAGCCTCAGCAACTTAGCAAGGCCTCAACAACTATACCCTGTTTTAAAAATAAAATAGAACATTGGGCTGAGGATGGAGCCTGGAGGTAAAATACCCCTGGGTTCAATCCCCACTATCATACACACAAATAAAATAGGGCTGGTTGTATAACTTGTAGCTAGAATGCTTCTGGGTTCCCTCTCCACTATCATCCCCTGCCACACATACATAAAATGAAGTATAAGCAGTTTTTCCCCAAATTGGTATTCTAAACATTCCATAACCACTTAACATTTTAAAATCAAACCATATGTTTTAATCCCTTGGGTGTCAAGCTCTGTGAACCACTTTAAAATTGTCATTCTGTCCTTTACTAAGATAGTAGAATACAGGTTTATAAAGCAAATAAGGAAGTTGTTTTCTTAAGAAACATCTGTTTGAATGAAGTCCTCTGGCATTGCTGACAGTTGTTAGCATTTTAGGCTGTCTTAACTGTATCAGAATCCTACATTATTAATTTATTCTATAAACCTTGGGACTCACTCTGTCGATGCTCGAGATAATATTTGTTTTCTATGGGCTCATCTTAAAGCAAAGTACAAAGATGCCTCTTCATTTAACAACACTACTAATAAACAAAATGGAAGGAGAGGTACTGATATTTAGATCATTTTCAGCCGGCGTGGTGGCGCACATTTGTAATCCCCGCACTTGGGAGGCAGAGACAGGAGGATCGCACAGGTTTGAAGCCAGCCGCGCTGGCTAAGAGACCCTGTTTCCAAATAAAAATATAAAAATAAGTCTGGGAGTGTAACCCGGAGGTAGAAGGGCTTCCAGGAACCCCAACCACCAAAAAAAAAATAATCATTTTTTTTGTCTGAGACATTTTAATATCTATTACTTATTTAGTCAATTACTATCTCATTTTTAAAGACTAGAAAAACTAATGTGGTGCTATGATGAAGCTTACCCACCGTTTCTAATGTGATGATTCTTGATGAGAAAAGTAAGTTTTGCTGGTAATCTTATCCACCCTAAATGCTCCGTGCAATATTATCTCTTGGTTTTGTTAACCAAAAACAACTGATTGTATCTCCTTTTATTTCCTCCAACACATATTGGACAATGTCACGACATGAAGCAAGAATGCAAGAGATATATTACCTGTAATTATATAATTTATATACACACAAACGTTTAATATATGATCTTAATTTATATGTATTATGTATCACCCATAATATTAGATACTTATTTTAATGTTCCATTAGTCCAGTAAGAAAAGTGTTGGCCCCATTACAGGTAAAGAAAATGGACTCGGGCCAAGAGTCTTTTTTCAGTGAGAATCCCGGAGTTGCTTCTTATATATATTTTTTCTTTCTTTCTTTTTTGGTATTACTAGGGATTGAAACCAGGGACATTCTTCCTCCCGGATATACCACCAGCTCTATTTTATTTTTTGTTTTGAAACAGGGTCTCACTAGCTTGCTGAGAGTCATGCTGTGTGGCTGAGTGTGTCCTTGAACTTGTAATCCTCTCGTCTCAGCCTCCCAAGTGCTAGAGGACTGCAAGTTTGCACCATCATACTTGCTTATTCCTTTTATTTCTTGATGTGGAGAGCATTGGCTCTTTTACTGTGAATGATACACCACTTTCCAAAACTCTTCTAGAGTCACATGAATTTTAGTTTTTGTCAGATTGCATGCGAGGTTCCCTTTGTTCTGGGGTTTTTCTTGAGCAGCTGGACGATGGTGCTGGAGCGGTGGGAAGCTGGCACACGGTTCGAGTCCCAGGAAGTGAAAATGAGCTGCATTTAACTGAACTGGAGCCTTCTAGTCTGTATGAAGTTTTGATGGTGGCAAGAAGTGCAGCAGGTGAAGGACAGCCAGCCATGCTCACCTTTCGAACCAGCAAAGGTGAGTAGAATTTTCCATCAGAGAGATGAAATGGCGGTCTTGAGGTCAGTTTATTAGTAAGAATCCTTTTGGGTAGCAGAGATTCTTAGATATAAATGTACTAAGCAAGCTAATTATAGCTTCTTTTTTTTTCTTCTTTCCACAGTGGGGTGGTTGTATTATTATTCCATCCCTCTAATATTCTGCAGATATTTTTGAGAGCTTGTGCTATGCAAGGCACTTGAATAGCTGATACAGGGAACACAGAGGTGATCAAGACTAGAGCCTTCTATCTCAGTGGAGCATATACTTTGATAGGGAAAGTAAGATGTATACTGAAATACCAATAAGACAGAATTTAATTCTGTTCAGCTAATATTTACTGAATTCCTTCATGTGTTGAGTAGTATACAAAATAGATAAAACTCCAAGCCCTCATGGAGATCATATTCTAGTTGGAAGAGACTTATACCTAAGTTATAGGTCCTTTAAGAAGGTGGTATTAAAAAGAGAAATAAATTAGGGGGCTGATATGAGAGGTGTTATAATTTAAGCAAGTGGCCAAGGAAGTCCTCAGTTAGTGGTTAGCAGGATTAAAGGAAGGAAGCAGAAAGCCATGTGGATTTCTGGGGAAGGAACATTCCCAGCAGAGAGAATGGCAAGTGCCAAGGCCCCAGTGGCATGTCCTTGGTGTATAACCAGGAATATCAGGGGCCATAGGAACAGGAGCATGGTCACTGGGGAGGCCATAATGGAGCAGTGCACAGGGAGACGGCAGCTGGCCAAGTCACACAGCGCCCCGTGGACCTAGCCAGGACTTTGGCGTTGCCTCCGAGTGAGCTGGGGAGAGCTGCAGCATTTGCACAGAGGGGTGATATGATGGGCATGTGTCCACCAGGATGATTCTGGCTGTGGGGTGTGGGCAGGCCGGAGGAAGGCACGGAGTGGGGACGGATTTTAGCACATGACCAGGACTAAGATTTCTTGCTACAGGAGCACAAGGGAAGGGACTTCTTCCTCTGCGCGGTCCATGAGGGATGGCTTCAGTGAAGATGGCATTGTGGCTCACCGGAAATGAGCAAAGGACTTCAGCAGGCCGAGTTGAGAGCCCGTGGAAAAGTGTTTTAGTTTGTCACTGTAATAGAAAGGAGGTCTGAGGATTGCCTCAGAGAAATTGTCTATTGACTTTCTAACAAGACACCTTCATCTAATTACTAAGTCTGGCCAAAAAATAATGAGTATTTTCTTTAGTTAATTTTTCTTTAGTTTATTTTCACCATTAGTCCTGAGTTAATTATAGAGTTTGACCTATAAATGTGGAAAGACAAGCATGTATTTCAGGTTTTAAAAAAAACAATTTTTTTGCCCATTGAATTATTACAACTTAATGTGACCTTTTTTTCTGTGGAAAAATCTAGCAAGAGGTCTTAAATAATGAACTTTGTTTTAGAATTAAGAAACCTGTACAGTAAAAAGAAAAAAATGAGTTAATAGTGTGAAAACCTTCACTCTGGCCGTTTGGCTTTTTCACTGTGCTGCTTTTCCCACGTGTCAAAGTTAGTATAATGAAGAGAGACACACTTTAGCTTTCTCGGAAAGATAATAGTAAAAAGTAATTTTTCAATCGTTCCCAAAATCACTTCAATTTTTACGATATAGTGTGAGATATAGGTGCTGTGGCAGATCATTTTGTACCTATTTATGTACCGGTTAAGTCTTATGTTGAAGTATTTCTTTTTTAACCTTTCTAGAGAAAATAGCGTCATCAAAAAATACCCAGGCATCCTCCCCACCTATGGGCATCCCTAAGCATCCTGTCATCCCAGAGGCTACAGACAACAATTTTGGAGTGGTGCTTACAGATTCCTCCAGGCACAGTGGAGGTAATGAGAAGAGTTTTCGTCTTATTTTGCGTTTTTTACAGATGCAGCCGTCCTTTTTCAGGCTTTTGGGAGATGCAACAGAATGGAGTGTTTGTTATTCAGATTATATCCTTCCATATAGCTCTTGTAGGTCTTATTTCAACCATTTTTAATGTCCTGGATTTAAATGTTGGCAACTCAGTATTGATTGCTATTTAACCTATGAAACTCAGATTCAAAATGTCCTGTTACTAAATTTTTATAACTCATGGAAAGTTTTTTTCTATCTTCTCTTCAACACCAAAACTAAGTTTATGTTCTGAATTCTGACTTATTATGTGTATGAATTATCAAAATGTATGGTAAGCTTATAATCCCAGTGCTTGGGAGGCTGAGACAGGAAAATCGCAGATTCTTTGCCAGCCTCAGCAATTTAGGCCCTCCTGCAACTTAGTAAGCTCCTGTTTCTAGATTAAAAAAATAAAATAGTGTTTGGGGTATAGCTCAGAGGTAGAATGCCCCTGAGTTCCATCCCCAGTATACCCCCCCCCACACACACACAGTATGGTGGTGCCAGTAGTAAATTTTTTTTACTGAAAGATTATATATCAAATTCACTTTTATTGCTAAATCTAGTCAATATTGTGGGTTCTAAATGTCTGAGCAGTAAAACATTAAGAAGACTTCTATTTAGTATTTAAATTTTATGTTTATCAGTTCTAGTCTAACATGCTTTTTGTGTCCCTCACCCCATCTCTGGTTCTAGGGATCACACCCAGGGCATTACACATGCTCATCCAGCTCAGTGCCACTGAGTGACAGCCCTTGCCCCCTCATGTGCCTTTTGTGGTTGTTCTAATATGTGGGTACATCTAGAAAAAACTTAAGATTTCCTGCTAAGCTCTGAGATTCCTCAGACTGCTCATATTTTTGTAGTTTTCCATGACTTGTTCTCAGACAAGAACAGGTCATAATACTTTGAGCATTCTATCATTAGGAGCCTTGCTTACCTGACTCCTTTCACCTCCCAGGTACTTTTCATTTACCTTAAGCAGATTAGTGATGTGAGTATCCGCTTTATGTGAATAAAGCTAACATAAGAGAAGGAAAAAGTTTACTATTTATTTAACATGTCCTACTACATACCATTCTACATGCTGCAATAGCAGAGATAAGATAATCCTACTTTTGTGGAGTTTACAGTATAGTAGATGATAAAGATATCTAAGCCCATATCAATGAATAGATGAAATAGACAGCTAAGCCCATAGCAGCAAAGGTAATAAAGACAAATAAACCAGAGGTAATATTTTTGGTTCATTTGGCTTGATAATATACTCCGGTATTAGGGGTCACAAGAGAAAGATCCAAGTCTTCCACTTAGAGAGGAGGTGAATAGTGGTAAGAGAAGTTCCTTAGCAACCGAGTTAAGCTGCCAAGGACAGGTGAGATGAAGAAACAGAAATCTAGGTTTTCAGCAGAGACATATCCTTATGCAAGAGATGGACAAATGGCATGTCCTGTTTCATTGAGAGATGAGAGATCTTAGTGTGACTGGTTGCCATGAGGAACAATGGAGGACACAGGTGGGTTCCAGGTGCCTTATATGATGCCCTTAAAAGTTTAGTCATTTGCTGGGAGCTATAAAGAACCCTAAAGGATTTTAAAGAGGAAGAAGAGAGGAATAGCAAAAGATGAGGCTAGAGAAATAATAAGGATGGTGCCAGGGTGATTGAAAGGAGAGAGGCCATATTAAGATTAGAGTGAATGGGATCTACACTGAAGGAGAGGGAGAAAGATGGTGATTTGGGCTTGGGCAATTAGGTGCCATCTGCCAAGACAGACATTAAGAGATTTTAGATGAAGATTATGGATTCATTTCTCGAGATCCTAAGTATGGAGTTATCCAAGCAGAGACAATTATGAAAGTTATTTATCTGATTTTTGTAACAACCTGTTGAGGAAGGTAGCATATTCATATTACAGATTAGGAAGCTGAAGCTCTAGGAGGAATAGCGGCTTGCCTGCAGCCCCCGAGATGGTGGCAGAATTGCTTTGCAGATCCAGGTTTCCCAATTTCAAATGCAGTGTTCTTTCTTTGATACCTTCTTAATGGTCACATACCATTTCCTTTAGTTATTAATAACATTCTTCTCTGTAGAGATATTTTCCCTAATAATTTCCTATTCCCACTTGATCTATGGTGTTTGAAACTCGTATGAATCAGTATAAAGAAGTTGTTTGCATTTCTAGTGCTTAAAAAGAGATTCACTAACAGATCCCTTCATTCTGTTTTCATTGCTTTCTAATTGAAAGGAATACAGTAAGTATCACTCAGAGTTGCCTGCTCTGAATGTATTTCTCTTTTCTTCCAATAACTTAAGCAATTTATTTTTAAAATGCTGCAGTTTTGTTCATACAAATACCACACTCGAAATTATTTCATTGTTTATATATTTGTAATGAGTGTTGAAGAAGGGTTAGATAGAAACTTTGTGGAAGCCAGGCATGGTGGCACAACCCTTTCTTTAATCCTAGTACATGGGAAGCTGAGACAGGATGATCACAAGTTTGAGGACAGCCCCAACAACTTAGTGAGGCTCTCAGCAACCTACTGAGACCCTGTTTGAAAACAAAAAATAAAGAGAGCATGAATTTAGTTCAGAGGTAGAATGCTCCTGGGCTCAGTCTCCAGTACATCAAGAATATAGATAAATAAAAATTAAAAGGAGCTGCGGAGTGTGTCACAGGCTGGAGATGACCAGGGCTCCCACAGTGGCTTCACCAAAGTCATGTCACCAGGGCGCAGAGTTGGCCCTCCTTGTTCCAGCTTTAGAAACCTGTCAACATGCCAAAGGAGCTCTGCTCTCTTGAGAAACACCTCGTATTTACAAAATTTACAGGCGACTCATGTAATGGGAGTGGCATTTTACTAGTTTGCAGTGTAACTGTCATATGAGCCAGACCATTTCTATCGGCATTCTCTCTGTGGGAACCCAGTGGGAGGCCAGGTATATACCCACTGTTTTACTTGGGCAGTGAGAGGAGTTGGGTACTTGATTTAAAAGGGCGATGATGAGCTTACTCTTAATGTTTACACTGGCCGTGGGGTCTAGTCTGTCTAATTGTGGATTAGGGTATCCCTTCCCCTTGGCAGTGCTAACTGCACAATGTTAGATAAAGCTCCCTGACACCCTTTTTCTCCATATTCATGTGTGCCATCTTTCTCGTAGCACTGTTCTTTAATTACATAGCTTGTCTTCCTGCTTTCATCCTGAGCAGTGTTCTCCTCTCCCCATTAGTATCAGTATTGATTTTATCAGTTAAATTTTATCTCTACTTGCTTCTTGCAATTTGTGTTTTGCAGTAGCAATTTCTGTAGCCTTGAGAGATATCAAAATAGGATACAGTGGTAATAGATACTATAATAAGCAGTAGGTTGCTGAATATGTTTTATGTAGTTTGGGTGGATAAAGAAAAACATTGAAATAAGATAGCACATAATTGTGGTTTATTTTAAGTATATTATAAGCTATAACCACAATTAGACTTGAAGCACTAAATAATAATTACTTACACATTGTTTTAGTCATGAATCCAAAAGAGCCTTGTCAAAATTACCAAACTCATTAAGTTACCGTCTTTCAGAGGTACTTAACAAGTCTATCATTTTACTTTTTCTTTCTTGTATTGCCTACACTTGACCATTTCATTTCCCCTTAGCTTTTTAATAGAGGATGAAAAGATAGCCATGATATTATTAATTCTGGCAACAAGTTTGGTACTTTGGAAGGACCTCTAATAACATGAGGTTTGGGACTTGTCCCTTTTAGTTTGTTTAAGTTTTTCTTGTCTCTGACACTGTGGGTTACTGTGGAATGAATGTTCTATTCTCAGTTCCGGAGGCTCCAGATCGGCCTACTATCTCCACTGCCTCAGAGACCTCTGTCTATGTCACCTGGATTCCCCGGGCGAACGGTGGCTCTCCCATCACTGCCTTCAAGGTGGAGTACAAACGGATGAGGTCCAGCGATTGGCTGGTGGCTGCTGAGGACATCCCTCCTTCCAAACTCTCTGTGGAAGTTCGTAGTTTAGAACCAGGTAATAATATTCAAATGTTTCCTTTTTATAAAAAATATCTATGCCAACTTTATATGTATGTTTTAATAACTTGTGGTTTATCTTAAAGTAATAAATTCTTACTGAATGAAATTTAAAAATAAAGGAAATATAAAGAAGAGAATAAGTCACTTCAAATGCCCATCCAAAAATTATCGATGTTTATGTTTTGGAATATTTATTACTTGCCTTCCCTTCCTCTTGATACCTTTTTGATTACTGAGGCTTTTTACCTCTGAACTAGATCCCTAGCCCTTTTTATTTTTATTTTTGAAACAGAATCTTGCTAAGTTGCTGAGGCTGATCTCAAAGCTGTGATCCTCCTGTCTCAGCCTCCCAAGCACTAGGGTTATAGGCATGTACAACTGTGTCTGGCCTTTCTTTTTTCTTTTTAATATACTTTGGGATCATGCCATGAATATTGTTTTGTGTCACTCAGTGTTTAGTAGTTATATATCTATCTTATAATTATACTATAATTTACTTTATTTATTTATTTTGCCAGTGCTGAGAATTGAACCCAGGACCCTGCAAATGATCAACAAACTCTTTACCATTAAGCCATACCCCCAGCCCTCAACCATTCTTTATTTCTTTCAGATTGTTACTACTTATTTACAGTTAGAAGTTTTCTGATAAACATTTTTGTGTGTGCGTGTGTGTTGCTATGATAGAATATTTTAAGAGGGACCTGTTTTTGCTACCTGACTAGTTTGATCTGATATTGAATCTCAGCACAGATACACTCAGTGCTAAGTCTTGAAATGAGACAATAAATATGTGTTTACTCTCAAAGTTTTGTTTCACCTGAGGATCCTCCTTCTGGCCCCCTCCAAAATCTTGAGCCTCAAGATATTAAGCCACAAAAGAGATAAAGCATAAATAAACTTTCATTTATTTGGTTTGATGGCCAATTTTGTTTGTGGACTTTTAATAGTACTGTAGTTAGAAATGCCTGCATTCATCTAACCAAGTAATGTGAGGACCATAGGAACGTGTAGGTGTAGTTGGGAGACTACAGTGGTGGTTAATGTGTGTGACATGTAGAGAATGAAATCTTTGTCTTCAGAAGCTCAGGGATTACCTTTGGGTGAATAAGAAACCTACCTTAGGATTTTAATTTATGTTTTAGGTTTAGATTTTTAAAAATCTACAAACCTGAGCATTTTTTTTTGTTCGTTTGTTTTTGTTTTGCAGGTCTGGGGATGAAACCCAGGGGCATTCGACCTCTGAGCTACACCCCCTGCCCTATTTTTTACTCTTTATTTTGAAACCGGGTCTCACTGAGTTGCAGAGGGCCTCACTAAGTAGCTGAGGCTGTCCGCGAACCGTGATCCTCTGGTCTCAGCCTCCCGAATGCTGGGATTACAAGTGTGTGCCACCACAACGCCCAGCTACCTTAGCGTTTCTTAGAGCTTTTAATATCTAATTCATATAAATTTATTTTGTAGTCATTTAAATCTGCTTCCCCTTTATTGTACTATCTTTGAATCTAGAATGGCATCTATTGTCACCCCCTTGGGTGAACACATTTATAAATGTGTTCACTGTATTAAACTTCACTCAAGTTGTTTCTTTCAAAATGAAAAGAACCTATTTGGGGGTATACATAGATACTTCAATAACAGTGGCTTTAATGGGCATGACTTTGAATAAGATGGCAAAAAATATGACAGTCCTCTCTCCTGCCTGTTTCCTCTGTGAATGTCATCAGTCTTCCATTGCATTTTTCCTTGGTGACTTCCAATAAGGTCTTGGGTCTGGAACAGAACCATCAAACAGCCTTTTCCAGCTGATTGAAATTGGCAAGTGGGTAGAAATCTACTTACTATATGGCATATATTATTGTTTCCGTAGATGGATATTCATCCACAAATGTCATAGTTTGTATAGACTGCCTTCAAATGTTTTATTATAGCGTTGTGTAGTTATGGTTTTTGTTTGTGTTTTTCCCAAAAAGGTTCAACGTACAAATTTAGAGTCATTGCCATCAACCACTATGGGGAGAGTTTTCGGAGTTCAGCATCCCGTCCTTACCAGGTGGCTGGATTTCCCAAACGCTTTTCCAGCCGTCCAATAACTGGACCTCACATTGCATACACAGAGGCTGTCAGTGATACTCAGATCATGCTAAAGTGGACGGTACGTCAACATCTTTAATGAGAAGACTTTCTGGTTTGGTCATGTCAACAATTTAATATTCTTATGACATGATTCAGTGAATAGCACATTATTGAAGTTTTAATTGAGGGGAAATTTAAGGGCATCAACATTTGTCTAAAAGCACATATTCTAAGAGGGGCAGAGTTAAAAAGAAAATTAGTGTTTCCTAGGCTCCCATCTAAGTGTTGTTAACTTAATTGCCATTTTGTGATTTACTCATTTTTAACCAAGTGTGTGCTTATGCCTTTGAACCTAGTAAAGTGTATACTGCTTTATTTTTACATGGCCCTAGAGTTAGCTAAATGAGCTCATTACCTTTGAATGCCTTTGAATTAAGTTAAACGTGACCAGTAAGGATGTTTGCAAACTGAAGTTAGCAAAATACCACCACACAGATAGATCTTAATGGATGTGAACGTTTTATTTATTTTTGTTTTTGACATGTCTTTACTTCTGTTATTTTTTTTTAGTACATCCCATCAAGTAACAATAACACTCCCATTCAAGGATTTTACATCTATTACCGACCAACAGATAGTGACAATGACAATGACTACAAAAGGGATGTTGTAGAAGGTGAGTCCCAGTAGCCGGCTGGAGTCCCACAAAGGAGCTTCGGAGGGATGGGGCATTTACACGTTATGAAACACCTTACTGCAAGCTAAGAGAGAGTGAAAAATGAAATGGTATAGGCATTATCACTGTTGAATTTATCCAAAAGAAAGCCAGTTTTTCCAGTTTCATATACTTTCCATTTTCATCTCAGAAACATTTACAAAAGTATGGAGGAAAATATGACTGGTCATATCCGAGAAAGATTTTGATTTCTGTTTCCTTTAAGTAACTAGTGACCCAAGTATGAAAATCAATGGCTGCTTTTAGCTACAGGAAAGAAATAATGTCTCATGTAAACAGTTTCATTGTCAGCTGTAAAAAGACTATACCTTAAGCATGCTGTGCACTTTTAGATATGTTAGGAGACTGGGGTGCATGTAAAGAAAAAAGAAAGACAAGGTGGTGGAGGGTGTTGACACTGCTTTTCTACTTGCATTGAACATATAGTCCAGAATTTTGTATACGGCCTGACCACTGCCTGTCGCCTGGCTGGCCCCTTCCTCCACCCTTAGCCAAGTCTTGGTCCTCTCCCTCCTCATTGGTAGCCATCACACTGGCCTTCTCACAGTTCCCTGTGCACACCAGTGTTCTTCTGGCATCAGGACCTTGGCACGGGGTAGTTCGTGCCACCTCCTGTGCCAGCCCGTGGCCTGGGCTCCACTCTCCCCTCGGGTGCTCTCTTGTGACTTCCTCAGACAACTCTCCCCTGAGCTTCTTACCATGACCTTGTATTTCATAGAATTTATTGAAGTTTAAATATGTGTGTGTGTTTGAAGTTATTTGCCTTATTAACATTTGTCTTTCCTACTAAATGTTACCTCCTTGCAGACATGGGACTTTTTTCCCCACTGCTGTATCCCCAGCCCCTACAATGCTGAGGTGCTGAGTACTGAACAAATCCATGAATGGAGTCCAAAAAGAACAGTGGAGTAGCTGGAAATAAAGAAGACCAACAGTTGTAACTGAGTTGTATCTCCAGCCCAAGGCTGCCTAATTCTTAGTAATATCTTGGATGGGTTCTTTGCTTTGGGAAGAAAGCTCCTTCCAAGGCCTTTTTTTTTTTTTTTTTTTTTTTTTTACTCCCGATTTTGAATCTTTGAAATGTTAAATATCTTGGCCAGAAATATAGCTTAGTGGTAGGGCATGAGCTTGACATCTGCAAGGCCCTGGATTCAGTCTCCCCCACACACCCCTAGAAAGGAGAGGGGGGAGAGAAAAAGAGAGAGAGAGAATGAGAGAGAGAGAGAGAGAGAGAGAGAGAGAGAGAGAGAGAGAGAGAGAAGGAAGGAAAGGGAGGGAGGAGTCCTGTCAGAAAATTGCCCTTGGCCAAGGTTATTTTCCATATGACTTGTTGACACTGAATATTGCATATAGTTTTTGTTATAATAAATGACTTTAAATATGCTATATCACATTTCTCTAAGCATATGTAGCATTTCTTTTGATAGTTAGCCAATAGGATTTTGTCATGTAATGAAAAATTTATGACCTAAGTTCTTATCCTTGGCATATAGGAGGCACACAAATATTTTTTGACTGAAGGAGTAAATGTTTCTCTTCTGCCATAATTTGTAGTGGCAAAGCTATTCTTTGCTCTTGGAAGTCAAAATTGTAGCTGTCTTGAGGGAGGAAAGATGCTACAAAGAGCGCAGAGGCGATGTTGGGGTGTGGGTAGTGTTCTCTTTTGACTAGGTATTGATGCCTTAGGTATGTTTAGCTTGTGAATGTTCATTGAGTTCTATCTGTGTGTATAACTTTTCTATGTGGGTTTTTTTTTTTTTTTTGGTGGTACTGGGGTTCCTGGAAGCCCTTCTACCTCCGGGCTACACTCCCAGACCTATTTTATATTTTTTTATTTGGAAACGGGGTCTCTTAAGCCAGCAAGGCTGGCTCTGAACCAGCGCGATCCTCCTGTCTCTGCCTCCCAAGTGCAGGGATTACAAGCGTGCGCCACCACGCCCAGCTCTATGTGTATATTTTTTTTTATCAATGAAAACCGCCTTTAAAATAAGACATAGAAAGGTAATTATTCTTGACCATTCTGCATTTTGGTCCTAAGTCTTCATTTTAGTGTAACTGGTTTAGGAGAGTATTTTTTTATATATACTAGGGATTGGACCCAGGGGCATTCTACCTCAGAGCTATACCCTTGCCCCATTTTATTTTATTCTGAATTAGCGTCTCGCTAAATGACTGAGGTGGTCTTGAGCCTATTATCCTCCTCTCTCAGTCTCCCATGTACTAGTATTACAAGTGAGCCACCACGCCCTGCTGAAAATTTTTTGACAGCAACTTTTTGTTTCTTATTAAATAGTTCTAAGTAAGACAAATATAAATAAAATGAATATCCAATTCTGTTTCTCTATTTCCCTCCCTTCGTAGTTCTACTTTCTAGGAATACCCACTGATAAACAGTATTTCAGTTCTGTTCTGTAGGCAAATCTTTGTGTTTTAACAAACTTCTGTGATTTGAAAATTTCCAAGTGCAGGACTTGGAAAATGAGTTTGATGAAGCCTATGCATCTAGTAGTCGTCTAGTCGTCTGCAAATGCGAATGTTGCCTTATGGCTTATGGAGAACTTGTTTATAAATGTAATATACTAAGCAGTTAGATGTTTAAGTGGGCTTTGCTGTGCTATGTAATTTGCTTATTCCTTATTTTCAAGTTTATGCATTTGAAATTCTTGTTGTGGTAGCTGGAATTATTGGTCTGTTTTCCTCAACCCAGGAACAAATTGTTACTTACAATTTTAATTGTTTTGATAACTGTGTGTTGACAAAATTTAAACTTGTAAAGAATTGAGACAAATTATAAAAGAATACACTAAGAGAGCAATTCTTTTATTGAGGCTATCCCATCTTCTGAATTAAGTTCTGTACGTAGATACGTATTTTCAGCAAACAAATGCTTTGGGGTTGAATATCTTTTTTATCTTATAAGTTGAGTGCCAAAGTAATAAAAATATCAAACCTTTAAGCCTGTGCTTTTGCTTCTCTTTGTGGCAAGTTCTTACCTTTTCTATGCACTTAGTTCTCTTAGTCATTGATGCTTATTATAATTCCTTCTTTTTGCTGGTATTTTTTTTTTTTTTGTAATTTTAGCCACTGAAAGAAAAACCCTAAAACGGAACATGAATCTAACAATATAAATAGTATTTTTACTATTTTCTCTACTTTTTGAAAGCCTTTTTTTTTTTTTTTGCGGTACTGGGGATAGAACCCAGGGGCATTGTACCTCCGAGATACACCCCCAGCCCCTATTTTTTATTCTTTATTTTGAAACAGGGTCTCACTGAGTTGTAAAAGCCTCACTAAGTAGCTGAGGCTGCCCTCAAACCCACGATCGTCTTGTCTCAGCCTCCCAAATGCTGGGATTATAAGAGTGCACCACCACGCCCGGCTGAAAGCCTATTTTAATTCCATTTTTACTAGTGCCAGGGAAGAACTTCAAGTCTACAGTAGTAATTATTCAAGAGAATGCTTATAGTAGGCAAGAGTAGGACCAGGTCAGGAAAAGACCTACAGCTAGAATAAAAAATGGAATTTTGGGGGGAAGTTTTTAAATATTAGAAATAGATCTATTCCAGTTTCAGCCAGTAAAGAGAGAGAATCTCTGTACATTTATAAATAAGGCATAGAATTCCTTACTTGTTCAGCCTTTCGTAGACTCTGGATCCTAGAACAAGCAGATTTTCTCCCTTATAAACTGTGAGTCTATATGGGAGAGGGGTTTTGTATTGGTGACTGGAAAGGGGGTTGTGCTTCCAAATGGAAATGTTTTTGTCTGTGTTGAATTAGAAAAGGAGCCTGTGATACTGGTCCCGTCAGCCAAGTGGATTTGACTTGTGTGTGGATTTTTTTTTTCTCTCTCTCTCTTTCCCTTTAATTAATTCTTAAATCAGTTGGCGGTATACTTGAATTTCTAAGGAGCTGTGGAAACAGTTTGAAGAGTTGTTTTCTAAGAGGGATTAAGAGTGCCCAAAGAGCTAATTAAATCTGGCAAGAGTGTCCCTGTTTATGAAAGTTTGTCACAGGCTCATGAAAGTGAAAATGGAGAGTGATTTATATTGGAGCGTTCAGTTTAGGAGTGTTTCTAAATGAAAGGCTGGCTGCGTGCCATGGACAGCGGAGTCATTCTACTAGAGATGCTCGTGCGGTCTGGGACCTTACTCCAAAGAAAAGTGGCATTGGGAGCAGTTGCCAAGAGTTCCCATAGTGAATTTTGCTTTTTGTTGGGTCTCAGCAGTTTATGAAGGCATTCCCTTATACGTTAGCCCATGCTGTATCTGTGATAGTGGACATGAGAGTTTCTTTAATGCTTTCCTTCTAATTTGCCCCTACCTGGGGGTGATGCATTGTTTGCCAGTCTCATGCGTAAGACTGCTTTTTGCTGAATGGACATGGTGAGCTGGCTGGCTGGGCTGCAATAGGGGGCAAAGGACTTGAGATGGTTCTACCCATGTGTAAGATTAACTTGCATTTTATTAAAGACTTACCATTAATATTTTTTAATAAAGCCAGTATTACTTTCAACATACAGATATATAGCTTTGTAATTCAGTTTATCTCTACCTTTTATTGATTCCACTTAATAGAAATGTCATCTGTGATGCGTTATTAAAATGTTTACATTAAATACATTTTTATCACAGATGGTTCTAGGTGGAATGGGTGCTACTCCAACCTCATTCTGAAAATACTGAATAGTTATATTCACATGATCATTTAGGTTGTATGATGTGTGAAGCTTAACTTTTCTTTTTCCCTAGGCTCAAAACAGTGGCACATGATTGGGCACCTGCAGCCAGAAACCTCCTATGACATTAAAATGCAGTGCTTTAATGAAGGCGGGGAGAGCGAATTTAGCAACGTGATGATCTGTGAGACAAAAGGTAGGAGAGGGGTGAGAGTTTGTGCTTTCTCCAAAGATAGTGCTGGTATTCCAAACTCTGGATCCCTCCTTTGGACTCTTGATATATTTCCATAAGGAAATTTTTGCTTTGGAACATTTTCTCATTTTGACTGTCCCAATAGAAGTATAATGTTGGCTAAGAGCACTTGCTGAAAACTTGTTTACATTAACATTAATCCTGTTCATCAGTTTCTGTGTGATTCTGAGTAAATCATTTCCCTTCTCTTTTTCCCCATGAAAAGAATTCAGATATTTGCTGACTCCCTTTTGAGATTTCTGTGAGAACCAGAATACTAACAAAACTATACATATACTAAGGAAAAGTGCCACCTATGTATATTAATTTGGTTTTATCACTGTTGTGAAATACCTGAGGCTGGGTACTTTTTAAAGAGAAGAGGTTTACTGTTAGTCCACAGTTATGGGTGTACAAGGGCATGGTGCTGCATCAGTTCCGCTCTAGTGAGAATATTGTGGCAGCCAGCATAACAGTGATAGAGGTGTGTGAGCGGCAGCCATCACCTGGCCAGACAGGAAGCCAGAACAGCCAGGACAGGGCCAGGCTTGTTTTTTGTATAGCAGCCTCTCACGAGAACTAACTAGGGTTCTATGAGAAATACATCAGTCCCTTCCCTGGGCAGTGCCCTCAATGGCCTTCCACTGGGCCCCCGCTCTGAACGGTCTCACCACCACTGGGCCCCCAGTACTCCAGCTCTTGAGGGGCACACTCAGACCACATCTAAACCAGAGCAGTTTCTTGTTTAAAGCAGTTTCCTGAATGATGAATGCATATACATACCATCTACTTGTTTAATTATGTGGAGTAGTTAAGTTTAAGTTTAGAATAAACAGTCGCTATTTCTAAATTGACCTTCTCAACTCCACCTGTGTATGTAGATTAACTGCTAAATGTTAACTTTAAAAACAGAAGACACTGTGTGTAGATAATAGACATAGCTAATGTGAACACCAACAAGGAAAAGCATTCCCGTCCACAGTCTCAGTTAATCTTTACAACCACCTGGGATTACAGGCCATCTGTAAATGACACAGCAATCCTCCTTGCGGAGCTTCCACACTGAGGGTTTGTGTTATCCAACAAGAAGAGCTAACTCGCTTCAGGGTTAATTCAGCTCCTTGTCTTCTGTCTTTTCCCTTTGCCATCTTCTGCTGTCGGCACGGCCCTCCGTCTAGTACAGGTCATAGCTTGCCATGGTTCCGGGTTTAATATCTAGGTGCTGTGATGTCTCATGGTGTCTTGTTTTTAAGAACAAGAAACATCCCCCTAAAGTCCTCTAGTAGATCCCCCCGCAGGTCTTACTGGCTGGATCTCAGCCACATGCCACCCACATACTGAATGATCTGGGGGTACCCATTGGATTTGTGGGTTATGTGAGATTTGGGTGGACACCTAAATGTATGTTGGGGGCTCTGCTAGCATGGAGGAAGGCTACTGACCGGGCAGAGCAGCCATCAGTGTTTGCTACTGGTGTTTTTACAATCCCTGTATAGAAATGGGAAAATGAAAAAATAAAGGAAAATGAGGAAAGTTTGAAAGATTGGATTATAAAGCCAAGGCTTATTTTTATCTTTTAAGTTATAAATCAAGTGTCTTTCTGTTGTAAAATTGTCATCTTAAATCCATATTTAAATATATACACACATACACACATAGACCTTACCTTGAATTTCATTTGGTTTCCATATTTTAAATGCTTTGTTGAACCAGACACTGATTTATTCATGAGCATATTTTTACTTGCCTCTAAAATGCCGTGATGCTCAGCATAAAATTAAATAAAAATGAAGTATGTCATCTCTTCCCGAAAGCATTTAAGAATCTAGCCAGAGCTGGACACAGTGGTGCATGCCTGTAAGCCCAGTATTTGGGAGGCTAAAATAGGAGGCTTATAGATTCGAGGCCAGCCTCATCAACTTAACAAAACCCTGTTTCAAAATAAAAAATATACATGACTGGTGGTAAAGCTTGGAGGTAGAGCCCCCTGGGTTCAATCCCCAGTACCCCCGCCCCCACAGAAACGATAAGAAAAGGAGCCTGGCCAAGCCAAATATCAAACACCATCAGGCTAGGGATGTAGTTCAGTGGTAAATACTTGCCTGGTATGTGCAAGGCTCTGACCTCTATCCCCAGCACCCCAAAGAAGGAAGGAAAGAGCTGGGCATGATGGTACATGCCTGTAATTCCAGTACTTGGGAGGCTGAAACAGAAGGATGGCAGATGGGAGGCCAGCCTCAGCAACTTAGCAAGACTGTTTCAAAATTTAAAAAGTAAATACAATAGGGGTGGGGGTGTAGATCGGATGTAGAATGCCTATGGACTCTATCCTCAGTACCATGAAAGGAAAGGATGAAGGGAGAAAGGAAAGGCAGTGTTATAGTTTATAACAGTAGAACTGTGTTTGGAATAGTGTATCTCATTTTCTGGTTTTTCTAGGGAATAAAAGATTCTAATAATAGAAATTTGATAGTGAAAAGTGAAAAAAAATTCTTTAAAATATGAACTCTTCATATCAAATGACTTTCTAAAATGGATTACACAATTGGTAGCTTGTTTAGTTGGAAGATAGATACGTAATTTAACCTTTTAAAAGATGTGGGTCCTGGTCTTATGAGCAGTGGTTGCTCCATCTTTAGTAATTCTGTGAGGTGCTGCAGGATGGCACTTCTGTTCCGTGTACTTGATAATGGCTAGAAAATTTAACTCCAATTTAATGTTGTTTATTGAGTAGATTATTATGGGGTGTGGTTTTTTTTTTGCCCTTGTTTGTTTTGTTTGTTTTATGGTACTGGAGATTGGACCCAGGGCCTCATGTATGCCAGGCAAGTGTTCTGCTACTGAGCCATGTCCTTACCCCTTGAATAGATTTTTAATTGCTTTGCTCCTTTTACTTGCTGGGAATAATACCAAAAAAATACAGTATACCTAACAATAATAGCAAAATTGATCACACACACACACATACCCTGTCCTACCTGCTTTCCACAGCTTTATTCTTTATCTTTTTTGTGCTGCTACAACAGAATATCATAGCCTGGGTAATTTATAAACAATAGAAGTTTATTTGGCTTGGGTAGGAGAAGCTGGGAAGACCAAGAACAGGGCACTGGTGTTGCAGAGGCCTCCGTGCTGTATCGGAACACGACAGGGGCAAGTGAGCAAGCCCGAGGGGACAAAAGGAGGCCACGCTTGAGACAAGCCCAACACAATCTGTGATGACGATGAGACTCCATGAACAAAGGCAGAGCCCTTATGACCTCATCACCTTTTAAAGGCCCCATTTCTCAACACTGTCACAATGGCCATGACATTTTAACACGAGTTCTCGGGGAGACATTCAGACCATAGCACTCTTGTTAGTGTCCTTCCCAGATGTAGAACCTGGGGTTCATGGAGGCAAAAGCCATAGAGCAGATGACAACGTGGAGCGGAGGCATCGGCCTCTGGTACGGTGCCGAAGAGGAGGCTGCCAACCGCGGCGCTCCGCTGCTTTCTTATTGACATTTAGAACATGAAGAACATATGAGTTGGGAATGGAGAGAATGGGGTTTGAGTCCCACCTGTTAGAAACTTCTGTTATCACTCTTTGCCATTAGGTGGAAGTACTGCATTTATGTAGGCTCCAAGTCTTTGGGGGATGCTTAATATTATGTATGAGGTGTTTGGAATTATATGCAGTAGTTCTAACAGTTCAAATCAATGTTTTAAATATCAGTAGTTATTTTTACACATGGCAGAAATGTAAAATATGTAATTCTTGAGTCTTATTCAGTGCAAA
Organism: Muscardinus avellanarius; assembly: GCF_963383645.1. Taxonomy (NCBI): domain Eukaryota; kingdom Metazoa; phylum Chordata; class Mammalia; order Rodentia; family Gliridae; genus Muscardinus; species Muscardinus avellanarius. The sequence goes on along the minus strand of NC_137786.1, from coordinate 126,311,253 downwards.
GTATATCAGATATAGAAGAGCTTTAATTCCATCCATAAGTTCAAGTACTTTTATTTCAACTCTTGGGGAATCTTGTATAAGCACAATTAAACAGATAATCATATAGCAATTTGGGTTAGACCGAGTTTGTATGTTTTTCTGCTCTTGTGATTTCTCTTAAAATTTGTGAACTAAAACTTTGGCACATCAAGTTTTTAAACTTTGGTTCCCTCTTTGTGACTCATTGGTGGTCAGATCGTCCCAGTAGAGAGTGTAAACAGACTGGCTTGCATTCCTGACCAGACCTCCTTCAGAGAGCAAACCATTCCGTAGACTGTTCACTCTGACATCATGTTTACTTTTATATTTCAACTAGTGAGACGTGTCCCTGGAGCTTCTGAGTATCCCATCAAAGACTTGAGTACCCCTCCAAATCCTCCCGGAAGTGGAGGAAATGCAGGACCCGCGACCAGCCCAGCCAGGAGCAGCAATATATTGTATCTCATCGTTGGCTGCGTGCTCGGTGTCATGGTCCTCATTCTTATGGTTTTCATTGCAATGTGCCTGTGGAAGAGTCGCCAACAAAACACCATACAGAGTAAGTCGTTTATAAGTATTTCTTCCTGTTTTTCTAAAGGTGGGTAGGAAAAAATACTGTCAGGACAAATATTGATTGCAAACATTTCCATGTGTTAGCATCATGGTACGAAACTCGTCAGATGCTATTCATTTTAGAGGAGATGACTTTCAAACCCTGCCCGCTGTCAGCCAGAGTAAGTGGAGCATCAAATTAAGTTGCCCAGTAGAAATAAACGCCAGAGTCGAACCTAACAGGTCTCTAAGTAAATAGCTGACTTGGCGCTGGGAAACTGGCTCTCTTGGACCACCAAAGAGGATGAGCACTGAAGGCCTGCACTCTGTAGTCGCCGTGGGAACACCCTTGCCCTCGCACAAGTCTGGCCAATAGGATAGAGATGGCATGGCGGAAAGGAAGGCAGCGGAGACATTCCTAAGTTACTTCACTGTGTGACACGGTTGTAGACGACATGGTTCCCACACTGCTCTGGAGTGGTGCCCTCTCCCCACACCCTCCTGTCACAGGGGTTCATGTACTGTCAGCACTAGCACTGTTTTGAAGCTAAGAATCCACCTTTCCTGTTCTTCCAACTATTTTAAAATAGGATAATCAAACCAAGCAGGGATTTTAGACTCCGGTGGGAGGAAGATTTTTGGTTTCCCCTTTGGCCCCAGAATTAGGGAATAAGAGAAAAGCAAGAGGATGCCAGCAGTCATCAGCACTTCTGGTGGCTGCCGGACCATCGCCTCATATAGCCGCCTTACAGTTACCAGCGCAAGAGAAGAAATGATCCGTTTTCATTGAATGGTGCCTTTAAAAATAGGCAAGGAGAGCCGGGCATGCTAGTATACGTCTGTAATCCCAGTTCTTGGGAGGCAGAGACAAGAGGATTACAGGTTTGAGGCTCAGTAATTAGTGAAACCCTGTTTCCAAATAAAAAGTAAAAGAGGGTGGCGGTATAGCTTAGAGGTAGAATGCCCCCAGTACTACTAAAACACAAATTCAAAAATAGAGAGAGGCAATGGTGGTGTCAGGCTGAAAGGGTTTGTAATCATTTTACTGGTAGAATAGCCTTTTTGTTTAGTGCCCCACAACCTCCAAGTGGACTATAGGGACCAAGAAGCTATTTAAATAGTCACCGAATGTTCACACCGAATGTTCTTTTACTACAGAGTGTCATGTATTACTGTTGAAGTGCTCAACCCGAAGTCAGTCATTCACTCCTGTTGTGGTCCATTGTTCCTGGGCCCTTGGGAGCATATGGGGGGTCTAAGCATTTTTCTTAGTGTTTCTATTACTTGAGTAATTTCAGCTTGCACATTTATTCATTCTGCTGTTGAGTGATTTCTCTCTGGTTAATTTCTCATTAACAGAGTCATAATTAGCAAAGTTTCTAGCTACCTCGACATTGTAAAGAAATTAACAGTAATGACTTCATTAAAGCATACCCATAAGTAGGTTTTATGAGAATATTTATAGAATGTTTTGTTTAGTCTACTTGTAGTTTCTTAGGAATTCATTAATAAAATTTCCTAAGCAAGAAGATTGTTCTTTTTAGTATCTAGCTGTTTTTTTCTTTCAGCTTATTTGTTCTTTTTTTAACAGAATACGACCCACCAGGATATCTTTGCCAAGGGTTAGATATTAATGGGCAGATGTTGGAATACACTACTTTCTCAGGAGCAAACCGGATGAATGGAAATGTTCACGGAGGCTTCCTCAGCAATGGCACCCTCAGCAGTGGCTGCTCCCATCTCCACCATAAGGTTCCCAATGGTGTCAGTGGAATCATGAATGGGAGCTTAAACGGAGGGCCGTACTCTGGGCACACGAACTCTCTAACCAGGACCCGTGTGGAGTTTGAACATCCTCATCATCTAGTGAATGTAAGAGACCTTGAGGTGCTAAGATGCAAGAATGGGTCAGCATGCGGGGTTTTTTCAGTATAGAAACCTCACAGGTTCATGTGAATGGAAATAATATGTACCACTAGCAGCCCCTAGATCCAGAGTCATCTTAGTCAATTTTCTATTATCAAACAATATCTATGCTTATCGGTTTGGCTCCTCTTCCTTCTTCTCCTTCTCCTTTTTCTTAACTCATGGGTGCTGTGTCACTTTATTTTAAATGAGACAAGGTCTCACCAAGTTTCTGAGGTTGGTCTTGAACTGCAGTTCTCCTGGCTCAGTCTCCCAGGTACTGAGATTATAGTCTTATGCCATGAGCCTGGCTAGTTTATATTTTTGAATTATTTAATATTTAAAGTGGAATGCCAATAAAGAACAAACTGAAAGTTGTGCCGAGAAATCTGGCAGACTGGAAACTGTGACAGGCTGGGAATGAGATGGTTGTAGGGGAGATGGTAGCAAACTGAAAAGGGACCCTCCTGGACTTGCCATGCGTAAAAGTCACAATCTAGTGGCAAGTTTGTTTTTCTCACTGGGTTTTGTTGTGACTTGTACACTTTCAAAAGTTTAGGATATTAGTATTCTTTAGCCACAGGAGTGACAAGTCCTTAAAACTCCCTTATGTCAGACACTCCCTAACATAGTTTAATTTTTGAAATGGAAATACAATAACTAGCATACTTTAGATTTATGTTGGTAAATGGGGTTCTCTGTACTAGGAAGTTGAACTTACTACATGCATTGTCCAGATGTCCATCCACATTATTTTTAGTCAAACAGTTTGTTTAGTTGATCAAACTAAGCATTAATTTTTTTATTATCTTGATTACAGATAAGCTCACCATAACTCATACTGTGCTAACAGTTTGAAAAAGTTTAAAGATTTTTTCATCTTCTACTGTAATAAAGACTTGTTAAAACATTATATTTGCAGAACTGAACTCTAATACATATTCATATATTAAAGCTAGAAACACTATGGCTTTTATGTGACCCAATCTTTGTATGTTATAGAAAAAAAAAACCTAATTTTCTTTAGCACATCTCATTACCAAAAGAGAATAATGATTTCATTATTTTTGAAGGGAAGACATGACTTATATTCAGACTTTCTAAAGTTTTTTTTTTCACCATTCCTCGTCCAAACTACTAATATTGTCCAAGAAAGCAAAGGAGAGAACATTATTAAACTTTGAATAGCACATGCTGTTTCCATAAGAAGAAAAAATTAGGCTAATGTTTGCTTTAGCATTTAAACAGGGAACTTCAGGTTTTCTGAACAATGGCTTGCTGTTTAAATAACAGTTGCCCCATTAAAGTGTACAATTTTACACATTATCATCTGTGATTTTAACTGATTACTGTTGCTCTTCTATTCAGGGTAGGAGGAAATAGGGAACATTTTAAAATGCTAGTGATCATAAAAAAATCATTGAATTAACTTTAACATGTTTAAGTGACTCCAGTAAATCCATCAGCCTGTCAGCTGTAAACTTTGTATTCTGAACTTCTGGCGTTTGCCCTCACAAACTGAATATGGCATAGGAATATTCTTTTGGTTCGTGTTTTCTTAGTAATTCCTGTGGCTTATTGATCAGAAATACTGGAAAAGATTCAGTCTTTTGATTTGCTGTTGTTATGAGATGAATGGAAGTAGAAAGCAATCTAGGAGAGACAATTGCCTGAACTTTTCCTAACCTTGGAGGCCTGTTGTGGGTTTGTGCAGCATGACAGCCTCTCCCACCCTTACCAAATTCAGTTCCGATGTTTTTCATCAGAAAGCAGAATTCTGACTGACGTTAAGGCCAGTTTGATTTTTAACTTGTTTGCCATTTTGTACGTCAAGTGAACATTTTACAGTGAGGTATGTGTTAATCTGGGCATTTTTCTTAATTGCTGGGCAGTTTCCGCCAAAAGCAACATCAGAATATTAATACTCCCCTCCAGTTCATTGCTGACTGTGAATCTACACCATCTGGAAAAATATGACATGTTTTAAAACTTAGTGTAGTCAAGACCTAATCGAAATAATTACAGGAAAATGAAGATGGGTTGATTTTGTGACATCATTCAAACAGACTTTGCACCCTGTTTCTCCAACTGGCCCCACATGTGATTTTTTCCGTGACTGCTTTTTAGAAAAGGAAAATTGAATCGGAGGTTATGATGTGGAGTATATTTTAGGTCTATTAGATTTGAGACACAGGGGGAAATGACTTTCTCCATTTATTTGGCTTTTTCCAGCACAGAAATATTTGGGAAAACATGGCAGTTAGGTTTTTGGAGTACAGCTTAATAGCGTGCATAACTCATTTGTGAATAGTAAATAAGAAGCATAATGTTTCTCAGAGAGCAGGTTAAATGTACTGTGTACACGCTGATCATCAACCCCGGCTCGTGTATTTGTGATCATTTGGATACTGGTCTGTGGCACCTTCAACATTTTCTCTTTTTTCTTTGTACTTCCTTCCTAACAAGGGTGGTGGACTGTACACGGCAGTCCCTCAGGCTGACCCCCTGGAGTGTGTCAACTGCCGGAACTGTCGAAACAACAATAGGTATGCCAATACATTTTGCACAAGGTGTTACGAATAAGACATATGTGTTCCTTTATTTATCTATTTGTTTTTCCTTCAGCCAAAAAAGTTCTTAGAATTTTACCTAAGACATAAAACTCAAAATTTGCCATCTTAAGCTTACTAATTTTTTTGTCCTGCTTTATAATTTTTATCTTTCTGTGCCTTTATCAGTTTCTTTAGACATAGATTAACAATAGTAAAGGATTTTTTTCTCATGGAAATTTTATTAAAAGGTGTGATTTTTTGAAATTTTAAAATCAGAGCTTTTTTATATATAATATAGCCTTTATAGCCTTTATCTTTTTTTGTGTGTGTGCGTGTGTGTGGTCCTGGGGATTGAACCCAGAGGCGTTCTACCTCAGAGATAAACCCTCATCCCTATTTTTTATTCCTTTTTTTTTTTTTTTGGGTGGTACTGGGGGTGGAACTAGAGGCTTTCTACCTCCAGGCTATATTCCCATACCTGTTTTATATTTTATTTGGAAACAGGGTCTCACTAAGTTGCTGAGATTCTCACTAAGTAGCTGAGGCTGGCCTCAAACCTGTGGGATCCTCCTGTCTCAGCCTCCCAAGCGCAGGATTTACAAGCGTGCTCCACCACACCTGGCATTATTCATTTTGAAGCAAGGTCTCAGTTAGTTGCGGAGGGCCTCGCTGCCTCTTATCTCACCTCCAAAGTACTGGGATTACAAGCATGTGCCACCACACCCGGCTGCCGGCTGCCTTTATTGTTTTTTTGTTGGTGGTGGTGGTAGTGGTTTTTTTTTTTTTCTTTTTTTCTTTTTTTCTTTTTTCTTTTTTTTGGTGGTACTGGGGTTCCTGGAAACCCTTCTACCTCCAGGCTATACTCCCAGACCTATTTTTATATTTTTATTTGGAAACAGGGTCTCTTAAGCCAGCACGGCTGGCTTCAAACCTGCGCGATCCTCCTTTCTCCGCCTCCCAAGTGTGGGGATTACAAGTGTGCGCCACCACGCCCGGCAATGTATTTAAATTTTGACTCATGAATATAGAAAAATTTCGTGCCACCTCTCTCTGTTTTAATTCCAAAAGAACATCAAGCTTCTTGTATTAAAGGTGCATCAAAAATTCTCAGTTCTTTCTTTTACATAAGGATAATACGGAATTGCATGCTCTCAAAGACATTTCCCCCTCTAAAATTCTACAACTAAAAAATTATAGTTAGCACATAAAATAACCAGTATGGATTGGAGTTTGGATATTTCATTATTGGCCTATATTTTTTTACGTGAATTTAAAGGTTAAGCCTCATCTCTGGAAGTTATTGAAACTAGAACATGAAGGATCTGGTCAACCATAGAATTAAAAGTACATTGTTTTAGCATGTGTTTAGAGAGTCACGGAACATTTATTTAACCCTTCTTAAGGTATTAGCAAGAGCCATCTGCTCATTTTTTATACTAAGAGTTACATGTTTGTTTGTTTGTTTGTTTGTTTATTTATTTATTTATTTATTTATTTATTTATTTATTTATTGTGGTACTAGGGGTGGAACCCAGGGGCTTTTCTACCTCCAGGCTATACTCCCAGACCTATTTTATATTTTATTTGGAAACAGAGTCTCTGAGAGCCTCACTAAGTAGCCGAGGCTGGCTTCGAATGTGTGCAATCCTCCTGTCTCAGCCTCCCAAGCTCTGGGATTACCAGCGTGCTCCACCACGCCTGGCTTATATGTTACCTATTTAAATTCTATATGGTCTTCATTTTGAACATTTTCATATGCCACATTTTTGGCCTGAGTTTATCATAGGCTTTCCCACACTTGTTAGGAAAATACGCTGCATGAGGCTGGCTCGTGTACCTGGTAAGTAAGTAAACAGATGGGTTAATTATAACGTGGTTTTATTATATATGTACTCTGTTGTCCTTTATGGTTCTTGTGGCCATCAGTATATCTTGAGTCTCTGCACATTCATATGGAACAATGAGAGACCTTTGATCTAAGAACGAGTAGCCCTGGGTTTTACTGCTTTCCATTGTGTTTGAAATGTGTCAGCCTGCTGTGAAGTTAACCTTGCCAGGACCAGTCTTCTATAGAAATCACTTCAGTTTTTCAGTACTTAGTAATGAAAGATACTAATGCATTAATGGTAATACATTTCTGGTTTAATATAAATTTAAGGATGTTTTCTAGTTGTGCATGAATGCTGGCAACTTAGTAAAGTTTTTGACAATTGTTTAAATATGTAATGTTAAGTTTAGGGGTTTTTTGGGAGGGTGGTGGTACAGGGGTGGAACCCAGAGGCTTTCTACCTCCAGGCTATACTCCCAGATCTATTTTATACTTTATTTGGAAACAGGGTCTCACTAAGTTGCTGAGAGCCTCACTAAATAGCTGAGGCTGGCTTCGAACCTGTGCGATCCTCCTGTCTCAGCGTTCCAAGCACTGGGATTACAAGCATGAACCACCACGCCCGGCTAAGTTTAGGTTTTAAAAGCTGGTAAACTGGGTCTTTGTCATTTGCTTTAAAAAAAAAAAAAAAGAAAAGAAATGTGAATGTGTTTGGTGCATTTTTCCCTCTGTGGGGTCTGCAGCCTTCTTTGTGTCTGCATGTGATTTTGTGCCTGGGTTTCTAGTGTCATTTCAAAGTGCTCCAGGTTATCATTAAGGTGATGGTGGATGGTGAACGAGAGTTACATGTAGATGTCTTCAGTGTGTTTGGATTGTGTGAAGGCTTTCCTGTTTATAAGTGATGATGTAGGAACAAATTGGGCCTCTTAGTATGGTGTGATAACATTTCTATGGGGAAGGTGATAAGTAAAATAAAAAATTAAATGCGAGTAAAATAAAAATAAGTGAGTACGGCGGAGTGTGAAAAACACGAGAGAGGTCCGGTACACGTGGCATGTAAAGTTTTAATGGCACGGCTCTCCCGGGGATCAGGGCGAGGCACCGTGGGGCCCGCGCGCGCCTGTCCGAAGCTTGAGGATGCGGGCTCTCCTTTTCAAGGTATGCATCTCGCGAGATGAGGGTTTACTCGTGGGAACGCCCAATTCTCGCGGGGGTTTCAGCCCCTCCCTTGCCCTGCAGAGGTCATGTGACACAAAGTCACATGAGTGCAGGACCCAACTTAACATTCCGGCCTTTTGATGGTAGGGATAATGGATGACGTTGGACCCTCTAGCTTCTTCCTGCTGTCAAGGGGCGTCGTCAGGGGCCCCAGGCTGGGAGGAGTCGGGAGTCCAGTCCCCCAGAAGGGGGTGCAGGTGGGTGCATAGCTGCAGTGTGAATTGGAGGTTACCCTGGACAGCTTAGTGATGTGCGCTTGAGGAGGCTTGAACAGGCAAGGGCTATTAAAGAAAAAAACAAATCATGAGATTGAGCAGGCGACCAAAAAGGAGACTGGCTTACTCAGTACCTGGAGAGCTACCCTGAGCTGGCAAAGAGGATGGAGGTTGAGGGATCCAGGAGCCATCAGTCTTCAGCCAGGCTGAGTAGGGCCAGCGGCGGGGCCTGGTCTGGAAAGGTGCTCCCCCTGTGTTGAGGCACCTGGGGCTCACCCTTTTCCAAGGGCACTGTTCCAGTGGCCCTCCTGGCCACACGCCAAGCAGTCTGATTGGTAGGCGTCGCTTTGCCCCACTTGAGGCAGGCTCCTGGAGGTAGTTGTTGTTGCAGTCCTCCACACCTAGGTGGCGCTCCAGGGGGCTGAGCCGCCACCGCCAGCCGAAGGGCAGCTACCAGGGATCTGCTTTTTGGCAAAGTCGGAGTGTATGCTCCATTTCCGCCTGTTTCTCTCTGGAATTAAAACTTAGATGCTATGTTAAGGTTCTGTCAGCTGTGACGGACCTATACTCACAAAGAGCGCGTCCCGGGGCTGGTGTCCGGCAAGAATGGCAACGCAGACTCCCCACGGGCAGAGGGTGTCGCCCCAGCCCCGGCGTTTCCCACAGCACCTAGGGCGCGCCCACGCGGGCCGCCCAGCAAAATTGCAGTCTGGCGCGGGCCAAGATGGCGACTGTGACATCACCAGGCAGCGACTATGCGCCATCACAAAATGGCAGCTGGCGGGAAAATAAATGGAAGCTGATGGGGGAGAGCATTTGGAGGGATACCAGACCACTTAGAAAAGTTCCTAACTGTTCTTGGGCCACCGCAACCTATTTCCCAACTCGTATCAAGGCAGACAGGCTCTCAGGGCATCTGCTAGTATAAAGATTCGACTCCCCATAATTGGTTCGCAGGCGGAAACGAAGAACAGGAAATGGGCGTCCCCGATTTCCCTGCTCAATCGTTTGGAAACGGAGGTTAAGAGATAGGGAAGAACGTCTTCATTCCTTCTCAAAACCGGAGGATGACCTGGTCATCCGCAGTGTGGTCCCAGTGGACCATGGGACAATGGGTCACCAAGCGCTTGGATTTTGGGGTCCCAGTGGACCGGAAGACCCAAGTCCGGAACCCACTAACCAAGGGAAGGAGGCAGTTTACCGGAGTATAGTGTTGTCAGCCAGCGCTGGCTGTGACAGAAGCGCTGAGAAGCTGCTGGGGGCGCGGTGGAGCCAGGGCGCGCGGATGCCGGTGGCTGGTGTGGACGGCACTGGCGGCTGGCGGGATCAGTGGGGGCGTGCAGGCGGCGTGGCTTGCCGGGCCCGCGGCGTGGAGACAAAATGGCTTCCAGGCACGCGCCAGACGCTGAGGCTGGGCCCCGAGGAGCACCGCCAGTGAGCCTGGCTCGGGGCCGGTGGGGCAAACCGGCCAGAGGTCCCGGCGGTGACCGGAGAACCAAGCTGGAACGGTGCTTTAGGAGGTCCAAGCGGCAGGCAGAGGTCCTGGCCCGCGCAGGCGGTTGGCAGGCAGAGCAAGTGCCAAGCTGCCTGGCTCGGGCCAGAAAGATGGCCGCCGACTCCTAGGATTGGTTAGGAGTGGAAAGTGGGAGGGATTAAAGATTGTGAGGCCTCCAGTGAGGCCATGAGGTGGGAGGGGTTAAAGATGGCGAGGCCTCCAGTGAGGCCATGAGGTGGGAGGGGTTAAGGATGGCGAGGCCTCCAGTGAGGCCATGAGGTGGGAGGGGTTAAAGATGGCGAGGCCTCCAGTGAGGCCATGAGGTGGGAGGGGTTAAGGATGGCGAGGCCTCCAGTGAGGCCATGAGGTAGGAGGGGTTAAGGATGGCAAGGCCTCCAGTGAGGCCATGAGGTGGGAGGGGTTAAGGATGGCGAGGCCTCCAGTGAGGCCATGAGGTGGGAGGGGTTAAGGATGGCGAGGCCTCCAGTGAGGCCATGAGGTGGGAGGGGTTAAGGATGATGAGGCCTCCAGTGAGGCCATGAGGTGGGAGGGGTTAAGGATGGCGAGGCCTCCAGTGAGGCCATGAGGTGGGAGGGGTTAAAGATGGCGAGGCCTCCAGTGAGGCCATGAGGTGGGAGGGGTTAAGGATGGCGAGGCCTCCAGTGAGGCCATGAGGTGGGAGGGGTTAAAGATGGTGGGGCCAAGATGGCGGCCCCCCAGTGATTCCACGTGTCCAAGATGGCGGGCCAAAGCTGGCGACCCCCCCCCCCAGTAATTCCATGTGGCTGCTTACCGGAATGGCCAGGCCCAGGCAGCAGGGGTGGGCAGGCACAGGGTGAAGGGCGCCAGGGCGCAAGTCCGAGTGGAGGAACCAGCTGGAGCGCGGGCTGGACTTGGCGGGCTGGGGGCTGTTTAGCAGAGTGGCGGCCGCCTAGATGGAGGAGGCAGGCGGCCCCAGCAGGCAGGTCTAAGCAACGCCATGCGCGGAGAAGACATAGGCGCGTGGTGTGGCGCAGTCCGCGGGCAGCGCGGTCCCATTCCAGCGGCGGGCGGCATGGGCAGGCGGGAACGGCGGTTTTAGGAGGTCCAAGCGGCAGGCAGGAGCAGAGCAGGTGCCAGCATCACCCAAGGAGCCTGGCTCCGGGCGGGTGGAACTAGCAGCCTGGCGGCCGGTGGAGCCTGCACGCCCCGGCGGTGGTGGCCGCGGCCGCGGTGGCAGTGGAAGATGGCCATCGGCGCTCCAGAAGAGAGCACGTGGGCAGGAAAAGATGGCCACTGGCTCTCAGCAGAGCGCAGGGCTGGAATGATGGCCGCAGACTCTCAGCAGAGTGCGGGATCAGAAAGATGGCCACCGGCTCTCAGCAGAGCTCGGGGCTGGAAAGATGGCCACCGGCTCTCAGCAGAGCTCGGGGCTGGAAAGATGGCCGCCGGCTCTCCCGGAGAGCGCGGGGCTGGGGAAGAAGGCTTACGGTCCGGGCAGGCACGGGGCGGCAGCGGCGGCAGTGGTGGGAGCAACGCCTGCAAGCGGAGCGCTGGTGTGGGACCTCACAGTCGAGCTGCTGGCGGGTCAGAGAGTCCGGGGCTCAAAAAGAGAGTAAAAATAAAAAGAGAAAACAGAAAAAAAAAAAAAAGGAAAAAAATGGGGAGGGACCCAAGAGTTCTCCCAGTTCGGCACCAAATGATAAGTAAAATAAAAAATTAAATGCGAGTAAAATAAAAATAATGTGCGTACGGTGGAGTGTGAAAAACACGAGAGAGGTCCGGTACACGTGGCATGTAAAGTTTTAATGGCACGGCTCTCCCGGGGATCAGGGCGAGGCACTGTGGGGCCCGTGCGCCTGTCCGAAGCTTGAGGACGCGGGCTCTCCTTTTCAAGGTATGCATCTCGCGAGATGAGGGTTTACTCGCGGGAACGCCCAATTCTCGCAGGGGTTTCAGCCCCTCCCTTGCCCTGCAGAGGTCATGTGACACAAAGTCACATGAGTGCAGGACCCAACTTAACAGAAGGGAAGAAACAGTTGTACAGTTTTATTCCTAAGACTGCATTGTAGTTTTTTAGGATATATTTGATGTAAGGTCACTTAAGGACTATGCATGGTAAAGTCGTGGAATGAATAAGGAGTGGGCAAAAATAAAGGTGTTGTCTCAGTTAAAAAAAAAATACCAAGCACTAGGTAAGTACCCAAATAGGTCCTGAGGTGTCTCTGTGTAGAAGGAATTTACAGGAGTCATTGCAGTGGGAAGATAGTGCTTCCAGAAGAATAAGGAGTTGGATTCTAAGGTGTACAATGGAGTTGCTCAGAGCACTTTTAAACACACATACTTGTAGGCTGTACTCCTAGGGTTTCTGATTCATCCTATTTGGAATGGGACTGAGAATTTTTGTTTTAGTGAGTTCCTAAGGGAGCTAATGCTAATGGACTCCACTTTAAAAGCCACTCGGATAATTTGCCTGGCTGATGAAATACAAGTAGAGAAAAGCAGGATATGAAACTGGAAAACAAATGGGACTGAATTTATATTATGGATGATCTTGAAAGTCAGAGGCCAATTGTCTGTTTAACAAATATTGAGTGTCTGCCATGTACTAGGCACTGGCCCACACCCTCCCTTCAGAGAACCCACAGTCTCAGACAGAGCTAGGAATATAGTAAGTAGAGTTTGGCTTATTGCTTCTATAATATAAAGGACAGACGTGGGTGAGATTTTCACACTAATCAAAAGGAGGCAAGGGATACACATTGAGATACACTGGGCTAGTAGCTTCCTAAATCATGTGAAGCTTTTTTTTTTTTTTTTTTTTTGTGGTACTGGAGTGGAACCCAGGGGCTTTCTACAAACCTCCAGACTATACTCCCAGACCTATTTTATATTTTATTTGGAAACAGGGTCTCACTAAGTTGCTGAGAGTCTCACTAAGTAGCTGAGGCTGGCTTTGAACCTGTGTGATCCTCCTGTCTCAGCCTCCCAAGCGCGGGGATTACAAGCGTGCGCCACCACGCCCGGCTATGTGAAGCTTTTTGAGAAGAGATCTGTTTAGGGATGTGTCCAGGCTTGAGGGATGGTAGCATGCACCGGCTGGGCTGGAGGGAGGGGACCAGTTAGACTCACTGTAAGGAAGTCCTTGGCCTCCATACCAGGGGTGAAGGGAGAGGATGAGTGTGGTGGCAGAGCTGGTATCTTAGGATTGGGCCATTGTCCTAGGAAAGATCTAGAATAAAAGGAAAGCTCCAAATGCATAAGAAGTTTTAAATGTGGATAACTTGGTTGATAATTGCCAAGTGGATGGGGGTAGTGAGAGAAATAGGAAATTCAATGAACTTAAGACAGAGGAATGGGGTAGATTGGGTTTCAGACATCTAAAGTTCAAGTACCAGTTGGTGTCTGAGTCAGAGACAGGTGACAGTGCTGGCCTTGGGGTCAGGGTACAGGTAGGGACTGCAATACAGATTTAGGACCATTTGTATTGAGTGATAGAATTTAAAAACAGATGAGATCATCAAGGAAGATAATGGCCGTGGCTGATTATATATTTAATTATTTGAGGTATTGATTTGCTTTTATTCCTTATATATTTAATGTGATGCACACATGTGTGCGTGCGTGTGTGTGTGTGTGTGTGTGTGTGTGTGTGTGTGTGGTGTGGTGTGACTGGGGATTGATCCCAGGGGCATTCTGCCTCTGAGCTACTTCCCCAGTCCTTTGTAACTTGAAACAGAGTCTCACTATCTTGCCACAAGGGTCTTGCTCAGTTGCTGAGTTTGCTTCAAACCTGCAGTCCTCTTGCTTTAGTTTCTCAAGTACCGAATTTTTGGAATTTTTGAAAAAGATGTCTCCCCCACCAAACTATAAGCTCCATGCTGGCTGGCCAACACCTGTTTGCTCACTGTACATCCCCGGCACCCAGCCCGCTGTGTGGCCCACTACAGACCTTCAGTAAATGTTTGCTAAATAAATAAATGAATCAATCCATTTTTTAGAGTAGGCTTTTAAGAAACAGGTCATTCTCTCAACTCTTTGTCCCTTTTCTCATCCCTCTCTTTTAATAATTACTACCTGGAGAGGAAGCACTGACTATTGTCTTAACAGGGCAGGGATCTAAAAGATTGAGAATGAGTAGGAAGGGAACATGCACTATAGCAATCTGTAGAGTTTTATTTGATTCTGGAGCTTTTGTGGCATGTTATAAATATGACCACCTGCCTCCCTGTGTCCCCTTGACTTGAATCCCCCTCAAGTTTTAAGAGTAATATATAGCCATGGTGGCACACACCTCTAATCCCAGTACATGGAAGACTGAGACTAGAGGATTGCTGGTTTGAGGCCAGCCTTTTCATTTTGTTTCAAATAATAATAATAATTAAAAAAAAAAAAAGGTCTTGGGAAGCCAGGCCTGGTGGCACAGGCTTGTAATCCCAGAACTTGGAGGTTGAGACAGGAGGATGACAGGTTTGTGGCCAGCCTCATCTACTTATTGAGCCTCTCAGCAACTTAGTGAGACTCTGTTTAAAATTAAAAACTAGGGATGGGGGTATAGCTTGGAGGTAGAATGCCCCTGGGTTCCATCCGCAATTCTGGGGGGAAAAAAAGATCTTAAGAATGCAGCTCAGAGGTAGAATGCCCCTGGGTTCCATCCCCTGTACCAAATAATGTGTGTGTGTGTGTGTGTGTGTGTGTGTGTGTGTGTGTGTGTGTAATATCTCACTATGAGCAGCCAGAAAGAAGCATATTTAATCAGCTTTGCAGGGAGCCAGTCCCATTAAAGACTTAAATGAGAAGTCTTTATGCTATTCGGGCATTTCAAGAGTTAAACATATTTAATCAAATAAATCAAAAGTTTTTTACCTTTTTCCTCTCCTTTCTTGTACTTGGAAGGCAGCAATGCAGCTCTGGATTTGTAATCAAATGTGGTTTGTCAGTTGCCTGGCTAGTGTAAGGGGAAGGAATCGGCATTAAATTAGGTCTCTTTGCATCAGTCTTGATCATTTGTAAGAGAAAATAGAGAGGACATTGATGAAAATCACAGACAAACGTAGTCAGAAGTCCTATCAAGAAAGCAAAGAATTTAACTTTGAGGGTCCTAGAGAGACTGGAAATGGACAGGAAGCAGGCAGGCAAAAGTCAGCCTGGAAAAATGTACATAATTCATCGGGGGGGGGGAGTACAAGCTACATGGCTGGTGGTCAAAGAAAGGAGAAAGGAAACTGCTGGGAATTGTGCTTTAGAAAATACTGTATTAAGAACGGCCTCCATTGTTTTGTGTAATGATAACCTTAAAGTCGGTGTGCTGCTGGACTGGGGAGTACTCTTACCAACTGAGGTCAGATATACTCAGATGAAAATAGGGTACAGAGGTGAACATGAGAAATTTTATTATAGTAGGGGTTTTTCTAAGCCAAGGGTTTGATCTTCCCAGTTAGTTTGTTAACTGTCTAGTTTACCTAAACTCTTTCTTCTTGCAAGTCATTTTGATATAAACTCGACCCCTTTCTTTTGTTAACCACTAAGTTATTTCAGAACTAGCTATAAGGCCAATGAGAGAGTACACAGAGCCCCCGATCCAGCTTCTCTTCTATGGTAATCTGTGTACTTCCTAAGGAAAAATTTCAGAGCATTGTGTCTCCTTTTTAAAATTGATTAGTATCTTCCTATTTACCTACCTATGTCCTATTTCTTTTTTTTTTCTTTTTTTTTTTGTGGTACTGGGGTTCCTGGAAGCCCTTCTACCTCCGGGCTACACTCCCAGACCTATTTTTACATTTTTATTTGGAAACAGGGTCTCCTAAGCCAGCGCGCACGGCTGGCTTCGAACCTGCGCAATCCTCCTGTCTCTGCCTCCCAAGCACGGAGATTATGAGTGTGCACCACCACGCCCGGCGCCTATGTCCTATTTATTTATTTATTTATTTATTTTTTTTTTTTTTTTTTTTTTTTTTTTTGGTGGTACTGGGGTTCCTGGAAGCCCTTCTACCTCCGGGTTACACTCCCAGACCTCTTTTTACATTTTATATTTGGAAACAGGGTCTCCTAAGCCAGCGCGCGCGGCTGACTTCGAACCTGCGCGATCCTCCTGTCTCTGCCTCCCAAGCGCGGGGATTACAAGCGTGCGCCACCACGCCTGGCCTGTCCTATTTATAATATGGAGACCAAGGGCATGTTGTCAGGTGTAGTATTTTTCATCTTTGATTTATAAGCTCTATATGTCAACTTACCACGTTCAACAGTGCACTACTCAGTCATCTATTGCCCCCCCCCAGTACTTATTCTCACCTTTATAGCAGTCACCAACAAACTAGTTCCCTAAAGAAACTCCTGCATTAATGCTAGGGACATGGAACATTCAACCGTGTGAATGGAGGACAGCATGGTCCTGAAGAATGTCATCCGGGATTTGTTGCATAGTGACTGGTTTGCACCTTAAAGTAAGGGCAAAGGTCAGCAAAATGACAGAGGAAAGAGGCAGAGCAGAGACAGACTGAACATCTAAACAAAACACCACTATGATGCTATTACTTCAGAAGTCTCCAGAGCACCTGCATAAAAATTAGTATCACACATCCAAGATTTTCATGGAGAGTTAGTACTTGCCATCTAAGGGTAAGGAAACTTAATGCAAAACCCATATAATCATAAAAACAGAGTACCTCTGTACATAGTTATGCTTATACCCACCTGTGCTATCAAAATGGAATATTTCTCTTGAAAATTTCTCAAGAGATGCCATTTGCTTTTATTTTATTTTATTATTTTTTTTTACGGTAGAACCCAGAGGCTTTCTACCTCTGGGCTATACTCCCAGACCTGTTTTATATTTTATTTAGAAACAGGATCTCACTAAGTTGTTGAGAGCCTCACTAAGTAGCTGAGGCTGGCTTTGAACCTGCGCAATCCTCCTGTCTCAGCCTCCCAAGCGTGGGGATTACAAGCGTGCGCCACCACGCCCGGCTTCATTTGCTTTTAGAGAAATATTTGAAATATGATTAGTCAACTACATAAAGTGCCTTATTTTTCTGGCATAACTTCTCTACCACTGTTCCAATCTTGTATTTCCTAGTCTGTGCTGTTCAAATTGTTGGATAAAGAATATTTTATTTAGTTATTTTTGTGATAGTACCATAGCCATTTTATGGTCTTAAAGATTGGACAGTCAGGCCTTTTCCATTTACTAAAATGCATTTTAGTGAACTGAACAGTCCAGGCCACCTGAGTTCTTACCAAACAGCACACATTCTTGTAGGTACCAGAGTTCCGTTTATTTTATGTTGTTAAATATAACATTAAACAAATCAGTTCGATTGAATTAGAAGCAATTCAGTGAAAACATTCACTTCACCTTAACCCAATAGTAACCACATTTGAAAGCTTAAGATAGTAAAATTAAAGACTTTGTATTATAAAAACCACAACACATGCAGTATAAGAGCATCTATGTGTTTGCAGATGTGCATCCTCTTTTATCACTTGTAGACTTGGGTCTCCTAAGTTTATCTACATACAGATATTATTTTTATGGTCAACTAATTGCTTTAGAAAATTTTACTAAAGCATTACCAGTGAAAGAAATGTTTTCACACTGTTATACCTAACTATATTCAAAACATAGAGTATCTCCCTTTTTTACAGACCATGTTCTGTATACTTATATCTCAAGATGTAACCCCCAAGTTAAAAACATTTTTGCACGGATGCATAGAGACATCTGGAATTGAACTAAACGTAATGTGATGAAATAATTTATATTTGGTTAGGTAAGTGGCTACTGCTGGTGACTATGAGCTAAGAGTCAGTGGTCTAGAAAATTTTAAATCGGTGTGGTTGATCATGCTGAAATTTGGGTTATAACCATTTACAAACTTAATTCAAATTAAGATATTATTATCCATGATACCCTGGTAATTGAGTTACAGTTCAGAATACAAGTAAACACTGCTGTAGTTTCCTGTCTCACCTTATTCCTTATTACTTAGGAATAAGTAATAGAAAGTTACTTTTCTCTTGCTAAATACCATAATTTTTTAAATGCGCATTTAATATACTGTTTATTTGAGGCACATAGACCTGTATCCAGGCACTGGTTACTGTACTTGTCATTGGACCTTGCTCTCCTGTGGTCTGCGCTGCCACCTAGACCTTTCCCACTGATGTAATTCATGGTTGTTCTGACAAATCTACTTCACAATCAGACTGCTTAGAATGCCTTTAGACTTCACACAAAAATCTCATCCTACAACTTTGATTTAAATTAAAGAGAAGGGGGAAAGAACTGAAAAGAAAGAAATAGAAGAATACAAGACATCTCATTGCCTGGTGAGTCTTCAGTATTTTGTTCTATCCACATTATAAAATTCATTCTGTTTCCTCTCTACAAACAGATTATTAATTTATAATATTTTATTTATAGGGAACTGGCCTGCTTTTTCAAATTCTGGCAAGTATGTTTGCTTTTATTTTTCCCCCTCAGCTAATTTGAAATGGAAACTTTTCTTTCTGAATTGACACTACTTCGTCTTTTCAATATAGGTTCCTGGCGTCTTTTCATTACTTTCTGTTTCTCGCAAAGAAAAAGAACATCTTGCAGAGAAATGCAACATCAAGCTGGGAGCTCACTAAGCACGTCCAACGCCATCATGATTGGGGGATTTCACTGAGCACCTGACTGCACTTTGTCTCACTGTTCTAAGATCTTATATGACACTGAGCACAGTCTCCAAGGAGACTGAAGTTTTAAGTCAGGCAGCTGTGAAACCGACAGATACTAGAAAACCACACAGGCAACAGAATCAATATTGAACAAGGACAGAGAGAAGTAGAATTACAATACAGGAAGCTAAAGGGGTAAGTGCTCCAGTTCATCCCCCCTTTAATATGCATGTCTCAGCTTACTGTTGGGTATGGGCTGTCATACCCAACTAATTAGTCTAATTGCTTCCTAATAATTTATGTCCTTGCTTGAGGAAACGAGCATCAAAAAAGCCTGCTGTTCCAATGCTTATTATCTATTTATTTTATGTTTTTGAGATCCTACTGTATTTAACTTACTATGTGCTTAGTGCTGGACATTATGGCTTCAGAGTTCAATGTTTATTAGTACTTCCGAGACGGCACAAAGACTTGAGAATATTTTCATTTCAATTCTCTTCGGTGTTTTGTCATTTGTTTTTATCCTAAAAATATTTCAGATCCTCTAAGAATTACAGTTATTGTTTATGTGCAGTCAGTATCTGTTTAGAATGCCTACATACCATTTTGTTGCTGGTCCTTCATTTCTGTATTTCTTTCTGTCTGTTGCTAATAATTTTTCTTCAACTTGAAGAACTTAGTATTTCTTCTAGTACAGTTTATACCTTCATTCATTCATTCTCTCTCACCCCTTCCTCCCCCTCCCCTCCCTCCCTCGCTGTTTATTGAATTCTAGATCGGAAGTTTCTTTCTTTTTGTTTTGTTGTTATTGTTGTAGTTGAGGCAGGGTCTCTCTAAATTGCCCAGGCTGGCCTTGAACTTACAGTACTCCTGCCTCAGCCTCCTGAGTTGCTGGGATTGCAGGTGAACACCACCATCCCTGGCTGCTTTTTGCTTTTTAAAGGTATCATTCTGTTACTTACTTACTGTTTCTGTCATTTTGTTAAAAAATATCTGTCTACTTGTTCCCATTTAAAATAATGTGTCTTTGCTGTAGCTGCATTCATGATTTTTTCTTTTTATTTTGCTTCCAGCCATTTAATTATTACCATTTGTAAGTGTAATTTCCCTCCTGTTTATTCTATTTGGGCTTCATAGAGCTTTGAATCTGTGGTGTGAGCTTTCATCAGGTTTAGAAAATTTTCTCCCCTTATCTCTGTATATATAAATATATATCTGAGATAAATATAGTTTATCTCAGACTGGAGATATAACTTTGGGTAGAATACTTGCCTAGTATGCATAAGGCCCTGGGTTCAATCCCCAGTACTGCCAATTAAAAAAGCCATTTTCAAATATAGTTTGTCTCATTCTGTCTTTTCTTTCCTTCAGAGATACTCCAGCCATGCATAAAATTTTCACTACACTGTGCCTCCTGTGTTTCTTTAGCTTTTTTCTTTCTTTTCTTTTCTTTTCTTTTCTTTTTTGTGGTACTGGGGATAGAACCCAGGGGCTTTCTACCTCCAGTCTGCACCCCCAGCCCTATTTTTTATTCTGTATTTTGAAACTGGGTCTCACTGAGTTGCAAAGGGCCTCACTAAGTAGCTGAAGCTGCACGAGAACCGCGATCCTCCAGTCCCAGCCTCCCAAGTGCTGGGATTACAAGTGTACACCACCACGCCCGGCTTCTTTATTTTTTTCTACTTTCTCCACTTTTTTGTATCTGCATTATAGTCTGAAGATTGCAGTAGCATGCTTCCTGCTCAGTAATTTTCTGGTTGTCTGTGCCCTGCGTATCCCCCACATATTAAGTTCTGAATTTCCATTCTCCTACTTTTTAGCCTCTGAATTTCCAAGTGATTACTATTAGATTCTAGTTCAGTGTTAACATTCTCCTCATCTGTTTACTGAGCATGTTCATTCAGTTTTTTTTAAGTTTTCAACAGCTCTGTATCATGTTTTTCTCTTGTTCCCATCTACTGAAATGCCTGGTAATTTTTTATTGAGTTTTTGACGTTACATATAAAACCAGTACAGGCTCTGGAAGAAGTTTTTGTCCATAAGTTTTCTTCTTCCAGGAAGGATTCCCTTTTGCTTTTGGAAGGTGACTGGGTGAGGGACAGAGATCACTTTAAAACTGGGACTGAACTGAGTTAAAATAAAATTCCCATATCTTTTTAGTCATTCTTAACAGAACACTTGTTCTGATACAAACTAAATGATCATGACCAGGAACCAGGAATTTAATTTTAATGAATTATTTCTAACATCTTGGCACAGTGGTGCACACCTGTAATCCAAGTACTTGGGAGATGGAGACAGGAGGGTCACAGGTTCGAGGGCACCCTCAGCAACATAGCAAGACTCTAAGTAAACTAGCAAGCTCCTATTTCAAAACAAAAAGAAAAGAAGTCTGGGGGTATAGCTTGGAAGAAGAATGTCCTTGGGTTCAATCCCCAGTCCCACAAAAAATTATATATTTCTGATAAATCATGATAGCCATAGAGATTCCTCTGATTAGAGATGTTTCTGATCTTTTGAAGTCAGAATCCCTCTTACTCTCTAATTCCATAAGTCTGCCTAATATAAATTTCCCAATTGTGAAACATTAGAGTCTGATCTAGTGTAAAAGAACGTGCACTGGTTTCTAGCTGGACACATGGGACAGACCTTGGTCCAGCCACATATCTATAGCCCGTCTGGAGGTGGAGTGCCCAGTTTCTTTTATACTTCCTCACATAACATGACATTATGTAGTAACCATTTGTTTATTCTTCCATCTTTGCTAGACTAGAAGTGGCCTCCCCTGTTACTTTCGGTTTTCAGTGCCTACCACAATGCTTGACGTTTGGAAGGTATTCAGCAGGCACTGTTTGAATAAAGTGCTCTTTAAATAAGGTTATTTATGTAGACCATAATACTCATTAAATTCTTGTTAGTAGTAGTTTGAATCCAGAAAGATTTTTTCCCCCTTGGCCTTGACCTACATTTTTACCCACATAGAGCCTATGGATTCTATGCATTGAAGCCACGAAGATTCAGTGTGTTTCCTGAGAATTGAGAGTAGAATTCCCTGTGTTCCCTGAGAATTGAGAGTAAAAGAGACTAGCAACAAAATACAGAAAAGGACAGCACTGATACCGTGAACATTTTAAGGTGTATAACTGAAGCCAGGTATGGTAGAGCACGTCTCTGATTTCAGTACTTAGGATGCTGAGATGGGAGGATTGCAAGTTAAAAGCTAGCTTAGGAACTTAGCTAAACCTGGTTTCAAAGTTAAAAAATAAAAAGAACTGCAAGTGTAGGTTAGAGGTAGAATACCCCTAGATTCAGTCCTCATTACTACCCACATGCGTGTCTGTGCGCATGCACATACATAAACACAAACAGTGCACAGCTCAATACGATATTCAAGAGAACACTGAAAAGCCCTTCTCTTCTGGTCTTGCACTTCTCTAACCCAGGGTTCTGATTCTGGCTCCAATGCACTTCCTTCTACACAAATGAACCCTTTGCTTTTTTTTTTTTTTTTTTTTTTTGTGGTACTGGGGATGGAACCCAAGGGCATTGTACCTCCGAGCTACACCCCCAGCCCAATTTTTTAGTCTCTTTTTTACTTTTGAAACAAGATCTCACTGCATTGTAAAGGGCCTCACTAAGTAGCTGAGGCTGTCAGAGATTCTCCAGTCCCATTTCCCGAATACTGGGATTGCAAGCATGCGCCAGCACGCCTGGCTCACCCTTTGCTTTTTATTGGCTTAAGAGATCACAGAAATACTTAGGTTGTATTCAAGTCAGGCTTTATTTTTCGTGCTATAGTATTAAAAACTAAAATTACAGTTATATTTGATCATACTATGCTCAAATTATTCTGGACAAATGTATGGCTGAATACTTTGATGACTAGGGTCTGAATTCCACTAACTGTATATTGAGTCCATTTATCTATTTTAAATTAAAGTTGGAGTTATCTCAATCTAATGATATGGCTTACTGACAGATATCTTGTTCTCTTTCAGGCTGAAGTCTGACTTCAATCTTGGAAGTTGATGTTTCCTGTTACCGATTGTCTATTCCTCAGAAACATATCATCCCATGTTTAAAAGATGAAAATAAAGAGTGTGACATTACCTAGCTCCAGCATACAACTGGTCCTACTTTGTGTCTCCCATCTAACATGCAAAGCCCAGTGCAATATTATCTCCAGACTTTTCTTACTTATAGAAGTAAATGTGTCTATGAGCCTCTGGCTTTTATTAATAGTAGGGTAGTTTGATCACCAGCAGACAATTATGATAAAATATGGACACTCTGAAAATATTAAGAGTGACCAAAGCAAGCAGAAACTGCATAAGAGTCTGCTCTTGGGAAGACAGCATGTGAGCTTTATGGGTTCTTGCCTGAAAGGATTCCCCAGTCTTAGGCAAGGGCCCATACAATAAGAGGTCAGAAGACCAACCCCATAACCAGAAAATTAAAGGAAACTTAGTTTAAAAAAAATGCTAGCTGGGTACTGTGGCTCATGCCTGTAACCCCAGTACTTGGTATGCTTAGACAGTAGAATCACAGGTTTAAGGCCAGCCTAAGAAACTTAACAAGGCCATCAGCAACTTAGTGAAACCCTGTTTCAAAACTAAAAATAAACTGGGCATGGTGGCACACACTTGTAATCCCAGCATTTGGGAGGCTGAGAGCAGAGGATCGTGGTTCCTGGACAGCCTCAGCTACTTAGTGAGACCCTGTTGCAAAATAAAGAATAAAAAATAGGGCAAGGGGTGTACCTTGAAGGTCGAATGCCCCTGGGTTCCATCCCTAGATCCACACACACAAAAAAAAAAACCCTAAAAATAAGGCTGGTCATGGTGGTGTACACCTGTAATCCCAGTACTTGGAAGGCTGAGACAGGAGGATCACAGGTTTGAAGCTGCTCTCAGCAACTTAGTAGGACCCTGTTCCAAAATAATAAAAAGAGCTAGGGAATATCTCAGAGGTAGAATGCCCCTGAGTTCAGTCCCCAGTACCTCTCCTCAAATAACCCACATATGAGAGGAAACAGAAAAATGTGATATTTACAGAAGACAAAAACAAAAAGCAATAGAAACAGACCCTGAGATGACCCAATTGTCACAATTAGCTGACAGTGACATTAAACAGAAGTTATAAATATATTCAAGAACTCGAAGGAAAATATATACAAGTGAACATATGTAGAATTCCAGAAAAAGGGCGGGGGGGTCTAACTAGAAATTCTGGAGCTGGAGACATAATAACTGATGTAGGAAATGTATTGGTTGAGCTTACTAGCAGATTGGAGGCAACAGAAGAGTCAATAACCTAGAAGACAGAAGCAATAGAAATTAACCAGTTTGGGGGGAAAAAAAGTTTGCAGCTGAAAGTAGAGTGGAATTGAAGTGAAATGTTCTAGCAAGTTATTCTGTAATAAAAGAGAAAAAAAATCCAACTGCATTTGGAATGGCTTGTTGTTTCCTGCAAGATTGAATCCAAAGCAGAGTGTTTTTGATGACTTTAATGGGTTATTTTTCTCATGTGGCCATAGTTTCTTAGCTTTCTTTTTTCTGTTTCCTCATTTCCTCCCTTATTCCTCCCATGGCTAGTGGCTTTTTCCCTCTGTGTGCTATATTTGGGACCAGTTAGTAGTGAAATGAGAGGTGACTTCTGGTAAGGAACTAAAGCAAGGAAGCACATGGGGGTCATCACTGAAGGCCCCTTACAGATGGTCTGCCCTTTGATGCTTTCTCCTGTTACACGCCACTGTAACTATAACCTTTAAGTTCTTGATATTTCAGGTCATAGTGAATCACTTGGTCATTTTCAAGCCTCAATCTTTCTTAAGAATCTGTGGATTTAGAATACCAAATGATATATCAAAAGAAGTTTATCTCAGTTATTGAGCCCTCTAGACACAGTTTTGTTTCTTTTAAACTCTACAGGTGTTTCACCAAAACCAATGGTACTTTGAGCAGCAGTACCCTTCCTATGGTACCAGTTGTAGCATCTTATCCTCAGGATGGTTTGGAAATGAAGCCCCTCAATGCCATGAAGATGCCTATGTGTCTGGCATCCACCGTCCCTGACTGTGGCCACTTACCTGAGGAGAACATCAAGGACAGGGTGGCACCAATACTTACCCAACATACCTGCTGTCAGGACAATATAAATGACATCAATTCTGATTCTACAGAAGACACAACAGAGTTCAACAGAGGTATGGGGAAGCATTTTAAACCATGGCATGTTAGATGATTTTTTTTTTTTTTTTTGGTAGTACTGGGGGTAGAACCCAGGGGCTTTTCTACCTCCGGGCTATACTCCCAGACCTATTTTATAATTTATTTGGAAATAGGGTCTCACTAAGTTGCTGAGAGCCTCATAGTAGCTGAGGCTGGCTTCAAACCTATGCAATCCTCCTTCTTGTCCTTCCAAGCACTGGGATTACAAGCGTGCGCCACCACGCCCGGCTGTATTAAATGATCTTTAGTTAGCTGAGAACTATGTCAGGGAGAGTTTTTTGTTGTTGTTTTGTTTGTTTGTTTTTTGCAGTACTGGGGTTGAACCCAGGGGCATTCTATCTCTGAGCTACACCCCAGCCCTGTTTTTTATTCTTTATTTTGAAACAGGATCTCACTGAGTTTTGGAGGAGTAGCCAAGGCTGTCCTCAAACTGCGATCCTCCCATCTCAGCCTCCCAAGTACAGGGATTACAAGCATGTGCCTCCACACCTGGCTCTCTTACGTATTTTTTTAAGAGACTAGGCAAGGGTGTTGGATAGTTGAAGAGAATATAGGAATTCTTTATCCTAGGTGGTTAATCCCATTACATTTTGGGAAATGTATCCAGATAGGTTGGGTTCAGTTTGTACCTGAACAGAGTTGGGTGGAGAATGAGTCTTATAAACATAGGACCATTTTTTAGTTGATTCTGGAGTTTTATGTAACCTTTCTTTTAGGTAGTTATTAGGAGGCTTTTAAGGGACTTGTTTTAATCCCAGATGAATTGCATAACTGTTCACAAGAGTTCAATTTTATTTTAAACCTTTTAAACCAATTGTCTCTCTCAAACCAGACATAGTGGGCTCTGCTCTTGCTCATGAGTCTTTATTGCTCATCATAATGTCTTTCAACTGCTAAGTACGAAGCAGCTTCGTCAGTTCATAACTTTCAAACCTTTCTTTTTTCCAGGAGACAGCTCTGGCCATTCTGAAACAGAGAACAAAATTTTAAGTTGGGATTCTCTTATTTTGGCACCTGTCTCCAAGGACTGTACTGAGAAGACAACGTGGTCTCCTCCTGACATTCCCTTAGACAGCTCCTCAGGGGTCCTTCCGCAATCCCAAGAAACCTGAGGATGTGCAAACTGGTCGTGTTTCCACTTTAAGCCAGTAACTGCACAAAACAGGCCTGGGAATGAACTGTGTGAGGGACATTTATTCAAATCAGAGAAAAATCATTATTTATTTTTTTGTTGTTGTAGTGATGTCATATGAATGTATCTTAAACCGTGTGTCCTTTTATATTATTTATGCCTTAAAACTTTCCTATTCCTTCCTTCCCCCACAGTAGGAAATGACCTTGTTTTGCAGACTTTTCTGTCATCTGGATAGTAGAGGATTGCTTTGTGTTTTCCAGAACCCTCTGTGGTGTGGAGTAAGAACTGCGCATGCGGTGGGTCTAGTCTATTGTTGAATTCCACAGGAGGGAGTTGCTTGGGCCACTTGAAATTGCTGTCAGTCACATTTTCAGATGGAAAACTGTCATTCAAGACCATGTCATAACTTTCTGAGAACATTTTAAAGTCAACCACACTTGTGACCTAACGTTTATAATAGTACATCTGTCTGAGGATTTTGAGTGCCTTCCACAGAAGTGCTAAGGTGACCTGTTGAGTTGCTCCCATCTGCACCTGGGCACAGTGATGTTCAGTGTTGAGACGGATCATAACCAGTGTTGTGGGCACAAAAGAGTGCAAGGTCTAGCGTGCAGAAAGAGAACCAAGGCCAGAGAGAAATCAATGCCTAATGTCTCACAGCTTTAAAATCACAGTAATGTATAAAATGCTCACCATAGGGCTCCTTTTGACTACTTCTAAGAGTAGGAACAACAGTAAATAAAAAATCACGTAAAGTAGTGGCCTGAAAAGAAAGATACACACTTTAAGAAGAAAGTGAAGGGCTGCAGGGATGTTTTTTGGCAGAAGCTCCCCCGCCTGTTTCCTAGGCAGGTACTCCTGGTGCCCCACCACCTGACAGTCATATTCTCACTTCCAGTTCTGGGCAGCAGTTGAAAACATGTGAGTGAGTGTATGTGAGTCAACTTTCCAGCTTTATAACAAAATCCCTGAGGTAATTTATAAAGAGAAAAGGTTTATTTTGGCTCAGTTTTAGAGGTTCAAATCCATGATTGATTGGCCTGTTGCTTCAGAAGAGAGCAAAAACCATATACATCATAGATCAGGGAGCAAAGAGTGGAAAAAGAAGGGGTAGGGTGGGGCCCTCCAGTCCTCTTCAGGGGCACACCTCAATGATCTGAAGACCTCCCACTCGTCTGCCACCTGTAACACCACCTGGAGGCCAAGCCTTTTAACACATGGACCTTTGGGGGACACTCAGGATACAAACTCTAGCAGTATCAGGAAAGACTTAATTTGGAGGGAAATTTTTTTTTTAATTTTCTGATGGCTTTTTTTCCAGAAGCTATTATAAACGGCACCTAGGGCTTTAGTCAGCGTGCATCACAGCTGTTGCTGCTGCTGCCTCTAAGTGACAAGGACATTGCAGCTGCCTTTGGAAGATTTCCATTCTCCTTGCTAAAGGGGGAGGGGGGGTACTATAATTGCATTTCATAGCTTGAGTCAAGCTTTAATGGATCACTGCTCCTTTTTTCATTGTGCAGCCCTTGGGGAAAGAAAAAATTCTTCTATGTAGAATCAAGCAGTTGCAACATAAGTTTAAATTATTTTTTTTTTTAGTTTCCCAGAAGTTGCAGAGGAATAGAATAATAAAATACTATGTTAACCAAGCTTCTCTGTAAATGCATCACTGCTCCTTTACATATGTCTATATATGTTATAAATAGAACTGTTAATGCAAATGGGCTGTTCACTGGGTCACTGTTCTAGTGTTACGTCCAGTAGAATGTAGTGGAACCCATGCCATAGCCAGATGTTAGGACCCTGATAGGAGTGGGCTCTACATTCCAGATGTGCAGGCCTGCAGTGTACTAGACTTATTCTTCATGTTTCTTAGATGCAATTCGCTTTGGAGGGAGCTAGCTGTTGCCCTGGCTTTTGACTAGCAGGCGACAATGTCCTAGTACACAGAATATGAAAACATGCCCTGTGCTTACCAATCCAGTTACAGCAATGCTGTCGCAAAGGAAGTTATAGGAAACTAAAGAGTCTGTGTCCACAGCAGTCATTTAGATTCATGAAACAGGTGTGTTCACATAAGCCTTAGGTCAGAAACTGCTTTTAAAGATTGAGTTTCAATATGAGACTTGCCCCGGAGGAAGAGAAAATGTCTTTACCTCTAGTGCAATCTCATTGTGGACTGCTTTATTTATATTATTAGTAACGCTGTTTTAAGTGTTATCTCTTTATTGTATTTTATTTATAAAATGTCTTTATATATTGAGATATATAAATATAAATATAAATATATATATATATAATTGCCTTTATGTTGAGGAGGTCTGAGTGTGAGTCGCTCTGAACGTCTTCTGCCCTGCGTGATCACCAGTAGCAGCTATGATAAATCCCACTTCCCCAGGAAACAAGAGGACATAGGACAACGTGGGGGGTAGCACTGACATTTGCGAGGTTCCCAGCACCCTGTATTGTCTCATCTAATTGTGCACAAGTCTATCAAGTAGCTGTGAAAATCTCCAAGTCACAGAGTGAGCTGAATTGAAATCTAATCAGTCTGGAGGCATCTGTGCTCCTCCCATTTTCCATCCTGCCTTCCAGAAGCTTCATGGCTCACTCTTGGCAGAACCTGCCCCTAATTTGTGCTATTGTCTGTCCCCGATGCATCACCCCGCCGAGGCTCTGGAGGTCCTGCCTGGCCAGAGAGGGCCTTCCCTCGTTACTGGAGGGGTCCCTGGTTCTCCCCTGGGTACTCCTCAACCCTACCCACTGCTGAAGCTCAGCTCAGTGATCTTGAACTGGCTGGGCCTCTTCATGTCCCTCCTCCTCCCAGGGTTCATGTGATTCTCTGTTGTAG
This sequence comes from Muscardinus avellanarius, assembly GCF_963383645.1. Lineage (NCBI taxonomy): Eukaryota > Metazoa > Chordata > Mammalia > Rodentia > Gliridae > Muscardinus > Muscardinus avellanarius. The sequence continues at coordinate 126,282,614 of NC_137786.1, read as the reverse complement.
CACTGAGCTCCACTCCCGTTATCACTTTACCATCCCGCTGATTTTCTGTCTTCTTCAGATATACACTGATAGTTTCATGGTAGGTGCCTGAGAAGGGTACAAGTTAAATCGCAACATTCCAACCTTTTTGCAGTCTTTCAGAATACATTTCTTGCTGGGTTTTGTCTTTATAGAATGAATGAGTCTGAAGACAGGGCGTCGGCACTGGGCCCATGGAGTCTCACATCTTATTCCAGCTACAGTACTGCCAAGAAGTTAACAGCTATCACTGACCTTTATCTGTGTTGCTCTTTTTTTTTTTAAGCAGTGACTCTCTGAGATGCATGTTTTGTATTATTTTGAAAAGTGTGTTTTATTTTCCTTAAAGTTGTAATATTCTGTTGAAAATTGTATATATTTTAAATGATGTAGCTTTGACTGATGTTTGGTTGATATGATTTTATATTAAAAGATAATGCTGCTTTCTCATAGATATCCTGTGAAAGAGGGGACACTCAGGTACCCCATTTGTACAAAGCCGCCTATGGTTTGTGATTGGGGATGGGTTTAAAGTCTTTACTCTGAAACTCTTGGCAAACTCTACCTCAGTCCTCAGATGGGTCCCCTGTGTATAGCCCAAAGCCCAGTGAGTTATCCCGCCCATCCTACGGGGATCAAGGCCCTGAAAGATTAGGATCATGGGCAGTTGTTTGATAGGGAGACTGAAGAAATTCCTGAACCAAAGGAGTTATGTGCAGGCAGAGACCAGACCCCCTTAGGGTAACTTAGCCTTTCTTTAAAAGAAGAGAGGAAGGTGGAAGAGAAGTGAGTGGAGTCAGAAGGTTCCCCCTTTCCACATCATCTGTTTTTACCATTAACCTAGGGCCATGTGGAGGAATACAAACTCCAAGGTAGAAATATAGTCTCCTCAAAAGAAACTGTGTTTTTCTGCCCCAAAAGATGTGGTGGGTATGGTGGTGCATGCCTATAATCCCAGTACTTGGAAGACTGAAATAGGATCATAGGTTCAAGGCCAATCTTGGAAACTTAAGAAGACTCTTTCAAAATAAAATAAATTGACAGGTATGGTGGTGCATGCTTGTAATCCCCGCGCTTGGGAGGCGGAGACAGGAGGATCACGCAGGTTCAAAACCAGCCTTTCTTGCTTAAGAGACCCTGTTTCCAAATAAAAATATTTAAAAAAATAGGTCTGGGAGTGTAGCCCGGAGGTAGGAGGGTTTCCAGGAACCCCAGTACCACCAAAAAATAAATTAAGCCGGGCATGGTGGCGCACACTTGTAATGCCAGCATTTGGGAGGCTGAGACAGGAGAATCACAGTTCACGAACAGCCTTAGCTACTTGGTGAGGCCCTTTGCAACTCAAAAAATAGAGCTGTAGGTGTAGCTAAGAGATAGAATGCCCCTAGGTTCCATCCCCAGTACTGCGAAAAATAAAAAGGGAGCTTGGCAGGGGTAGCTATGAGATAAAATGCTCCTGAGTTCAATCCCTAATACCATAAATAAATTAATAAAAATTTTAAAAGATGGAAGTTTCCAGGCTTCTCTGATCAGACAGCCAAAAGAGTCTTTCACCTTGAATGTAGCCCTTTTGTATTTTACTTCTGATATGTAAATAACTTCTTTAAATCTTAGCCCCACTCCTCAAAGCTTAGAGGGAAGTGGTGGCCCCCTTTCCACTAAAGTCTCAAGTGTGAGAACCAGGGAAGCTGCTTTGGCTTCTCACCCTTCTCTCTCCTGTCAGGCGCCACTTTCCCTTTTGCTGGCAGAGCATCCCTCCCTCAGCTCTCTTGCTGTTTCTTTTCATCTGAGTCCTGACTCTTGGAGGCAGTTGAACAAGTGTTCATTTGTGTTCCACCCAGATTTCAGACACGCACACCAGTGAGTCATGCTGGCGGAGTATGACCCTGGAACGGCTCCTGTTCCCTGTCAGCCAGCAGCTCCCCCAGGCCCCTTAGCTGGATGCTGCTTCTGGAACACCTCTGCTCTGTGTCAGACTCTTGGAGTCTGACCACTGCAAGGTCAGAGACACTCTGAAGCTTGAAAAAAGAGAACACCTAGACACCATGGTACCTGTCATAGCAAAACCTGCAACGGCATCAGCCCTTCCCTGAGCAGGCTGCAGTTGAACTGTCTATTAGAACATTTAAGAACTGTTCAAGCCACGGTCTTTTTTTTTTTCTTCTTCTTTTTTGTCCTGGAAGCTTGATCAGTACTAGAATCCCCAGTACCCCCATTCTGTCACCCTCCGCCACCCGGCAAGTCTTTTTTCCAGGTGTATCTTCCTCATCCTGCCACCTCCGTCTTCCACGAGCTGGGCCAGGGTTTCTATTGCAGCCAGGTCACCGGGGAGTAGAGCAGCTGGCCTTGCACTGGTTACAATCTGGGTGTTGGTATTTGGTGGGAAGGGGTCGCTGGTGCCTGAACCACATTTCCAAGGGCACCTGGCCTCCCTCGGCCAGCTGGCCCATCCCCTTGGCTTCACGGTGTCGTGGTCACTGTAATGGTGACACTAACTGGAGCATCAGAAGAGTCCTGTGCAGGATCTGAATCTGGGGTGGTGGTTGGTGTGTCAGCCCCTGCAGAGAACATAGGTGGGCAGAGAAGAGAGACAGCTCGGGATGTCCCAGGTTGCCCTCAGAGGACAAGATGGACTGAGCAGTGTGTGTGACTCCGCATTGGTCTTGCACGCCAAGCACTGGGCATCACAGGGCACTTACCTGGGGGCACCTCGGTGTCCTCCCTCGTGCCCCTCTGCTGGTGCCTTTCCCCCCTGCGGGTGAAGTGGGAGAGGAAGGTTAGCGGCAAACATTTTTCCCTAGTCTTGCTTTCCAACTAGAGGAAACCCTGAGCCTAAGTGGCTTGAGTTCCATACTTACATGGGAACCAGCAGCTGACGGAGGCCTGTAGAAAGAAAAGGAACATCACTTGGTTGCCCCAGCATGAGTCCCACAGGAGGACGCTTCCTTCCCCGTGGGCTCCGTGCAGGGACTCTGGAGATGCCTGAGCTTGGGAGCTGGAACTCTGACAGACAACGTCCAGCCCTGGGGAGAGGATCACGGCTAAGTGAGGGCCTGGATTTTTCCCTTGGGAAGATCTAGACCTGGCCACTGTGTGGAGTCAAGCTTCCCCTCCCTTCAGATGCACTCACGGGGGAAAGTCTGTGGGTGCCGAGCAGTATACTGGAACACCAGTAGAGAGGCCACCACTGCTACCACCATTCCTGTGCCCGCTGCACCCAACACTGCCGGGTAGGCGCTGAAGGGGGGGTCCACTGGGAGGCAAGAGCACAGGGCGCAGTTAGAGCCACGACTGAGCTTGGGCAACAGTGGCTTACGGGGTACCGAGGAGGCAGCGCCCTGTTCCTCCCCCTCCAGCTGATACAGGGGACCCAGGGAGCTGGAGATCAGCCCGCTCCCAGGGAAAGAAGCACAAGGGGTGCCCTGGATAGTTTGAGTCTCCAGCCAGAGCCCCCATTTCTGGCACAAGGCAGAAGGCTTCTTATCTTAGCAATGTGGAGCTAAAGGTAAGTAGGCCATAAAATAAGAACTCCTCTAGATGGAGAGGGAGCCGAGAGCCCTCCTGTCCCCCAGAAGATGAGATGGAGACACAGAGCAAGAATCCCCTTCATAAGTAACACCAGCATCCTGCTCCCCACTCCCCTAGGTCCCCCAAGAGGAGAGTACTTGAGAAGAGGGTGGAGAAGAGGACAGACTGGCTGGGAGGACCCAGCAGGAGGGAAGCAAGGGAATGCCCTGTGAAGAGGGTGAGCCCCGCTCCAGTCCCCTGGGGATGGGGAGTGGGTCCCTCTCTGGCACCAGCCCCAGCACCTGGTGTCTTCACTTCCGAGGGATGCCCAGCTGTGTGGTGATTCAGAGCCAGGACACGGAAGGCATAAAGGATGCCGGGGTCCAGGCCTCCCAGCCGCCGGCCCCTGCTCTCTGGCTCGATGTCACCAGCTGCTGTCTCCCAGGCCCCAGCTCCTGGGCCAGGGCCACTGGCTCTCCGCTGCACCAGAAAGCCTGTCAGGTTCCCGGGGCCCTGGGTGGCCCACTGCAGCTGCACCTCTCTCCGGTGCCGCCCATAAGTCAGGCGGCTGATGGTGACATTGGGGGGTGCTGGATACCCTGGGGGTGAGTGAGGGCAGGGACAGGCACTCAGCACCTGGAGACCTGAACACTCAGATCTGCTCCTGTGCAGGCAGCCCACAGTGTCGAAAAGCACCGGGCCGCCGGCTGGAGACCCGAGCAGTTCCACCTAGCCTCAGTTTCTTCACCTACAAAGTGAGACAGAGCTGACTGGGGCTGCCTGTGGCTGTGCGTGCCTGGCAAGACTGCCCCAGATCCGTGCTTGACCAGCTCACTTAGAGCTGTGCTCCGGGGACTCTGCCCGGGACTCAGAAGCTCATGTGTCCAAATCTTGGAGCAGAGACTTCTTGGGTGTTTCTGCAAAGTTCTCTGTGGCTACAGACCTCCCACCCCCTTGGCCACGCACATGGGCACCCTCTCACTCACTCAGCACCTCCAACAGCACGCTCCGGCTGCTGTTGCCCACAGCATTGTGGCCCACACATTGGTAGGTGCCCCCGTGGCGCACTGGGTCAGTGTCTCGGATTTGGAGGCGAAGCTGAGCGTCCCCGGGGTGCAGCATGAATCCCGAAGTGCTCTTCTCCACCTGCTGTCGCTGGGGTCCCAGCCAGAGGAGCTGGGCAGGTGGCGTGCCCCCCTGAAGAGCACAATCCAGCCAGGCCTCTCCCCCCTCCAACACTGACACCCGGGGCTCAGCCACCACCAGCCTTGGGGCTTCTGCGGGGAAAGAGAAGGTGAAGCTGAAACAAGTGACCAGCCTGGCAGGAGGCTTGAGGGGAAGGTGCTGGCCAGCGATGGAGGGGAAGGCGAGCAGAGGACAAGAGGAGACAAGGGGCTAGGACACTTGTCCTGGGCCAATCTGCTGTCTTGTTCAGATGCTTAAGTTCCTGTCACAGTCTGCTCCAGGTTTGCTGCTAACAGCAGGGTTCCTTCCAGCTTCTCCCCCACCCCACACCAGCCTCTGCTCCTGCAGCCAGGGGTCCTGCTATGCTCATGTGTGCAGGAACGTGCCCCCCTCCCTGCACTGGGCACGTGCCCCCTCCCCCAGCGGCCCACCACCTCTGGGCTGGCTCCAGGCATGGTATAGGGCCAGAGCAGGTGCTCAGCTTTTAGTGAACTGATTTACAAAAGACCCAGACTCTCAAGTGTCAATGAATCTCCTAGGATGGAATTTCTGGTCCTGAGACTAGTAAGAAAGAAGCAAATATGTTGGGTTGAGGACTTTCTTAGGGCTCCCGTAAAAACACCCTAGTTACTAAGCTTTTGCAGACCAAGAGGTAAATCATTCTGTGAGAATGGTTGTATGTGACAGCTCCTCTGATTTTCTAACATTTCAAAAGTTTCTATATTTAGTAATGTTGTCTTTAGCTAGAGGTGGTAGCGCATGCCCGTACTTAGTACTTGAGAGGCTGACACAGGAGGACCACAGATTTGAGGCCAGCCTCAGCAACTTAGCAAAACACTATTCTAAAATAAGAATAAGTAGGGCCGGGCGTGGTGGCGCACTCTTGTAATCCTCGCGCTTGGGAGGCGGAGACAGGAGGATCGCGCAGGTTCAAAGCCAGCCGTACTGGCGTAAGAGACCTCGTTTCCAAATTTTAAAAATGTATAAAACAGGCCTGGGAGTGTAGCCCGGAGATAGAAGGGTTTCCAGGAACCCCAGTACCACCAATAAATAAATAAATAAATAAATAAATAAATAAATAGAAAGGGGCTAGGGCTGTAGCTTGGAGGTAGAAGGCCCATGAGTTTAATACCCAGTATAAATAAATAAATAAATAAATAAATAAACAATAAATAAATAAATAAGTAAATAAATAGATAAATAAATAAATAAATAAATAAATCTTTGTTTTTCACTATTAATAAACTGACTGGCAGGCCAGATGAAGACAGAAAGAAGAACCAGACATAAGGAAATAAAGTGAGTAGGAGAGGGAGACAAAGATCTTTTCTATTTTGTGGTACTGTGCTGGGGGTTGAATCCAGGGGCATTCTACCTCCAAACAATACCACCAGCCCTTTTGTATTTTTTATTTGGAAACTTAGTCTTGCTAAGTTGCTGAGAGCATGGCTAAGTTGCTAAGGCTGGCTTTGAACCTGCAATCTTCCTGTCTCAGCTTCCCACTACACCTGACTTTTGAGAGAGACTTGACACATGAGTTTTTTTCATGGTGCTTAAGAATGAACTCAGTGGTGTTCTACCTCCGAGATACAATACTCAGCCCTATTTTGTTTTTATTTTGAAACGGAGTCTTGCTAGGTTCATGAGAGTCTCACTACTTGCCGAGGCTTTCCTCAAACCTAGGATCCTCCTGTATCAACCTCCCAAGTACTGGGATTATGGGAATGTGCCTCCATACTCAGCTGACACTTGAATTATTAAAGCAAGTCAAGAATATAAAAATCAGGTACCTCCCTTGTGCAAATTAATGCAAGTAAGGAATGTAATCAGTATTTTCCACATCACCTAGATGGGTGCTGTCCAATACTATAGCCACCAGCCATGTGTGACCATTGGGCATTTGCAATGTGACAAATTGCCACTAAGATGTGCAGTAATTATAAATACACTGGCTTTTTAAAACTGGATGAAAAAGTAAAATAGCCCATAAATACTTTTTATTATTTTGAAATGACATTTTATTTGGTATAGTGAATAGTGAATTCAGTGTTTTACCTGTTTCTTCGTGTGTGTGTGTGTGTGTGTGTGTGTGTGTGTGTGTGTGTGTGTGTTACTGGGGATTGTACCTAGGGGTCATTCTACCTCTGAGCTACTCAGCCTCCTCCAAGACCTTTTAATTTTTTATTTTAAACAGGATCACTAGGTTACTGAAAGTCTCTCTATCTGCTGAGGATATTCTCTAACCTTCAGTACTCCTCTTTCAGCCTCCCAAGTATTGGGATTACAGATGTGTGCCATTGTATCTGACTCTTCTTGCTTTTTTTTTTAAGCAAATGTGGTTACTAGAAAATTTTAAATTATAAATACAGCTCAATGTATTTATTTTGGACAACACTAACCTAAACCAACTTATTTCATTTTACAGATTGAAAGAAAAAAACAAAACAAACCTTGAGAGCCTGGAAGGGAGGTGACTCATTTTCCACCCCAACACAGCCACAGTCCCCCAGAGTCCCTTGTCCTGGTTCCAAAGGGCTGTTTATCCTGCCCCAGACCCAGAATGCTGGCCCTGCTCACCCAGCTGGAGCCTGCAGTGGGGGTTAGGGGTCCTGAGTGGATGAGAGCCCCAGCACGTGAACTCTCTGCCAGCCAGATCCCCCTGGGCCTGCAGGGGGAGGATGGCCCGCGCAGGGCTGCTGCTCCCCAGGGGCTGCTGCTGCCCATCCAGCCATCTCAGCTGGGCAGGGGGCTGGCCTCCAGGCCACTCACAGCTCAGCACGATGAGCTGGTCTCCTACTGTGGCCATGGTCCTGCAGGTGGGGCTCTGGGGAGGTTCCCCTGGAAAGGAAAGAGGGCTGACTTGACCCTGTGGCAGAGAAAGTGCTCGGCAGGCCTGCCTGCCTGCCCTCCCTCCACTGTGCCTTCACTGTCTGCTTCCGCCATTGCCTTCCTGCTCCTTTATCCACTCATTCGTCATTTATGGAGGGCTGACCACGTGGCAGGGCAAGGGTGGAGGAGATACTAAGCAATTGTGTGTGTGTGTGTGTGTGTGTGTGTGTGTGTGTGTGTGTGTGTGTGTTTGGTGTCTGTACATACATACATATATAAATATATAATTGGAGATTGAGATTGAACCCTGGGGTGTTCTCCAAGCTACACACCCAGCCTTTTTTTTTTTTTTTTTTAAATTGGGTCTTGCTAAGTTGCTGAGGCTTTCCTTAGACCTGCAATCCTCTCATCTCAGCCTCCCAGGAGTTGAATTACAGGCTTGCTCCATCGTGCCTGGATATTTACTATATAATTTGATGGGTGCCAGCAGGTAGGTAGAAAGACAGACAAACTCTCTGGGGATTCAGGGAGAACTCTGTCTTGGCCATCCGTGGGGGGAGGAAGGAGGGCCCATCTCCAGATCAATGTGCAATAGAGTAGACACAGAGTGTCAGGTCGACGGGGCTTGCTGACCATGGAGGCTGGGGCTAGTGAGGCCTGAACCCGGGGCGACAGCGCACGGGTGGGATGGGAGCTGGGTGGGAGCTGAGTGCGCCGCCCCCTCACTCCATGGCACATCTTACAGTCTGAGCTCTGGAGCTCTACTCCGGCGGCCCCCTCCCCACATTCCACCTGCACTACAGAGCCCTGACCTCTGCCTGAGTCTACTCACAGAGCCTGAGCCTGCAGAGCATGGGCGGTGCCTGGGCTGGGTGCCTGCCGGCGCAGGTGAAGACGCTGCCGTTGGGGAGCCCTGCGGCTGGGTGACTCCAGGTGATGTTGCTGGGGGCAGTAGGGCTGGTTCCCTGGGGTCCTTCCCATTGCAACTCGGCAGCTGGAAGCCCCCCAGGCCAAGTGCAGAGCAAAGGCACAGCATCAAGGCCTGGGAGCACGGCACAGGAGGGCTGCCCCTCAGGGGGATCTGGGTGAGAAGGTGGGTGAGCAGGGGCTGGGGCAGGCTCCATGGCCAGCACCCCGCAGCCCCTGCCTGGGTGGGGGTGTGGAAGCCTGTGTGTCAAAGGATGGGGAAGCAGGGAGAAGTGGATGAGTAGGGAAAGACACAGCCCCCCCCCCCGGGGGCTGCTAAGGAAAGGGCTGAGGTCTCAGGTCAAGGGGCTGGGTGCCTAAGATGGGCAGGAGGAACCCCCATGGAAAGAAGGCCCCATTGCCCACTCTGGTTTTTGTCCCTGGGTACCCGGCCTCTCTGCCATGTGGAAGACATGTGGAGGCCTATGTGCCTCCACATAGGCCTCGGGTCCATGGGAATAATCACTTTGGATGGAGGCTTCCAAAGCCCTTCAAAAGGTCCAGGGCTTCACCTCTCTCTGCCCTTCCCATGATCCCTTTGGCTTCTCCCTGAGTCCCCACTCCACTTTGTTCTCTGGGTACACCCCTGCTGTGGGCATCTCCCCACCTACACTCACAGTAGATGGTGAGCTGGACAGTAGCTTGGGAGTGGGTGTCCAGGTGGCTGTTGCGGGCCAGGCAGGTGTATCGGCCGGTGTGAGTGCGGCTGGCGCTGGTGATGACATAGGTAGGCCCAGTGTGGACCTGAGTGTCATCACGGAGCCACGTGTAGTGACTTGGAGGGTTGGATGCAGCCAAGCAGCTCAGGGTCACTTCCTCTCTCTCACTGGCCCAAAAGCCCTCTTCAGTGAACCCTAGCGGCTCCACGGTGATCACCGGTTTGTCAGGACCATCTGGTGGCGAGGAAGATCTGTCACACCTCCCCAGTCCCCATCCCCTCTTTCCCTCTCAGAATCATTGCTGAATTTTTCTCATCTGCTTCATGAGCATGCAGTGGGCGCCAGCTCTGCCTTAACCCTCACACCAGCCCTCCAGTAGCTCAGCCCCGGGGGCCACAGGCACCGTGCAGAGTGATCGGGTTGCTGGGGGTGGGTGCCCTGTGCTATGGGGACTCAGGGAAGCCCCTAGTGACACCAGAGGCTTTCTTGAGGGGCTGTTGGGGGCTGCAGTGGAGCATACAAGAGCTTACTAGGCAGAAGAGAGGCCTGGTGTGCTGAGGACTGAGGGACTACTTGGGACTGGGACTCTTGCTCCCTCTGGACTGCAGAGTGTCCTGCAGCCAGTCCTTCTCACTGGCCTGGGTTTCCTCCTCCTGCTTTCCCAGCTCCATCCCTGAAGTTCTCCCTGACTTCCAGAGGGGACTGAGCTCTCCATCTGCTTTCCTTCTGCTCCCACCTTCCTCCCAAGAACTCCTGTTCACCTGGCTTCTCCACAGTCCTCAGTTTACAATTCCCACAAGCCACCGCCATTAAGACAGAGAGATGCCCATGGGTCCTGAAAACCCCTGGACCAGCCCCGCCCAATAAATGTATGTGACTCACAGACTTTGTTTTAAATTTTCTCGCCAAATTTTAGTAAAATTAATATCCAAACCCAATCAAGCAACTACAATTACCAATAAGCTCAGCATTTTAATAATATAATTCATTTCTCTGAATATATCCTGAATATTATTATTTCAATATATAATCAATCTAAAAGTTATCACTGAGCTATTTTATATTTTGGCTTTCAGAATGAGTCTTCAAAATTAAGTGTAAGCTTTGCACTAACAGCACAGCTGGTTTGGATTAGCCACATCTCAAGTGGTGAAAAACACACGTGTAGCCACCATATTGGACAGCGAGCTCTAGACCATCCTCGTCTCCATGTTTCCTGTGGGGCGTCTGGTTCCTAACTTGGGACTCTCAGCCTCTGCCTCTGACCAGCTTGCTGCCTTCTCTTCCCATTGCAGCCTGATTCTGTTTCCTTGGGGTTCACTTGAACCCTTAGAGTCCTCCGTGCTCAACCCAAAGGTCAACCTTCTGGGTCACTCCCAAAATTATGGGTAAACTCATGCATATAAATGTGCACATATTTTCCTGGGAAGAAGGACTCATGGTCATAAAAAGGTTAAAAACTCTGCTAGCAGAGCAGATGGGCACAGCACATGGAGGGCTGGGCATCCTGTGGTAAAGGGGTCGAGGGAGCTCTGAGACGTGGCAGGCAGCCAAGCATGGGTGGGGAGAGGGCTGCCAGCCTTCCCAATCTGACTCACACATGACATCCAAGAAGGCTCCATCGCTGCCCAGCCTGTTGACAGCATTGCTGGCGCTGCACACATACCAGCCCAGGTGCGTCCGGTTGACAGGATCCAGCAGGAGCAATGGTTCCGCGACCCCCACCGGGGCCTCTCCAGAGCCTCGGACTGCCCGATGATGCCAGGCAAAGGCCACAGGCTCCGTGCCCTCCCGTACTGCACATGTGGCCACCACGGTGACTCCTTCCACGGGGGATGGCTCACTCAGGTGCACCTGAGGCTTGGAAACGGGCACTGGTCGAAGGAGGGAGAGGCCCTGGGTTTGTTGTCATAGACCCATGCCTGCTTTGGCAGTAACCCCAACCCTGCTGGTCATGGGCTCACCTAAATGTCCCTTCCCTACAACCCCAGGTTACCTCATTCCCTGGGAGGAGCATCCCTTAGCTCCTGGCCCAGTACATGCAAGAAGTAAAGGAAGCATGGGAGAGTTTGGTGGCCCTTGCCTGTAATCCCAGTATTTGGAAGGGCGAGACAGGATTACAGGTTTCAGACTAACCTCAGCAACTTAGCAGGAATAGGAAGCACATGCAAAGAGACACACAGAAGCACTCAGAGCAGCACGCAGAGCAGCTGCCCCCCGGCAGGGCACCTCACCCAGCACGGCCAGTGTGATGTATGAATAGGTGGTGTGGAGCTGGCCGCCTGACACGTGCAGAGCCTGGCACAGGAAGTGGCCACGGGCACCCTCCTGGAGCTCCCCCAGCACCAGGCTGCTGTTCCTCAGACTCACGACCCCCAGGGCTGAGGACCCGGCCTCCACCTTGGCTGAGTCTCCACTCATGACGGCCACGGGCCGAGGAACCAGAGAGCCCAGAGGGATGAAGCTCCAGAGCACCACCGCGGAGCTGGGCCCCGAGCCACAGACCAGCTCCACGGAGCTGCCTCGCACTCCTCGGATGGACATGGCTTCCTCCTCGGGGGGCCCGGGGGCTGGATGGGGCTGACCTGGGGACAGAGGAGCACCTCAGGACACCTGGGCTGCTCTGGGTTTTCCTGTCCCTCCCACCTCTTGCCCAGACCCTCTATGGCTCTGCAGTCCCAGGTGGCTCATAGGGCGCAATAAACAGCACAGGCAATTCTGGAGCTGCTGGGCAAGGCCTATGTACTTCACTATAAATAAACTGAAGGAAGGTTGACAGAACAGAGCTCCACAGCTCTCCACTCTCCCAGAGCCACCAAGCCATCTGACAAAAATACAGAGTCAAGGGCCTCACTGCAGACTGCTGAGTCAGAATCCTCAGGGTGGGGAGAGGCCAGGTCCCAGGGATCTATATTTGTAACCAGTACCCCAAAGGCAGTCTGATGACCGTGATGTCACTGACGACCCTTGAGATACAGGAGGTCTACACAGCCACTGAACAGACAGGGTTTGGAGGGCTCTGTAAGGGTTCCAGAGCCTGACCCCACCTCCTTCCTGTGGCAGCCAGGGGAAGGGGATAGCCGCCTGTCCCATCCATCAACTAATGATGGAGCGCCGAGTGCCTGGGTTGCAAGGACAACTGAGCTCTCATCCTTGTTCTCCTATAGTTCTCAGAATATCAACAGCTAGAGTTAAGTCCCCATGGGTAAGTCATTCGGCATGGCCTCTGCTCAGGGTCTGGCCTTCAACCCCAGCCTGGTCTGGGCTCCATATTCCTCATCCCCTGGAATGTGGCCAGGTTGGGCCGGCATTTAATAAGGTGCTGAGCTCCTAAGCTCTCAGAACAGCTTCTCAGGGGCATGTGAGTGCTGTGACCCACCTGTGTGTAGCAGTTGCTCAATGTGGCTGGTTAAATGTCTAGCAGATGGATGGACCTCATTGAATGGCTGTGCAAATGCAAAAGGAAGGTCCCCAGGGAAGAAATATGGGGCACAGTGGGAAATGGCCACGCAGGGTGGGAAGGGGTCTGAGTAGCGCTCACCTGAAGCCCCTAGGTGCAGAAGACAGAGGCGCAGCAGCAGCAGGAGGCCGGTGGGTCTGTGCCAGGCTCTCTCTCCCACCATGGCCCCATCTCCCTGATGTTACCCTCCTGAGGCTCCTGCCCAGCTCCTGGGGCCCCTCTTCCCAGAACACAGCCAGCCCTGGGAGGACAGGGGTCTGGCTCAGGTTGCCAACCTCAGCCTTCTGATGCCTCCACCCCTGCTCTCCTGTTACCCTCTCTGCCCTGATTACTCATGAATGATTTACCAAATAATTCGCTCTATCTATAATGCACAGTTGAGGAGGGATAGGACCTGCGGGGCAGACCCAGAGGAGAGGACCATGGACTGTGCTCAGCATAAAGTAGGTGCACCATTCATGCTCCTACGAGATTTGACCAGTGAACTCTGGAGTCTGGAGATGGAAGGGAACCCAGCATTTCCTTTCTTTTCTCTTTCTTTCTTTCTTTCTTTCTTTCTTTCTTTCTTTCTTTCTTTCTTTCTCTCTCTCTCTCTTTCTTTCTTTCTTTCTTTCTTTCTTTCTTTCTTTCTTTCTTTCTTCTATTTCTTTTCCTTTTTTCTTTGTGGTACTGGGGATTGAGCCCAGGAGCATTCTACCTCTGAGCTACACCCTAGCCCTGTTTTTTATTCTTTATTTTAAAATAGGGCCTCACTAAGTTGCTGACAGCCTCACTAAGTAGATAAGGCTGGCTGCAAATCTGTGTTTCTCTTGTCTCAGCCTCCAAAGTACTGGTATTACAAGTGTGCTTCCCCATGCCCAGCTGGGGCCCGGAATTTCTGTCATCTTGGTCTCTCTGACTCTGTACTGTCTGTCTCTCCCAGCAAGCCCCACTGTCTAGCTGGCTTCGAATGACAGTCTGAGACGGGGTCAGATTTTTCTGTCCTCTGGCAGACCTCAGGGGAGGGTGAGATTCCTGGAGCCATTGAGAAGGGGATGGGATGCTGGTGTTGGGCTCACAGGGGCAGCCATGACCGAAGCCTGAGAGCTGCGTGTCGGGCATGCTACTCCTCGCCCAAAGATGCCCTCTGTGGCACAATGGTCTACAGCTGGCCCACACAGTGGCCCTCTGCATGGGCCCTGCCTCCCTCACCAACCCACAGCCAAGGCCAGCCAGGCCTCCTGGGTCTCAAGTCCCCATTTCCCCACTAACTCTGCTATGGAGCAGAATGGCAGGTGACCTGTGCTTTGGGCCCCCCCCCACAGGAGCAAGACCCCTTTGCCTGACCCGAATGACCAGCCCATGTGGGCTGCTGAGCTTGATTCCCCATTGCTGAACTGCGAATGTCCTCAGAACTCTATTGGATGTTCCTCTGGGGGCAAAGAGTGGGGGTCTGGCACTGCCACCCCTCCCAGGGTGGCATAAATTGGGAATTAAGGAGGCTCGGCCTGCACAGGGTTAGCACTGACCCTGAAGTTACTCGTCCTGTTTGTGGAGTGAGCCCCGCCTGCCTTTTCTGATCTAGGGACATTCAGAACACAGAAGGCCGGAGAGGAGCTCCTCAGTCTAGTTTTTCTCCCCAGTAAGGGGCATCAAGGAGGAGAGTTGTGAGGGAGGCTGTGTTTGTCAGGCTTTTTCCAGAGAAACAGAATCAGTAGAGAGCGGGAAAAGCCGCTGTACAAGGTGAAGCGTGTCCCTGTCCTGGGTCCTGCTCTGCCTGGCCTGGAACCCCAGGCGGACCACCACCCCACCTGAAGGAGAAGCCGCGACTGGAATGGAAAGCAGGCCCCGGCTCCTTGCTTCACCGCTGCAGAGCTTGGGGCTTGTGAGAGACAAAGATGACCTGGTCCCTTGCTAGGAGAGACGAGAGCTCAGTGGTGAGAGCACAGCTTCACCTGTCCATTATTGTGTGCTCTTGGCAAGTCACCTAACCTTTTCATTTACATTGTGGTTTTCTTGGGAGGAATAAATGAGATTATGCAGGCAGAGTCCCTGCCTATTAGAGTGACTGATGTCCCCTGGCCTAAAGAATGTAAACAGTAGATTCCACAGCATTTCTTGACCATCTACTAAGTGCTGAATCTGACAACAGTCTTCCTCCCTTTCTCTTTCTTTCTTTTCTTTTTCCTTTTCTTTTCTTTCTTTCTTTCTTTCTTTCTTTCTTTCTTTCTTTTTTTTTTGGTACTGGGTACTGGGGATTGAACCCAGGGGCATTCTACCTCTGAGTTATACCCCTACCCCTATTTTATTTTATTTTTTTTATTCTATTTTATTTTATTGTTTGTGGACCGGGGATCGAACCCAGGGATATTCTACCTCCAAGCTACATCCCCAGCCCTATTTTTTATTCTTTATTTTGAAACAGGGTCTCACTAAGTTGCGGAGGTCATCACTAAGTAGATGAGGCTGGCTGTGAACCTGTGATCCTCCTTTCTCAGCCTCCCAAGTACTAGGATTGCAAATATGTGCCACCACTCCCAGCTTCTATTTTATTTTATGTATTTCTTTTTAAATTTTTAAGCAGGATCTCACTAAGTTGTAGAGAGCCTCACTAAATTGCTGGGGGCTGGCCATGAACTTGTAATCCTCCTGTTTCAGCCTCCCAAGTAGTGGGATTACAGGCATGTACCACCATACCCGCTTCCCTTCTCTTTTTTGCAATGAGTTTCAGTCAAGCCAAGGGAACCTGGAGCTGTACTTTGCTATGGGCTTGCTCAGTACCAGGCCCTGTGGCAGGTCAAACTGCCCACTTCTGGGTTTGGTGCCTGCTTCCTAGGCTGCACTCCACCCTCAGCATGGGGCCTCCACCTGCAGCCTGCCTGGGTCCCCAGAGCTCATGTCAGCACCTGTACTCCTTACTAGGAGGATCCTGGGGAAAGGAGAGGAGAGTGTGTGAACTCAGAGGAAACCTAGAGTGACCCTGGAGTGGGCTCTCAGCTAACTTCAAATGAGGAGGTTAACCAGAATGGAATTGAGGAGCTGGACTGGTGAGTTGTTTGAGGTGAAGTTTTGGGGAACCAGGCTGAGGGCTGAATGGGCCCACAGAGCCTCCTTTGGGACAGAGGAAGCCCCTCCTGAGCCTCCTGGAGCCATGGTCCTTCAGCCTTTCCCTGAGGGAGCACTGCCTAGGTGCTGTGTGGCCCTGGGCAAGCAGCCTGTCTCCTGGGTCTCATAGCCTTCATCATCAAAATGAGAATAATAACTACCTCCTCAGGTTATTCAACTAATAAGACACAATGTTATAAATCAAGCATCTTATAAGCAGTGGTACATAGAATGCACTCAATAAATGTTATTTTTCTCTCTTTTTGTTGGTCTGCTGATGCTACCCTGATATATTGAAACTTGTGGTTGAGTTCTTCATTTGGAAGAGGGATTGAAAAATTATTCCAATACATCTTCCAATTAAAAGTCATCTGCATTTGAAACAGCATGCCCAGCCCTTCTTCTCTACCTAAATAATGATAGTTACCATCTATTGAATATTTGCCCTTTGCCAGGCATGAGCTAGGTATTTTCAACAAATTCACAAAAAACTTCAGCTAGGCATATTTTCCAGATAGGCTCAAGTTCTCTCCACTCTTCTGATAATTTTTTTTTGTATGTGGTACTAGGGATAGAACCCAGGGGTATTCTGCCTCTGAACTACACCACCCACCCTATTTTTTATTCTTTATTTTGAAACAGGGTCTCACTGAGTTTCAAAGGGCCTCACTACGTAGCTGAGGCTGTCCACAAATCATGATCCTCCTGTCTCCGCTTCCCAAATGCTGGGATTACAAGCGTGCGCCACCACGCCCATATTTCCCATATGTCACTCTGCTCTCTGACTCTGGATGTTACCCAATTTGTCTCCATTTGCTCTAAGGCTCTGGTTCACTCCATTTGACCAGGAGCTTGGGGAACAGCTTAAGTTTTCTTTTCCAACAAGAGTACTCAAACTCTTTCCCTGTTACGTTCGGTGTCTGTTACATTTGCCCATCTCATTAATGTTTAAAATGTTAGGACATAATTGCTACCTGGCTTCTTTGGGCCTTTGGTCCAGGCCCATGAGGAAGGATGGGCAGACCGAGAGGAATGGCGGTTCCATGTGGCTCCCCATGGTGGTGGCGGCGGTGGTGTATATGTGTGTGTGTCTCTGTGTGTGTATTATTGAACCCGGGCATTCTACTTCTGAACTACACCCCTCAGGTCCCTCCACCTCTTTTGAAACAGGGTCTTACTACATTGCTGCTCATCTTGTTAAGTTACTGAGGTTGGCCTCGAGCCTGAAATCCTTCTGTAAGAAAGGAAAGCAATCTTTTCTGCCAAAGTTACAAGATCACATAGAACCTGGCAGGCAGGCTTCCATTTTGCAACTATAGCCTAGGCCTCCACTTTGTAAGTTTTGTACTCTAGTGCCTCTATGTTCCACTAGCAAGAGCCCTGGTTTTGTTTCTCCTTTTGTAAAATCTTCCCCGTGAAAACTAGCCAACCAGATTAGATGGCAAAAGCCACACTGCAGACAATGTGGAATGGCGAGGT
The DNA here is from genome assembly GCF_963383645.1 of Muscardinus avellanarius. Taxonomy (NCBI): domain Eukaryota; kingdom Metazoa; phylum Chordata; class Mammalia; order Rodentia; family Gliridae; genus Muscardinus; species Muscardinus avellanarius. Next base: position 126,265,427 of record NC_137786.1, on the reverse strand, counting down.
GACCTCTGAGGTAGGGAATAAAAAAAAGTCTGAGCAGACTGCCGGCTCAGTGTGTGCAACCTTCTGCACAGAAGTGAATTGCCTTGAGGAGCTACTTTCGGTTTCAAGAGTTTTTATAATTTGTGGAATCCCTAAAATCTGTTTCTAACATTCCTGCCTCAGCCTCCCAAGTAAAGGAAGTACAGGAGTGCAACACCTTGCCCAGCTCCCCATGTGTTTTGACTAGGTAGCTTTGCGACAGGTGTAAGCACCCAGGTTCCCGCTGCCACCTCCATTTCTAGGACCCTCCATCTCACCATGGCAGCAGCTACAACCGAGTGGCTGCTTGTTAGACGGGCCAGATGCCCCTGTTCTTCCCCTCTTGTCTCACACTCACCCCCTGCTTCTTTGAGCTGCCTACAGGCCCCTCCTTTAACACCATGGTTTAACCCAGCTCTCCGGCCACTTGCAACCATTTGAACCCTGATTCTGTAGTCCTAGGGCTGGGAGGGAGCGGAATGCGGAAGGATGGGGACAGCTGGGCTGGAGCAACAGAAGCAGATGCTCCTGAAGTAAATGGCTTTTCCATGAGCGCCGGCCCTGGGGATGAGCAGGAGAGGAGCCCAGAGGCTCCTCCGCACTCAGCCCCCACTCAGCTGTGCTCACAGTGGAGAGGAGGGAGGGCAGAGGAGCGGCCAGGGTCACTGCTCAGTCACTTTGCTAACTGCTTCTTGGAGACCAGAGAGGAAATGAAGGAGGTCCTCAGTGGAGGGGCTGGGAAAGGGAGCCGAACAGGCCAGGAGGGGCAGGCGGGAGGGAGACAGAGGCTGTGGCAGTTGCTGGCACCAGTGCCAGGCTGTGGGGGAGGGTGCAGTTTCTGGGGCCAGCTCGACCCAGAAACCAGTTCCTTCCCTCAGCCTTCCCATTACCAGAAAGACTTTCAAGGAACAGCCATTCCCCCAAGCCCTTTGAGAGAAACTGCCCTTCCACTGACCCTGTTTCCTCTTTGATTAAAAATGGGATTTCAGAGCCGGGCGTGGCGGCACATGCTTGTAATCCCAGCATTTAGGAGGCTGAGACAGGTGGATCGCGGTGCAAGGACAGCCTCAGCTACTACTTAGTGAGGCTCTTTGCAACTCAGTGAGACCCTGTTTCAAAATAGAGAATAAGAAATAGGGCTGGGGGTGCAGCTCAGAGGTTGACTATCCCTGGTTTCCATCCCCAGTACCGCAAGAACAATAAAAAAGGATTTCAGGCTGGGGGTGTATTGCCAAGCAGTAGAACAGGCTTGGGTTCCACTCCAAGTACTAAAAAAACAAAAACATATAATTGCTGCCCCACCCTGATGCTGCTGAGCCGCTGTCAGAGCTGGCTGGGAGGATGGCGTGGGCAGAGACCCTCTGCAGGATGGTGGTGTGAGGGGTAAGAGGCCCAGAGATGCTGGCAGGGCTCGGGTCCTGCCTGTCAGTTCCCTAGCCCAGTGACATCCAACACATGACTCACTGGAACCAAATGGTAGCTTTTCCTCTAGACCTTGGAGTTGACTTTTTATTAGACAGTATCAGAAAACTGTTGTTAGTTTTGCTATGTGATAGTTTTGTGATTATGGAGGACAGTGTATCTGTTTTTATTTTATTTCTTTTATTTTTATTTTTATTTTGGGTGGTACTAGGGGTGGAACCCAGAGGCTTTCTACCTGCGGGCTCTACTCCCAGGCCTTTTTTATATTTTATTTGGAAACAGGGTCTCACTAAGTTGCTGAGAGCCTCAGTAGCTGAGGCTGGCTTCGAACCCATGTGATCCTCCTGTCTCAGCCTTCCAAGCGTGAGGATTACAAGCGTGCGCCACCACGCCCGGCTAAGTGTGTCTGTTTTTAAAAGTGAGTGCTGAGTGATGAAACACAATGATTTCTGTGGTGTACCTTGAAACACTTGTAAATAAAAATCCACAAAATTAATGCTACTTTAAACAGGTTTCTAGTTCCACAATGCCACCAGGATCCATTCAGGGCAGATGCCGTACCTACATGACATCACAGTTAACATTTCCCTTTTTTTGTGGAACTAGGGGCATTCTCTCTCTCTGAACTACATCCCCAGCTCTTTTTTATTCTTTGTTTTTCAAATAGGTCTCACTAGGTTGCTGAGGACCTTGCTAAATTGCTGAGGCTAGGCTCAAACCTGTGATCCTCCTGCCTCGGCCTCCCAAGCACTGGGATTGCAGGCATGTACCCACCAAGCCTGGCTTTTCTAATTTTTTTAAAAGTCTAGATTCATGGAAAAGTTGTGGTAAGAGTGCTGCACAGAATGGGGTAAGGGGTGAAAGAAGAGTGCCTTTGGGTGCATTCAGTGTGCAGATGAGATCTCCTTGAATCTGGGATAGGTCAGAGGTCACTGGCATGTCACTGGCATGGAGAGGGCCCTGGGGGGCAGAGATGGGAGAGCCATTGTCACTGCACAGGTTCATGTCCCCAAGGCAGGGACAAGGAGGAGGTTAGCCGCCATGGTGGACCTGAGGTTAGAGGCCTTTCCCTGTTTTGGGTGCCTCTCAAGTGTCTGAGTCCATGTATTGTGCTATAACAAAATAGCTCATAATAGGTAATTTTATAAGAAGCAGATTTTTTTTTTTTTCACACTGTGTGGAGCTGAGAAACCTGGGCTTGAGGTGCCGGCGGGCTTAGTTCATCTGTTGAGGGCTTCTCTCTGCTTTCAAGAAGACAGGGGACGAACCCTGTGTCCTCACATGGTGAAGGCGGAAGGAAGGACAAAAGGGGATGAACTCCCTCTGTCAAGTCCTTTTGTAATAAGATATCTAATCCCATTCCCAAGAAAGGTCCGCCCCTCGTGGCCTAATTGCCTCTTTTTCTATTTCGTTTTTTTGGTACTGGGGTTTGAAAACGGGCAATCTTCCTCCAAGATACACCCAGCCCTACTTTTTTTTTTTTTTTTTTTTTAAACAGAGTCCTGCTAGTTTCTGGGGCTGGCTCTGAACCTTGTCTCAGCTTCCCAAGTACTGGGATTACAGGAGTTCACCGCCATGCCCGGCTCTGATCAACTCTTACAGGCCCTGTTTCTTATCCTATCACTTTATCCAGCCATGAATCTTGGAGGGGACAGATTGGGCAAGGAGCCCCATGCAGTCAACTCTATTTGATTTTGGCACCATGAAGGAATGGATATTTTTACACACCACATTTGTAGGGTGAGGTTCACGTCTGCTATGCTCTTATTTTCAGTGGTATTGTTGTGATGATTATGCACTAGGTCAGAGTTTGGGCTGTGGCGCTAGGTCTCAGTGTGTGCTGACTGCTGCTTGATGGGAGCAGAATGCTCAGGACAGTGGAGCCCTTCAGCTCCCAGGTTCTTCCCAGGCTCAGTGCCAGCAAACAGTGGGGTTTCTACTAGCCTGGGGTCACAGTACATGCGCAGTTTTCTGTGGCTGAAGGCCTGGCTGGAAGTCCTTGGTTAGAGTCTTGGAGGTGTCTCTCTGGACCGTGAGCAGCAGGGGAGTCTGGCCTGTCTGGCCCTCAGCCTACCAGGGTAGGCCAGGCACTTGAGGTCAGTTGGAGAAGCCAGGTTCTTAGTGAATCTGGACTTAGTGAATCTAGTCCATAGATTCCCAAGCTTACTGGCTTACTGCATCCTTTTTAGAAAAAAAAAAAAAATTACTCAGAGCCCTGCTGGGCATTTCTGCCTCCACGCTTTAAAATTTTTTTTGTGTGTGTGGTAATGGGGATTGAACCCAGAAGTATTTTCTATCTGAGCTACATGCTAGCCCTATTTATTTTTTATTTTGAAACAGGGTCGCTGGGTGTGGTGGTGTACACTTGTAATCTTAGCATTCCACCCCCAGTATCTCAAGAAGGAAAGAGAGAGAGAGAGAGAGAGAGAGAGAGAGAGAGAGAGAGAGAGAGAGAGAGAGAGAGAGAGAGAGAGAAAAGAAGTCTGGTCTTATTAAGTTTCTGAGGCTGGCTGTGAACCTGCGATCCTCCTATCTTATCTGAATTACAGGCATACACCACCATGCCAGGCTCATCCCCTGATTATTGGTCAACACCCCCAGCTGCACCAGAGACTGCTGCTGCCCCCTGGATCCTTCTAGCATCCCCCTCCCCCAGGGGCGATATTGTTAACTTTGGCAATCTATCCATCTCTCCAGCTTCGAGCCTGGTTCTCTCTTCTCTCTCCCAAAGCCCCTCCACCCCAACCTGGCTAGATGTTCCAAGTTTCCTGGCTAGGGCTCAGGAAGAAGTAGGGAGTTTCCAGAATGTCTCCACAGGGCTTCAGGGAGAAACTTGGCAACTGGAGATTGTCAGCCGTCTCCTTGGTGATCAGCAGTCAAATAATTCTGAGAATGAAGGAGGGAGGGAGGCTTCTCTGCAGGGCAGCCAAAGTGAGGCAGCGTTCAGCCCCCAGAAAACGTCAGTTTCTTATTACCTGTGTCAGACAGAAACCACACGTTAGCAAGAAAAGAAAGTTGAATGTAGAGAACTGATAAGTAGGAGTAAGGTTGTTAATTAGGTTAGGTGAGGGTAACAGAAATGTCAGGGAGGTGGAGCCACAGGGGCAGATCCACTCCCAGGGCTGGGGAGACCCAGGGGGCGGTATCCAGGAGGGGGTCCTTGATGAGGGGGCTCTGCTCAGCTGCTGCTGGGGTCTTGGAGTAAGAAAACAGGAGCCACGTGTCCAGACCTCTGAGGAAGGGAGTGCTGGAGTCTCTGGGGCAGGGGGGCAGGGATGGTGGTTGAGGGTGAATCATGAGGCTTCAAGTGTTGGAAAAACTGTAAACTGGATTCAGGTGCTGCTTCGGGACGGGCCTGCTGCTGCTGCTGCTTCTGCTGCTGCTATGGGGGGTGTTGGGTGCCACTTTGGAGAAACACAGCTGCCACGGGGATCTGATGCCAACCTTCCTCACCAGCTCACAGCCCACCTCCAGTGCCCCTTGTTGGTTGAGTCCAAGAAGGAGCAGCTGGCAAAGCAGAAGTAGGGTTTGCAGGGCTCAAGCCCAACATTATGAAACATACATTAACAAAGCTTTACGAAGAAGCTGGGCGTGGTGGCGCACGCTTGTAATCCCAGCATTTGGGAGGCTGGGACCGGAGGATCACAGTTTGCGGACAGCCTCAGCTACTTAGTGAGGCCCTTTGCAACTCAGTGAAACCTGGTTTCAAAATAAAGAATTAAAAATAGGGCAGGGGTGTAGCTCGGAGGTCAAATGCCCCTGGGTTCCATCCCCAGACCCGCAAAAAAAAAAAAAAAAAAAAAAAAAAAAAAGCTTTATGAAGAGTACAGAGGATATAGGGCTGGAGCTGAGAAAGTAGAACCTTGAAGTATTAGTCACCACAGGGCAGGAAGTTCTGGTCCTCCGCGCTGCACGTGGACGGGTATGGGCCAGGCCCTGCCCTCCCCTTCTTCAGCCTTACCCTGGCTTGTTTTAAGGAGGTACTTACATTCACAGGTTCTGATACCGGCACAGGATTTTTATAGTGGTAATGATAAAGACAACAGCAACAAAGAACTAGTAAGGCAAGAATGGCCTTAGCAAAACAGTAAAATCACTGTGACCGAATTGCACATTTAAATAAAAGGACAAGATAAATAGACCTCTGGGATAGAAACCAAGCCCAGAAATATAACACAATACTTTGGGATTATAGGGTATGATGGTACTTCAATCAGAGGGATCAAGCCATACTTTAATGAGTTATGTAGGCATGACTGGCTGTGCCTGAATTAAAATAAAAGGGTCGATACTCTATCTCATAAATTCCAAATAGATGAAAGATTTGCTGAGTGTGGTGGTTCACACCATAAGTCCAGTACTTGGGACACTGAGGCAGGAGGATTGCAGATTTGAGGCAAGCATATAATAACTTAAAGAGACCCTATTTCAAATTTAAAAAATAAGACTGAGAGTGTAGCTCAGAAATAGAATGTCCCTGGGTTTAACTTCCCATACCTCCCACCTACGCGCACAAATAGAAGACTGATTTATTTTCTTCCTTCCTTCCACTTATTGGTACTGGAAATTGAACCCAGGAATATTATACTTCTGAGCTACTCGCCCAGCCCTGCTTTATTGTTTATTTTGAACCAGAGCTCTAAGTTGCTATTGGTCTCACTAAGTTTCAGAGGCTGGCCTCCAATCTGTGATCTTCCTGTCTCAGCCTCCCAAGAACTGGGATTACAGGTGTGAGCCATCACACAGTCTTTCTTAGATGAGAAATTTAAATGTAACATTTAAAACCAGTTCATAAGAAAAAATATTGGGATGTTATTTATACAATCTAGAGTTTGTGATTTTTCTTAACAAAATAGAAAATCTGGAAGCTATATGGGAAAAGGTAGAATAAAATGTTTACATTTTAGAAAGAGCCGGGGGTGGTGGCACACGCTTGTAATCCCAGCATTCGGAAGGCTGAGACCGGAGGATTGCGGTTCGCGGACAGCCTCAGCTACCTAGTGAGGCCCTCTGCAACTCAGTGAGACCCGGTTTCAAAATAAAGAATAAAAAATAGGACAGGGGGTGTAGCTTGGAAGTCAAATGCACCTGGCTTCCACCCCCAGACCCGCAAAAACAAAATTTTTTTTGAAAGATAAAATATACCAGATACAAAGTCAAAGACAAATTATAGACAGAAGAATATTTTAATATATGCCACCAATAAAAAGTTAACATCGAATACACAAAAATGTTCTTACCTACCAATAAGAAAGAGAAATAACCTAGTAGGAAAAAAATGGTGAAACACATGAATACGTTATTCATAGAAGAGAAAATCCAAAGGGATAATAAACTTATGGAAAGACGCTCAACCTCAGAAGTAGTCAAGAAAGCGCAAATTTGAGAAATGCAATACTGCTTTTATTTATCAAAATATCAAAACTTAAAGGAATGGTCCTATTAGGGCCAGGGAAGCTGAAGGACAAACAGTACTCTTTCTGTCTTGTTTTTTTTTTTTTTTTTTTTTTTGGCGGGTCTGGGGGTGGAACCCAGGGGCATTCTACCTCTGAGCTACACCCCCTACCCTATTTTTTAAAATTCTTTATTTTGAAACCGGGTCTCACTGAGTTGCAGAGGGCCTCACTAAGTAGCTGAGGCTGTCCGCGAACCGAGATCCTCCTGTCTCAGCCTCCCGAATGCTGGGATTACAAGCATGAGCCACCACGCCTGGCTTGACAAACAGTACTCTTAATGGATATGTGAATTGCCACAGACTATTCAGAAAGAACCTGGTATAATATAAGAAAACTAAAAATCTGCATCTCTTTGACTGAGTGATGTAGTTTCTAGGAGTTGTGCTACAGGGAAAAAAACAGTATTCAAGGCTATGCATGCAAAAAAGTATAATATATCATACTTTTTAGTGGCAAAAAATTAGTAATGGTTGAGTGGCATTCAGGTATTCGTATAATGAACTATTAAAAACAATAAATTACAGAAAGACAAATGCTGTATGATTCCAGTTATATAAGATCACTAGTGTAGTCAAAAATCACAGAGACAAAAATAGAATGGTGGTTTCCAGGGGTTAGGGAAAAAGAGAAGATGGGGAGTTGTTGCTTAATGAATAGAGAATTTTAGTTTTACAAGAGAGAAAGTTTCTGGAGATGGGTTGCATGACAACATGAATATATATGTATATATATGTGTGTGTGTGTCTGTGTGTGTGTGTGTCTCTGTGTGTGTGTATTCTTTTTTTGGCGGGTCTGGGGATGGAACCCAGGGGCATCTGACCTCTGAACTACACCCCCTGCCCTATTTTTTATTCTTTATTTTGAAACCGGGTCTCACTGAGTTGCAGAGGGCCTCACTAAGTAGCTGAGGCTGTCTGAGAACCACGATCCTCCGGTCTCAGCCTCCCAAATACTAGGATTACAAGCGTGTGCCACCACGCCCGGCTAAAATGAATATATTTAACACTTCTAAACTATACACTTAAAAATGTGTGAGATGGTAAATTTTGCATTATGAGTTTTACCACAATAAAAAAAGAATAAATTGAGGGATTTCCACGATGTTTTGTTAGGTGAGAAAAGCAACTCGCAGAGCCATCTCCGTAGTATTTGTAGAATAGCTGACAATAAATGTAAAAAGCTGCGTGCTGGCAGATGCAGACCTGCTGGGCTGTGACATGACCCTCTGATTCCAGAGAACACTCCATGCTCATCAAAGCCTAGGGTTCCAGTCAGGAGCTGGAGTTGACCCAGGCTTACTGGTCTCTTTGGCCAGAGGTGGCCAAGCACCCTTTAAACAGACTTACACTGGTGTTCCCCTACTTCAGTTCTCCTCCCCCAAACCCGAGGCCCCCACAGGCTCCTGCGCAGCCAGCGAGGCCACAGCTGTTTCCAATATTCTGCACAAACTTTATTGAAATGAGAAGGCCCGTTTATCATCCCCCAGGCCCCAACTCCTCCTGATTAGGTGCAGATGAACTGACAGTCAGTGGTCTGGAGCCAGCAATCAAAGAGGAGATTGTTCTAAGGCAGGAGTGAGAGGAGCAGGGACCTGGGGAGACGAGGACCCAAAGAAGGCTTCAGCCAACCCGGGGCAGATGGGGAGTGTTCTCAAGCCAAGGAGAGAAGGGAGGCAGGGCTGAGGAATTTTTTCATGGGTCACTGGTCTGCTCCTCCCTGGCCATATTTTCTCTTTGTCCTCCAAGGCTCCTTCAAAAGGCACATCTTATGCCAGTAACGCCTTCCAATCTTCAGACTGAGCCTCCATTTCTCTTTGCTTTCATCTCAGCTCTGTATGTAATAAGAAAAGACACCTTCTGCTGGGCATGGTGGCCCACACCTCTAATCCCAGTACTTGGGATTGCAGGTTCCAGGACAGCCTCAGCAAGTACTGAGGTTCTCATCAACCTAGCGAGACCCTGTTTCAAAACAAAAATGAAATAATAGAAGGGCTGAGGGTGTAGCTTGGAGGAATAATGCTCCTGGGTTCAAGCCCTAGTACCCTGCCACCACACGCATGTGTGTGCTCGCGCACACACACACACACACACACACACACACACACACACACGCATGTGTGCGTGCACAAGTAAGAGACCCATGGAGAATATTTTTTCCTAATATAGTGCAGATATGGCACATATCTTCATTGCAGAAAGCTCTACCTGACAGCCACTACTTTGGGGAATGAGGAGCTCGGTTATTTACTAGGTTCTCCCATCACTTCTTTTTCTTTAAATTTTATTCTTGGTACTGGGGCTTGAACCCAGGGGGATTCTACCTCTAAGCTACACTCCCAGCCTCTTTCTTCCTTCCTTCCTTCCTTTCTTTCTTTCTTTCTTTCTTTCTTTCTTTCCTTCATTTTTTTTTTTGCAGTACTAGGGATAGAACCCAGGGGCATTCTACCTCCTAGCTCCACCTCCAGCCCTATTTTTAATTCTTTATTTTGAAACAGGGTCTCACTAAGTTGGGGAGGCCTCACTAAGTAGCTAAGGCTGTCCGCAAACCGTGATCCTCCAGTCTCAGCCTCCCGAATGCTGGGATTACAAGCGTGCACCGCCACGTCCAGTTATAGCCCTTTTTATTTTGAAACAGGATCTCCCTAAGTAGCTGAGGACTACTGAATGGCAGAGGCTGGCCTTGAACCTGTGATCATCCTGTCTTAGCCTCCCAAGTACTGAGATTATAGGCATGAGCCACCATGCCCAGCTTCGCCCATCACTTCTGAATTCTAACAGAAAGGGTCACAGAAAAACAAGCAGGTGTTTTGCTCCCGTCCGTGTACATGGCAAGATGTTTTTCTTGTGTGGATGTTTCTTCCCATCATTCTTCTTTGTCTTTCTTAGGTCAACCATGAAAGGCTGTCTGATTTTATATTTTTTGTCTTCAAAATGACTCTGTGAGAGCAGGAAGTAAGAGTTTCTCAGGAAGGAGCATGCAGCTCTGGCAGTGACCCAGAGGTGGGTGAGCAGTGCACGGTTGGAGGGGCCGGGGCACAGAGGTGACAGAGTTACCCAGGACACTCTGAAGTGATCCAACACTTCAGCAAAGTGGCATTTATCAGCAGGCATTAGAATCCCCTGGGTGGTTTGAGGGGAAAAAATCACTTACTGTTTAAAAAAAGATTGTTTATTTTATCAAAAAGATAAAATAAGCCAGGCATTGTGGCTCATGCTCATAATCCCATTACTTTGGGAGGCTGAGACAGGAGGATCACAAGTTCAAGGTTAGCCTCCGCAACTTAGCCAGGCCCTCTGCAACTTAGTGAGACTCCAGTTCAAAACAAAATTAAAAAATAAAAAAGGAGGGCCAGGGGTGTAGGTCAGAGTGGAATGCCTCTGGGTTCAATACCTAGTACCACAGGAAGAAAAAAACAAAAGCAATGAGTTTCACCTTCAGAGCTCCTGATTCACAAGTCTGGGGCAGGGCCCGAGAATCTGCATTCCTAAGCAGTTTCCAGGTGCTGCTGCTGCTCTATTCTGACACATGCATTTGGGCAGTGTGACAACACAAACACATTTTTTATCTCATAAATATTTATTTTAATGCACGCTGAAAAAAATATAATTAGCACATCAAACTAGTTGTTTTTGTTAAGTCAAGCTAAGTTGACTCCAGGATATATTTACATAGATATGTAGTATGAAGGTTGGCAGAGATAACAAAGGTATTAAAAGAACAGCCGAGGCTGGCTGTAGTGGCTCACGCTTGTAATCCCAGCATTTGGGAGGCGGAGACCTGAGGATCTCAGTTCGTGGACAGCCTCAGCTACTTAGTGAGGCCCTTCGCAACTCAGTGAGACCCTGTTTCAAAAATAAAAAAGATACTAAAAACTAGGGCTGAAGGGTGTAGCTCAGAGTAGAATACCCCTGGGTTCCATTCCCAGTACTGTAAATAAGTTAATTAATTAATTAATTAATAAAAGAACACCCAAAGGTGGGATTTGGGTCAGTGGTAGAGTACTTGCCTAGAATGTGCAAGGCCTTAGGTTCAATCCCATGTCACACATACACACACACTCACACTCACACACAACAACAACAACAACAACAACAACAACTGGGTGTTGGGCAGTTTTGGTGCAGGACAGGCAAGGCAGCCCTACAGTCCACTCCCAGCTCTGTTTCAAGAGGCAAATTGCAGCCTCTTGGTGGACACAGCAGCTCATGTTCCCATGAGTGTTTTCTAGGACTTGTGAGGATCGACTCACCCCTTCCCATTTCCTTCCTCCTTTCTCAGGAAGTGAGCACAATCTCTGCCCTTGGGCTGCTCACACTCTCGGGCACATGCTTGGTCACCTTAAAATGCTAGAAACGTGTGGGAATTATTACAGTCTCAGGCACCCCATGCTTAAGACAGAAAGCACTCCTTCTTTCTGGCTAAAGCCTGAGGATTCTGAAAGGTGAACCAGGTCTGGCATGGAGGGTATGATGCCATGCCCCAGGACAGACAGGCACAAACCCTTGGCCTCCAGCTCACCTACCTTCTTCTGCTCTTTGAGATAGGCTCCTTTTTGAATACTGCTTCCTTGGGCAGTAATGAAATCCCTCATCAAATTCTGAGTCTACACCCACATAAGAAGGATGGACCTGGGCCTGGCCCAGAACATCCACATGGGGCAGGTAACACACTTGTTTCTTTTTCTAGAGCAATGGGTCTTGACCCTTGGCCTAGTCATAATCGCAGTGGGGTAGCAGGAAAGAAAAAAACCTCACGAATAAAAATAATCTAGGGATCATTGGCCTGGGGAGACTTCTGAAAGGGGCCTTCAGGAGCTCAGACTGTAATCTAATCTACTGTGCATCATCTAATCAACTGTGTATAATCTAATCAATTGTGCATAATCTAATCAGTGTGTATAATCTAATAAATTGTGCATAATCTAAAAAATTGTGCATATACTAATCAAGTATGTATAATCTACTCAAGTGTGTATAATCTAATCAAGTATGTATAAACTAATCAAGTATGTATAAACTAATTAATTGTGTATAATCTAATTGATTATCCATAATCTAATCAATTGTGCATAATCTAATCAACTGTGCATGTTCTAATTAAGTGTGCATAATCTAATCAGCTGTGTATAATCTAATCGAGTGTGTGCATAACCTAATCAAGTGTGCATAATCTAATCAATTGTGTACAATCTAATCAAGTGTGCATAATTTAATAAAGTGCATAATCTAGTGTGCATAATCAACTGTGCATAATCTAATCAATTGTGCATAATCTAATCAAGTATGGATAAGATAATCAAGTCTGTATAATCTAAGCAATTGTGTATAATAAATTGTATATAATCTAATCAAATGTGCATAATCTAATCACTTATGCATAATCTAATCAATTGTGCGTAATCTAATCAAGTATGTACAATCTAATCAAGTGTGTATAATCTAGTCAATTGTATGTAATCTAATCAACTGTGTATAATCTAACCAAGTGTGTACAATCTAGTCGAGTGTGCATAATCTAATCAAGTGTGCATGGTCCAATCAATTGTGTATAATTTAATCAAGTGTACATAATCTAATCAATTGTGTATAACCTAATCAAGTATGTATAATCTAATCAAGTATACATAATCTAATCAAGTGTGTAGTGTATAATCTAATCAACTGTGTATAATCTAATTAAGTGTCCATAACCTAATCAAGTGTGCATAATCTAATCAAGTATGTATAATCTAATCGTGTATAATCTAATCAGGCACACATAATCTAATCACCCATGCATAATCTAATCAAGTGTGAATAATCTAAGCAAGTATGTATAATCTAATCAATTGTGTACAATCTAATCAATTCTGCATAATCTAATCAAGTGTGCATTATCTAAACAATTGTGTATAATCTAAAGAGTGCATAATCTAATCAAGTGTGTATAAATTAATCAATTATATATTATATAATCAAGTGTGCATAATCTAATCAACTGTGCATAATCTAATCAATTTGTGTATAATCTAGTGTGTATAATCTAATCTAGTTTGCATAATCTAATCAATTGTGCATAATCTAATCAAGTGTATAATCTAATCAAGCATACATAATCTAATCAAGTGTATAATCTAATAAATCATGCATAATCTAATCAATTGTGCATTATCTGATCAATTATGCATAATCGAGTATGTATAATCTAATCAACTGTGTATAATCTGATCTATTGTGCATAATCTAATCAAGTGTGCATAATCTAAACAATTGTGTACAATCTAATAAAGTGTGCACAATCTAATGAATTGTGCATAATCTAATCCAGTGTGCATAATCTAATCAATTGTTCACAATCTAATCAAGTATGTATAATCTACTCAAGTATGTATAATCTAATCAAGTGTGCATGATTTAATTGTTCATAATTTAATCATACTATACATAATAATCTATTCAATAATTATGTATATTATACATAATTATTATACATAAAAATCTATTCAAGTATGTATAATCTAATCAAGTGTGCATGATTTAATTGTTCATAATTTAATCAGGTGCACATAACCTAATCAACTGTGTATAATCTAATCACGTATGTGTAGTCTAATCAAGTATGTATAATCTAATCAATTGTGCTCAATGTAATCAATTGTATATAACCTAATCAATTTTCTATAACCTAATTGTGTATAACCTAATAAAGTGTGCATAATCTAATCAAGTGTGCATCATCTACCAAGCCCCACTCCAGGCCCAGCGCCTCTGCTTGGGAGAGGCAGTCTTCTACAAGAATCTGACTCCACACTTGTGGGACTCTTGAGTAGAGTTTTTTTTTTTTTAAGATTTGAAGAAGTTTATTAGAAAGATAGAAATACAGAAAATAGAAATACAGCTCCATGCCAGACTGGCATGGAGGGGTGACTCGAAATGAACACACCCTTGAATGGAGTTTCTATCACTCCATTCTTTGCAGGTCTTTCTGCTCCCCCTCCCCCGTCCTCCTCATTTTAATGATCTCAGACAGACATAAAAACGGCTGAGCTCAGCGTAAGTGACTGAGACATGAACATTGCCTCAGGGTCCCCGCGGACCCCAGCTGGGTACCGTGCCGCCCGAGGTTCCACTTTGACAGGATAAAGTGAGCTCATTTATTCAGTTGTTTTAAGTGAGCTAACACAAGGCAGGGCCAGGAGACATAAATCTTTCCCAGACCCCGAAGTCACTGCCAAACACCTTGGATAAAACTTTTTGCCTGTTCAAGACAGTATTCCCTCCTCCCTAAAAATGAAGGGTAAATGACTAAAGAGTCAAGGGTGGGGGGAGTATATTAGTAGATTCTGGGAATGACAAACTTGTCAACACCTTAGCCTCATAAAAATTCTTCCAGTAAGAAGGGAAAGCTTCTAAATCAGAGTTGCTTTTCTTTTTTAGTGGTGCTGGGGGTGGAACTTAGGGTCTCAGGAGTGCTGGCCAAGTACTCTACCACTGAACCACCCCTCCCACCCCCCAGCCCCAGGTTTTTCATAGTGTTCTTGGCTCTGGAGGACATAGCTGGTCATGTGTGTGACAGTGAGTTAACCCTGGCTAGGGAACTGGAGCTTTTCTTCTATCTCTGAAGGCTGCATTTGCTCCAGAGTTGGGACAGCTTGTCACATGTCACCCTCTGGGCTGTGGTTATAGCCTCAAAATGCTTCTAAACTGGAGCAAAAGTCAAGCAGACTGAAAACAGTTTGAAACTCTTCCTACCAGAGAGAAACTTTACCCTAAGTGTGCAGAGCAGCTCAGAGCAAGGACATGGGTGGTACTAACGGATTTCTTCAAAGCTTTGATTCTTGACAGTTTATAGCAACAATTATGTGCCAGAAAGTCATCTATCACCTTACTGCCCTATAATGTGTCAAATGGTGTTGGGTGTCTGAGTTTCTTGTCTATACATAACTGTCTGCAGTGTCACGGAGTAAAAGCATTGTAGAACTTGAGGGACTTGGGGGTGAGGCAATGGCCAGCAAAGGACCTCTGACCATGGCCAGAGTGGACTCATGAGCCAGGACCTCGTCCTCTTGCCTTTTCCATACTCACCACTTGTCCCTTGAACCTGTTCATTCTCGACACGCAGTCTGTACCTTGCAGACAACTGGGGACACAAAGAAATGAGACACCGAGTCCTCTGCCAGGCCACACCTGCTGAGACCAGCCTTCCCACACTCCCTGCTCTTGCCCAGGTGTCTGCTTGTCTTTGCTCCTAGCCTACCTCCTGACTTTTGCCTTGACACAGAAAAGATATAAAATATTTTTGTTTTTGTTTTTGCCCTGGCACTCAATATCTC
This sequence comes from Muscardinus avellanarius, assembly GCF_963383645.1. NCBI lineage: Eukaryota > Metazoa > Chordata > Mammalia > Rodentia > Gliridae > Muscardinus > Muscardinus avellanarius. The sequence goes on along the minus strand of NC_137786.1, from coordinate 126,250,220 downwards.
AAATCCTAAGAAATATTTTTTTAAAAATTTGGGAAAAATAGTCATACAGCATTATTTATAAGGATAATGCTAAAAAACTAGACACTGCATTAAGTGTTGAACAAAGATAGTTATGTGCATATGCATCAGAAAATCTGACCAATTATCTCAAAAATAGTAATGCCAGAGACTGTAAGGTAACCTGAAGAAAAACCACTTGAATGTTTCAAATTAAATGATGTAATGACATATATGCACTCTGGTGAACTATATCTGTATAAAGATGAAATGGACTATATCAAGACACTAATTGCAATGATAAATAATGGGATATTTGGTAACTTTCTTGCAGAACTTCATTTGTTTGGTTTTTGTAATATAAATATTAAATAAAAATAATCCACATGCTGTATAAACTGACAAAATTCAGCATAAAGAGATGGTCACATGGTGAAGCAGCCAGGGGATCTGAAGGTTAAGACGGGCTATTTAAGGCTAGTCACCCTGTTTTTCTTTCCTTTTTAAGAAAATTTCTTCATTGTAAGGCTTCTGTGGCTCACATTCTCTGGAGCTCATGGAAACATGGTATTTTAGCATAGACAGAGGCTCAGAAATCCTTTTATTTCAAACGCCCAGTGATTTAGGAACCAGAAGTACAACACCCCTTACAAGGAACTGTTCACTTTCTGACTAAGTCCTGCGATGGATGGAGAGCTCATCACCTCACCAAGGGGTCTGCTCAGCCTGTGCCTCCTAAATCATGCCTGAGGCTGTTATCCATGACATCCTCTGAACTTCACACAAAGCAGGGCTTCCTTATCAAGCATCTTCATCCCGCTTAGACTTTAAGCCATGAATTACACACTAAGGGATGGGACTGAGACTGTATCATTTATCATTCTATCATTCTTTCTTTTCTTTTCTTCTTTTTTTTTTTTTTGGTGGTACTGGGGGTGGAAATCAGAGGCTTTCTATCTCTGAGCTATACTCCCAGACCTATTTTATATTTTATTTGGAAACAGGGTCTCACTAAGTTGCTGAGAGCCTAAGTAGCTGAGGCTGGCTTCGAACCTGTGTGATCCTCCTATCTCAGCCTCCCAAGCGCGGGGATTATAATCATGCACCACCACGCCTGGCCGTATCATTCTTTCTAGTGGTAGAAAAATACTAAACTAGCTGGGTGTGGTGGTGCGAAGCCTGTAATTCCAGTACCTGGGAGGCTGAGACAGGAGGATCACAGGTTCAAGGACAGTCTCAGTAACTAGTGAGACTCTCATCAACTTAGCAATACCCAATTTCAAAATATTAAATAGGACTGGATGTATAGCTCAGAGGTAGAATGCCCTTGGGTTCAATCTCCAGTACCAAAATAATAAACAAACAAACAAACAAGCAGACAAATGGAAAGTCAAATTGCTAAACTCAAAACAGGAGACCATACCCATTTATAAAGAGTACATTCTAGAAACTGGAATATATATACTCATGGTTATTTTATGGACCTGAAAAAAATTACGGGCAAAGATAAATTCCCCAAGAAAAATACTACAGGGAGTCAAGAATCTCATTAAATTTCTTTCACTTCTCATGAATATAAGGAAAGAACTTTTCTTCAGAGCTCGTCTTTTTTTTTTTTTAAATTATATGAGAGCTCCTGGGTGTTTCTAACCTTGGCAGAAGTGCAAGACAGATAAACCTGTGAAGAAGGGCAGGAGAATTCCAGGTATGAGCCACTGGAACTCTTGTGTGGGGTGACTGGGCACACTTGTTTCTCTAGCCAAGCACTCTTGCACTTTGCTAGAAGATCTTGTCTCAAAGTTTTTAATTCAAAGGGGAGTGGAAGCTCCACATTAAAAATAGAGAATGGTAGCTAGGTATGGTGGCACATACCTATAATCCTAATACTTGGGAGGTTGAGACAGGAAGATTGCAAGTCCAAGGCCAGCCTCAGCAATTTAGAGAGACCCTTACACAACACTGAAGCAGTTTCAAAATAAAATAGGGCTGGGGATATTCATTTCCCAGTAGCATGTGTATACACACACAAAGTACTTTAGTCCCACCCATATTTTAAATCCATAGTTGCAATGCAATAAATGAAACTAGAAGGAAAAAGTGTCTAGGAGATAATGGCCCAAGTAGTGACCCTCTGAAAAGATACCAGAAGTCACAGATAGAGGGGTGGGGCAGGGGTGTGTGAAGGCCTGAGAAGAGAGGAGCTTGGCTCAGCTGCCTTCTGGTCCCACAAATGAAAAGGCAGAATCCAGATGAAAACATCAGCCTGGGAAGTGAAAGGCCTGGTTGGAGAAGGAGGGAGTCAGTGAGAGAAGAAAGAAGGGGAAGGTATCTAATTTCTAATTCTTCTCTGAGTCACAGATTAAAAGAGGTACAGAGCTGGGCATGGTGGCACACTTGGAACCCAGTACTTGGGAGACTGAGACAGGAGGATCACAGGTTCAAAGCCAGCCTTGGCAACCTAGAGGGACTCTCAGCAACCTAGTGAGAACCTGTTTCCAAATAAATAAAATCAGTCTGGGGGCCTTGCTTAGAGGTAAAATGCCTCTGGGTTCAATCCCCAATTCTGCAAAAACAACAACAAAAGTACAGAATATATTGAGAATCCCCTTTTGGAGTCTTTCTAGAACAGAAAGTTGGTATTCCCTGAAGTATGTCTTGCTATTTCACAGTTTGTAAATTAAAATGATGTGAGGGTCCTGATAGACCTTGCTTATTCCTCAGAAGCAGCTGAGGGGCTAGGATTGAGGAGAGTCTGGCCTCCTTTTAAGCCATGGTAATACTCTTAGGTCCCCAGGTATTGGGCTTCTGCAGCCCTCAAGAGAGGACCAGGTGCATGGTTAACTACACAACAGCACACAGAAGGCCTCCTGGCTCAGAGGGCAAGGAAGTACAGGCCGGGCCAGAGACCTTTGGGCTGGGGTCCCATTCCCTCTTCCATCCCCACAGCTGGGTTGTCTGTTTGGGTCTTTTTCTGATCTAGGATCCTACTTGGATCAAGACCAGAGCCAAATCAAGGCTTGACACCTCCAGCCCCTGTCCCCCTGGCGTCTGGAAGGGTGTAATCCTCTCAGATTTTCCACCGTTGACCACATGTGCAGAGACAGCCGGTGGCTTTCCTGGTGACCAAGACTTGCCATGGAGGATCAACACTCTCTCCAAACACAGTCATGTCTCTTGAGAAGGGGCCGTCAGACGTCCCACTAGACTGTGACCAGTTCATTTGCCTTTTTATTATTAACAGCTGCCTAACATCATGGCAGCCATGCCCCAGACCAGGTGACCACTCAGAACTCCCACCACATATCACAACCCTGCTACACACGATCGTGAATCTCAATATGCTAGCAGTATTAAGCTGGCCAAGATAAACCTGACGGCTTTGGTTTAGAATGTGGTGCCAAGTAACACACAGCTGATCAAGCCAGCTCACAGACATACTGAAATCATCTGGTTATTCCTTGCATCTCCATTCACTTCTTCCTCCAGCAGGCATGGAGAGATGACCCTGCCCGGCTGTGCTGAGAGACCTGAGAAATGCTTACAGTATCGAGCAAGGAGCTGCACCCTGCAGGAGAGCCTCTGTTGACGCACCAAACCGGACAGTTAATACAGCTGTGACCCAGAGAGTTGGATGGCTTTGCTGCCTCCTAGGTGGTGAGATACAGGACGTGGGAAAAGAGGCAGGCAGAAGAATGCCTTTGTTAGCAGACCCTGTGGGAACAGCCGCCAGGGGGAGACAGCTGAAGGCACTCGTGAGGGTAACTGGTAGAGGTTTTACCAAACATCTGAATAGGAGAGGGAGGTGGTAAGGCTTTATTTAGGATACATAAGTCTGAGTACAGTGGAAAGTCCAGCCCCAGGGGCGGGGGGAGAGGGAAGGAGAGAAAGAAGAGAAGGAAGTGGGGGGGGGACAAACAGCTGACGGAGGGAGGTGCGGGAGTGGGGGAGAAATGCATGTGCACGCAAAGCATCCTGACATGGCTCCCATGCTTGCTCACCCATGTCCTATTACCCAGGAAATTAGGAAATCAGGATGGAAATCCCTGGCATAGTGGTGCTGGCCTGTAATCCCAGTACTTGGGAGGCTGAGACAGGAGGGTTGAAGTTTTGAGACCAGCCTCAGCAATTTAGTGAGGCTCTCAGCAACATATTGAGACTCTGTTTCAAAATATAAATATAAAATAGGACTGGGGGTATAGCTTGGAGTATGCCCCTGAGTTTAATTCCCAGTATATCCCCCCAAAAACCCAAACCTTTAAAAAAAAAAAGAAAAATTCAAGAAATATGTGAATAGCAGATATTAAGGGAAAAAAAGTATTTACTTGAAAAACACCTATAATGCACTGGACACTGTGTCAGGCTGGGCATAGAGTGGACAAGAAGGCTGATCACCAGCTTCCAGTCCAGAGAGGAAGGCAGGCAGGATAAGAAGTGGACGGGGCATTTCCAGACCAGAGAGTGCTTTGTACAGATCTCTTCACCTCGTTGTCTCCCCAGAGACAGTGGTCTGCCCATGCATTCAGTTCCCTTACAGGGCTGTTTTGGGCTCAGAGCATCTGGCTTTGTCTGCCTAGAGGAGGGAATCTCTGGTTTCCCCAGGTTCTTGAGAGGAGGCAAGGAGCTGGGTCTGAACTACCACCTTGGTGGACCCGCATTAGGAACTGCTAGGTGGTGTTGCCTGTACACTGAAAGGGCACTGCTGGATATATCCTGCTGTTCTGCAGGAGAGCCTGAGTGTGTCCACTCCTGGGAAGCTGGCTTGGATGGCATTAGGAGTTCTCCTCTGTGTAACACTAGTGACCTGGCTGGCTATCCTTTAGAACAGTCTGTTCTAATGCTGGTTTATTCGAGGCTTCTGCCATTAGACTGAATTCTGAGGTGTCTGTTATAAATGACTCATCTCCCTTTTCCTGAGGATTAGCATAAGGGCACACAATAAGCATTTGAGGTTGATTGAGGGAGCCTGGTAATTTTCATGTATTTCTGAATCCTGCACTTGGGGATAAAACATGGGCAGGGCAATGTGGAAGTTGAATATCAAAACAGATAAACCAGAAACCACCACCCTCACTGGTGACCAAGGCTCGCCCTGGAGCCACTGCCGATTACACAGAGCTCAGCCTGGGCTTTCGCTGTGGGCTGCATGGTCTGTCCAAGCTTTGTGAGAGACAAGCTACTTCATGTTCTCAAAATGGGGGCTTTGCCTTCGAGTGGTATATGTGAGAGATGAGGCTTTCAGGAAAACCCCAGGATTCTCAGACATACCATTAAATTTTTAGAAGCAAAATGTTTTGGGTCCATGAAATGTTACTTAATAAGGCATATTCTTGCCTTCCCCCTTCCCCCATTGCCTATTGTAAAGAAATGCCTAGAATAAAGCTACATTTTCAGAGACTATGAAATAACTGGTGACGAAGTAAATATTCTCTAATTTGAAGACAGTAAGAAACAAACGAGGAGCATATTCTGAAAATCTGTATGTCACTTGAACTTTTATGAAGCAAAATGCTCTCTTCCAAATATTTCATTTTAATCTTCAATTGAATTTTCACCCCAGAACATGTGCACGCATATACAAGAGAGTGAAGGGCGCTGCGGGAGGGGACATTAATAGCTAGAAAAGGCAGCCTTTTAGCAAGGTCCAGAAAAAAATGCCTGTGACTTTTCCCTTTGTCCTACCAGGTCCAATTCCCAAACCAGCAAAGTCCTCTACTGCCACCTGGTGGTGCTGGCTCACAGAGGCAGGACCTGCTTTGCTTATGTACACTAAATCCACAAACAGCCCAGAAACCCACAAGGAGACATTTACCTGTGAAGAGATTAGAATGAAAGAATCTTGCTTTCATTTTTTATTATTCAAAAGGATCATGTGATTTACATCAATTTGGTTTCAAAAAGACTTCAGGTCTTTAAGGATACCATGGACATTTATTTTCCATCCGTGAACAGTTTCACATTTTCACACTGAAAGAGCCTCAACATAAAAAATTACCTTCAAAATCCACTGGAACATTCTCACTTAAACAAGACCCTCACAAATAATAAGAGTTCTTTCTTCAATATTCAATCTTTTCAATCTCATCCATATCTTCTGGATCCAACTGTTTGATATTGCTGTCTAAAAGAAAAAAGAAAGGAGCCGGTCTTATTCCAGGGCCTAAATGTTCACTGCAGCCCAGGCTGACAGTGAAGGTTTTGAAGATGTACATTCCTGTGGCACCGTGCAGAGAAAGCCTTGCGACAGGAACACAAGGAAGCGATGGCGGAACCAAAGCAAACAGCAGCAAATGTGTGGGGACAGTGCCGAGAGCCTGCGCCGGACGGAGGCTCCCCGAGGTCACAGCCAAGCCCAGGCTGTACTGTACTGCAGCAGCGGCCCCTGCTCTCCCCAGGTAGCCTGACGCGGGTGCCTGGTCCACTCTCTTCAAGGGTCAGTGGGTGTATGACATTCTGCCTGCAAGCCATTTAAAATAATACTCCAACCAAATGTGGTCCTATACACCTGTAATCCCAGTACTTAGGAGGCTAAGACAGGAAGATCGCAGGTTTGAGGCCAGCCTCAGCAACTTAGCAAGACCCTCAGCAATTTAGCCAGATCCTGTTTAAAAATGAAAAATAAAAAGAGCTGGAGGTGTAGCTTAGGGGTACAGTACTAAATAAATAAAATAATGTTACATCTGTGCCTATGTGTACTTCCTGGGCAGTGCTCACTGTTTTCAAAACAAGGTTCATTATCACCATCCTAGAAAGTGGTACTGAGCCAGGTGTGGTGGTGCATGCCTATAATCCCAGCACTAGGGAGGCTGAGGCAGGAGAACTGTGGTTCACAGACAGCCTCAGCTACTTAGTGAGGCCCTTTTCAACTCAGTGAGACTGTTTCAAAATAAACAATAAAAAATAAGGCTGGGGTATAGCTCAGAGGTAGAATGCCCCTAGGTTCCATCCCCAGTACCGCCCAAAAGTAAATAAATAAATAAATAAACAAGTGGTACTGAATGTTTCTTTTGCACTAACTCCAGCTACAATGATACACTTTGGGGTCATTTGAGAACTATACATGCCAGGTGATGTGACCCTTCAGAATTCTATTAGTACATCTGCCTGCCCAGAGACCTACTGGGCTAGCAGAGCCTGCTTTCTTTACATAGGGGGCTAGAGGAAGGGCTGCATGTCACAGAATTTAGGACTGTCCTGTCTTGGAGGGTTGGGCAAAGATGAAAATGTAAACATGAGAGGAAGCTGGTGACAGATTACAGTCTCAAATCCAGTTGTGGTGGTACACTCCTGTAATCCTTGTACTTGGGAGGATGAGACAAGAGGATCACAGGTTCGAGGCCAGCATGAGCAATTTAGTAAGATCTTGGCAACTAAGCAATACCTAGTTTTAAAAAAAATAGAAATCTGAAGTCGAGTGTGGTGGTGCACACTTGTAATCCCAGTATTTGAGAGGCTGAGACAAGAGGATAGCAGGTTTGAAGCTAGCCTCAGCTACATTGTGAGACCCTCTGCAACTTAGTGAAACCCTATTTAAAAATAAAGAGTTAAAAATAGAGCCGGGGGTGTAGCTCAGAGGTAGAATGCCCCTGGGGTTCCATCACTAGTACTGCAAAAAAATAAAAATAAAAATAAAATCCAGGTGTGGTGTGCACACCTGTAATCCAAGTACTTTGGAGGCTGAGACAGAAGGATTACAGGTTAAACCAGCATCAGCAACTAAGTGAGGCCTTCCCTAGCAACTCACCAAAATCCTATTTCAAAATAAAAAATAGGGATGAGGGTGTTAGTATAAAGGTAGAATGTCACTGTGTTCAAAATCAACTACCCCAAGGAAAAACAAAAGGAAAAATAAAACACTGGTGTATAGTTCAGAGGTAGAATACCCCCGGTTCAATCACAGGTACTACACACACACACACACACACACACACACACCTATTCATCTATGTATATATATCTCTATATATGTAATCTGAAATAACTTTATTATATAACTCCATCTTTATATGATGGGAATATCTGCTCTAGATTCCAGAATGAGCTCATACAAATTTCACTGTCGAGTTTTAAATTATCGTTTAACTACCATATAACAAGTATTGATTCAATCAGGTCATGTGGGATTATGACTCTGGTCCTATGAATGAGAAGCCTTCTGACTGCAGATTGTTTTTTTTTTAAACTTTATTTTATTTAGTATTGGGAATTGAACCCAGAGGCATTCTACCTTCAAGCTACACCCCCAGCCCTATTTTCCATTCTTTATTTTTGAAAGAGGTTCTCACTAATTGCAAGGTCCTCACTAAGTAGCGGAGGCTGGCCGTGAACCTGCGATCCTCCCAAGTACTGGGATTATTACAAGTTTGTGCCAGCATGTGTGGCTTTGCCTGCAGCTTCTATCTCCCCACAATCCTGAGCCGCTGAACTCATCTCTGGTGCCTCCCCTGGGGTGTGGGGCTACTTACTGAAGTGGTCCTGGATTTTCATGAGCAGGGGCAGCTTGTCCACCTCAATCATATTGAAGGCAAGGCCTTTCTTCCCAAAGCGGCCTGTCCGCCCTATGCGGTGCAGGTAGGTCTCATAGTCTGGTTCTTCTGCTTGGTTGATGGGAAGGTCAAAGTTCACAACAATCGTGACTTGCTTCACATCAATTCCTAGGAGAGGAAGAACACTGTAGGGTCATGTGGGATTTTCCTCATGACAAAGCCACTCAAGGATCACATTTGCTGAGGGGATTCTTATTAATAGAGACAATCTGGGCCAGGTGCAGTGGGACATGCCTGTAATCCTAGTACTTGGGAGGCTGAGACAGGAGGATTGCAGGTTTGAAGCCAGCCTCGGGAACTTAGTGAGACACTGCTTCAAAAAAAATGATGATGATGATGACGATGATGAGGATGATAAGAAGAAGAAAAAGAAGAAGAGGAAGAACTGGGGGTGTAGCTTAGAACCCAAACATCCCCTGGGCTCAATCCCCAGTACCACAGCAAGAAAAAAAAAAGACAATTCTGAAAATCCAACTTGTCTTTATGTCATTGAAACAGGTCCTTTGGTCAGGCAGTTTGTTTACACTCTGTGATGTCTACGGTGTTGGTTAATAGTGTCAACAGAGGCTGATTCTACAGAAGTCTAAATGTGTACAAAGCACATATGTGTGGGCAGGGGGCATCTAAAGAGCCCCCGTTCCTTTGTGCCTTTGCTGTGCTGAGTCCCCAGCAGGCCCTTTAGCCTCTGCCCTTGACTTGTCACCAGGCCACAGCTCTGGCTCCTCTCTGCTCAGGTCTCTCTCCCTTGCCTTGCAGCCAGATTTCCAGGCTGCTTTCCCTCCCACTCCTCCAGGCTCTCCTTCCAGGGTCACAAGAGCATGCCCAGAGCACTTGTGTTCAGAAGCTACTGGATAAAGGACAAGCCGCTCAAGACTCTGCCACCCCCAGCCTCACCAATCCCTCTCCTGACTCACAAGCACTGTCGCATCCCAGGCACACTCTAAGTTCTCATCCCACAGAGCTGCTCCCTTCCTTGAAAACTTCTCACATCTGACAGTGCCCAGGAAGGCTCCTGTGAACCCTGAACTTCATTCCCACACTACCCAGCTGTGGGGGTTTTGACCCTCACTTGCCTTGCCCGGGGCCCTCATCCTGGAGCTCTCCTAGGAGCTTTCCTCTAGGGTCTGGAGTTCATAATAGGTGACTATGAGCCCCATGTGGATGTTATTTACTTATTTATATTTTTCAGAGACAAAAGCAGAGGTTTATGAAGGAAAAGTGAAGATACGTATTCAAGGGAGAGTATGGGCCAGCTGGAGAGCATGAGAGGCCCCCATGTGGATATTTAAATAAAAATTAATTAAAATTAGAATTTCAGTTCCTCAGTCACATGGGCCACATATCAAGTGCCTCAGAGATGTATATGGCTAGTGGCCACCAACCAGATAGCACAGAATAGAACATTTCCACAACTGCAAAAAGTTCTACTGGGCAGCACCAGTCCAGAAAGGCAAAAACCTCAGTGGCCAGCTCCCAATAAGCAGGACTTCAGACTGTCCTGGGCTTCACTCCTGTCCCAGCAGCTTTCAGTTGTACCTGCTGAGCTGGGAATGAACTAGGGGGCATGGATTGAACATGGGCCCAAGCAAGAATATAGGAGAAATAAAGAAAGTCAAAGGAAGTTTCTTTAGAAAAAAACAATTTTTTCCTCTAGTAGTCAGCAGTTTTAAACATAAATACACCTTAGAGATGCTCGGAATTGTTAATTATTAGAAAAATGCAAGTTAAAAGCACAATGAACCACCATGACATATCTACAAGAATGGTTAAAATCAGAGTGGCAGTATTAGTTGCTGGTAAGGATGCAGAGTAAATGCACCTGCCTACACTCCTGGTAAGAACACAAAATGGTGTGGTAGAAAAAGTTTGCATTTTCATATGACCCAGCAACTCTACTCCTAGACATTTACCTAAGAGGAAAAAAAAACATGTCTACACAAGGAACTACATACAAATTTTTATTCTAGCTGTATTCAAAATAGCCCAAACTGGAAAAACTCCAAATATCCAACTGGTGAGTGGAACTATCAACGGGATATTACTAGCAATAAAAAGAAACAGATCCCTGATACGTATAACAACACAGAGGAAACTCCAAAGCATTATCAGGTGGAAGAAGTCAGATGCAAAGGCTTCAAACTGTGTGACTTAATTTATGCGGTATTTTAAGAGACAAAAATATAGAGGTAGAAATCTGATCAGCAGTTGTCATCAGAGGCCCTGTGAGAAGAGGAGACTGATGGCAAAGGGGCACAAGTATCTGGGTGTTGTAGTGCACATCTGTAATCCCATTATTTGGAAGACTGAGACAGGAAGGTCATGGGTTTCAGGCCAGCCTCAGCAATTGCAAGATCCTCAGGAACTTAGCAAGACCCATTTAAAAAATGAAAAATCGGGCTGGGTGTTGTGGCGCACGCTTGTAATCCCAGCACTTGGGAGGCTGAGACAGGAGGGTCGCACAGGTTTGAAGCCAAGCTCAGCTACTTAGTGAGGCTCTCAGCAACTCAGTGAGACCCTCTTTCCAAATAAAGTATAAAAAATAGGTCTGGGAGTATAGCCCGGAGGTAGAAAAGCCCCTGGGTTCTACCCTCAGTAACACACACACACACACACACACACACACACACACACACACACACGGAGCAGGAAGAAATTGTGGTGAGACAGCCATGTTTTGTATTTTGATTTTAGTGATTATCTATGTATAGAAACTTACCAAACTGTATGTGTGTGTATTTATGTACACACATATATACAAACTCATATATATTTTTGGCACTGGGGATTGAACCTAGGGGCATTCTACCTCTGATCTATACTCTTACCCCTGTTTTATTTTTTTATTTTGAATCAGGGTTTAAGTTGCTGAGGGTCTCACTAAGTTGCTGAGGCTGGCCTTGAACCTGTGATCCTCCTGTTTCAGTGTTCCAAGTATTAGAATTAGAGCTGTGCACCACCACGCCCTGCTCAAACTGTACACTTAAAGACTGAACTGTGTAATTAAAGACTGAAATGTGTGTAAATTATATCTCAACATACAACTTTAAACACACACACCTCGTGCACAAACATTGGTCGTTATAAGAACCTTCTCTTTCCCGTCCCGAAACCTCTGAATGATGGAAGCCCGCTGCTCCACTGTCAGCTCCCCACTTAACAAGGACACCTGGTGGCCGTCTTGCATCATTTCCACAGTTAACCACTTGGCATTTCGACGCGTCTATGGGAAAAAGAAAACCCAGCACACCCCCCCTGGTTACAGCCGACTGGCCATGCTTGTGCTTCGCGATGAGCGGTGCTCTGGGTGCAGGCTGGGGCAGCAGAGAGAGGGCTGCAGAGGAGCTTGCTTATAGCCCTCGGCCCTCAAGGAGCCTTAGAATGTGGAAGGGGATTCACCCGCTGCCTGTGCTTCTAAGCATCACATCCTCTCAACCAGTCAGAGCTCTGGCTTTCTCACCCACAAAATGGACATAAACAAGCTCTGTCTACCTCATATGGTGCTGACATTACAGAGTGATACATTGTAATAATAATTAACACAATGGACCCTCTAGGAGCACTCTGTGTGTGCCAGGCATCTGGCTAAAATCGAGACATACATTATGGTCATGGGCTTTCACAACACTGTAGTGAAGTAGCTACCCAATTTTACTTAAGAATTTTAAAAGAATTCAATTGGTGGTGGAAGAAGAAAACACAGGAGCATGAAAATATCAGGTAGCAGAAAATAAGAACAGGGCAATATTAATGATATGCAACATTCTTAACCTAGTATGGAGTATCTGTAAAAATGACAATAAACATCAGTCTGCATGGGGAAGTGGTAGAATAAGGAGGACCTCTACTAATCATCACATGGAAGATCCTGTCCATTCCTCAACCTTTCCCAGTGTCACCACCACAACACAGATCAATATTACTCAGAGCTGCTCTGAAGATCAACCTACATAACGCATAATAAGTGCTGATACATCTGGCAGGTGTACCTGGCAGAAGATGATGGCCTGGCCGATGGTGATACCCCCATAAATGTTGCACAGCGCTTGATATTTGTCTTTCCTGTTCTCGCACAACACATAGTACTGTCGAATGTTGTTCAGGGTCAGCTCCTCTTTGCGCAACTTGATAACATTAGGTTCAGGAATGATTCTCTCAGCAAACTGCCAAACAGAGTCCTCAAAGGTTGCTGAAAAGAGGAGCATCTGGCAATCGGAGGGCAAAGCTCTGGAAGAGAGAAGAAAGATGGTGTCATACAGCTGCCAGGCTGGCTCTCCCCTCCAGGCAGTACAGACTTGCCATCTGCTATACCATGCACTCTCTTGGAGCAAGCAGGGGCCTGCCTGCTATGGCAAGCTTCACCTCTATGCACAGAACTGGGTGTCCTGACCCTCCATGCTACCAAGAAATTGGAAAAACACTTTCACAGTCTGTGGAGTTCACAGCCAAGTTTACGTTTACATTCAGGAGAGTCTGAGATTTTTCAAGTTGATTTCCTCCTTAGGTGAGGTGGACTCCCAGAGCCAGAAGGGCTGGAGTACACAAAGGCAAATGCGGATAGAGGAAACATGGGCACTAATATCTTGGGGGGGGGAGAACAACAGTCATGACTAACTTTATTTGGAATGAGGAGAACCTGCAGATAAATAAGAGGGTGGGTAGAAGGGGAAAGTGCAGTAACTAAACTGTACATGGAGCCCATGATGAATACAGGGATAGTTTACATAAAGTTCCAAAACAGGAGAAATGAATCCATGGAGTTGACAGTCAGGAGAGAGGTGAATCCTGGGGAAAGAGGGGTTAGTGATAGGGAAAGTCTGCAGGGGACTGTGGTGTGCTGGTGATACTGTGGCACAGACATGGCCTCTGAGAACTCTGTTAGCAGGACTCTTAGGGGTCATGTTATTTCTCTGTATCTATTTTATACATCAGTAATAATAACACCTTCAAAAATTAAGTTTATTTTTAAATGACCTATGACAACAAAAAATTGTACCTATTAATAGGGTACACCACATGATATTTTGATACATGTATATGTCACATAAAGGTTAAATCAGGTCAAATATATTTATCTCCTTAAACACTGATCATTTCTTTAGAATGAAAAAGATATTTTTTGTGATACTAGGGATTGAACCCAGGGGCATTATACCTCTTAAACTAACTTCCAGCCCTATTTTTACTCAAACAGGGTCATAGTAAATTGCAGAGGACCTTGATAAGTTGTTGAGGCTTTTCATGAACCTGCAATTGTCCTGTCTCAGTCTTCAAGTACTGGGATTACAAGTGTGCACCACCATGCCAGGCTGTAGTGAAAACTTTCAAAGCCTTTCTTCTAGCTTTTTGAGATGCGCAGTACATTAATGTCATCTATAGTTGTGGTACTTCACAACAGCACGCCAAAACCTTTTTTGCTCCTACCTAACTCAGTGCTTACTGATCAAGCTTTCCTCAGCCCTCCCCAACCCCACTCCCTACAGCCTCTGGTAATCACCACTCTACTCTCAACTTCTATGAGATCAACTTTTTGAGTATGGCTATTATGAAAAACAGTATGGAGGGGCCTCTAATATTAAAAATAGAAGTACCGTATGATGGAGCACTTCCATTACTGGGTATTGGGAAATGTTAAAGAGACATCTACAGCCAGGTGCCAGGTGTGGTGGTGTACGCTTGTAATCCCCGTGCTTGGGAAGCAGAGACAGGACGATTGCACAGATTCAAAGCCAGCCTTGCTGGCTTAAGAGACCCTGTTTCCAAATTAAAAAAAAAATTTTATATATATATATATAATTAGGTCTGGAAGTGCAGCCCAGAGGTAGAAGGGTTTCCAGGAACTCCAGTACCACCAAAAAGAGAGAGAGAGAGAGAGAGAGAGAGAGAGAGAGAGAGAGAGAGAGAGAGAAATCTACATTCCTATGCAGTACTATTCACAGTAGCCAAGAAATGCAATAAACCAAAACTTCCCTCAGCTAATCAATGGATAAAGAAAATGTGGCAAGCTAATCAATGGATAAAGAAAATGTGGCAAGCTGGGTGTGGTAGCACACGACTGTAATCTCGGTACTTAGGAGGCTAAGACAGGATGATTGCAGGTTTGCAGCCAGCTTCCACAACTTGGTGAGACCTTATTTCAAAATAAAATAATAAAATATGTCTCAGAGGTAAAATTCCCCTGGGTTCCATCTCTAGCACCACAGAAAACAAAACCAAAAAGAAAACGTTGCACATATACATAATGAACTACTACTCAGCCTTTGAAAGACGTAGATCCTGTCATTTGCCACAAGATGGGTGGTACTAGAGATTATTAAGTGAAACAAGCCAGGCACAGCAAGACATATCACATGATCTTACTCATATGTGGACTCTAAAAATGATAATCTTTGCAAAACAAAATAAAACAGATAAGTCAGAGAGAAATCACCTCTTTTGAGATAAAGACAGAATACAGGAATAATAAACTTATTGCCCACAGAGAGTGTGAGAGATTGTATGGTCCAGTGATTCCCAAACACTGTTTTAAGACTGGGCCCTGGATCTGGTAGATTTCTGGCAGACTTTCTACCTGTGTTACTTTCTCAGCTGACTACTTCCCACTTATTTGATTCTAAAGAAGTAAGGTATTTCTTAGCAAACACATGGAGAATATGAGAAGAGAAAATGGCAGACAAGATATTTTAACATATTTTTGGCAGATGGATAGGGATGAGGAAAAATAAAGTGGCTGAAACTAGAATATGAATGCACAGAAGTTTGATGAAAGGCAGTCTCATCTGGACAGAGGACCCCAAAGAAAGGATGAGATAGAAAGATTACCTTTGAATCCGGATGCTCTGATCTGAGAATCCTTGGGTGTCAATCATCACATCAGCTTCATCCAGGACAAACACACGAATCTTAGTCAAATCAATCAATTTTCGCTTAAAACACCAATCTAGGACAGTCCCAGGAGTGCCGATTATAATTTGCTTGGTGACTTCGGTGCCTCTGGGAACTAGTGAGAAAAGGGTGTTCAGTGCTCCTTCAGGTGTCACCGCCTCACTCCAACAGGCCACGTGTCTCAGACCTCAGAGGCCAAAGCACTGTTCTTACTGACTGATGACTGTCCAAACTCCAAGGGCATGGGCAGGTTTAGATTTTTCAGAGTTTTAGAATAAATTTTGGAGTTTCTAGGTTAATGGTAATAGTAGTCTTATATATTTGTTTCTGCTCTTCAGTTATTTAGAAAATGACTTTGCAAGATGGGCATGCTGGCATGCCTATAATTTTAGCTTATTCAGGAAGCCGAGGCAGGAAGAACACTTGAATGTGCATATTTGAGACCAGCCTGGGAAACACAGTAAGACCATGTCTCAAAAAAAAAGAAAAAAGAAAGAAAGAAGCCACACTACAGCTGTGAAAAAACTGCAAACTTTCCCCTAATAAAAAACAACAAAAATGTTCAACAGATTACATTAAATAAATTATAGGATATTGTGAAGCGAGACACAAGAATGAATAGCACACAAGAAAGTTTTCCTGTTATTGTACAGACTCAGTGAAGAAAAACATATGTGCATTTATAGGTGCTTATATCAGCTCAAAATAGCAATAGGAAGATTTTAGGTTTGAAGTCAGCTTCAGAATCTTAGACTCTTGGCAATCTCGCAAGATCCTGTTTCAAAACAAAAAATAAAAAAAGCTGGGGGTGTAGTCTCAAGGTAGAATGCCCCAGGGTTCAATCTCCAGAACCTACTGGAAAAAAAATAAAAGCATAGTCTGCCTGATAACAATACTACATTTTAAGACAGGTTTTTGGAGGGCAAGGAAGAACAACTTTGACTTTTATCTTCAAATCTCCTATCTCAAAGTTTCTTCTCACAATAAACACATAGTACTTTAATGAAAAAATCCAAAAATAAAAGCTGTTCTGATTCTCAAAGTAAACAATATATGAAGGCACCCACTCGCAGGATGTGAAAATTACACCACTAACATTTACAGTGTCCTTGTGTTCAAGGCATTGCACACAACGCTCAATCTATGCCATTTCATTTAATTTTAATAACAGCCCTATGATACAGGTACTATTTCCCTCGTTTTAAAGATGAGAAAGCAAAGAAGTCATAACATCTTTGCTAGTAGTGAAGCCAGGATTTAAAACATCAGCTGGACTGGCTTATTAGTACATACTTCGATTTCCTCGGATGGCGTACATCACTTCAACATCCACACAGAATTTTCCCATCCGCTCAACCACACGGCCAGTCTGCAGAGCCAATTCATAGGTAGGAGCCAGGCAGAGGCACTGTGAGAGGGGAAGAGAGAGGGAGAGATAAAGAGAGACAGAAAGAAGAGGGGAGGAGAAAGATTCATAAAATCCATCACTTAAGTTTGAACTACAATTAAAATTTGTACCAGGAAGCCAGGTGTAGTGGCGCACGCTTGTAATCCCCACACCTGGGAGACTGAGACAAGAGGATCACACACAGGTTCGAAGCCAGACTCAGCTACTTAGTGAGGCTCTCAGCAACTTAGTGAGACCCTGTTTCCAAATAAAATATAAAATAGGTCTGGGAGCATAGCCCGGAGGTAGAAAGCCTCTGGGTTCCACCCCCAGTACCACCACACACACACACACACACACACACACACACACACACACAAATTGTACCAGGAGAGGCACAGAAATGACACTGGAGGCTTTGGGTAAATACAACATTTAAAATTGAATACCATTTAAGAGTTGACAAATTCTAGGTGAATGCTGCATATGAGAGAGGGAGGGGCTGAAGGATGGAGAAACAGCTTTTTAAAAATGTATATTCCTCTCTAAAGGGTTATTTAGAAACACAAGTTACAGTCACCCTCTTTTAGTAAAAGAATGGGATATAGAGTTGGAATCAATAAGAGAAAGCAGGACCAAATCACAGCTTGAGCCTGAGCTGCTAAACTTCTTGCCTGATAGTAAGAATCTGTCTCTTTCCAGGAAACTCTGCTCAATCAAATCCACTGATATATGATCTATCTACCTATCTAATCATGTCAGAACAACATTCTTTCAAACTCTTTCATTTGTTATTCCATCTCCCCTAAAAATGGCAGCGTATGAATGAAGATGTGCGTGGAATAAAATGGTAATACCTAATGCATTTATGCACTTCAGTTAGGAGTCCGTGATAGAAAACAGAGCCAAAGTGCTAAAAATAGTTTTTTTTTTTCTTTCCAGTACTGGGGATGAAACCCAAGGGCATTCTACCTCTGAGCTACACCCCCCAGCTCTCTTTTTTATTCTTTATTTTTTAAACAGGATCTCACTGAGTTGCAAAGAGCCTCACCAAGTAGCTGAGGCTGCCCACGAACCGCGATCCTCTGGTTTCAGCCTCCCAAATGCTGGGATTACAAGCGTGCGCCACCACACCGGGCTTCTAAAAATAGTTTTCATGTACATTTTTCAACAGGTGCTCGAGCACAGTTTATTCTGAATAATCTTTTATTTTATTTCTTGGTACTGAGGATTGAATCCAAGGGCATTCTACCCTAAGCTATATCCCTTTTTTATTTTGAAACTCTTGCTAAACTGCTCAAACTCGCCTCAAACCTGCAGTTCTCCTGTCTCAGCCTCCCAAGTATTGAGATTACAGACATGTATCACCACACTCAACTACCTTGAATAACTCTGACTGAAAACATCAAACCTTAATTTCACCAACCTTGTCAAAAAAGCACAAGATTTCCTATGCCTGACCTTAAGTGTATTTATAGCTAACCCTGCTGATCTTAACACAAACTTGCTGAGAAAGCCCTAATCTTCCTCACAGCAATTAGCATTTTGGGAAGTCAGCTTGTCAAAGGAGTCAGCCAGCACTCTTTGGAGGAAGAGGGAAAGCCTGAAAGACACTTTGCATGAGTGGATACTAGGCTAGGAGAACTGTGAGTTGGGTGCCAGTCCTCAATCAGCCACACTGTGTGGCCTCGGCAAAGCCACTGACCTCTCTGTATGTCAGCTTCCTTCTCTGCTAAATTCGTCAGTGAGGTAAACTGGCCCCACTGCCAAAAAGCCATTACACTGCCTGTTTACTTTATGCCAGGCACAGTATTAAATAAAAGTTTATGTTGTGTGACTGAACCCACACCATGGCCCTATGAGAAAACTACTCATTCATTCAATGTTTAATGAGTGTTTTCTACAAGCCAGGCATTGGCTTGGTGTTAGGATTCAAGGGTGAACAGATCAACTATGATTCCTGTCCTCACAGACAAGCAAACAGAAGGATTAACTAACTTGCCTGAGACATTTGTCTAGCTGGTAAAGAGACTAGTAGGTAAAGAGACTGAGATTACAACCATCACTGCTGCCCAGTGCTCTATGATGTTGTGAAACAATGCCTATTCTACATATCACCATACCATTGCAGTAGTCCTAATAGTATACTTACAGTAATATTACCTACTACTAAAATATCGCTATCAGTGCAAGGATTTGCAGCTCTCCAGCAGCCCTTTCTTACCTGCGGGAATGACTCCAATGCATTCACTCTGCTTAACATGGCCAAGACAAAGGCAGCTGTCTTTCCTGTTCCAGACTGGCTCTGTGCTATGAGGTTCTGGGGTCTGGAGAAAAGAGGAGATCACTGGGCCTAAACTGAACATGTGAGCCTGGGCATAAATTGAAAAAAAGAGACTATAAATAACGAAGTTGGAATACCACTACCCTGGAAACTCACGGATGTGCCAGCATCATAGGAAGAGCCATCTCTTGGATTTTGGATGGCCTGTTAAATCCCATTGCATAGATCCCTTTCAGTAACTCTTCCTTTCTATAAAAGAAAAGTTATCAAACACTTAAAACCTATGGTTTGTCAGAAGCTTCAGAAATATATATTTTAAAGGCATATTTCTATATTAAGCCACTTTAGAAGCAATATTTAGAAATATATCATTCATACTTCAACTCTAAAACATAAACAATCATGCCTCTACAGCTGGATTACTAAAATAAGAAGCTATGCTATAAACCTTGGCAAGGACAGTGGTAAGGATACAAAGTTGAACTTTCTGTTAAAGCAAAAAGAGAAAAAAAATCATTTGCTAAAAGGAGCATGTCAGTTTTTCAGGAGAGTTATATTTTCCACAGAAGCAGAGAGCTAAGTAACATTTATTGTTCAGTTCCACTTTGTGGATGACACTGGTGTTTTTAATGGCAATTTTCAGAAAAGACAAAGTTTTATTGAGGTGATTATTTTCTGTTACCTTACCCTTCTGAAGCGGTTTGTGTGTGTGTGTGTGTGTGTACACATGTGTGCGTGCACGTGCATGTGTGTTACCGTGACTTGAATCCCGGGCCTTGTATATGCTAGGCAAGTGTTTTACCACTGAGCTACATGCCAGTCCTTTTTATTTTATCTGTAGATAGGGTCCTCTAACTAACCCAGACTGGTCTTGAACTTGTGATCTGCCTCAAAGTATTTTAAAATGCATCTTTCCCAGAGTTTTGCAAAATGTTAAGCTGAGCATGGTGGCACACACTGGGAGGCTGAGAGAGGAGGATCACAGTTTCCAGGACAGCCTCAGCAAGCAGTGAGACTCTCATCAACCTAGCAAGACCCTGTTTCAAAGTAAAGATAAAATAGGGCTGAGGGTATAGTTTGGAGGTAGAATGCTCCTTGGTTCAATCCCCAATACCACACTTCTTCCTTCCCACCCCCCAAAAAAATGTTAGAAGGAGGATAAAGCCAGTGGGTCAGACCACTTCCACCTTTAATGACATGCACAATTGGATGGTAGATGAATTGTTATATGACTGGCAACCAATTATTAATCATAGGTCTTTTATACCATTTAGGAAACATCTAGGCATCAGGATTTTGGAATTTTACTCTTTGCACAGCCCATGTTACCAAACCAAGGCTTTCTGCTGGAAGTCAAATACTGACCAGGACCCTTGTAATGAAAGCCAAACCAGAGCGAAGGAGAAACAGAAATATGGTCACTTGTGCTGAAATTACTCACCAAATAAGATGACTTCTTGACCCCTAATTCATTTCTCTACTGAAAAAGTAAAATTATGTGCTGAAAGGTCAGCAGTGCTGAGCAGGGTAAAGTCCTGGTGTTGATTCCCTGGGAAAAGTGGCTCTGAGGCTCTTTAGCCTGGTCCATAGATTCTCAATATTAGCAACTGGTTAAAGACTATGTGGAAAGGGTCTGTCTGGACTTTCTGGCTGGTTGCCAAAATGTTACCATGCAGGATGGACAAAATGGCCCTGATTGGGTAAAATATAACCGTAACTCTGTCTCTTGGTTAAACTATATTTCCTTAATGTCAATTGATAAAGTCCTAGGGAGTACAAATCCACTTGGGAAAGCTATTCTTTTTAATACCATTTGAGAATAAATATAGTCAGGAAAGTAAAAACTAGTAACTTATCTAAAGGGGGTGAGGCTAGATGTTAGGGTCATCAATGCCTCTGTATCTGGACTCTGATATTGACAGTGACAATAGGGCTGTGCCTGCCTCAGCTATCTTCCTTTGCACCATAAGATTAAAATATTTTACCATCAAAAATGTTCTCAATTTAGCTGGGCGTGGTGGCACATGCTTGTAATCCCAGCACTTGGGAGGCTAAGACAGGAGGATCGCACAGGTTCAAAGCCAGCCTCAGCTACTTAGTGAGGCTCTCAGCAACTTAGTGAGACCCTATTTCCAAATAAAGTATAAAAAATAGGTCTGGGAGTATAGCCCGGAGGTAGAAAAGCCTCTGGGTTCCACCCCTAGTAACACACACACACACACACACACACACACACACACACACACGCACACACAGTGTTCTCAATGTGCTAAGCAACTAGGTTATCTTAGAATTCTTTTTAAATTGCATACAAAGTTGCCACATCCACCTTAGTAATGAATATTAAAATACAATTATGTTTTTTATTCTTAGCAGATTACTTTATTCTGTGCTGCACTTTAGCATTTTCCCATACTAAAAGATTTAAAATACTCACAGCCTCAATTCTTCAAATGTTTTTACTGAGTAGAGTGGAGAGCTGGGATCCTTTTGCAATACTTCTACTCGGTGACTCGATTCAACTAAGGACTGACGGATTAACTTGTTTAATAGTGAATTAGCTGCCAAATCCACTAGAAACCAAAAATAAAAAGTGGCACATCAAGTCTCCTGAATTACATCTAACAAGTTGCTCTCTCTCTCCTATAGTGGTTGTATATCAAACAACTGAGCTTACTCTCATCTTTCTTCTAAAAGAAGGTTCTAGAAAAAATGGCATAGCACTGAGAATTCCTTCTTTAATAAGATCAGTTTTTTTTATGTTCTGCTGTTACCCTAATTTCTAATATCAAGCAAGTCAACATTTATCTCCATCATTCTCTGCCAGTGGGAAATTCTTAACTCCTTACCTATTCCATTTCAACTTACTCTAAAGAAACATACCCCCTCCTCTCCTAATTCAGTATTTCTTGATATTCACTACTGGGAAAGAAAAGAGAACCAAAGATTGTTCTTTTCCATCTGAGGAATTAGCCATTTCACATTGTGAAAGCGATACACTGAAACAAAATGCTAGCAGATGCATGCCAATGAATTTATCTCCTACCTACATCATCTTCATCTTCTTCTTCGGTGTTATTAAGAGAACCATCTAAAAAGGACAGAAGAGAAACAATAAATGTAAACATAAATGCTGAACATAAAGGTAGCGCCCTTTTCCAATTTTCCTTCCCAATTTCCCAAAGTATAGAAGAGTATGTGAAAGAGCCTTCCCATGGAATAAAGAATAAAAACGATCTGGAGAGTAGTGGAGGGTGCTGAATGTTAAATTAAGCGAACCAAAGGTATTTCAGCTGGCAGGGACATAATGAAAGCAAAGCTTTTTACTTAATTAAGGCCAGTCTGTTTTACCCTAATAGCACTCACCTATGTTTGGGACTGTGGTATTTCTAATACCCCGAAGGTTCTTCCGGGGGTGGATGAGGCTTGAAAACTATTGAAAGATACAAATTTCAACCAATATTAAGAAGCAAGCCCTCAAGCAGCCCAGTGCTCTCCTACAACAGGGAAGAGGTTGGAAGGGGTTCAGGGAAAACACCCCAAAACGGTTTCCTTTGCAATGCTAAGAACTAATGGGTTTGTTTCAGGAATAGGTCTCCCGAATGAATTATTCTCAAATCGGAAGAGACTTTCTGGAGATGAAATTCCAGAAATGTAGTTCCTCTTGGTTGGGCCTCTGGTACTTGGAGGTCACAGCATGGGCAAGGGGATGATAACTAGGAAAACGCATTTGCAGATACAAGGTGGAAGCTAGCTTAAAGAAGAGAGCCGGAAGGAATCTCGGAGTCCAGATGGGAATGCTAGCTGCCTTCCCCCCCTGGATTTCCGGGTGTCTTCACTGGGCCCTTTCAAACCAAAGGTCTGGTCTCTAGGCGGCTCCTCTTCCAGGGCCCTCTTCCACACCCGCATCTCCCCTCCGCTTGACACCACTCGGGGCCCTCACGCCGCCCTCCGGAGTCCCTGTCCCGCCCCCGCCCTCCCGGTGCGGTGGCGGTTACGTGGCTGCTCAGCCGCTCGCTCTCCGCCGCCCCCGCGTCGCCTCCCCAAAGTAACGACGCCATAGCTGCGACCGCTGCCCCGCCCCGCACGTGCTCCACCGCCGCGGCGCCGCCCCCCGGCCGCCAATGGGCTCGCTCGGCCCGCGGTGCGCAGGCGCGGCCGCCGCGGGGGGAGGGGGAGGCGCGGCCGACCGCGGGCTGCGGGTCTCAGCCCCGACTCGAGGGCCGCTCCCCTGCTGACCCGAGACTTCTAACTCCTCTACACACCACCCGGACAGTTTTCCCGGTGGCGAGGCGGCATCGCACACCTGTGTTCCCACGGGTTTCTGCCTGCGCATCGCAAAATGTAAGAAAGGAACAGAATGAGGTTGATTTGATGATCTCGAGCGTGAAGGATGCAGACTCCAAATGCTGGCTTCCGTTTCTGCTCTTAGAAGGCTGCGATGATTCCCCGTATTGCTTACTTGAATTTCCATTCTGAGATGTCTATCCTTAAAGCAACGCCGAGAAAACCGTTTGCCTTTCAGTACAACTTCTACCTACTAAAGATAGCTGCACCATCCGGGATGGAGCCCTTGTACTGATGACTTAAGTGTGGACAAAAGAAGCAGATTTCTTTTCCAGTTTTCTGATTGGAATTTGAGATTTCAGAGATGGGGTAGCGGCTCTGGAATTGGGGAAAGAAACAAAAACCCAAGTTCCGCTGTGGCCGTGATCTCTCCGTGGTGCTGAAGTAACTCTCTGAGCGTCAGAGTCCATATACTGCAGGGCCCTCTAGTCATTTGTTTTGAGGCTACATTTAAATTTTAATAGTAAATGTTTTCGTCTCTCAGTGATAACTTTGTACCGATTAAACACGGTACAAAATCAGGCTAGGGTCTTCAGTCTCGTAATTTTCAAGTAAGGATGAAAGGTTGCAGTTGAAAGGCACCTCTTTTCTATTACTTAACGCCGCACTAGAATTTCCCGTTTTGTTCTTGTCCTTGCACAGGCTCCAGATCCTGCCCTCTCGGGTGGAGAAAGAGTGGTTGCTTTGAAAGACCTAGAGGGAGGCAATTTCGGCGTCTAGCCGCACCCGGGCCTCAGAACTACTTTTCCCACAAGTGACTGCACCTCCCATGAGGCCCCGCGCGCTAGTGACGCAGAGCGACAGCTTCCGTTCTCACTCTGGCGCGCGGTCGCGACCGGAAGGTAAGTGTAGCCTGCGCGGTGGGTTATTTTCTGGCTATCCGGCAAGGAGCCCATGGACATACAACCGTATGGTTATCATTACTTCCCTCCCGTCTTCCTCGTACTCTGATCCTTTTAGGAAAGCGCTGGTGCATGGACAGGGGCCGTGGCGTAAGACTTACTGTGTCGGTTAGTTCTGGAGCTCTTGGACGGAAGTCGCAACAGCAGGGGCTTAATTCAGTTCCGCAACTGGTGGAAGATCCGTGGATTGTGGAGTTAAATCTCTCCTGCATTTATTAGAATTGTTTGCTCAAAAAGTGAGCAGTGGTACAAGTGGGGAGCCCAGGAGTCTGTGGGGTGGGAGGAAGGCTTGGCGACAATTTACAAGCTCTTTTGAGGATTGCTTTACATACCAGTATTTTCCAGTACTCATGGTGCAGGTCTCCTAATCTTTTGTATGGGAGTCCTCCCTCCCTCTGTCGCGAGGAATGCTATTTCTTCATTCTATTGGTTACTGATATGTTAGAGATAACTCCTTTTTTAAGTTCAAAAAAATATTGAACGTCTGGTGATGGCTGTTTTATAGTCATTTAGTGCACACACGAATTCCCTTTTATAGTAATTTGGCGTCCCCTTCCCATTTGTTACATGTCAGCCAGGGAACTGCTACATTCACTCCAAAAGAGGTTTGGTGTGTTAGGGAAAGCTTTTTACTGAGTAGAGAGTCGGGTTCAGTTGGGCATGGAGGCGTACACCTGTAATCCCAGTACTTGAGAAGCAGACACAGCAGGATTGCAGGTTCGAGGGCAGCCTTAGCAAATAGTGAGACTCATCAACCTAGTGAGACCCTGTTTCAGAATAAAATAGGGCTGGGGGTTTAGCTTGGAGGTGGAATGCCTATGGGTCGGGTGCCCAGTACTGCCACCCCCACCTCCCCACACACGTCGGGCTCAAGACATTTTTACCACCACAAATCAGCCTGATGAAGACTCACCCCCTGGCCTAATTCTTCAGATAAAAGTTTTAACTAGAATAACCACTTTGACAATGCATGTGTGTATACTGGGGATTGAAACCAGGGACATTCTACCTTCTCTGGAGAGCCTTGCTAATTTGCTGAGGTTGTCCCCAAACCTGTGATCCTCCTGTATCAGCCTCCTAAGTATTGGGATTACAGGCCTTTGCCAACATGCTCACCTGGAGAATTTGGACCTTAAGATCCATATAAGGTCCACGTAAGAGCTGAGCGTGGCAGCACAGGCTTGTAATCTCAATACTTGGGAGGCTGAGACAGGATCTCAGGTTTCTGGACAACCTCAGCAATATAAGCAAGACCCTCCACAATTTAGTGAAACCATGTTTCAAAAATGAAAACTAGGTTTAGGGGTGCAGTTCAGTGTTAGAATATCCCAGTTCAATCCCCAATACCATACACAAATGCAAGATTTTGAAGAACTAAGGTATAAAAACTTTAGCCCCACTACCCTAAGTTGGGCTTTAATTTTCCCGTGTTCTGTGTATATGAGTAAATGACTTTTGAGATACATGTTATATGGCTATTTGCTTACTTCACAATTTCCATTAGTTTCCATGGTATTCTAATGTCTGTTTAAATAGACACTTGCAGCCGGGTGTGGTGGTGCACGCTTGTAATCCCCGCGCTTGGGAGGCAGAGACAGAGACAGGGAGGCAGAAGCCAGTGATGCGTGCTGGCTTAGGAGACCCTGTTTCCCGAAAAAAAAAAAAAAAAAAAAAAAAAAAAGTAATAGGTCTGGGAGTGTAGCCCGGAGGTTAGAAGGGCTTCCAGGAACCCTAGTACCACCAAAAAATAAATAAAAAAAATAGACACTTGCTACTCTCAGGGCAGTTTTCACTTATTTGCAGTGAATACATCTTGTACATATCTGAGTCACTGATTACTTCTCTTCCTGATAAATGCCTAGCAATTAAAGTGGGCGAATGTATTATGTAGCCTCAAATATTTTGCAGAAAACATGTTTTAGTGGATAATTGATGAGTCATTCACATTTAATTTTTTTCCTTGCACATGCAAGCTATTCCTGCCATTACTCTTGTACTCTCAAGTACTAAAACTGAAAAGGTCCAGGTTTTAGATGCTCATTGGATAAGAAATATCCAGAATGTATATTTCAGTATAAGGGGAATTTAAGTACAATTAGTATCTTGATCTGTACCCAGACAGTTCAGCCTTAGTAATTATGTTTACATCTGATTCTGGATGTTTCCAGATCCTATTGAGCATAATTTCAAAGAAAACATGCAGTGAATTACAAAAAGCACAGAATTCTAGAAGTGACAACTGGCAGGCACTATGTCATTGAAATAATTCTGAAAACTTGGGTTAGGATCTTATGTCATGCAATACTGTTTGAGGCATCTGTTAAAAAGCATTTTACAGTCATGTGGATATACAATACCCCTTGTGTAGTGGGGGATTATCTGTGCCATTAGTCTGCCATCCTTTAGGACTATATAAAAGCAGGCTTTTGTTCCTTCCCTTTGGCTCCCACTTAGATGATGAGAGTGCCATGGAGAGTATGATCAGAAGCAGAATCATAGCCTAGGTTTAAGATCATCTTACTTACTTTGGGAAGTATTTAGTAAAAATAAAAATTACACAAATTTCTAAAACTCTTTAATAAGCTTAATGTTCAACTATAAACATTAAAACAACAGTTCATGTTGGCTCAAGGTAAGAGTATTGAACAGAAATGCTTACTAATTTGACAAAATACAAATACCAGATAGGTTCCTTTCTCTAGCATGGTTTCTCTTGCAATTTTTGCATTTTCTTATTCCATGTAATGTTGGATTATTAGGTCAGTTGTTTCTGTTTAAAAGATTTTATATATATAAGGAACCAGGTTAGCCTAAACATCCCTATGGAGAGACAGGAAAGAACTTAAGAAGGAGAAAGAGGGAAGGGAAGCTTCCTCGGCATGACACCATTTGCAAGGTCGCAACGAACACCCCATCGAAGAGCAGATCTTTTCTTCTCAGTTGGTACAAGGTAATTGTTTGGAACATATATGTGTTGAGGCTTAGATTGGGGTTCTGTTCGAGAAAGCATTTGTTCTCGGACACCCCAGCGCAACTCCTTCCTATGATCTTCGCCAGGTAATCGCATTGAGTCCCAGTCCCTTTTGTACTCAAAATATCGGGCTACGCGGTCTATCTTGCCCCGATTTCGGTTTAACTGATCCAGCCTTGGGAGAATAAAGGATTTGGGTCTGCTGGCAACAATAAGGTCTTGTTCATAAGCTGGAGGGCCCATCCCATCTTTTTGTAGATAGCAAATGAGCTGATCTTGTGAAATTCCTTGGTAATCACAAGGTAGATTAAATTTTTGTGAAATATCAGCTGGGGATTCCCTGTCTTCCTGGAACTGCAGATTCATCAGCCTTTGTCTTAAGTCCCAGAGATCTGGATCACTTTCTGTGCCAGATTCTGATTCACTGATAATTGACTCATCTGTCACTAATACTTCCCCACCTGGCTGTCTACGCAGCACCTTTCTTTTCATTGCTGGCTTTCGGAGTCTTTGGGAGACCTCTGATGCTGTTTCTGAAGTAACATGACTTTCTGTATGGGGGTACTGCAGCTGCAAAGGAAGAGCAGGTCTCTTCCCTGGGGTCACTGAAGCTTTACTATAGGGATCATATTGGAGAGACTGGGCTTCTCTCCTAAAATCTCCTTCACCCCGTCCTGCACACATATGGGTAAAAGCAGTAGCAGCTGCTAACATTCGTTCTTGTGGATCCATATTGGCCCATTTTTGTCCATCAGGTCCTACAAGTTCCTGCATTGCTCCCCCTACACTGTAGGACTGCCTGTAAGAGATAAAAACATTGGTCAGTTTTCAGATAAACTTCCACCAAATAAACTGCTCATTTCCTCGTCTCAATTTTATAGTCAGAAAGGAGTGGCTAAGGCAGGTATAAATTCAATAATTATAGTAAAATAGAGATCATTACACATAGTATCAACAGTTTAGAGGGTATTAGCTCTTTACAACCTATTACCTGTGTTTATTTCTACCTTTTTATTCCCTCCCACTTTTACTGCCTTGCCACACTAAGTAGCTCTACTGAATTCTGGCATAAGAAAAACTTGGAGCTGTTACATTTTATGAAGCATACTGCTTAGTGTACATTATATGTGTTTAGTGAGTACTTTCTGTACCTGGCATTATTTTATGTGCTTAATACTCATTAATTCATATAATCCTCAGAACTGGGACTAGTTCCTTCTTACAGATCAGTAACACTAGGCACAGAAGTTAAATTAACTTTATTGTTAGTAAGTACTGGAGTTGGAATTCTAACTCAGGTAGCATGGCTTCATATTGAGTGTTTGCAAGGGTAATTGAACCTTAAGAACCATCAAAAAAGCAGTATCGTGCAGCAACACACACACGTGTGTGTGTGTATACACACATATATATATTACACATACATACATACATACATACATACATACATACATACATAAGCACCCTCTCCTTCAGTTGATTTTAACACATTGTCACTTGCTAAGGTAAATCTTTTCACTCTTAATACCTTGCCATAGATAACTTAGTACCTAAATCAATGAGCCAAATTCCCCGTATTAAGTTTCCTGATTGGATGTAGGAAAACTATGTATTGCCTACTACCTTTTGTGTCCCTATATCTTTGTTAAACTGAAAAACTATATTTATTATATATATATATGATAATTCTAAGGATTTCCCCTCTTTGACCAAATTTCAGTCTTAAAGGCAGTTTGATTTCTATATAATTTCCCATATTCACATGTACTTCTTATACTATATACAGCATAGTACAAGACTTCTGGAATTTAAAGGTAACCATGGTTATCCAGTTATTATCAATACATGTAGACTTACTTTAAGGTCACATAAATTCCAGTGTACAGAGGTAACAATGTGTTCAACCAGTCCCTTAACATAATTTATAGACATAGGGTCACTTGTTAAAAACCAATGTTGCAATGAGTATCTTGCAAGTTTTTACATGTTGTATAGATTAAATTTCTAAAAGATGCCAGTTCAAGATAGGTGTTAAAGTTGTGATAGTTGTTGCCAAATGCTTACCTCTAAAGTTGCATCAACAATGTATTAATAGAACTAGGTTCTGTCTGCTTTTGAAAGTGGTGTACTCTCCCATTTTCTCACCCTTGTCAATGATGAAAAATTACTTTGTTCTAACAAATTCTCAGGTTGCACTTTTTCTTTTTTAAAAAAATGACTGTGGTGCACACTTGTAATCCCAGTACTTGGGAGGCTGAGACAAGAGGATCACAGGTTCAAGGCCAGCCTCAGCTGGTAGAATGGCCCAGTACTACAAAACAAACTGTATATTCATGAAATAGTTATTAAAGAAGTTAGCTCTTTGCCATCTTTTTCTTTTTTTTGGGGGGGGGATTGGGGATGGAACCTAGGGGCATTCGACCTCCGAGCTACACCCCCTGCCCTATTTTTTTATTCTTTAATTTGAAACCAGGTCTCACTGAGTTGCAGAGGGCCTCACTAAGTAGCTGAGGCTGTCCGCGAACTGCGATCCTCCAAGCAGGTCTCAGCCTCCCGAATGCTGGGATTACAAGCGTGGCGCCACCACACCCGGCTTATTTTTTTTTTCTTAGTTTACTTTTCACCTTGCTGGGAGGAATTTTAAAATTCATTTATTCATTTTGCAGGGCTGACTGAATCTAAATACCTCATGCTTGCAAGTGCTCTACCACTGAGCTATACCTCCAAACCCAAGAATTTTCATTTATTTTTGGTGGTGCTGGGGATTGAACCCAAGGACATTCTACCTCTGAGCAACACCCCCAACCCATCCTATTTATTTATTTGGAAACAGAGTCTTATTAGATTGCTAAGAGCCTTGCTAAATTGCTGGGGCTGGCCTTTGAGCCTGCAATCCTCTTGTCTCAACCCTCCAAAGTACTGGGATTACAGGTATGTGCCACCATGCCCAGTTTGAATTTTTATTTTTAAGTAATCACATTTTCTTTTAATTTTCTAGTTTTTGGGTTCTAGAATGTTTTACTTAGAATTCCCTTTCTCACCCCAGTATTTTAATTAAAGGACTTATTCCATGTTTCCTTTCTTTTTTATATTAATTCTACTCATAGATACAGGAAGGGGGGAAATACCTAAATAACTAGACTTAGATGATATGTCAGCCTTAGAACAGATGTGGATATCTTAAAATAACTTAATAACCATCAGTCATAAATTGTACGGGATTATCTCAGTCTTAACCCATTAAGTTCCAAGTTTTCAATTTTGTGTGCATTTTAATGAAACTGGTCCAGATGCACTAAAATAGGTAGAAAATCACAATTTGTTTATAAAAGGGTGATAGTTACCTTTTTTCTGCCATCAAAACTGCTTAAAGTAACAAAATCTTTATTTCCAGGTTCTGCTTTCAATGTGAAATGCAGTTGACTATTTCTTCATTTAGACTGGTTTCTTTTGTGCCACCTTTAAAACAGAACTGAGTATTAGGTATAGAACCTACAAGCCACTTATTTTATCTAAGAAATTGGAAAACAGTAAGAATTCAGGAATTCTTATGACTATAAGCAGCCCACATAAAGAAATCTTATGATTAAAAAAGTTGGACAACCTGGGTGAGGTGACACACACCTGTAATCCCAGTACTTGAGAACCTCATACAGAAGGATTGCAGGCTTAAGGCCAGCCTCAGCAACTTAGCAAGACCATTTTAAAATAAAAAAATATTTTCTGGGTGTGGTGGCGCACGATTATAATCCCAGCATTCAGGAGGCTGAGACTGGAGGATTGTGGTTTGCAGACAGCCTCAGCTACTTAGTGGGGCCCTCCGTAACTTAGTGAGACCCTGTTTCAAAATAAAGAATGAAAGCCGGGCGTGGTGGCGCACGCTTGTAATCCCCGCGCTTGGGAGGCGGAGACAGGAGGATCGCGCAGGTTCGAAGCCAGCCGCGCTGGCGAAAGAGACCCTGTTTCAAAAATATAAAATAGGTCTGGGAGTGTAGCCCGGAGGTAGAAGGGCTTCCAGGAACCCCAGTACCACCAAAATAAATAAATAAATAAATAAATAAATAAATAAATAAATAAAATAAAGAATGAAAAATAGAGCAGGGGGTGTAGCTCAGAGGTTGAATGCCTCTGGGTTCCATTCCCAGACCTGCCCCCCCAAAAAAAAATTAAAAAGGAAGTATAGCTTAGAGGTACAATGCCCCTAGGTTTAGTCCCCAGTGTGTGTGTATACACACACACACACACGCTAAATGTAATGAGACATCAACAGAAATGTTATAGGGAAAAGTACTAGTAATATGAGTACTCAGTCATACTGAGAAATGAAATTTATACACTGCCCCCAATTTTAAAAAGAAAACAATAATTAAACTAGTTCTTCCATCTCTGAGCAAGCAAAGGTGGTACTCTTTAGGCAACAGATTAAATCTTAGAAACTTTTCCAATACATAGCAGCACAGTTTATAATAGCCAAAATATGGAACCAACCTACATCTCCATCAACAGATGAATGGATTGCAAAATTATGGGAAATACACACAATGGAATTCTATTCAGCTATAAAGAAAACTAAAATAGCATTTGCAAGAAGATGGAAGGAACTAGAGAACAATATGTTAAGTGAGATTAGTCAAGCATAGAAAGAGAAGGGACATATGTTTTCTCTAATATGTGCAAGCTAGGGAGTAGTGGTAATACCAGAGGGATTCCAGATGATGGAGGGGAAATCTCAGCAAAGCTTGAACGGAAGGATAGGAGAGGAAGAAAGCTGAGGTTGTTTAATGGAGGAGCTACATACGAATATGTGTAAAAGCATAAATACAACATGATTAACATGGACACTCTCTATTGGGGGGGACGGGGGGAAGGGCATGAAGCACAATGTAAATGTACACCCTCTCAATATGTTCCACTTATATAAAAATAAAAAAGAAATGGTTCCAATATAATGATATTTACATCACCAAAGAAACTAGCACTAAATTGTATCCCTCTGTTCTCTTCCAGGTAGGGTGGACTGCATGATTTATTTGTTCTTGAGTTTGTTATATCATGGCTGAAAATGACACAGACAGAAATCAGATTGAGAAACTCCTAAAAAGAGTAAAAGAACTGGAACAGGAGGTGCAAAGACTTAAGAAAGAACAGGCCAACAACATCAAAGAGTCAAGCATTAGAGAAAATTCTTCAGTATCTGGAAAAGCTAAGCGTGCGTTTGATTTCAGTGCTCATGGCCGAAGACATGTAGCCCTAAGAATTGCCTATCTAGGCTGGGGATATCAAGGTTTTGCTAGTCAGGAAAACACAAGCAATACCATTGAAGAGAAACTATTTGAGGCTTTAACCAAGACTCGACTTGTAGAAAGCAGACAGACATCTAACTATCACAGGTGTGGACGAACAGATAAAGGAGTTAGTGCCTTTGGACAGGTAAGAGCCAGTATACTGTTTCTCAAAGCAATACCAGGGTATCTAGGTGTATATACTCAGTGTTGAGGTTATTTGCATCTTTAAAACACTCTCTCTTCATTCCACAGGTAATTTCTCTTGATCTACGTTCTCAGTTTCCAAGGAGCACTGATTCAGAGAATCTTAATTTAAAAGATGACACGAATGATGCTGCTAAAGAAATCCGTTATACCCACATTCTCAATCGGGTACTTCCTCCAGACATCCGTGTCCTGGCCTGGGCCCCTGTAGAACCCAGTTTCAGTGCTAGGTTCAGCTGTCTTGAGCGGACTTACCGCTATTTTTTCCCTTGTGCGGATTTAGATATTGTAACCATGAATTGTGCAGCTCAAAAGTATGTCGGCACCCATGATTTCAGGAACTTGTGTAAAATGGATGTAGCCAATGGAGTGGTTAATTTTCAAAGGACTATTCTGTCTGCTCAAGTGCAGCTAGTGGGCCATAGCCTGGGTGAGGATAGATGGCAAGAACCTTTCCAGTTATGTCAATTTGAAGTTACTGGCCAGGCATTCCTTTATCATCAAGTCCGCTGTATGATGGCTATCCTCTTTCTGATTGGCCAAGGACTGGAGAAACCAGAGATTATTGATGAGTTGCTGAACATAGAGAAAAATCCTCAGAAACCTCAATATAGGTAAGTTAAACTAAACCAAAATAGCATATCCTATTTTCCCCCATGATTGTCTAAGTAAGTCATTGATTCTGCCTTCATGAAGCTTTTAAGCTAACTTGTAGAATATTGTGAACATGTAAAAACAGGTGTTTGGACCAAGCTCCTTAGACAAAAGGACATTTATTACCACATCATTTTAGCATTTATGTTAACAGGTATTACTTTTAGATTCCAATGAAATTAAAGTATGAATGATCAAACTATTCATATTAAATCATATTTTGTGTTACTGAGTAGTTCTGTTTTTCCTACTTTACAGCTTCTAAATAGGTAGTAAAGACAGAAAATAGTCTCTTTTGAGGATAGGCTGAGGTCAGAACCAGTAATTCAGTCCCAAGCTATGAGAATACAATTGACAAATTTGGATAAATACTATCAGTTGTTCTTTTTAATAGCAATGTGGTAAGAGTTATGTCAGCTCACCTCTAGGTTATTTCTTATCACTGACATATACCAAATAAAGATCATTTTTTTCTTTTTTAAAAAAATTATATATCTGGTGTGGTGGCATATGCCTATATTCCCAGTACTTGGGAGGCTGAGACAGGAGGATTATAGGTTTGAGGTCGGCCTCAGCAACTTAGCAAGGCCTTCAACAATTTCATGAGACCCTGTTTCAAAATAAAAGACAGAGCTGTGGGGTATAACTAAGAGGTAGAATGTTCTTTGGCTTAATCCCCAGTAACACCAAGGGGGGGGGGTTATATACATACACGCATATATATGAAATAAAGTTGTTCAAGGTTAAGGCTGTGCTGGATTTTCTTAGCTATGCTTATATTCATTTTTTGTGGTACTAGGATTGAACCCAGGGGCAATCTACCTTGAGCTACACCTCCAGTCCTATTTTTTTGAAACAGGGTCTGAGTTGTTGAACGTCTCACTAAGATGCTGAGGCTGGCTTTGAACCTATGATCCTCCTGTCTCAGCCTCCCTAGTCCTGGGATTATAGGCGTGCACCACCTCCGCCTGGCCTTATCCCCCCTTTTAATTCAACTAATCCTCAGTTTTTAGAAAACTACTGGATGGCTATGTATTCTCATACTGTTCCTTTCCTTTTTCTCTAGTATGGCTGTGGAATTTCCTCTAGTCTTATATGACTGTAAGTTTGAAAATATCACATGGATCTATGATCAGGAAGTTCAGGAGTTCAATGTTACTCATCTACAACAACTGTGGGCTAATCATGCTGTCAAAACTCAAATGTTGTACAGTATGCTCCAAGGACTGGACTCTGTTGTGTTACCTTGTGGGACAGGGCCAAAGATGAATGGAGCAATAGAATGGAGAAACATGAAGCCCTCTGTAATAAAGCAGACCAGCGCCTTTGTAGAAGGAGTGAAAATGCGCACATATAAGCCCCTCATGGATCGTCCTAAATGCCAAGGATTGGAATCTCGGATCCAGCATTTTGTATGTAGAGGTCGCATTGAACACCCACATTTATTCCATAAGGAAGAAACAAAAGCCAAAAAAGATTGTAATGACACAGTAGAGGAAGATAATATTTTGGAGAAACCACCAAAGAGGATTTGTGTAGATGCAGAAATAAAAAGCTTCATTTAATCATAGATAACTTGGGATTCAGGAAACAAAAACCAGCAAGGGGTAGGCGGGTAGGGAGAAATGAACTAAGAAGTCCTAGGAAGTCTGATGCTCAGCTTAGGAAAAAAAAAAAAAAACAACTATATGATAGATAACTCTATAAAAAAGACTATTATGGCCCAATTAAGGAAGTTCTTGCTTAAACAGGAAATAATTCAAACATTCTTTGATTTGTCCAAAGGATTAAAGAAGCAAAAATCAACTGTCAATGGTACATGCCTATAATATGCCTATAATTCCATTTACTTTAGGAGGCTGAGGCAGGAGGATCACAAGCTTGAGAACAGCTTGAGCAAAAAAAAAAAAAGCACCTTGTCTTGAAAAAAATTTTTTTTAAATAAAAAGGGTTGGAGATGCAGCTCAGTAGCAAAGTACCCTGGATTCAATCTTTAGTATAGGGTTTGGGGGTGGGGGACAGCAATTTTAATTTATGTACACCCAAAAACTTGTGCCTTCAAATCCAAGCCTGATTCTGTTTTGTTGTGTTTTAAAGCAAATGAAATATTCACTGCTCATCTGAATTCTCAAAGATCTGTCTTATTTTCTAAAACAAAAAATTAATTTTTTTGTACTAGGGATTGAGATTAGGAGCATTCTACCTCCGAGTTACACCCCCAACCTTCTTTTTTTTTTTGGTGGTACTGGGGTTCCTGGAAACCCTTCTACCTCCGGGCTACACTCCCAGACCCATTTTTATATATTTTTTGGAAACAGGGTCTCCTAAGCCAGCGCGGCTGACTTCAACCTGCACGATCCTCCTGTCTCCGCCTCTCAAGCGTGGGGATTACAAGTGTGTGCCACCATGCCCAGCTTATTTTTGTATTTTGAAAGAAGATTTCCTTAGTTGCTGAAGATGTCTGCCGAGAACCTGTGATCTTCCTGTCTCAGTCTCCCAAGTACTGGGATTACAGGTTTGTGTGCCACTGTGCCTGGCTCAAAGACAGAATTTTAAAATATTAGGCAAATAGGACTAAATATAGGCAATGTGAGACACACACCATCTGTTGCATATTTCTTGACAATCTAATTTTAGAAATGTAAAAAACACTCAGCTTATGGGCCACAGTACTTTGCCAACCTCTAGAGGAGTGGTTTAGGGAAGGGTCTTATAGAGAAGATTTGCAGAAAAACCGGGAGCCAGTTAAAGTGGTAGAAGATGCAATTTGTATAAAAGGTTAGAGATTGTAGTAACTAACTCAAGATTACTGTTTTAGTATAGGTCATATTTATAGAACCTTAATGGACCCTTCTCAAAGGGCTTAGGTTTTGAGGGGCCACTGAAAACTATTTAAAAGCTACATAGAACTGTGTAGCAAAGCTTTTTCTCTGGGTATATGGTGGATTGGAGAAGGGAAAGACAAGGCGACGGGACCAATAAATTGGAGTAATCAAGGAACTAGAGGATGAAGGCTGGAGTTGGTCTGTTAATAAGGGGAACAGAGAGAAGTAGATGAATTTGAGGTTAAGGAAGCAGAAGCAGCAGGACTCTGGCTGAGTGAATATGGAGCAGGGAAGCTTTCAGGATTACTCTTAGGTTTCAAATCTGAGTGAATGAACAGATGGTGGTAATACATACATGAGATACAAGACAATGAGGTGGGGCTTTGCTTGCTCTCAAAGCACAGTTGATACATGACACTCAAAATACTTACAAACATCAATATTTATTTAAAAGTTCAAAGTTCTTTTATTAATACACTGTCCTTTGTAATTTAAAAGGCATAACAAATGAACTCAGACTTCTGCTTCAATACTAATTGTTATTACTGCAGAGTATGTTACTGACATAAGTATATCTAACATTTATGAAATACAAAGTTTTATTTACCAACCAACAAATAATTTGCTCCTACTTAATGTTCTGAATTACTTATGTTCAAGTACACAAAGATTCTATCTTAAGCTTCTAATTAAAATATAAATAACACATACAACATTTAGAAACAATTCAGTTCTACAGTGTACAGAAGCTCCATATAGGGTAGACTAGAGAAATAAGATTTGAATGGAAGTCTCAAATTTAGGAGAAAATAGTTAAGATGAGGTGATCCTGTGGTACTGAAGAGTGAGGAGGTACAATAATAACAGTATTTACATACTAGCAAAGAGGGGCCCAGAAATATCACCATTTTAGAAATGGGAAGATAGTGATGCAAAACTTACTCAAAAGAGTCAATTGTATGTTCTATGTCTTCTGGATTTTGAGTCAATGTCGATTTGGGGGATCTACCAAAACTTAATCATTACCTGAATTTTCTTAAGATATGACTGCTTTGTCCTTTAATTTTGATGCACAGAACCTCTTTTTTAAAGTGAAATAACTGAACATGGTAGAATATCCTTAAATATGTAAGGGAAACCAAATTTCTTACCTTAGTTTAGTTTATTTTGACTGGCGCTAGTATTTGAGTTAAAAAATAACCTAGAAAAAAAATAGAGTTTAAGAAATCATTCCTCATCTTAAAAATTAACTTCAAAACGATACATAGGACAAAAAGCACCATAAACTGTATCCTAGGAGATTCTGTAACAGCAAAGGGTTAAAGGATCAGGGCCTTAGATTTGAAGTAAAATCTTTTCCAGGTTCACTATATTACGCTATCAAATCCAGAAGAGTAAAGATTTAGTGGCCTCATTTTTGAAAAATCATAGAAAGTCAGGACAACCATATCAGCAAATGAGAAGCTCCCAAATGTGGATTACCATACTCAGCTAATTCCTTCTATTTTAAAAACAGAAAAAGCAAGGTCTAAGCCCTACTTTTCTTTTTTCTAACATTAATCCCTACTATGACTCAAACTTTGGAATCCGTACAAACTACTTCTAAACCAGTAACTGGGAGGCTGAGACAGGAAGACTAAAGGTTTGTAGCTAGCTTCAAACTAGTGAATGACTCAGTGAGACCTTGTTTCAAAATAAAATAGACCTGGGGTTGTAGCTGGGAAGTAGAATGCCACTGGGTTCAATCCCCAGTAAAACACACACACACACACACACACACACACACACACACACACACACACACACACACACACGGAATTACTTCATTATGTTGTGAAGTTTAAAGGAGATTATATACACACATAGTGCTTTGTGGACTCTGGGCTAGGAGGATTTTTTGATAGATTTTTTAAATGGCATGTGTAGTATACCATATGATGATTAAAGTGTTATTTCCTTTGTCTTAATTATAGCAGACTCATTTTTTCCCTTGAACAAATGAAAATACATGTTTGCAAATAGTATAATGCAAACTTTATTAAGGTCCACAGGCCACTGTCAGTTTTTTTCTAATATAGATCTGACAGTATTTTCTCTTAAAGAGGAACTTAAACCTGTATATGGAAACTAGAGCAACTTCTATTTTGTAGATAAACAGG
The DNA here is from genome assembly GCF_963383645.1 of Muscardinus avellanarius. Classification (NCBI taxonomy): domain Eukaryota; kingdom Metazoa; phylum Chordata; class Mammalia; order Rodentia; family Gliridae; genus Muscardinus; species Muscardinus avellanarius. Next base: position 126,211,780 of record NC_137786.1, on the reverse strand, counting down.
ACAGTAGTGACCAACATACCTATCTTTTCTCCAAGTCTAAGACACTTTCAGGTTTAGTTTGCTGCAACCAAAAGGATTTGTCGCCAGGTGTGATGGTACATGCTTGGAATCCCAGCATTTGGGAGGCTGAGACAACCTCAGCTACTTAGTGAGGCCCTCCGCAACTTAAGTGAGACCCTGTTTCAAAATAAAGAATAAAAAAATAGGGCAGGAATTGTAGCTTGGAGGTCGAATGCCCCTGTGTTTCATCCGAGAGACAGACAGACAGACAGACAGACAGACAGACAGACAGACAGACACACACACGATTTGTCAAGGGCAGGAATTTTAAATGCCAAGAGAAGAGTTGGGTTCATAGATTCTAAGCTTTACAGGGAGGCTTATAAAAATTCCTTGCAGAGTTATAAAAATTCCTCTACCACAGCAGGTTAAGCATACAGCTTAAAGAATCAGTATTAAAACCCCCTATTATTAAAGCATACACCACCATAATAAAGTCTAAGAGACAACACAAAGGGAAGAAATCCCTGTAATAGTATATACTTTTATATTGTAAGATTTTTCTTTGAATACCCAGTGCTGACGAGAGTTAAGAAGTAAGCACCTTTAACTTTAAAGTGTTCAGGGCAATCACTGTTTCTAGAAGGCAGTTTGACATCTAATTAGTGCCACAGCCGGGCGTGGTGGCGCACACTTTTAATTCAGGCATTTGGAAGATCTGAGACTGGAGGATCGCACAGGTTCGAAGCCAGCCTGAACTACTTAGGCTCTCAGCAACTTTAAAATAGGTCTAGCCCGGAGAGTATAGCCCAGAGGTAGAAAGCCTCTGGGTTCCACCCCCAGTATCACCAAAAAAAAAAAAAAAAAAATTGTACCATAATTTTCAAAGCCATACCCCACACTTCAGGAATTTATTCTAAGGCGTTAACACTGGACAAGAATGCAAGCATGTATGTATACAAGTGACCACTAACATTTTATGATCATTAAGAAATTGGAAGCATAACTAGGGGATTGGCTAAATAACACAGTATAAAACAGTCATAGGAACACATACCACTCATTCACTAAAAATGATAATGCACATTTACATTTGACAAAGAAATATGTCATTGGGACATTAATGCATAATCTGCTTATTTATGATATACACATAATAAAGCAAATGCATTTTATAATGTAAGGTGTGTATTTATAATCAATATACTGAAGTAAATCCACATGTGAATACTATTTTATTTGATGCTTATCTGCCTGGCAGACTGGCAAGTATTTTTTCTCTTCTATATGTATTTGTTGCTTTATTTCTAAAAAACGTGTGTATATACATATGTTTCTACATTATTTTCCAATATAATTTCCTTCGAAAGAATTCCCGGAAGTGGATTATGCCTTAGAAATTTGGTACAATTTAAAATTCTAGTTCAAAATAACTGCCCTGCAGAAAAACTGATTAGCCCCACCACACGGTGTTATTCACTCTCACCAGCACTCGGTACTGAAAAAAAAAAATCTTAGCAACGTAAGGATATCTCAGTGTTCTTATTTGCACTATTAAGACTCTACTTTTTATAATAAAAAACAGGTTTGCTTTCCCTGTGGCGCAGGCCTACACAAGCTCCCTGAATCCACCCGCGACCCTAACCCATTAGGCAGACACCTTTCTCCCACGGAGGGCGTAACCCGAAGGCGGCTTCTCCGCGGACAAAGACGCGGGCGGCGGGGCCGAGCGGGTTCCCGGGGAGCGCCGCCCGCCTCCTCCCGGCCCGGGCTCGGCGGCGGCACATTGTGACCTCGAGGGGCCGCGGCCGCCGGCCGGCACACGCGTCCCCGCAGACACGCGATCTGGGCTGCCCGGTGGCGGGGAGCGGGACGGCGCCGGTGGGGAGCGGCCGCATTCTGCCGTCCGCCCGGGGGAGAGGAGCGTGGGCTCCCCCGATCCCACCGCTCCCGGCTGGGCCCTGCTCACCGCCTCGCCTCGATCCGCTCGCCGCCCGCAGTCCTGGCGCCGACCGCAGCGCCGCAGGTTTCGGTTAGCGTCCCACGGCCCGCGCATGCGCACAGACGGCCACGCGCCGCGGCCGTTAACCGTCAGGGCGGCGGAGGTTTAAACCCAGGGAGCGGCCCGCGCCCTCGGCCCCGCCCACGCACTCTCTTATTCGTCCAGAGTCAGAAGGCCCTGCGTGTCCGCTTTATGATTGGTGCGCATCATCTCTCTGCTAGGCCCCTGGCGCGAGCACGCCCGGGATTTGGGCGTAGAGTTGGAGCGTCCTGGCCGGCCATCCAGGAGGCGGGCGGCTTCACCTTGGGGTGTTGTCTGGCGGTGAGGTTGGGTACCCGGAGGGAAAGAAAGAACTTTTGATTCTTGGCTAATGGCGAGGTAGCTGGGCGCTGGGGACGGCTGACCTAACGTTCTGTCCACCGACTGGGCCCCTCGCGGCGGCGGGTGGGTGGCGTGGAGAAGGGAGGACCCCGGAGCGCTGTTAGCCTATCTCAGGGCGGTTCTGCCTCTCCCGCTCCGGGTCGATAGACCTAGGCGCTCTAGAAAACCTCTGCGCCTCAAGGCTTTGGTTCCCATGGCTTTCATGGTCCTCTGCCGTTCGCCATAGTTGTTTGTTTTGTTTTGGTGGGACTGGGTGTGGAACCCAGAGGCTTTCTACCTCCGGGCTATATTCCCAGACCCATTTTATATTTTATTTGGAAACAGGGTCTCACTAAGTTGCTGAGAGCCTCACTAAGTAGCTGAGGCTGGCTTCGAACCTGTGCGATCCTCCTATCTCAGCCCCCCAAGCGCAGGGATTACAAGTGTGCGCCACCACGCCCGGCTCCCGTTCACCATAGTTGTTACCCTGTTATCTTTAACTGTCGTCCTGCCATTCACTTTCTGCTAAAACATGCTCTTTCCCTCAGGAATGCATTCTATTAGCTTCACATAGTCTTACTCTTAAAAAACATATATATTAAAGTAAATATAAAAATGTTTATAATATTTATAGTTATAATCTATGTAGTTTAAAATAAATATATATCACATATGAAATGCCTGACATTTATTTTTGCATGCGCCAAAAACATATATATATATACTTATATATGTATGTACATATATATGTATATACTTATATGTATGTACATATATATGTATATACTTATATATGAAATGCTCATCGTTTTAATTTTTTTATATATGTGCCAGCAAAAAAAAAAAAAAAAAAGTCCTAGTGCTTTGGGGATGAGATCCGGAAAATAAAAAGAGAAGAACACCCTATAGTTTAATATTCTGGTCACTGTCATGCATCCAACTCAAACTGTCTTTTGAGTACAGTGTATACATGTATACCTTATACATGCTGGTTGTGAAGTTCAGTTTATGGTATTTCTTAAATCCGGGTTCATTGGGAGAAGGAAATGATGTTTAATTGGGTTCCTCCAAACATTTCATATTACCTCTCTTCCTGCATTCTCTAGGGCTTTTTACACTATCCTCTAAGGCATGTTGGATTAGTTACAGGAAGGAAATAGAATGAACAAAATATAAATGACAGGTAGGTTGTAGAGATTTGAATGACTCTGTCCCTCATTTGTAAAATCACAGCTACTGTAATGCACACATTCTTTTCTTTGCTTAGAAACAAAACAAATATTCCAAGTTCAGGTTTGGTCATCTTATACCTGTTTGGCTTTATCTTTGGCACAGAATCTCCAATTATGTGTCCTAGGAAAAAATGATGGAATCATTTTTTCTTCTCTTTCCTTTTCTTCTGTCTTCTTTTCTGTGTGTGTGTGTGTGTGTGTGTGTTGTTGTGGTGGTGGTTGTGTTTGGGATTGAACCCAGGGGCACTCTACCTCTGAGCTACACTCCCAGCGCTATTTTTTATTTTTTATTTTGAAACAGGTTCTCACTAAGTTGCTTGAGGCTGGTCTTGAACTTGCGATCCTCCAGCCTCAGCCTCTCAAGTACTGGGAATACAGGTGTGCACCACCACACCCAGTTGGAATCTGTTATTTACACATTGCTTCGGACATTTCACACATTTCACGTACTCCTCAACCACCCATTTAGTTTCTTATCACATGCTAAATTTTGATCTTTGAAACTAATAGATAGCATCTAGAAAAGATTTACTCTAGTCATATTTCCTATTTTAAATGGTATCTTGTGTTCTATTCAACCCTGGCTTTTTGGTGGATCACTTAAATCTGCCTAGATCTGAACCACATGGTTTCCTGATCACCACTGAACCCAGACCAGGAAACTAACCAAGGTCATCTAAAATAAAGTATATGGAGCCAGGTGTGGTGGCCTACACCTGTAATCCCAGTACTTGGGAGGCTGAAATAGAACCAGTGGTTACTTAGCAAGACCCTCTATCAAAATTAAAACCAAAAAGGCCTGGGGTTATAGTTCAGAGAACACCTGGGTCAATCCCCAGTACCACACATATATACTTAGTATATGAAAGAAAATCCTATGCTTAGAAACAAAAGCTCATCTTTTTAAAAATAATTATAGAAGATCTTAAACATTATAAAAGGTATAGGGAAGGCCAGTGTACTCAATACTCAGGTCTAGCAATTATTAACTCATGACCAATTTTGTTGCTTCCATATCATTACCCACATACCTTTTGAATTATTTTTAAAGCAAATAACAGGCATCTGAAATTTATATTTCAGTATAATCTTTAAAAAGAACATTTTAGGAGCCTATCCATAATACTACAATCACCCTCAAAGTGATTGATGTATTTCTATATGTTACTAAATATCCAGTGTTTAATTTTCTAATTTGCTTCCTTGAACTAGGATCTAATCAAAGCCACACATTGTGACTGTCTATGTTTTGTAAGTTTCTTTTATTCTATAAAGTCTCCTCCATATTTCCCTTGCAATTTATTTATTTACTTATTTGGTACTGGGGATTGAACCCAGGGATATATACCACGAGCTACATCTCCAGCCCTATTTTATTTTTTATTTTAAAACAGGTTTCTCTAAGTTGAGGAGGTCCTCACTAAGTTGCTGGCCCTGACATGCAATCCTCCTGTATCAGCCTCTTAAGTACTGGGATTGCAAACATGCATAACCACGCCTGGCACAATTTATTTTTTGTAGGAACCAGGTTGTTGGTTCTATGAAATTTACCATAATCTGCATTTTGCTGTTACATCTAAGTGATGTATTTTAACATTTGCTTGCTTCCTTATCTTTTGACGGCAACATAGCTCTCTTCTAATTCTCCCTAATTAGATATGGATGATTTATTAACCCATTAACATCTTATTTATGGGTTTAAATATTATATTCTGCTGGTTAATCTTTGCATACCTCACCCTTTTGTTGACATTTTTTGAACTCTTTCAAACTGTAGTTCTCATCTAATTATATCCTGTTTCTAATCTTTTCAATTCTTTAAGTCTTCTCAGAACTGGGGAAACAGCAGTGACAAAGAATAGCAAACTGAAAATAGTCACTGCTGCCCCCTTAGGTCAGATTCCTTGTCCTTAGGTCAGATTCCTTGTCCATCCTTTTCTTTCTATTCTTCAGTTGCTCCTTAAATCCCTCATTCTGAATTCTGCCTCATCATTGTGTCCAGACTATACATTTGAAGGTCACCATCGATCTTCTTAATAGATAACCTCAGTTGTCTTGCTTAGTCCTACTTTTTACTTGAGTATTTGATAATTGATTCAGTAAATTGACTCAGTGTTACGTACTGTAGTATGCCTTGGTGATTTGATAATGGACGAAAGACAATCTCTGCCTTTATGAAGTTTCTTATCAGATAGGAGAAATTAACATTGATTACACAATTACAAATTATTGAAAATTATGATTGTCATCAATACTAAAGAAGAGATTTGAGTACATAGAGGGTAGAGGTGGGGGTGAAAGACATTTGCTAGGTGGAGGGAATAGCATTATACAAAGATCTATGGGATGGGAGCTTAGAAGACTCACAAACTGAAAGAGGATTAGCTAAATAAGTAAATAAATATAAAAGAGACAAAGACCAAATCACAGAGGTCATGTAGGCAAAGGCAAGCAATTTGGCTTTTAAGAGCTAGAAAAACAGCCAGGCGTGGTGGCGCACGCTTGTAATCCCCGCGCTTGGGAGGCAGAGACAGGAGGATCGTGCAGGTTCGAAGCCAGCCGCACGCGCTGGCTTAGGAGACCCTGTTTCCAAATAAAAATGTAAAAATAGGTCTGGGAGTGTAGCCCAGAGGTAGAAGGACTTCCAGGAACCCCAGTACCACAAAAAAAAAAAAAGAGCTAGAAAAACGAAAGTGTTTTAGATAGGATTGGGTGTATGTTACATACTCAGGTTTGCAATTGAAATTATCATCTTGGGGCAAGATTATATGTACAGTTTAAATGGGAGATAGTTGCATTTTCCAGTCAGAACAACATGGTGGTAGCTTAGTCTAGGATGGTAACAGATGTCAAAAGGGAACAGAAGTATTCTTCCTTGAATATGTTTTGTGCGTGTGTGTGTGTGTGTGTGTGTGTGTGTGTGTTTTCAGTATTGGGGATGGAACCCAGGGCGTTCTACCTCCAAGCTACACCCCCCAGCCCTATGTTTTATTCTTTATTTTGAAACAGGGACTAGCTGAGTTGCAAAGGGCCTCACTAAGTAGCTGAGGCTGTCTGCGAACCGTTGTCTTAGCCTCCCAAATGCTGGGATTATAAGCATAAGCGTGCACCACTGTGCCCATGCCTGGTGCTTGAATGTGTATGTCTTACTTTCCTAAATAAATTGGGTCTATATCTGATGTGTGCTGAAATTCTTTTTTATCAGGTAAGCCAAGGACCCCACGGATCCTGAGTTGAGTTCCCCTCTCTCCTGCAATGGGAACTGCTCTGGATATTTCATGGAATCAACCCTTCTCCCATGACAGAAAGAAAAGAAGTGAGAATTTGCTAGGAATGACTGACAACATGTAGTGCTTATTAGATATGCCCTATCTCTAAGTAGTGTCAGAATTAGAGGACATCTAACTGGTATCTGCTGAAGATTTAGTTGCTTAGTGTATGTAGAAATAACTCCAAAATATTCTGCTGTCAGAAGTGTTGAGTTGCTTGTGAAAGTAGAGGAGGGAAAGACTATTTTTTCCCCTTTTATACAATCTAACTTCCTTTATAGGGTTATGGTAAGAATTATACAGGTAAATGCATGTTAGCATGGTGTCAACCAAGTAATAATAATACATTATAGGACTCCTTTTTTTTGTTGGTGGTGGTACTGGGGATTGAACTTGGGCCTTGTACATGCTAGGCAAGTGCTCTACCACCGAGCTATATCCCCAGCCCATTCAATTCATTATAAATATTGTATAGTATTGTTATTCTTTATTCTTATTAGATGAATGGATCCCTTATATCTCTGATGGCTCGGTCTACCCTCTACATCATTGCCAGAAGAGTCTTCCTGAAACATTAATCAGGTTATTCTGCTTAATCCTCTGCTGTAGTTTTCTCTTTGTCAGAGTAAATTCAGTGTCCTGAGGGAATCTGCATGATCTGGACCCATCCTGCATTTTCAGTCTTATTTCTCAGGCCCTTTGGGGTTAAAAGGGACTTAAAAATCTGTCTTTAAGTGAGAATGCTTGATTACTTTCTTTCACTTAGTAGTAAAGCCCCTGTCCAGAAATTACTGATGTCCAATGCGATGCCCCAGTAGGGAGGAGCAGATGTTGTAATGCTGAAGTAGAGTGAAGCATATTGACTCTGCAATTCAAGGTCAGTGTTAGTTACTTAGTAATAGTACTTAGTATTACAGACACTTTGCTGGGATAATTCTTTGTTGTGTGGCTGTCCTATACATTATAGGATATTTATAGCATCCATGGCCTCTTTCCACTAGATATAGCAGTATTCTCCCAGTTGTGAAAGGCAAAAATGTCTCCATATATCACCACATGGCTTTTGTGGAGGAAAATCATCCATAATTGAAAAATAGCTGTTATAAATAAAAGGGAAAGCTAGAAACCCCTATTACAAATAAGATTTTCTTTATATCATATTTATTTGTACCTAGTGTACATTAAATTTTTTGAAGTGAAATGAGAATTGATTAGGATATAGTGTGGATAGAAGAGAAAATATCAAAACATTTCCGTGCCTACAGTTCAAGAAAAGAAAGAGTAAATCCAAAAATTAGGTGGCTTCATAGAAAGTAGTTTCAACCTGAGACCCAGATAGAAAGGAACCCCAATTTTCCAGAGCTTTATGAAGTTGTGAGAAATAATTTTCACTTTGGAAGAAAATAGAAGGTCACTAGGGTGAAAATTGTGTCAAGTTGAGCAGGATAAAAGACTACAAGGGACAGAGGTGGGAGATCCTGTCAGGAAACTCTTTGATATCTAAGTATAGGTGTCTCCTGAACTTGAGTCTCCACCAAACTGGGCCTTTCTAGGAAGTGATGTATGACCATTTAAAAAGAAAAATCTTTTGGATAATATTTTTTAAATTAATAAATCTTAATTAACTGAAGGCAAGCTCCTTGGGAGCTCTGGGAATAGTGTTTTCTGAATTCCCAGTTTCTGACAACTCAGGATGTGTGTGTTATACCTGCAGGACTTGTATGTATCGGGTATAACAGCTATCTAATACCTTGAGTTTTACTTTTCTTGATGTTATCCTGAAGAGGAAAGAGCTTTTCTGGTTTCTGGTTTATACTTTTGCAGAACATCTTAAGAATCAAGGGTACTCTGGCCTAATCCCATGGTGGCTATCGTGTAAGAATTTTTTTTGTTGCTTAGGAAGTCAATTTGATAAGAATCTATTGGCAAGTTCTGTGGTGAACCCTTTTGTCCAAATCTCCACCCCAGCACTATATGTTGATGTATATTAAGACATTACCAAATGGAGCACTGTTTTAAGTAGCAAAGTTTTGATGAGGTTAGCCCAGTGCTTTCTAAGGACTTGCTGACTCTGATTCTGTTTATACCCCCAATATTTCCTGGGATGCTTATAAAATAGTTTTGTTGTATGGCAGTTAACCATAGGACAGGTGAGGGCAAGGTACAACAAATGAAGTGAGGATGGGTTATTATATTACCATTTTATTATTGTAATTATGTTTATATGACAAACTTCAATTCAAACTACCTTAAGGAACATGGAGAAATTATTTGCCTTATGTAATGGTGCTTCATATGTAGCTGGTGTAGGGAGTTTGGATGATTTCAACAGGCATTTTTCTCTCTTCACTTTTGTCTCTATGCCTTAGCTTAGCTTTTCTCTGGGTTAAATTTATTCTCAGATGACTGTTAAGATGGCAGCTTCAGGTTTATGTAGTCTTTATTTTAGAAAGACTACATAAACTACTCTTTGTTCCCTAATGACCATACTGATCACTGGAAAAGGAAATTGATTGGCCAGTTTCAATCTTGGGCCCTTGTCCACAGCATATGACTTACAGATGTTTTGCAGCCCAGCCACGATGAGGCCAGCAGCTTCTTATCACACTCCCCCCATGATGTGTTGCTTCACCTCAGGCCCAAACAATGGGCCAGGGAACCATGGATTGAAACTTCCTGAACTAAAACAAGCTTTGCCTCCTTGTACATTGTTGATTTCAGGTATTTTGTCACAGCTACAGGAAGCTATCACTTATAATATCCAAAAGATCTATAGTGATGCTACTTCATTTTTCTATAGTTGTACCTTATTTTTCTTTAATAATTTCACTAGAGGTTTGTCAAGTTTGTCTTTACAAATTACCAAATTCAGTTTTGTTAAGGTTTCACAATTGTAAGAAAAATAAATTTATTCCTATTTTATTTGCCTACTTAACACTTTTTAAATTAATTTGTATTATTATTTTCTTCTACTTTCTACTTAATTTGCTCTGTGTGTGTGTGTGTGTGTGTGTGTGTGTGTGTGTGTGTGTGTTGGGGATTGAATCCAGGGGACATTCTACTTCCAACCTAAGACCCCAGATTAAAAAAAAAAAAAAAAAAAAGTCTCATTAAGTTTCTGAGGGTCTTATTAAGTTATGGAGGCTGGCCTTATACCTGTGATCCTCTTGTCACAGTCTCCCAAGTACTGGAATTATAGATGTTATTTTTTAAACTTGTTAAGATGGATTTCAGGGGGGTAATTCTGCTAAGGATTTAAGCCAGAGCCTCACACATGTTCTAGGCAAGTATTCTGCCACTAAGCTGTATCCTAAGCCCTTCTAAGTACTTTTTTTTTTTTTTTTTTTTAATTTGGAGACATGGTCTTGCTATATTACCCAGTCTGGCCTTGAACTTGTAAGCCTTCTTCCTCAGCTTCCCGAGTAGCTATGATTATAGGTACCTACCACCATGCATGCCAAGGTGAGATGGATCCTTAAAGTCATTGCTTTTTCAGTTTTTCTTATTTTCTTTTATATGCATTTGAGGCCATCACTATTGAGTTTTGCATGACTTGAGATTATAACAAGTTTTATATGACTCTTCAGTTCAATATAATTTTAATTATAATTATTTTGACTTATGGATTATTTGGAAGTTCATTGATTAAAACATAGCCAGGTATGGTGGTGCACACCTGCAATCTTATACATGAGAGGCTGAGACAGGAGGCTCTCAGTTTTGAGGCCAGCCTCAGCAATTTGGTGAGACTCTGATTCAAAATAAAATATAAAAATGGCTGGGGATATAGTTCGGAGTCCAGTACCAAAAACAAAAAATAAAGCTAGAAATGATGTAATATACGTATTATAGTATCAGGTCTGTTTAGTATTAGTGTCAGGTCTTTTTGTTGGGGAGGACTTAGAGTGCAAAGAATTGTTACAAGTAATGGAGATGCACTTGTCACAAGTAAAGAAAATGGAATCACTAAAACTGAAAAGGATACTAGTATGACAAAAAAGAGACACTAGGCATGAAGGGAACTTAAATGCATTTCCATCTTAATGATAATCTTAGTTTGCAGTGGGTGTATTGAGATGTTAACCCATCATAAGTTGAGAAGTAGATGCATTTTGGTCTTTGCAAATATCTCCTGGCATGGAGCTCCTAAAATTGTTCTGCTTTCCTAAGAAAAGATAGTAAAAGGAGCATCTTCTGTTGTAATACTTGGTCTTTTGTCCTCAGTTTCTAAAACAACTCTGTTTTTTGTTATTGGTAACAACCTTCAACTATACTTGTATTTATATTAGTAATTTTAGGGAATTATCTAGATAATCACAGAATGAGGGGTGATTTCCAGGGGAACTAGTCATGTGAGTAGAAGGTTAGAACTTTAAGCTCACTCCTGACATATGGGAAGAGGGGAGAGGGATGGGGATTGATTAATCATCAGTAGCCAATTATTTGATCAATCATGACTTCATAATAAAATGTTCATTAAAATTCATAAACAGGTTTGGAGATCTACTGAACTAATGAACAAGAATGCACACATGTGCTAGAAAACTAATAACACTCACGCTCCACAGGGACAGAAGCTTGTCTTATGAACCTTTTCAAGTGGCTTTTCATTTCTATCCTTTAATATATTCTTTGTGATAAACTTATGATAGTAAATAAACTGTTCCCAAGGTTCTCAGAGCCATTTGAGAAAACTGTGGAACCTGGGGAAGGAGATTTAGAAATATCTCATTTGAATAGAAGTTGTATGTAACCACTTTAGATTGGCAACTGAAGTGAATGGTCAGTCTTGTGGGATTCTGGGTAGTTAATGTCACAGTTGGGTTAAATTATAGGATGTCCAGTGAGTGTTCATTGGACAGTTGGAGAATTCATTGGTGTAGAAAAACTTACATGTTTGGTAACAGTGTTGTAATATAGTAAAGAGTGAATTTTTTGGTTTTTTTGGCAGGTCTGGGGATGGAACCCAGGGGCATTCGACATCTGAATTATACTCCCTTCCCTATTTTTTGAAACTGGATCTCACTGAGCTGCAAAGGGCCTCACTAAGTAGCTGAGGCTGTCCGCGAACCGCCATCCTCTGGTCTCAGCCTCCCAAATGCTGGGATTACAAGTGTGCGCCACCATGTCCAGCTTGAAGAGTGAATTTTTTTTAATATATGATAAAAATGGTATCAACAAAACAGTAGGGAACAGATTTTATAGTAGGTGATGTTAGAAAATCTGATTCACTCTGTGGAGGAAAATAATGCTAGATTTTAACACCATATTTCAGATGGATCTTACATAGATTAAAGGATAAAATATAAAAACAACAGCACAATGACAAACCAAAACAATGTTCATGGATACCCTCAGGAATGTTGAGAGAGGTGAAAGGAGAATTAGAAAGGTACAGTCATGCCGGGCGTGGTGGCGCACGCTTGTAATCCCCACCCTTGGGAGGCTGAGACAGGAGGATCACACAGGTTCAAAGCCAGCCTCAGCTACTTAGTGAGACTCTCAGCAACTTAGTGAGACCCTGTTTCCAAATAAAATATAAAATAGGTCTGGGAGTATAGTCCGGAGGTAGAAAGCCTCTGGGTTCTACCCCCAGTACCACACACACACACACACACACACACAAAAGGTACAGTTATTGCAGCCAAGTAAGGAGTGTTTTGAGAAAGGGACATCAGCAGGATGTGGTGGCACACTCCTGTAATCCTAGTACTTGGAAGGCTAAGACAACAGGATCACAGGTTTGAGTCCAGTGCCCAGTAACTTGCCCTGTTTCAAAATAAAGAATTGTGGGTTTAGCTCAGAACGGAATACCCCTGGGTTCAATCCCCAGTACCACATGCACATACACAAAAGGGGGGCATAAATCATTAAAACAAATTCAGTGATTATATGAACTAATGGAGAAATTGGTTCAGCTATGAGGACAGCATGTTTGATTGTATTTGAAAGTGATGAAGCACCATTTACTTCACTGACTTTTAAAGGATTGACTGCAGCATGTTAGGATGTTTAAATTCTAAAGATCTGGGCAAGGCTTCCTTAGGCGACCCCCCACACACACACCTGGAAGGCCCCTGTGGTCCGGGCCACATGGCCCCGACCCTGGGAGGGTGGGCGGGCGCGGGTGGGGCTCCCTTAGGCGACCCCCCATAAGTCCACAGTGGTCCCAGCCACATAGCCCCGACCAGGGAGGGTGGGCGGGCACGGGAGGGGCTCCCTTAGGCGACCCCCCCACCCAGAAGGCCCCAGTGGTCCGTGCAGCATGGCTCTGACCCTGGGAGTATGGGCGGGCACGGGAGGGGCTCCCTTAGGTGTCCCCCCCACCCGGAAGGGCGAATGGCCCCGACCCTGGGAGAGTGGGCAGGCACTGGCGGGGCACCCTTAGATGACCTCCCCCAACCGGAATGCCACAGAGGTCCGGGCTACCTGGCCCCGACCCCAGGTGGGTAAGCGGGTGCGGGTGGGGCACCCTTAGGAGACCCTCCTTCCACCCTGAAAGAAAGAAAAAATTTTTTTCATCGCTACGAGTGCCTGATCCCACATCCTCCCCAAACCACACATACTCTCTTCTCTTATTTAAAAAAAAAAAGAAAAAAAATATTTGAGAGGGGTTAAGATGGCCCCTGCAGCAGCTAGAATATTGGAGATGCAGACAAAACATATCCATCAGAACTGAAACTTTTGGAAAAATTCCCCGCGAAGGAGGACTGCTGCTTTTCTACACCATAAAGAATCCTGGACATCACCTATAAGGAGAGAGTTTAGCGGAGACCTAGGAGGAAGGTGGTGGCGGCAGCAGATGCGAGATGGCGGTGGAGACTTGGATTTGGAAGAGGCAGACATCTGATCCAACCCACCCTGATCCTCTGAAGAAATTACCCCAAAGGTCGAATGCTACTGTCTCACATGCTTAGGAACACTGGACATTATGCAGTATGGGAAAAGAGCTTGGGAAAGATTTGAAATGGTGGAGGCAGTTGCATTGGCAGCGGCAAGTACTCAGGGGAGGCAGATATCTGACGTAATACCCCTGGAACTTTTGAAGAAATTACCTCAGAGGCAGAATACTACCTACCACACACCCTTGGGAACATGGGACAACCTGCTAGGTGAAGAGGGTGCTCGGATTGGAGCCTGCCAAGGGGTAAGGCTGGTGCCGGGGTCAGCGAGGCCAGGATCAGAGCCTGCCATGAGGCAAGGCCAGTGCTGGGGCCTCTGAGGCTGGTATTGGAGCCTGCCGAGAGGTTAGGCCAGTGCCGGGGCCAATGAGGCCAGGATCGGAGCCTGCCATGAAGCAAGGTCGGTGCTGAGGCTCCAAGGCTGGAATTGGAGCCTGCTGAGGGGTTAGGCCAGTGCCGGGGTCAGCGAGGCCGGGATCAGAGCCTGCCATGAGGCAAGGCCGGTGATGAGGCCTCCGAGGCCGAGATCGGAGCCTGCCAAGGGGTGAGGTCAGTGCCGGGGCCAATGAGACCAGGATTGGAAACTGCTGTGAGGCAAGGACGGAGCTGGGACTTGCGAGACCAGGATAGGAACCTACTGAGGGGTTAGGCCGGTACCAGGCTCAGCAAGGCTGGGATCGGAGCCTGGCCTTAGGCTAGGCTGGTGCTGGGGCCTCTGAGGCTGGGAGAGGAGCCAGCCGAGGGGTTAGTTCGGTGCGGGGGCCAGCAAGGCCAGGATCGGGGCCTCCCATGAGGCAAGGTCGGTGCTGGAGCCAGTGAGGTCGGAATCAGAGTCCTCCGGGTGGCCAGGCCACTACTGGGGCCATCAAGTGTGGGATCTGAACTTGCAATGCAGCATGCACAGAGAAATAGTACAGAAAATAAATCTAGATATTTCCCTAATTATCAAGAACTAGGAGGAAAGGGGTAACAAGAAGAGGTCGAATAGTAGAAAGGGCCCTATTGAGAAGCAATTAAGGTGACAATCAGAGGGGAGGGGATGGGGGAGGATGGAATCTCTTTAAAGCTCATGAGGTGCGTAAACAATTATATCAAAGATAATCAATTAAGCATGGGATTGAGGGAGGGGGAGGGAATGGGATGAGAATTGGATGTGGGCTTATTGGATGATATGTGCTTGTATATCCTCTCAAGTTTTGTATTCCAAAGTGATGTATGGTTACAAAAAAATAATAAATTGCTTTTTATTATTACCTTTTTGAGTATTGGGGATTGAACCCAAATGTGTCCTACCTCTGAGCTGTACTCCAGCCCCATTTTATTTTTTATTTGGAAACAGGATCTTCCTAAGTTGCTGAGGTTCCCTCCCCCCCAAAAAAAATAAACTCTAAAGATCACTCTCCATTCATTCACAGTGCTTGCTCTGAATTTCTGTCATCTTTCAGGTTGCCCTAGATCCTAAACAGAGAATACTAGATCCTGAGCAGAGAATATTAGACTTGCACCTGGGAAGGCAGGATTACCAGTGATTACCAACTCCCTAGAATTTTACTAGGATTGTAGTAGCTTCTCATTGTGGCTATAATAAATCACTATGAACTTAATGGCTTATAGCAACAAAAATTTATTAAAGTCATGGAGATTAGAAGTCAGAATACATTTTACAGGGCTCAAATCAAGGTATTCACTGGGCTGGTTTCTGGAGGTGTTGAGAAGTGGTCTATTTCCTTACCCTTTTTAGCTTCTAGAGCCTCTTAAATTTCTTGGCTCATGGTCCCTTGTTTCATCTTCAAAGCATACACTCCAATCCCTGTTTCCATCATCACATTATCTGTTCTTATTCTGTAGTCAAATGTCCTTTTTCTTCCCTTCTATTTATAAGGGCATCTGGGATTGCATTTGAGACCCACCTAGATAACACAAAATAACCTCCCATCTAAAGAGTCTTAATCACATCTTCAATATACCTCTTGCCCTATACGGCTAGAAATCAGAAATCAAAAGAATTAAAGACAAAAGGGTAAGCATAGCTCATGGAGGAATCTTTTTTCAGTTTTCATGACTAGAAGAGTCTCAGGGTGGTACTGGGGAAGCTCTCTCAGAAGTCTTAGGCCAATGTAGGAAAGAAGACCACTTGTGTTGGATAATATTTGATTCTGAGTTTTGACCAGATGACTGTCTTCCATCTAGAAGGTGTTACATAAGTTTTCCTTACAGCATATTGTTTTTTTCAACATATCTTTATCGGTGTACATCTCCTCATGGCACATATGTTTACACATTAGAGATGAATATAGATGTCTGTCTCCTAAAAATATAGAAGCCTCTTGTAAGTGCTGGAGGAAATTATCTATTTTGAATGGGGATGGGATCAGGGGCATTCTACCTCTGAGCTATACCCCCAGCCCTATTTTTTATTTTTTATTTTCAAACAAGGTCTTACTGAGTTGCAAAGGGCCTCACTAAGTAGCTAAGGATGACTGCAAACCATGATAATCCTGTCTTAGCCTCCCAAATGCTGGGATTACAAATGTGCGCCACACGCCCAACTGGAGGAGATTATCTTGCTAACAACTTCCTGAAACTTACTACCAAGAAGAAAAGCACATTACACTAGTGGGTCCCTTTCCCTGGCTCCTTGGGGTTATGCTCACACACTGGTGGGACCATACTCTTGTGGACACCAAACTCCTCAGTGAGAAGTTCCAAAGAACTTCTGTGCTCCATGCTGCCCCATATACCATTTATTTCTTGTCTCGCCCCACAGGTGGTCTAAAGGATGTAAAGTTATTTATTTATTTATTTATTTATTTATTTATTTATTCATTCATTCATTCATTCATTTGTGTGTGGTACTGGAGATTTCATCTAGGGTCATTCTACCTCCTACCTACAACCCCATCTCTTCTGTAAATTTTTTGTTTTGTAACAGGATCTCACTAGGTTGCTGAGAGTATCATTAAGTTACTGAGGCTATCTTTGAACCTGTAATTCTCCTGTCTAAGCCTCCCAAATACTTGTATTAGAGGTGTGTGCCACCACACCTGGCCAAGAGCAGTGGATTTTGGGATCTGCATCAGCCCCACATACCCTTGAAGTAAGATATGGTTGCACATGTCTCGCCATCTTTTGCAACACAAGTCTCTTGGTCAGTCATACACTTTTGTGGAAAGAAACAGCGGTTACACTGGAGTCCCAGAACTGAGAGGAGAGAGAAAAGGAGGCATTCAAAATCTGGGCCACAGGAAAATGAGATTACATCATTAGAAAGAAACTTTAGTGTTGTGTACTACTATCCTTCCCATTTCTCCATTGGTTGTTACTTGTTAAATTCCTGGTTACCTTAGCTTTGTGAATTAACGTAAGGTAGATTAAAAATAATAAGACATAATCTCTGTAACCTGGATAGTGTCTACTTATATTTGAAGACAAGATAGACCCATATGAAATAATTAGGGAAAGTCAAAATATACAGTCAATCAAATCATATGCTGGAGCTTGAGTATAGCAATACTCTGGGCTGACAAAATAGAGATTATTTTAGTCAGGTTGGGTTGGTTCTTGAGATGTAGGTTGGATTTACAGTGTGTTGGGGGAGGTGCTTGGACAAAACTAATTTAGGAGGCATGTTTAGAGCAGACTGAAATTATACCCTCTGCTGATGGCCTCATCTGGTTTGGTTTGACCTTTGTCTCTTTTCAGGGAATAACTGAGCTAAAAGGCAATCCAGTAGTCCCTGTGACTAAGAAGTAAGGGGACAAGAGATGCAGGGCAGGTAGAGGACATTAGAGCCCAGGAGTAATTTAGATGTAAGGTCTAAGTGATGGTGATGGAGGAGACAGGGGGTAGATTATTTCAACCATCATCTCAGACATTCCAAGGCTTTGGAATCAGAATGTATGTGGAACCCAAGAGGCCTTGGGTGTGGTTGATTTGCATACAATTTTGAGAATGCCTTGTGGTATCTCTTCATTCTAAATTCCATCTTCTCTGTTAGGTCAAACTATACCCCTAAGTGTTGCTAGTGATCTAATGATAAATCTATTGTCTATGCATGGCTCTAGAGTTTATCCACTTATCCATTCAATGTGAATTTAAGTGGTGAGTGTGAGTACACTTCTCCTTTACTCTTATTTCAGGGGAATGAATGATTTTGTTTTTTGAGTGTTTCTCATTCTGGGCATTGGTCTATGGTAGAATGCAAAAATAAGCAAGACACATGCTGTTTCTTTAAATGTCTGGGGGAGACAGACATTAAGCAAACAAAAAATAATTAAGTACAATTTTATTAAGTGATATCAAGGAATTATTCAGCATCTGATGAGAGCACTTGAGAGGAAATAACAGTTTAGAAAGCCAAAAAAATCTTCCTTGGGAAGTGGGATGTAAGCCGAGGCCTGATTATAAGTCATCCAGGAAAATAGGTGGTTTGCTCTGAGCAGAGTGAAGAGCATTTCTGCCTGAGGGAACAGCATATGCAAAGAAGCTTGTCTGGAGCTACAGAAATGCAAATGTACCTGGAGCACAGAGAATGGAATGGGTCTTGCTATGAGATGGCTTCTAGGTAGGTGGGGAGAGGTTCATCTCCTAAATCCTCACAGGCCAAAGAACTTGATAGAGGGCTTATCCTCCAAACAATGAAAATCCATTGAAGAATTTTAATCAGGGAAGTACTTAGATCTTGTTTATATTTAGTAGGTCAGCACAAGACTTAAAAAGTGTGAACAGAAAATGTTATTATTTTGCTCTGCAGTCCATTCAGATCTGCTTTCTAAACCTAGTTTTCCTACTGCTAGAGGGAATTACGATAAGCCTCATAAATATGTTCAGAAAAATGAAAACATCTTGTCATCATTTTCAGCCATAAGAATAATCTGGGTTCAGTAGTTAATGTGTTGAGTACCACCTAATAATGAACTAGCTCCAGTTTCATTAAAAGTCCAAGTACTCACCCTGAATGCATATCCATGCACACTCATACACATGCACATGTGTAGTTCAGATTGATTTTAAGTATATTCAAGCAAATATAAATACATATGTGTATCTTTGGCCCCCTTTCCATAATTGGTAGTACAGTTGGCCCTCTGTACCTCTGAATTCTATATCTGGAATTCAACCCACTGTGCATTGAAAATATGAAAATATTCAGAAAAAAATTGCCTCTGTGCCAAACTCATGCAGACTTTTTTTTTTTTTTTACTGTATTTCCAGACAGTATAGTGTAACAACTTTATGTAGCATTTATGTTATGTATTATAAATAACCTAGATATGACCTAAAGCATACTGGAGGATGTGTTATATGCAAATACTATGCCGTTGTATAAAAGAGGCTTGAGTATTCATGGATCTCAGTATTCATACGGATTCTGGTGCCAGACCCCACACAGAATACTCAGTGATGACTGTACCCTACCCGATGACTGCACTTTGAATTTTTTGAGCAAGGCATACTAGCTACCTAATATTCCCTAACAGAACATGCTTTAATTAACCAGTTCCTTCCTTATCAACATATAAGTTATGTGTACTTTTTGATATTATTTGCTACAATAAATAATACTAAACATTACTCATGACCATATGAAAGGTCCTTATAGTTTCATTAGTGCATGAATATATCTGTAAGATAACTTCATGCCAGCAGAACTGCTGAGTACAATAAACATATTTATGATAAACATAATTATGATAAACATTGCCATTTGCCTTCCAGAGAAAATGGAACTTGTTATGGAATGGGGGTCCATTTTATGCTTTGAGTATGAACCTTGCTGCTCAGCCAGCAGGTGGCTTATTTTAAAACGGACACTATTTTTTTTATTTTCTTTCTCCCTCCTTTCCTTGCCCTCCCTAACCATGGAGGAAATGTTCTCAAGTTCTTCAGTTCACTGACTGCAGGAAGAAGAACTGGTGCCTGTGGGTCTGAAGACTACTAGCACAAAGATACCACTTGAACATGATATGTCTCCTTGTAAACACCTGGAGCTTAGCTCTTGGTTTCCCCCCCACTTGTGAATGTGAAAGCAGTTATTTCCTTCCTTCCTTCCTTCCTTCCTTCCTTCCTTCCTTCCTTCCTTCCTTCCTTCCTTCCTCCCTCCCTCCCTCTCTCCCTCCCTCCCTCCTTCCATCTCTCTCTCTCTCTCTCTCTCTCTCTCTCTCTCTCTCTCTCTCTCTCTCTCTCTCTCTCTTTCTCTCTCTCTCCCTCTCTCTTTCTCTCCTTCTTTCTTTGTGCTGGGGACTGAACCCAGGGACATTCTACCTCCCAGTCCTGTATTATTATTTTTATTTACAAATAGGGTCTTAGCCGGGCGTGGTGGCACAGGCTTGTAATCCCAGCATTTGGGAGGCTGAAACCGGAGGATTGCGGTTCGAGGACAGTCTCAGCTATTTAGTGAGGCCCTCTGCAACTTAGTGAGACCCTGTTTCAAAATAAATAATAAAAATAGGGCAGGGGTGTGGCTTGGAGGTCAAATGCCTCTGGGTTCCATCCCCAGACCCACACACACAAAAAAAAGGTCAAAAGGGTCTTACTAAGTTGCCAAGAGCCTCGCTAAATTGCTGAGGCTGGCTTTGAACCTGCACTTCCTGTGGCAGCCTCCCAAGTACTGGGATTACAGGTGTATACCCACATGCCCAACAGGAAAGCAGTCATTTCTGAGTGCTAGTTTACCATAGTCTCCATTTGCTAGTAAATCAATAAAACTTCCTTTCCCTTTCCTCAAAGCCATGTATTGAACTGTTACTTCAGTTGACATCGGGGACAAGAACTGAACTTTCAGTATCATTTATACTCTTGCTATCAATGCTTGGAAAATCTTTGCCCCACTAAAACTGCAATACATGTTATCAAACTTTTGAATGTTGAGAATCTGGTAGGCAAAAAAATTATATTTCAGTGTTCTTTTAATTTGTATATCACTTATGTAATGAGATTGAACATATTTTCATGTTTAATAGCTGTTTATATTTCTTTTTATGTAAACTATATTCTTGTTTTTCTATAAGATTGATGATCTTTTTATCTTTTTCCTTTTTATAGCTTTTTTTTTTTTTTTTTTTTTTTTTTTGGTAATGGGGATTGAACCCAGGAGCATTTTACCTCTAAGCTATACTTCCAGTCCTATTTTTTTTTTTTATTCTTTATTTTGAAACAGGGTCTTACTAAGTTATGGAGGGCCTCACTAAGTAGCTGAGGCTGGCCTTGAACCTGGAATCCTCCTATCTCAGTCTCCCAAATACTAGGATTACAAATGTGCACCAGCATGCCCAGCTTAATTTTTTCTTTTAAAACAGGGTCTCACTAAGTTACTGCATGTTGGCCTAGAACTTGTAATTTTTGTGTTTTAGCTTCTCAAGTACTGGGATTAGAGGTGCAGGCTACCAGATCTAGCTAGGATTTTTAATATGTTAGCGATATTAGCCACTTTTCTATGATACGAATTGCCTCTTCATTTTTGAACACAAGGGATATTTTATTACATGTGTAGATGTGTGTGTGTGCATGCGTGTTTTACTGGTGATTGAACTCAGGGGCATTATATCTTCAAACTACACACCAGACCTTCTTTATTTTATATGTGATCCTCTTGTCTCAGCCTCCCAAGTACTGGGATTATAGGGACATGCCACGACAACTGGCTAATATTTTGATTCGTATGATGTCAATTTGTCAATCTTAGCTAGTACATGGGAGACTGACACAGGAGGATTTCAGGTTTGCAGCCAGCTCAGCAACTTAGCCAGGCTCTCAGCAACCTATTGAGACTGTTTCCAAATAAAAAATAAAATAGGACTGGGGATGAAGCTCAGAGGTAGAATGCCCCTGGGTTTGAAAACTGTCAATTTGTTCTTCTAATAACTATGGGTTTTTAAATCATAGTTAGGAAGGCCTCTTTATCAAATTTATGAAAGAATAATTGCTCATTTTCTCCTAATACTTTTAAGGCTCAGCATTTTCATTAAATGTCAAAGGGTATTAAGGTAGAAATATAATTATATTTGGAGCACGTCTAATAGGTAGACATCCTAGGAACTGGCCCTTAAGTTTCAACTGATGACAAGGGAGAGCTATGTTCAAAGGCTGACTTCTGAGTTGATTAGGCATCTGTTGATGTAAGAGGAGCTCAGAATAGAGAGCTGGCTAGAGATAGAAATTGAATTTTCAGTATGTTGGCTGTAAATGAAGCCATGGTAGTGGGTGAGTTGACACAGGGGAAAGTCTGAGTGGACAGAGGTATATTGGTACTTAATGGTCAGGTAGAATAAAGAACCCTACATATTTACTGAAAAAAAAAAGTAGCCAGATAAAAGAGAGGAAAACCAGAAGAGTGTTGCAGAATATAGGATAGAAGTGTTTCAAGAATGGAGAATGAAAGTGAGATAAGTATGGGTGAAAAGTCAATAAATGTGAGATCTGAAAACTTCCATCCTGTTCTTCTGCAATTAGTACATTTCCTTCTAGATTAGTATATCATATATATATACTATCCAGCAACTCAGATTGTACCCAGTCTTTAGGTTTGAGCTACAATGCTTGTGCAGGATGTGGAGAGTTTAGAGAAAGTACCCCTAAGATACCATTGATGAAACATACCCTCTTGGTAGCAGAGAAGAGAGAAGCTCAGCAGGAACAGTATCTTCATTTTCTTTAGTGGTTGCCCGTTGGATATGGAAAGTGTTCTGAGTGAAGTATTGCAAAGCCTAGCCTCTAGCTTCCTTTATGAAATTTTGACATTGAGTCACAGCTAGCAGATAGAAATGGAGGAGGGAGGCTGATATAAGCATTAGGCAGAACTGCCCCTTTTCTCCTGCTGTCTATGGAGCCAGCAATCTGTGATGTGGAAAGTACAGGCTGGTAAGCATTATCAGGAAGTGCTTCTGGCTAGAGATGAATTATATTTCTTATTCCCACCCTCCTCTGCCTCTCTCTCCCTTTTGTCTTCTGTGTGTATAAGTTTTTGAGTGTGATATCAGATTTTTGGTTCCTTAGAAATTTCTCCGTGTCTAAGTGGGAAATGTTTGTTCATCCCAGGGTAAGGACTTATGAAACAGGATGGCATGATAACATGTTCCAAACTCTGTGATGTCATTAACTAGTATTTTAGTTTAACCAAGAGTCTGGCACTAAGTGATCAACCAAGGCTTATTAAATAATAGACTTGATAAATTTGTTAATCAGTAGAAAGTATAGGACAGAAAATTTGGAGAGAGTTTTATACAATTTCTTTTCTTTATGGAGGGTTACTGGATGCCAGTAAAGGTACAAATACTTGGATAAACTTGTTCATTTGTGAAAGGAATGACCTGTAATGATTCTTACCTTTGAAGAGAACTGTATTTTACTACAAATATCTGGGTTCCCTTTATTCTTCTAGTCTAGAGTCAAGATGGCCTAATCCCTGCCCCCATTCCTCCCTCTAGGATATCAGGGCCTGCTGGCTAGATTAGGGTTGGTAACTTGTGATTCTTGGATGAACTTTATAGTATCTCTAACCACATGGAAATGTTTATAACTGCTTTTATGTCTTACAGATCCTCAAATAACAAGTCACAAAATCCCTCAAATCATAAGATATCAATACATTGGGTTATATCAAAATAAAAATTCTGTTCTCCAGTGTAATTGAGGGTAAAAAATCAAGATACAGAATGGGAGAAGATAAATTTTTTTGAGTACATGAACTTATTAAACATTAGAACTTTGAATCAGGGGAATCTTGCAGATACATATACATGTCATCGTAACTTACATATCATCATTCACCTGCCAGAGACTTCCAACTTTTTGATATATGTACTTTCATTGGTGCATATAGTCTCACATTATAATGTAGTTCAGAGTGATAGGGACATATATGCACACAGAACTTGGTGAGCTTCCCCTCTGCTCTCTCCCCACTCCCTTCCTTTCTTCATACATGATATTGAGATTGGTATTGCTATTCTCACATATGTAAATGAAAATGTTTCCTTCATTAACTCCCTTTCCCCTCCCTACACCACCTCCATGCTCTACTGGGGCTTCTCCTCCATTATCTAAAGTCCCCCTCCTAAGGAGTTATCCCCATAACTCCTTAGCTTCAGCATATGAGAGAAAACATATGACCCTTCACTTTCTGTGAGTGGCTAATCTCATTTGACATAATGTTCTCCAGGTCCATCCATTTTCCTGAAAATGACAATTTTGTAATTTATTTCTGAGTTGAATTCCATTGTGTGTTTATCCCATAATTTTGTAATTTATTCGATGATGAACACCTAATTTAGTTCCATAACTTGGCTATTATGAATTATGCTGCTATAAACATGGATATGCATGTATTATTATAATACTATGATTTTAGTTTCTTTGGAGAGATACCCAGGAATGGTTGGTATAGCTGGATCATATAGTGGATCCACTCCCAGTTTTCTGAGGAAAAGAGAAGATAATTCTAAACACACAACAATCCAACTACTAGTGAGAATTTAGAGCAACTGGATCTCTGATTGTAGGAGTATAAATAAGGACAAGTACACTTGGGAAAAGTGTTTTGCATTAACTCCAAAAGTTGAACAAACACATATTTGTGGCTTAGAAATTCTCCTTTTAGATGCATTCCTAGTATGAATATGTTCATATTTGCACCAAAGACATGTACAAGGAAGTAATAGTCCCTTTATTCATAATATCCCCGGTCTGGATGTAATTTAAATATCTGTTAAAAGGCAAATCAATATCATATATGTGACACCTATAATTCATATCAAATGTAATAATACATTCTACTAAAGATAAGGATAAATTTTACAAGGTTAGTAAATGAAGAGATATACCAGAAACATAAACTGTGATTTAATTTTTATAAAGCCAAAACCAGAAGAAAAAACCCAAGATATTTAATATTATCTTAGCAGTTTGTAACTATTAATAGTTACATTTAGAGAGAAGAAATGTTTAATAAATGGAAAGGTATGCATGGCAGGGACACTGGCCCTGTTGGTAATGATTAGCATCTTGAGCCATATGGTATTTATACACACATGTTAATTTTGTTGTAATTCAGTTTATACTCTGATTGGGTTCCATCAACTTACCATTAAGTCTATAATTTTAAAATTATTGGAATATTTAATGGATTATTTTAACCTACTATGATTTGAAAATCAGAACCAATTCTTGCTTTTTATTTATTTATTTTGGTACTAGGAATTGAACCTAGAGTTATTGTATCTTTAAGCTATAGCTCCAAAACTTTTTCTTTTTTTAAATTTTTATTGGTGCATTATATTCATACATCATATTGAAGTAAAAAAAAAAGTTTGTGTGGACATACATGTACACATCACCCATTTAGCCCCTACCCAATTCCCACCCCATTCCCTCCCTGTCCCTCCTTCCCATGCTTTGCTTAGTGGTTGACTTCAGTATGTTTAAGTACATTGTGTGTTTTAGAGAGTTTCCTTCTACCTCCCTCCTATCCCCTCATTTAGGTTGTCTTGTTTGCTCCTCTATAGGATTTCCTTTCTCATCTAGAGTTCCTCCTATGACCCATTTCTCCTTAGCTTTCACATATTAGGAAAAGCATCTGATTTCTTATTCTTTGTGACTGACTAATCCTCAAGTTCCATCCATTTCCCTGAATATGATGTAATTGAGTTTTTTTTAATGGCAGAGTAAAATTCCATTGTGTACATATCCCACAGTTTTGTAATCCATTCATCTGTTGATGGACATCTTGGCTGGTTCCATAGTTTGGCTATGGTGAATTGTGCAGCTATGAACATAGATACACATTCATTTGTTTAGTAGTTTGGTTTCCTATCTTTTGGGTAGATACCCACAAGTGGTATTGCTGGATCAAATGGTAAATTTGTTCCCATTTTTCTGAGGATCCTCCATACTGTTTTCCAAAGTGGTTGCACTAATTTGCAATCCCATCAACAATGTCTTAGAGTTCCCACTTCTCCACATCCTTGCCAGCATTTGTTGTTTGTGTTTTGAATGATTGCCATTCTAGTTGGAGTTAGGTGAAATCTCAGGGTAATTTTGATTTGCATCTCTCAGATTGCCAAAGATGTTGAGCATTTTTTCATGCATTTATTGGCCATTTGAATTTCTTCTTTTGTGAACTATTTTGTTCGCTTGCCCATTTTTGTTATTGGATGCTTTGTTTTTTAGTGTTGAGTTTCTTGAGTTCTCTGTATATTCTAGATATTAGTCCTCTATCTGAGGCATAGGTGGTAAAAATCTTCTCCCATTCTGTTGGCTCTTGGATGAGGTTCTTGACAGTTTTCTTTGCTAAACAGAAGCTCTTCAGTTTCATGCAGTCCCACGTATTGATTTGCCTTTTAATTTGTTGTGCCTTTGGAGTCTTGTTGAGAAAGTGTTTGTCTGTGTCTATGTGTTGCAGTGGTTTTTGTTGCTGAGAACTACTTTGGCTATTCTTGGCTTTTTGTTATTCAAAATAAATTTAAGGACTATTTTTTCTATGTCTGTGAGGAATAATCATGTAACATTCTATGTCTCTTCTAGTAAGTTTGGGTTTGAAGTCTAATTTGTCTGATATCATAGTTGCTACTCCTGCTTACCTTTGAGTTCCATTAGCATGGATTACCTTGCTTCAGCTCTTTACCTTGAGTTTGTTACTATCTTTACTTATAAGGTGTGTTTCTTGTAAGCAGAAGATGGATGGATTCTGGTTTTTAATCCATTTTGCCACTTTATGTCTTTTTATTGGGGAATTGAGGCCATTTACATTCAGTGTGATTATTGAGAGATAATTTTAATTCCTAACATGTTAAAATTTTATTTCTGTTTGAGATACTGTTTATTCTTCTTTGCTTAGTTGTCTGCTGGATGGGAAATCTTGTTTCTCTGATTCTGGTGTGTATTACCTATTTCTTGTTTGTAGTTAATCTCCTTGAGTATTTTCTCTAGCACTGGTTTTGAAGACATAAATTCCTTCAGTTGCTGTTTGTCATGGAAGCTTCTTATTTCACCATTTATTTTGATAGATAGTTTTGCTGGCTAGGAAATTTTTGGCTGGAAGTTGTTTTCTTTCAGAGTTCAGAATATGTTACTCCAGGCCCTTCTGGCTTTCATGACTTGGTTTGGGAAGTCTGGATTGATTCTAATTGGTTTGCCTCTGAATGTCACTTGGCCTTTTGTTTTTGTTGCCTTTAAGATTCTCTCTTTGGCTTCTACATTGGTCATTTTGGCAATTATGTGGCATGGGGAACCTTTTCTCTGATCCTGTCTAAAGGGAGTTCTATAAGTTTCCTGGACCTGTGTATTGACCTCTTGCTCTATGTTTGGAAAATTTTCAGCTACTACTTCTTTGAAGAGATTATTGATCCCTTTGGTTTCACCTTCTTTCCCTCCTCTATTCTGATTATTCTTAGGTTAACTCTCTTAGGATGGGCCCATATTTCTTCAATGTCAAATTCTTGCTGTCAGATTTTTTTTCTAATTTATAAATTATGTGTTTGTTTTTGGAGTGATCATCTTCTAGAAGCGAGATTCTATTCTCCATATGGTCTAATGCATTGTTTATAGTTTGAATTGATGCCTTTACTTCAATGATTGCATCCTTTATTTCTTTTAGACTCTCTCTAAATTATTTTCAAAGGTCCTGAATTCTACAGTTATATTCCTGATTTGATCTTCTAGAGATCTCTGAATTCTGTGTTTTCAGGTTATGATATTGTGGGGTTGTGGGAGCTCATTGCTCCATTGTTATTCCTCCTTCCCATGATTTCAGAAGTTTGTGCCTTCTCTGGTTTCTTCCCTGGATTACCATGACTTCCCTTAGGGTGTTCTGGATCTCGAGTTTGTGGCAATCTCAGGTGCTACTTCTCCTTTACTAGGTTGTATCGCTAAGACTCAGACTCAGGGAATTAATCGAGGCTGCGTGAGACTATGGGGGTGCTGGGCTTGGTGTATTCTCACAGGAAACTGTGACTAGGGTGTGGTATCTGCCACCGCTACTCCTTTACTGGGTTGAACTGAAAAATCTCAGACCCAGGGAGATTATCAAAGCTGTGCAAGTTTCTAGGGGTGCAGTGCTGGGAAGTCTCCTTTAGGGGCCGCAATTTCACTCACAGCTTTTGTGCATGCTGATCTGGAGCTGTTGGGGCATGGTGAACTTGCTGCTGCTGCTGCTGCTGCTGCTGCTGCTGCTGCTGCTGCTGCTGGCAGTATGGTGCCGCTACCACACCCTTGGCCATGAGGCTGGCGTATTTCTTTTCTGGTTTTGAGCTCTGTTCTGAGTTCCTGGAGGGTATGATGAGCTTGGCCACTGGCAGTTTTAGACATTCTTTGCACTGAAAGAACTGCTGAATTATACCTGACAGTTTTAGACATTCTTTGCACTGAAAGAACTGCTGAATTATACCTGAATGATTCACAGCTGCTCACTTCCACTCCTTGTTTACCTTTCCTCTCTGGAGCCTGGTGCTGTGAGGCAAGATAGCACTGGCTGCCGCTGCAATACGAGCTGGTTTCTTTTCTGGTCTCTGGTTGTTCCTCTAGTCTCCTTTTTCTCTGTCCCTTGTATTTACAGTTTTTATTTCTCTGCTGGTAGTTATTTCTGGCTATGAAAAGCGCTAATTTTTTGGCAATAGAGATCGAGTGTTAGCAGGACTCATAAACGCTGCTTTTCTTGGTCGCCATCTTCCCGGAAGTCCACTTTTTCAATTTTTTTTTATTCTTTTTTAAATTTTTTTTATTGGTGCATTATATTCATACAACTTATTGGGGTAAAACACTTGTGTGTACAAACATGTACTCATCACTGATTTAACCCCTACCCATATCCCACCCCATTCCCTCCCCGTCTCTCCCTCCCTTGCTTGGCTTAGTGATTGACTTCGATATGTTTAAGTACATTGTGAGCTTTAGAGATTTTCCTATTCCCCCCTCCTTTCTCCTCCTTTAGGTTGTCTTGTTTGCTCCTCCTTTCTCCCTAACTCTCACATATTAGGGAAAGCATCTGATTTCTTATTTTTTGTGCCTGACTAATCTCACTTAGCATAATGTTCTCCAGTTCCATCCATTTCACTAAAAATGATGTAATTGAGTTTTTTTTTTGATGGCTGAGTAAAATTCCATTGTGTAAATATCTCACAGTTTTGTAATCCATTCATCTGTTGATGGACATCTTGGCTGGTTCCATAGTTTGGCTATGGTGAATTGTGCAGCTATGAACATAGATACACATGCATTAGTTTGGTAGTTTGGTTTCTTTTCTTTTGGGTAGATACCCAACAGTGGTATAGCTGGATCAAATGGTAGATTTGTTCCCATTCTTCTGAGGATTCTCCATATTGTTTTCCAAAGTGTTTGCACTAATTTGCAATTCCACCAACAATGTCTTAGAGTTCCCACTTCTCCACATCCTCACCAGCATCTGTTGTTGTCTGTGTTTTGAATGATGGCCATTCTAGTTGGTGTTAGGTGAAATCTCAGGGTAGTTTTGATTTGCATCTCTCAGATTGCCAATGATGTTGAGCATTTTTTCATGCATTTATTGGCCATTTGAATTTCTTCTTTTGTGAAGTGTCTATTTACTTCATTTGCCCATTTTGTTATTGGATGCTTTGTTTTCTTAGTGTTGAGTTTCTTGAGTTCTCTGTATATTCTAGATATTAGTCCTCTATCAGTGGTGTAGGTGACAAAAATCTTTTCCCATTCTGTTGGCTCTCGATTGAGATTCTTGATAGTTTCCTTTGCTGAACAGAAGCTCTTCAGTTTCATGCAATCCCACGTATTGATTCTCCTTTTAATTTGTTGTGCCTTTGGGGTCTTGTTGAGGAAATGTTTGTCTGTGCCTATGTGTTGTAGTGTTGGACCTATGCCCTCTTCAAGGAGCTTCAAAGTCTCTGGTTTAATTTCCAAGTCTTTGATCCATCGTGAGTTGACTTTTGTGCAGGGTGAAAAAGTGGGATTAACATCCAATTTTCTGCATATGGTTAACCAGTTTTCCCAACACCATTTGTTGAAGAGGCTATCTTTTTACCAGTGTATGTTTTTGGCCCCTTTGTCAAAAATCAATTGGCTGAAAGTGTGTGGAATTGTTTCTGGTTCTTCTATTCTGGTCCATTGGTCTATGTATCTGTTCTTTTGCCAGTACCATGCTGTTTTTATTACAATGGCTTTGTAGTATAGTTTAAAGTCAGGTATTGTGATTCCTCCTGCGTGGTTTTTGTTGCTGAGAACTACCTTGGCTATTCTGGGCTTTTTGTTATTCCAGATAAATTTAAGGACTGATTTTTCTATGTCTGTGAGGAATGATCTTGGTAGTTTAATGGGCATTGCATTAAATCTGTAGATCACTTTTGGGAGGATGACCATTTTAATGATATTTATTCTGCCAATCCATGAACATGGAAGGTCTTTCCATCTTCTAAGATCTTCTTTGATTTCTTTTTTCAGTGTTTTATAATTTTCTTTGTAGAGATCTTTTACCTCCTTGGTCAAGTTTATTCCTAGGTATTTTATTTTCTTGTGGGAGATCCTGAGTGGAAGTGTTTTCTGAATTTCTTTTTCAGTGGATTTATGGTTGGTGTACAGGAAAGCTCCTGATTTTTTAAGATTGA
This sequence comes from Muscardinus avellanarius, assembly GCF_963383645.1. Lineage (NCBI taxonomy): Eukaryota > Metazoa > Chordata > Mammalia > Rodentia > Gliridae > Muscardinus > Muscardinus avellanarius. The sequence continues at coordinate 126,181,432 of NC_137786.1, read as the reverse complement.
TTTTGTATCCAGATACCTTGCTGAATTTGTTAATCAGTTCTATAAGCCTTTTGGTTGAGTTTGTTGGGTTTTCTAAATATAGTATCATGTCATCTGCAAATAGTGAAAGCTTAAGTTCTTCTTTTCCTATTTGTACTCCTTTGATTTCCTTTTCTTGCCTTATTGCTCTGGCTAGAGTCTCTAGTACTATATTGAAGAGAAGTGGTGATAATGGACATCCTTGTCTCGTTCCAGTTTTTAGGGGGAATTCTTGAAGTTTTTCCGCATTTAATGTGATGTTGGCAGTGGGCTTATTGTAGATTACCTTTATGATGTTGAGATATGTTTCTTCTATTCCAATTCTCTGCAGTGTTTTTATCATAAATGGATGTTGAATTTTATCAAATGCTTTTTCAGCATCTCTTGAGATGATCATGTGGGTTTTTGTCTTTGATTCTGTTTATATGATGAATTACATGGATTGATTTTTGTATATTGAACCAGCCTTGCATCCCTGGGATGAACCCTACCTGGTCATGGTGAATGATTTTCTTGATTTGTTTTTGAATGCATGTTGCTAGTATTTTGTTTAATAGTTTTGCATCCAAGTTCATCAGAGATATAGGCCTGTAGTTTTCCTTCCTTGAACTGTCTTTATTCGGTTTGGGTATTAGTGTGATGTTGGCGTCATAGAATGTATTTGGAAGAGTCCTGGTTTTTTCTATTTCCCGAAATAGTTTGAGTAGTATTGAGATTAGTTCTTCTATAAAGGTTTTATAGAATTCACTTGGGAAACCATCTGGTCCTGGGCTTTTCTTTGATGGTAAGCTCTTTATTGCTGTTTTTTTTTTTTTTTTGTGGTACTGGGGTTCCTGGAAGCCCTTGTACCTCCGGGCTACACTCCCAGACCTATTTTTACATTTTTTAAATTTGCAAACAGGGTCTCCTAAGCCAGCGCGCGGGGCTGGCTTCGAACCTGCACGATCCTCCTGTTTCTTCCTCCCAAGCGCGGGGATTACAAGCGTGCGCCACCACGCCCGGCTTTATTGATCTAGGAAGTTGTCAATTTCCTCCAGATTTTCCATTTTGTTGGAGTATAGTTTTTCAAAGTAGTTTTTGATAATCCTCTGGATTTCTACACTGTCAGTAGTAATGTCTCCCTTTTCATCCCTTATCTTCATAATTTGGGTTGATTCTCTCTTTTTTTTAGTTAGGTTAGGTTGGCTAGTGGTTTATCAATCTTGTTAATTTTTTCAAGAAACCAGCTTTTGATTTTGTTGATTTTCTGTATTGTTTTTTTATTCTCTATTTCACTAATTTCTGCTCTAATTTTGATAATTTCCCGTCTTCTGCTGGCTTTGGGGTTCAATTGTTCCTGCTTTTCAAGGGCTTTGAGGTGTGTTATAAGGCTATTTATTTGAAGATTTTCTGTTTTTTTTTTATGTGAGCACTCAGTGCTATAAATTTTCCTCTTAATACTGTCTTCAAAGTGTCCCAGAGGTTTTGATATGTTGTTTCTTTATTTTCATTTGTTCTAGAAATTTCTTGATTTCACCTCTTACATCTTCTATGACCCATTCTTCATTTAGAAGTGTGGTGTTCAGTCTCCACATGTTTATGTTGTTTCTCTGTGTCTTCTTAGAGTTGATTTCTAGTTTCATTCCATTATGGTCTGAAATGACACAGGGAAGTATGTAACATTTTTAAAATTTGCTAGTGCTCATTTTGTGTCCCAGAATGTGATCTATTTTGGAGAAGGCTCCATGAGCAGCTGAGAAAAATGTAAACTCTGCTGTAGTTGGGTAAAATATTCTATATGTGTCCAACAGGTCCATATGGTTAATGGTGTTCTTTAGTTCTGAGACATCTTTACTGACCCTTTGTCTGGAAGATCGGTCTAGTATTGTGAGAGGTGTGTTGAAGTCTCCCAGTATTATTGTGTTGGGATTTATGTGTGACTTCATGTCACAAAGAGTTTGATTAATGAAAGTAGCTGCCCCTATGTTTGGGGCATAGATGTTGATTATTGTTATTTCCTCTTGCTGGACTCTTCCTTTTACCAGTAAAATGTGACCCTCTTTGTCTCTTCTAATAAGTTTGGGTTTGAAGTCTAACTTGTCTGATATCATAGTTGCTACTCCTGCTTGTCTTCGAGTACCATTAGCATGGATTACCTTGCTCCAGCCCTTTACCTTGAGTTTGTTCCTATCTTTACTTGTAAGGTGTGTTTCTTGTAAGCAGCAGATGGATGGATTCTGGCTTTTAATCCATTTTGCCACTTTATGTCTTTTTATTGGGGAGTTGAGGCCATTTACATTCAGTGTGATTATAGAGAGATAATTTTTAATTCCCAACATGTTAAGATCTTATTTCTGTTTGTGATACTGTTTATTCTTCTTTTCTTAGTTGTCTGCTGGATGGGAATTCTTGTTTCTTTGGTTCTGGCGTGTATTACCAATTTCCTCTTTGCAGTTAATCTCCTTGAGTATTTTCTCTAGCGCTGGTTTTGAAGACATAAATTCCTTCAGTTGCTGTTTGTCACGGAAGCTTCTTATTTCCCCATCTAATTTGATGGATAGTTTTGCTGGGTAGGAAATTTTTGGCTGGAAGTTGTTTTCTTTCAGAGTTTGGAATATGTTACTCCATGCCCTTCTGGCTTTCATGACTTGGTTTGGGAAGTCTGGAGTGATTCTAATTGGTTTGCCTCTGTATGTCACGTGGCCTTTTGTTTTTGTTGCCTTTAAGATTCTCTCCTTGGCTTCCACATTAGTCTTTTTGACAATTATGTGGTGTGGGGATCCTCTTCTCTGATCGTGTCTAAAGGGAGTTCTATAAGTTTCCTGGACCTGTGTATCGACCTCTTGCTCTATGTTTGGAAAATTTTCTGCTATTACTTCCTTGAAGAGATTGTTGATCCCTTTGATTTCACCTTCTTTTCCCTCCTCTATTCCAATTATTCTTAGATTAGCTCTCTTAAAATGGGCCCATATTTCTTCAATGTCAGATTCCTGCTCTCGGGTTTTTTTTTTTTTCTAAATTAGAAACTATGCGTTCATTTTTAGGATGATCATCTTCAAGAAGCAAGATTCTATTCTCCATGTGGTCTAATCTGTTGTTTATACTTTGAATTGAGGACTTTACTTCATTAATTGCATCCTTTATCTCTTTTTGACTCTCTCTAAATTCTTTTCAAAAGTCCTCTATTATTTCTAAAGTTATTTTCCTAATTTGATCTTCTAGAGGTCTTTGGATTTCTGTGTTATCAGATTCTGATGTTGTGGGGTTGTTGGCATTCACTGCTCCATTGTTATTTCTCTTTCCCATGATTTTGGAAGTTTGTGCCTTCTCTGTGTTCTTCCCTGAGTCACTACGAGTTCACTTAAGATGCTCTGGATCTTGAGTCTGTGGTATCTCAGTCACCACTACTCCTTTACTGGGTTGTATCACAAGGTCTCAGACCCAGGGAGTCAATCAAGGCTGTTTAGACCGTGGGGGGTGCCAAGTTGGGCGTTCTCCAGCAGGGAGTTGTGACTATGGTATGATATCTCTGCCACTGCCACTCCCCCACTGGGCTGCACTGCTAAAATCTCCGACCCAGGGAGCCTATCTGCGCAAGTCCCTGGGAGTGCAGTACTGGGATTTCTCCCCTAGGGGCCGCAATTTGACTCACGGTTGTTGAGTGCGCTGATGGAGCTGTAGTGAACTCGGTGGATTCACTGCTGCCGCCACTGGCAATATGGCACCACTGCCACGCCCTCGACCGTGATGCGGCATAATTCTTCTCTGGTTTTGAGCTCTGCTCTGAGTCCTTGCCAGTTGTGCTGTGCCCGGCCCTTGGGAGCTTTAGATGTTCCCTGCACCAACAAAACTGCTGACTGCCACCTGGCTGTTCAGCACCTGCTCACCTTGGCTCGCTGTTCACCCCTCCTCTCAGGCGCCTGGTGGCTGGTTGAGTGGATTGGTCTAGGGCAGTCTGGTGAACTCGCCGCTGCCGCCAGCAGTAAGACGCTGCTTCTGCATCCTAGGCCGCGAGGCCAGAGTACCTCCTCTCTGGATTTGAGCTCTGTTTTGAGTCTCCCTCCTCTCTGGAGCCTGGTGCTGCTAGGGGAGATGTAGGCCACGCCACTCTGGCCGCTCTGCACCGCGGCTCTGTCTGCTCTGCAGTACGGCTCTGGCCGCTCCAGCTGCTCTGGCCACTCTGCACCGCGGCTCTGGCTGCTCTGCACTGCGGGTCTGGCCACTCCGGCCGCTCCGCGCCGCGGCTCCGGCCACTCCGCGCTGAGCCTCTGGCTGCTCCGGCTGTTCTGGCCGCTTCGCGCCAGGGCTCCGACTGCTCTGCACTGCGGCTCTGGCTGTTCCGGCTGCTCCGGCCGCTCCGCACCACAGCGGGCGTGGCACTTCGGGCTGGTTTTTTTCTGGTGTCTTGTTTTTCCAGCCCTTTTTCTCTGTCCCTTGTATTTACCATTTTTATTTCTTTGCTGGTGGTGTTTTCTGGCTCTGAAAGGCGCTGGTTTTGTGGTAATAGAGTTCAATTGTTAGCAGGACTTATAAGTGCCACTTTCCTCCATAGCCATCTTCCCGGAAGTCCCAATTTTTCAATTTTGAAAGAGGATCTTGATAAGCTATTACCTTCATTTAATTTTTGTTTACATTAATGCCATACAGTTTATTTATTTTTTATTAAGACATAATATTTATTTATCTTTATGGTGTACATATGGTGATATGTATATAATGTTTAATAATCAAATCAGGGTAATAAGCATTTCCATCTCTTCAAACATAATCATTTTTATATAATAGGAATTTTGTATTCTCTTAGTCATTTTGAAATATTTCATAGATTATGCTAAGCAGTAGTTATTTCTTTATTATTATTATTATTATTATTATTAATTATTATTATATACTAAGAATTGAACCTAGAGAAATTGTACCTCTAAGCTATAGCCTCAGAACTTTTTCAGTTTTTAAATTTTGAAACCCTAAGTTGCTGAGGGTCACACCAAGTTTCAGAGGCTGAACTCAAACCTGCAATTCTTATATCTCAGTCTTCCAAGTACTGGGATTATAGGTTTGTGCCACTGTGCCTGGCTGTCATTCCTCCTCTTATCTGTGTTTTGGTGCCCCTTACTGAACCTTGTTTCTTCTACCTAGTCCCTACCCTTCCTAGTCTTTTGTGACCACTGTTACATTCTATTCTTTGAGGTCAAATCATCATATATTTTATTTTATTTTTTGCAGTACTGTGGATGGAACCCAGGATCATTCTACCTCTGAGCTACACCCCCAGACCTATTTTTTATTCTTTATTTTGAAACAGGGTCTCACTGAGTTGTAAAAGGCCTCACTAAGTAGTTAAGGCTGGCTTTGAACAATCCTCTTGTCTCAGCCTTCCAAATGCTGGGATTCCAAGCCTGTGCCACCACACCCAGTTTATCATATATTTTAATTACATAAATAGTTTAAACTATATAGAACACTACTATGATTTTTATGTGTTAATGTTCATAATGCTTCCTTGACATAGCCATCCTCATTATGTTGTTTTTATAGAAATAAGTGATGAGCTTGCACATTTTTGGATGAAATGAAACCTAGAGATCATTCAAGAATGTTTTACTGATTTTTAAAAAAAATTTCCATGAAAAATAATTACCACAGAAGTTTCAGCCCTCATCTGTGAAGTTGATTTCATGTTCATATGTCCTGAAAAATGTGAATCTCTCTTTGTGGGTCCACATAACACAGGATTTTGTTTACAACTGGATATCTGTTTCAAAAGTGGTGGTTTTGAGGTCTCTTATTTGCCAAGTATAGAAGAATATTCTGTAATCCCAGTACTGAGGAAGATCCAAGGCAGGTTAGAGGCCAGCCTCAGCAACTTAGCAAGACCCCATTCCAAAATTAAAAAACTGCTGGGCGTAGTGGCACACACTTGTAATCCTCGCACTTGGGAGGCAGAGACAGGAGGATTGCACAGGTTCGAAGCCAGCCGCACTGGCTTACGAGACCATATTTCCAAATAAAAATATAAAAAATAGGTCTAGAAGTGTAGCCTGGAAGTAGAAGGGGCTTCCAGGAACCCCAGTACCACCAATAAATAAATAAATAAATAAATAAATAAATAAATAAATAAATAAAAGGGCTGGGAGTGCAGTTTGGATGTAGAATACCCCTGAGTTCAGTCCCCAGTACAAAACAAAATAACAAGAACAAATAGCCCTCCCCCACACACACTTCTTTTAAGGCTTTGCTATGGCTTGTCATGCTGAAATCTGCTTATTTTCAAGAGCAGTCTATTATACATCAAAGATTCCTTGTGTTTTGCTTTGATGGAACATGTTTGGTTGTCCTTCCATATTTCTACAATGTGGTGGCCTGGCCCCCACCAGAGGCTGCACCATGATCTTGGGCTGTCCAGCCTCCAGAACCATGAACCCAGATAAACTTACTTTCTTTAGAGATTTCTTTATAAATATTGCTCTCAGAAATATAGCTACAGAAAATAAATAACAATGGAAAGTGGACTAACATAGGCTGATTATAACTCCATTACAGTATCTGATTTTGTTTTTTTAAAACAAAAAGAAAATTACATACTGCACTTGTCATATGAAGTTGACAAGTGTTGTGTGTTCTACTTATTGGAATAATGTGTACCTTACATTTCTCTTTTTAATTTATTTTTTTTACATTTTTAATCGTTTTTTATATTTTTATTAGTGCATTGTAATCATACATCACATTGGAATACAAGACTTGAGAGGATATACAAGCACACATTATCCAATTAGCCCTCATTCAATCCCCATCCCATTCCTGCCCCCTCCTTCGATCTCATGCTTGATTGGTGATTATCTTTGATACATTTGTTTACATACCTCCTGACTTTTAAAGAGGTTCCATGCTCCCCATTCTATCCCCTCTGATTGGTCACCTTAATTGCTTCGCTATAGGGCCCTTTCTATAACTCAACCTCCTCCTGTTACCCCTTTCCTCCTAGTTTTTGCTAATTAGGGAAGCATCTGGTTTTTATTTTCTGTGATATTTCTCTGTGCATGCCGCATTGCAAGTTCTGATCCCACTCTTTTTTTTTTTTTTTGGTGGTACTGGGGTTCCTGGAAGCCCTTCTACCTCCGGGCTACACTCCCAGACCTATTTTATATTATATTTTTGGAAACAGGGTCTCTTAAGCCAGCGTGGACCTGCACGATCCTCCTGTCTCCTCCTCCCAAGTGTGGGGATTACAAGTGTGCGCCACCACGCCCAGCTCGATCCCAATCTTGATGGCCCAGTAGTGGCCTGGCCACCCAGAGACTCTGATCCCGACCTCGCTGGCTCCAGCACCGGCCTTGCCTCACGACAGGCTCCGATCCTAGCCTCGCTGGCCGCAGCACCGGCCCTGCCTCACAGCAGGCTCCAATCCCAGCTTTGCTGTTCCCGTCACTGGCCTCACCCCTTGGCAGGCTCCGATCCGAGCACCCTCTTCACTTAGCAGGTTGTCCCACGTTCCCGAGGGTGCATGGTGGTAGTATTCTGCCTCTGGAGTTATTTCTTCAAAAGTTCCAGGTGTAATGCCTCAGATCTCTGCCTTCCCTGAGTACTGGCCACTGCCATTGCCACTGACTCCACCATTTCAAATCTTTCCCAAACTCTTTTTCCACTCTGCATGTTGTCCAGTGTTCCTAAGAATGCGCGACAGTAGCATTCGACATTTGGGGTAATTCTCCAGAAGATAAGGTTGGTAGGATCAGATTTCTGCCTCTCCCAAATACAAATGTTCACCGCTGTCGTGGCAACTGCTTCCAACACCACCTTCCTCCTAGGTCTCTGCTAAACTCTCTCCTTACAGGTGATGTACAGGATTCTTAAGGATATAGAGAAGAAGCAGTCCTCCTTTGCGGGGAATTTCCCCAAAAGTTCCAGTTCAGTTGAATAAGTTTTGTCTGCATCTCCAGTATCCTGGCAGCTGCCGCGGCCATCTTGACCCCTCTCTGATATTTTTCTTTTCTTTTTTGTTTTTCTTTTTCTTTTCCTTATTTTTAAATAAAAGAAGACAGTATGTGTGGTTTGAGGAGGTTGTGGGATCAGGCACTCAATAGCACTGCAGCCCGGCCCCGGTTCTTCCGGGGGTCCGGCGTGCCCTGCGCGACCCCTGCCCAGCGCCCTGGGTCCTGCGGCCCAGGCCCTAGTTCTTCCAGGGGTCTGGCGTGCCTCGCGTGACCCCTGCCCGGGGCCCAGGGTCCTGCGGCATGGGCCCTGGTTCTTCCCTGTACCTTACATTTCCAAGAAAGATACACATAGATCTTGAAGGTATATTCTTTAGAAAAATTACTAAACATTATCATGATAACTTTTTTTTTTTTTGGTGGTACTGGGGTTCCTGGAAGCCCGTCTATCTCTGGGCTACACTCCCAGACCTATTTTATTTTTGGAAACAGGGTCTCCTAAGCCAGCGCGGTTGGCTTCGAACCTGCGTGATCCTCCTGTCTCTGCCTCCCAAGTGCAGGGATTACAAGCGTGCACCACCACGCCTGGCCATGATAACTTCTTTTTATCACCAATGGAAAGGAAATTTGTGATAGGAATATTAAGGAGATTTCAGATTCATAAAGGAAATTTGACAAAAAATCTCTTATGGTGTGATTATAGATATTTTATGCCTTTGGGTTTTTTTTTGCTACTTTTGTATTTTATGCTTTTAGAATAAAGATAGATTAATATTTTTATACCTTACAAGCTAATAAAATAATATAAAAGTACACAGCACACTACTACATCTAAGTGAAGATAGATTTGTCACTGTAAAAGGGGTTAAGGAGGTCTCTCCAGAGGCAGGAGAGACCTATACTTGGACCTTCCAGTCTCTTCACATGCCACAGAAAAGAATTCAAAGACATTTCAGGTTTTAGGAAAGAGAGGAAGGGCTTTATTAGAAAACAAAAGATAAGCTGAGAGTGATGGTGCATGCTTATAATCCTAATATTTGGGAGGATGAGACAGGAGGATCACAGATTCAAAGCCAGCCTCAGCAACTTAGCAAGGCTCTTAGCAACCTAGTGAGACCCTGTTCCCAAATAGGGCTGGGGATGTAATTTCGAGGTAGAATGCCTCTGTGTTTGATCCCCAAACAAAAAATAAATAAATAAATAAATAAATAAATAAATAAATAAATAAATAAAATACTCATGCTCAGAATAGAAAGCGGGCTATCTTGAGAGCGAGATACTCAGCCAGGCTTAAATTCTGAGTTTTCATTGGAGTACATAATTAGGTGGAATATGTATGAGCCATAGAGGCTGGATTGTCTTTGTGATTGAAAAATATTGAGCAAGATCATGTTTTCCTATTAGGGAATCCAGTCTGGCATGTAGGTTTGAGCTTATCTCAATGTCTCCAGAGGTGGGTGGTCAATTGGGTGACCTGGTTAAGGCTCAACATCCAAACAAATGTTAGTCTCTAGCTTTACCAGGTTTATGGTCTCTCGCTCTTAGTTTGCTGCATTCCAGGAAACTTATAGGGAGCTTAAAAGTTATAAAGTAATTTATGGGCTGTTCAGTGCACTCACACATCGTGGTTTCTTTATGTCCCTGGCTCTTTTGTGCGGCTCACAGCTCAAGAGCTATCCATAAGCCACCTGCTCCACCTTCCAGCAGGGACATTTCTCCTTTAGAGATTCAGTTTTCTGTTACTATTCTCACATTTCTATCTCAACTTGGTTACCTAGAATATTAGAATTAAAGCTGTTTTTAAAAATGGAGAATGTTTAGTTTTATTTCCAGTCACAACATTACTGGGAATTTTTGCTTGGTTATGTGATATGAAGTTAAAACAAAAGTTAGACTTTGTGTTCATATGGGATACATAATAAAAATGCTGACAGAAAAAAGTAACACTTATCTTTCAAATACCAAAGGTTTGTCTCAATTTTTTGTATTGCTAACTTTTATTTTTAACACAATGTGCTCACAGAATGCCAGGTGTGGTGATACACACTTGTAGTCCCAGTACTTGGGAGACTGAGTCAGGAGAATTGCAGGTTTGTGGCCAGCCTCAGTTATTTAGTGAGGTCCTCTGGAATTTAGTGAGACCCTGTTTCAAAATAAATGAAAAATAGGGCTGGGGATGTATCTCAGAGGTAGAATGCCCTGTACTGAAGGGGTGGGGGGAGAATACACTCACAGAAAAGCCAGAACCACAGCTGGGCATGGTGGCAGGTGCTTGTAATCTTAACATTTGAGAGGCTGAGAAAGGAGGATCACAGTTTATGGACAGCTTCAGACTACTTAGTGAGGCCCTTTGCAACTCAGTGAGACCCTGTTTCAAAGTAAAGAGTTAAAAATAGGGGTGGAGGTTGCCGGTCATGGTGGCGCACACTTGTAATCCCTGCCCTTGGAAGGCAGAGACAGGAGGATTGCGCAGGTTTGAAGCCAGCCTCGCTGGCTTAAGAGACCCTGTTTCCAAATAAAGATATAAAAAATAGGTCTGGCATTGTATCCTGGAGGTAGAAGGGTTTACAGGAACTCCAGTACCACCATAAAAAGGGGGGGGGAACTTGAGGTGTAGCTCAGAGGTGAATGCCCTGGGTTTCATCCCCAGTACCACCCCCCACACAAAGTCAGAACCACTTTTGGCAACTTAATGATCAGATAATATCTGATATTTGTTGAGCACTTACTGTATGCCAATAAATTATATACATTATCTCAGTTCTTAAAATAATCTTCTGGGGCAGATACTATTATTCTCATTTCCTATAAAGGAAATTAAGTCTTGAAAAAATTTGCTTAAGACTGAAAGCAATAGTCAGTGGAAAATTAAGACTTTACTAACTAGGTCTGTCTGCCAGGAAAGTTCAAAGTTGAGGATTTCTCTTTCTTTCTTTCTTTCTTTCTTTCTTTCTTTCTTTCTTTCTTTCTTTCATCTATCTATCATCTATCTATCTATCTATCTGTGCTGGGACATGAACATGGGGACTTGTGCACCCAGGCAAACACTCTACCCTGAACTATGTCACTAGCACATTTGAGGCTTTAAACAACTATGCTGCATTTCCAGAGAAATAATTAAACTGGTTTGTGACTTTTCATTTTCCTCAAATGTAGTCTATTCCTAAAAGAAGTTACTATAGTTTTTCACACAAATTATATGGGGTAAATTCTTGGATAAACCTTTTGGGTTAAACTGAACTTTAAATTGATTAATGACTATTTTTTTATTTTTTGTGGCAATTATTTATTATTATTTTTTTTTTGTAATCATACATCACTTTGGAATACAAGACTTGAGAGGATATACAAGCACATATCATCCAATAAGCCCTCATCCAATCCCCATCCCATTCTCTCCCCCTCCCTCGATCCCATGTTTAATCGGTGATTATCTTTGATATAAATGTTTATTCACCTCATGAGTTTTAAAGAGATTCCATCCTCCTCCATCCCCTCCCCTCTGATTGTTCACCTTAGTTGCTTCACTACAGGGCCCTTTCTACTACTCGACCTCCTCCTGTTACCCCTTTCCACCTTGTTCTTACTAATTAGGGGAAGCATCTGGATTTTATGTTCTGTGCTATTTCTCTTTGCATGCTGCATTGCAAGTTCTGATCCCACTCTTGATGGCCCCAGTAAGTGGCCTGGCCACCCGGAGGACTCTCATCCCGACCTCACTGGCTCCAGCACCAGCCTTGCCTCATGGGAGGCCCTGATCCTGGCCTTGCTGCCCCCCCCCACCGAACTAACCCCTTGGCTGGATCCTCTCCCGGCCTCAGAGGCTCCAGCACTGGCCTAGCCTCCCGACAAGCTCAAATCCCGGCTTTGCTGACCCTGGCACCAGCCTAACCCCTTAGCAGGCTCCTATCCTGGTCTCGCAAGTCCCAGCTCCATTCTTGCCTTACCACAGTTTCTGATCCTGGCCTCACTGGCCCTGGCACCAGCCTTACTCCTCAGCAGAGTCCAATCCCAGCCTCGTAAGTCCCAGCACTGGTCTTGCCTCATGGCAGGCTCCGATCCCAACCTTGCTGGCCCGGCACCAGCCTAACCCCTTGGCTGGCACTGTTCCCTGCCTTGGAGGCCTCAGTAGCGGCCTTGCCTCATGGCAGGCTCTGGTCCCGGCCTCGTTGGCCCTGGCACTGACCTCACCCCTCGGCAGGCTCTGATCTTGGCCACGGAGGCCCCAGCACTGGCCATTCCTAAAGGCAGGCTCCAATCCCTACCTCTCTGGCCCCAGCACCAGCCTTGCCTCAAAGCAGGCTCCAATTCTGGCCTCAATGGCTCCGGCACTGGCCTAATCCCTCGGCAGATTCCGATCCCAGCCTCGGAGGCCTAGCACCGGCCTTGCCTCACAGCAGGCTCTGATCCCGACCTCGCTGGCTCCGGCACTGGCCTAATGCATCAGCTGGCTCTGATCCTGACCTCGGATGCCCCAGCACCGGGCCTTACCTCATGGTAGGCTCTGATCCCGGCCTCATTAGCCCTGGCTCTGGCCTAACCCCTCCGCAGGCTTCGCTCCTTGGAGGCCTCCATAGTGGCCTTGCCTCACAGCAGGCTCTGATCCCGGCCTCGCTGGCCCCTGGCACCGGCCTCACCCCTCGGCAGGTTCTGATCCAAGCACCCTCTTCACCTAGCAGGTTGTCCCACATTCCCAAGGGTGCATGGTAGTAGTATTCTGCCTCTGAGGTAATTTCTTCAAAAGTTCCAGGGGTATTACGTCAGATCTCTGCCTCCCCTGAGTACTTGCCACTGCCAATGCAACTGCCTCCACCATTTCTAATCTTTCCCAAGGTCTTTTCCCATACCACATAATGTCCAGTGTTCCTAAGCATGTGCAACAGTAGCATTCGACCTTTGGGGTAATTTCTTCAGAGGATCAGGGTGGGTTGGATCAGATGTCTGCCTCTCCTAAATCCAAGTTTCCACCACCATCATGGCCACTGCTGCCACTGCTGCTGCCACCGCCTTCCTCCTAGGTCTCCGCTAGACTCTCTCCTTACAGGTGATGTCCCAGATTCTTAATGATGTAGAAAAGCAGCAGTCCTCCTTCGCGGAGAATTTTCCAAATGTTCCAGCTCAGATGGATATGTTTTGTCTGCATCTCCAATATTCTAGCTGCTGCTGGGGCCATCTTAACCCCTCTTGAATATTTTTCTTTTTTCATTTCACTTAAAAAAAAAAACCAATAAGAGAAGAGAGTATGTGTGGTTTGGGGAGGATGTAGGATCAGGCACTCAGTAGCGATGAAAAAATTTTTTTCCTTCTGGGTGGGAGGGGGTCTCCTAAGGGTGCCCGGCCTATGCCTGCCCACCCACCCAGGGTTGGGGCCATGTGGCCCGGACCTCTGGGGCTTTCCAGGTGTGTGGGGGTTGCCTAAGGGTGCCCTGCTCACGCCCACCCACCCACCCGGGGTCGGGGCCATGAGGCCTGGACCTCCGGGGCCTTCCGGGTGGGGGGTCACCAAGGGTGCCCTACCCGTGCCCACCCACCCACCCAGGGTTTGGGGCCATGCGGCCCTGATCTCTGGGCCTTCCAGGTGTGGGGGTCACCTAAGGGAGCCCCTCCCATGCCTGCCCACCCTCCCGGGGTCGGGGCCATGCAGCCCGGACCTCCGGGGCCTTCCAGCTGGTGGGGGGTCACCTAAGGGAGCCCTGCCCATGCCTGCCCACCCTCCCAGGGTTGGGACCATGTGGCCTGGACCTCCAGAGCATTCCCGATTAATGACTATTTAGATTATCAATAGTTGGTTTATAGAGTTTTCTTTATTTGAACACCTGTTTTGAATGGTGAGTGTGTAATGAATAATAAGCTCATTTTGCTACTTATCACTAGTAAATACTATTGAATCTATTTGTTTCTTTATATTTTAAATGTGTTGGACTTCTGGAAAGATGTTGACCGAGAAAAGCAGTTTTTATGAGTCCTGGTGATACTAGATCTCCATTGTCACAAAACAGGACTTTACATAGCCAGAAAACACTATCAGTAGAGGAATAAAAACAATAAATACAAGGGACAGAGGTAAAACAAAGACTACAAGAACAACCAGAGAGCAGAAAAGAAACCTGCCCACCTTGTGGCAGTGGGCGCCATGTCAGCGTCATCCTGAGCAAAGACTGGCTAAAACTTCCAGTGGTCAATCCCATCTTGCCCTCCAGGGATTCAGAGTGGAGCTAAAAACAAGAAAAGAAATATGCCAGCCTCATGGCTGAGGGCGCTGCAGCAGCACCATCTTGCCAGTGGTGGCCAAGTTTACCATCCTTGCCAGAGATATAGACAGCACACACCAAAATAGTAAGTGAAACTGTGGCTCCTGCAGGAAAAATCCCAGTGCTATGCCCCCAGGGACTTGCACAGCTTTGATAAACTCCTGGGGTCTGAGATATTGCAGTTCAACCCAGTGAAGGAGTAGTTGGGGCAGAGATTATCACACCCTAGTTGCAGTTCCCCATAGGAAAACTCCCAGCCTGGCACCCCCAGGGTCTCGTGTAGCTGCAACTAATTCCCTGGGTCTGAGACTTTGCAATACAATCCAGTGAAGGAGTAGTGGCAGCTGAGATTACCACACCCTCCAGAGCTTCAGAGCACCCTAAGTGAAGTCGTGGTGACCCAGAGAAGATGGGAGTGGATTCTGCTGATTCTGCTATTGATCATATCAGAAGCTCAGACAGACTCAGGCTCTGATCAGTGGAAAGTGTTGGGGGAGTCCTATGCTTAACACTAAACCCAATGAGTAGGATCTCCGGGAACACCACAAACCACCCACTTGTGGTGAACAGGGAGAAGTGAGACTAGCCTAGTCCTAGCTGTGGAGAACAGACTCCTACACTGAGTTTGGTCTCAGAGGCATATGCTACCAACAGAGGGAGGGAGAGACCTAGACTCCAAATCTGTGTAAAGTGTAGATGATGACCTTTGCTCAATATTAAATCCAGCCCCATTGATACTGACCACCTCTATAGACTGAGAAGACTCAGAGAACCAGACTTACAGAGGGAAAGGTGCCAGTGGCACCCAGTATCTACACAGAGGGAGACTGCAGAGGATCTATCTGATAAATATTCATTTATTTGTAAAGTCTCATTAATTCATTGTTGGGGTTGTTTTGGGGTTTTTTTTATGTGTGATAGTATATGTCTGGCTGTTTTTGTTTTGTTTTTTATATTTGTTTGTTTCCTTTTTTGTTTGTTTTGTTTTTTAACCCTCTTCCCAAACCCTCTCTCAAGCTTCTTCCTTGTACATACCTACTCTCTCTTCTTTATACCTTTTCTATCTTTTTTCTTCTTTTTATCGCTCCCTTGTCTTGTCTTAAATCCACTTCATATCACTATACCAGAAACTCTACATTGGTTACTTTTAGAATACTACTACAATTTTACTATCTCTAACCTCTAGTATATACTACTTTACCAAAATAATATTCTCATACTATTCGATGCTATCTGATACCTTACCCTATTCTTCCATTTACTCCTTCACTTTCCTCCTTACTCAACCTTCACTGTTGAATATAATACAACTTGCCCTTGGATATACCAGCTGACACCTAGAGACTAAGAGAAATCTATCAAAAGCAACAGGTACAAACTTCTGAAATCATGGAAGGAGGAACAACAATGGATCAATGAGCTCCCACAACCCCAAAATAACAGAACCTGATAACACAGAAATGCAGAGATCTCCAATAGATCAAATCAGGAATGTAACTGTAGAAATAATACAGGATTTAAAAAAAGAATTTAGAGAGAGTCTGAAAGAAATAAAGGATACAGTCATTGAAGTAAATGCATTAATTCAAATTATAAACAATCAATTAGACCACATGGAGAATAGAATCTCACTCCTAGAAGATGATCACTCCAAAAATGAAAGCATAGTTTATAACTTAGAAAAAACAATTTGACAGCAGAAATTGGACTTTGAAGAAATATGGGCCCATCTTAAGAGAGTTAACCTAAGAATAATTAGCATAGAGGAAGGAAAAAAAGGTGAAACCATACATACATTGTTTGCTTTAAGATAACCTTGTAATATCCGAAATAGCTAACTTGTTAATGTAATTCATAGAAGCTTTATCTATAAAAGTCTGATTTCTTTCTCAATAAAACATGCAGCTATACACAATACTCTGTATTCCCTGTGTTCTGTGTTCAGCGCGGCTCTACCCTTGGGTCTCCAGTGCACTAGACACTGACAGGTGGCACCTGAACAGGTACCTGAGAAAAGTGTTAGGAGATCCGGAGGTAATTAAATATTATTACAGGGTGATGGGACAAGCTAAAGCTACTCCTTATGTTTCTATCCTACAATAACTTCTTAAATCTCATGGAGCTTGAGTTTCTACTTCTGATCTTGAAATGTGTATAGAAGTGATAGAAAATTATAACCCCTGGTTTCCAGAAGAAGGGATGTTAGACATAGAAACCTGGGAAAGAATTAAAGTTAACATAGAAAATGCTGTTAGGCAAGGGGAACATATACCTATTTGATTTTGGTCTATCTGGTCTTTAGTATATACTTTGTTCAAAGCTATGTTTGATGAGATAAAAATATATCATTGGAAAAAGGAGGCTACTCCATCTGTACAAAATTTACAATTAGAGGAAGGAGTTAAAGGAGATATTTTAAGGGATCATGTTAAGATTATTCATGAGAGTTCCAGGAAGATGGCGACGGAGAAAAGCGGGGCTTATGAGTTCTGCTAACAATCGATCTCTAAAACCGCAAAATCAGCACCTTTCATAGCCAGGAAAAACCATCAGCAGAGAAACAAAAACTGTAAATACAAGGGACAGAGAAAAAGAGGGCTGGTAAAATAGGACACCAGAAAGAAACCAGCCCGCAGTGCTGTGGCCAGAGCCGCGGTGCGGAGCTGCATGGATGCCATCTTTCCTCACAGCACCAGGCTCCAGAGAGGAGGGGGACTCAGAATGGAGCTCAGAACCTAACAGGAGGTATGCTGGCCTCACGGCCGAGGACGCAGCATCAGCACCTTACTGCTGGCGGCAGCGGTGAGTTCACCAGACTGCTTCAGACCAACGTACTCAACAACCCACCAGGCTCCAGAGAGGAGGGGAGGACACCGAGCTGAGCACACCCTGCAGGGACTCAGAGTGGAGCTCAAGACCAGAGAAGAAATACTCCAGCCTCACAGCCGAGGTCATGACAGCGGTGTCATATTGACAGTAGCAGCAGCAGCGAATTCACCGAGTCCACTACAGCTCCATCAGAGCACTCAACAAATGTGAGTCAAATTGTGGCCCCAGAGGAGAAATCCCAGTACTGCATTCCCAGGGACTTCTGCACATATGCTTCCTGGGTCTTAGATTTTTGCAGTCCAACCCAGTGGGGGAGTGGTGGTGGCAGAGGTATCACACCATAGTCACAACTCCCTGCGGGAGAATGCCGAGCCTGGCACCCACCCCCATGGTCTGAGGCAGCCTCCATTGACTCCCTGGGTTTGAGACTTTATGATACAACCCAGTAAAGGAGTAGTGGTGACTGAGATACCACAGACTCAAGATCCAGAGCACCCTAAGTGAAGTCATAGTGAACCAGGGAAGAACCCAGAGAAAGCACAAACTTCCGAAACCATGGGAAAGAGGAATAACAGTAGAGCAATAAATGCCCACAACCCCACAACATTAGAACCTGATAACACAGAAATTCAGAGATCCCTAGAAGATCAAATCAGGAAAATAACTGTAGAAATAATAGAGGACTTTCAAAAAGAATTCAGAGAGAGTCAAAAAGAGATAAAGGATGCAATCATTGAAATAAAGGCCTCAATTCAAAGTATAAACAACAGATTAGACCACATGGAGAATAGAATCTCGCTTCTAGAAGATGATTACTCCAAAAATGAATGCATAGCTTCTAATTTAGAAAAAAAAATCTGACAGCAGGAATCTGACATTGAAGAAATATGGGCCCATTTTAAGAGAGCTAACCTAAGAATAATTGGAATAGAGGAGGGAAAAGAAGGAAAAACCAAAGGGATCAATAATCTCTTCAAGGAAGTAATAGCAGAAAATATTCCAAACATAGAGCAAGAGGTCAATATACAGGTCCAGAAAACTTATAGAACTCCCTTTAGACAGGATCAGAGAAGAGGATCCCCACGCCACATAATTGTCAAAATGACTAATGTGGAAGCCAAGGAGAGAATCTTAAAGGCAACAAAAAGAAAAGGCCAAGTGATATTCAGAGGCAAACCAATTAGAATCAATCCAGACTTCCCAAACCAAGTCATGAAAGCCAGAAGGGCATGGAGTAACATATTCCAAACTCTGAAAGAAAACAACTTCTAGCCAAAAATTTCCTACCCAGCAAAACTTTCTATCAAATTAGATGAGGAAATAAGAAGCTTCCATGACAAACAGAAACTGAAGGAATTTATGTCTTCAAAACCAGTACTAGAGAAAATACTCAAAGAGATTAACTGCAAAGAAGAAATAGGTAATATACGCCAGAAGCAAAGAAACAAGATTTCCCATCCAGCAGACAACTAAGCAAAGAAGAATAAACAGTATCTCAAACAGAAATAAAATCTTAACATGTTAGAAATTAAAAATTAACTCTATAATCACACTGAATGCAAATGGCCTCAACTCCCCAATAAAAAGACATAAAGTGGCATAATGGATTAAAAACCAGAATCCATCCATCTGCTGCTTACAAGAAACACACCTTACAAGTAAAGATAGGAACAAACTCAAGGTAAAGAGCTGGAGCAAGGTAATCCATGCTAATGGAACTTGAAGAGAAGCAGGAGTATGATATGAGACAAGTTAGACTTCAAATCCAAACTTATTAGAAGAGACAAAGAAGGTCATATTTTAGTGGTAAAAGGAATAATCCAGCAAGAGGAAATAAAAATTATCAACATCTATGTCCCAAACATAGGTGCAGCTACTTTCATAAATCAAACTCTTTGTGACATGAAGTCACACATAAATCCCAACACAATAATACTGGGAGACTTCAACACACCTCTCAACACTAGACCGATCTTCCAGACAAAGGGTCAGTAAAGATGCCTCATAACTAAAGAATACCATTTACCAAATGGACCTGTCGGACACATATAGAATATTTCACCCAACTACAGCAGAGTTTACATTTTTCTCAGCTGCTCACGGAACCTTCTCCAAAATAGATCACATCCTGGCACACAAAATGAGCACTAGCAAATTTAAAAAATGTTACATACTTCCCTGTGTCATTTCAGGCCATAATGGAATGAAACTAGAAATCAATTATAAGAAGACCCAGAGAAACAACATAAACATGTGGAGACTGAACACCACACTTCTGAATGAAGAATGGGTCATAGAAGATGTAAGAGGTGAAATCAGAAATTTCTAGAAACAAATGAAAATAAAGATACAACATATCAAAACCTCTGCGGCACTTTGAAGGCAGTATTGAGTAAAATTTATAGCTCACATAAGAAAAACAGAAAATCTTCAAATAAATAGCCTAACGACACACCTCAAAGCCCTTGAAAAGCAGGAACAATTGAACCCCAAAGCCAGCAGAAGACAGGAAATTCTTAAAATTAGAGCAGAAATTAATGAAATAGAGAATAAAAAAACAATACAGAAAATCAACAAAACCAAAAGCTGGTTTCTTGAAAAAATTAACAACATAGATAAACCACTAGCCAACCTAACTAAAAAAAGAGAGAATCAACCCAAATTATGAAGATAAGGGATGAAAAAGGAGAAATTACTACTGACAGTGTAGAAATCCAGAGGATTATCAGAGACTACTTTGAAAAACTATACTCCAACAAAATGGAAAATCTGGAGGAAATCGACAAATTCCTAGATAAATACAACCTTCCTAAACTGAGTCAAGAAGATATAGAACACTTAAACCAACCAATAACAATCAAAGAGAACGAAACAGCAATAAATAGCTTACCATCAAAGAAAAGCCCAGGACCAGATGGTTTCCCAAGTGAATTCTATAAAACCTTTATAGAAGAACTAATCCCAATACTACTCAAACTATTTCGGGAAATAGAAAAAACCAGGACTCTTCCAAATACATTCTATGAAGCCAACATCACACTAATACCCAAACCGAATAAAGACAGTTCAAGGAAGGAAAACTACAGGCCTATATCTCTGATGAACTTGGATGCAAAACTATTAAACAAAATACTAGCAACATGCATTCAAAAACACATCAAGAAAATTATTCACCATGACCAGGTAGGGTTCATCCCAGGGATGCAAGGCTGGTTCAATAAAAAAAAAACAATTCATGTAATTCATCATATAAACAGAATCAAAGACAAAAATCACATGATCATTTCAAGAGATGCTGAAAAAGCATTTGATAAAATTCAACATCCATTTATGATAAAAACACTGCAGAGAATTGGAATAGAAGAAACATCTCTCAACATTATTAAGGCAATCTACAATAAGCCAACCACCAACATCATATTAAATGCGGGAAAACTTCAAGAATTTTCCCTAAAAACCAGAACGAGACAAGGATGTCCATTATCACCACTTCTCTTCAATATAGTACTAGAGACTCTAGCCAGAGGAATAAGGCAAGAAAAGGAAATCAAGAGAGTACAAATAGGAAAAGAAGAACTCAAACTTTCACTATTTGCAGATGACATGATACTATATTTAGAAAACCCAACAAACTCAACCAAAAGGCTTATAGAACTAATCAACAAATTCAGCAAAGTATCTGGATACAAAATCAATCTTAAAAAAATCAGAAGATTTCCTGTACATTAACCATAAATCTACTGAAAAAGAAATTCAGAAAACACTTCCACTCAGGATCTCCCACACACAAAAAAAATACTTAGGAAGAAATTTGATCAAGGAGGTAAAAGATCTCTACAAAGAAAATTATAAAACACTGAAAAAAGAAATTGTAGAAGATCTTAGAAGATGAAAGATTCTTCCATGTTCATGGATTGGCAGAATAAATATCATTAAAATGGCCATCCTTTCAAAAGTGATCTACAGATTTAACACAATGCCCATTAAACCACCAAGATTATTTCTCACAGACATAGAAAAATCAGTTCTTAAATTCATCTGGAATAACAAAAAGCCCAGAATAGCCAAGGTAGTTCTCAGCAACAAAAACCACGCAGGAGGAATCACAATACCTGACTTTAAACTATACTACAAAGCCATTGTAATAAAAACAGCATTGTACTGGCAAAAAAAAACAGATACATAGACCAATGGAGTAGACCCAGAAACAATTCCACACACTTTCAGCCAATTGATTTTTGACAAAGGGGCCAAAAACATACACTGGAAAAAAGATAGCCTATTCAACAAATGGTGTTGGGAAAACTGGTTAACCATATGCAGAAAATTGGATGTTAATCCCACTTTTTCACCCTGCACAAAAGTCAACTCACGATGGATCAAAGACTTGTAAATCAAACCAGAGACCTTGAAGCTCCTTGAAGAGGGCATAGGTCCAACACGGCAACACATAGGCACAGATAAACACTTTCTCAACAAGACCCCAAAGGCACAACGAATTAAAAGGCAAATCAATACATGGGATTACATGAAACTGAAGAGCTTCTGTTCAGTAAAGGAAACTGTCAAGAACCTCAATCGAGAGCCAACAGAATGGGAGAAGATTTTTGCCACCTACCCCTCCAATAGAGGACTAATATCTAGAATATACAGAGAACTCAAGAAACTCAACACTAAGAAAACAAAGCATCCAATAACAAAATGGGCAAGTGAACTAAATAGACACTTCACAAAAGAAGAAATTCAAATGGCCAATAAATGCATGAAAAAATGCTCAACATCATTGGCAATCTGAGAGATGCAAATCAAAACTACCCTGAGATTTCACCTAACTCCAACTAGAATGGCCATCATTCAAAACACAAACAACAATAGATGCTGGCGAGGATGTGGAGAAGTGGGAACTCTAAAACATTGTTGCTGGGATTGCAAATTAGTGTAACCACTTTGGAAAACAGTATGGAGAATCCTCAGAAGAATGGGAACAAATCTACCATTTGATCCAGCAATACCACTGTTGGGTATCTACCCCAAAGAAAAGAAACCAAAGTACCAAACTAATGCATGTGTATCTATGTTCACAGCTGTACAATTCACCATAGCCAAACTATGGAACCAGCCAAGATGTTCATCAACAGATGAATGGATTACAAAACTGTGGAATATGTACAGAATGGAATTTTACTCAGCCATCAAAAAAACCCTCAATTACATAATTTTCAGGGAAATGGATGGACCTGGAGGACATTATGCTAAGTGAGATTAGTCACAAAAAAATAAGAAATCAGATGCTTTCCCTAATATGTGAGAGTTAGGGAGAAATGGGTCATAGGAGGAACTCTAGATGAAAAAGGAAATCCTATGGAGGAGCAAACAAGACAACCTAAAGGAGGAGAAAGGAGGGGGGAATAGGAAAATCTCTAAAGCTCACAATGTACTTAAACATATCAAAGTCAACTACTCAGCTGAGCAAGGGAGGGAGGGACGGGGAGGAAATGGGGTGGGAATTGGGTAGGGTTAAATCAGTGATGTGTACATGTCTGTACACACAAGTTCTTTTTACCCCAATATGATGTATGAATATAATGCTCCTATAAAAATTTTAAAAAAGATTATTCATGAATATGACACTCCTGAGGCTGTTATGACAAAAAAAGGAAGGCTTGGATAAAAAAATTGATTTTGAAAAAGAATTAAATATGTTAAAAACTCAAATACAGAAATTACAGTTAAAAAAAGAACAGTGACACAATATTAAAACAAAAGTAAAATCCATACAGCCTATTGCACCCCCATTAACTGCTTTTCCAGTAGAACATAGAATTAAAAAACCCCTCCATTCTATAGGTACAGGGTCTGAAAGTATAGATCTAGACAGTGATTTTAGCGATTCTACAGAGGATGATGATATGTTTGCTTTTCCTGTGATCCAACTGCCTCCTGTTAATGGAAACCTCAGCCCGGCTGGTACAAGGGACTAGAGGTGGATCTAATGGGTCACTTAAAAATGGCAGTAACGTTATATGTGCCACAATCTCATTATGTTAAGGAATTAATTACTAAATGGAGCTCCACAACATTATAATAATTGGGCACCTGAAGATTGGAAAACTTTATGTAGAGCTTTACTAAAGGAGCCAGAATACTTACAATGGCAAGTGTGGTTTCAAGATTTGTGTGCTGAAAGAGCTCATGCTAAACTTAAATAGCAATAATGCTGCCTTGAGAGCTATTATATTTCCCATGCTTACCAGTATAGGGCATTACGGTGACCCTAATGCTCAGGCCAATACTCCTTTTGAGATACATGATCAGTTGCGGGAAATTGCCTTAGATGCATGGGAAAGATTGTGACCTACTGGAGAAAATTATGGCTCCTGGACTAGAATACACCAAAAAATTTATGCTGATTTTTTGGCAATTGAGAGATCTGTGGTAGGGGAGAATGCTCAACAACAATTGTTATGAATGCTGGCCTATGAAAATGCAAATGGTGACTGTAGGTGGTCCATTTTGCCCATTAAGGATACAGGAATATTTATCAATATCTAAAAGTATACAAAGATAATATTCTGAATGTAAAAAGTTGCAATCATTCACGACTGTGTTAGCTAATAGTTTAAAAGGAATAAATTCCAACATAAAATGTTATGGATGTGGACAAATGGGTCATACAAAGAAAAACTGTAAAAGGATAAGTAAAAATCCCAATCGAGAACCAGGCATATGTCCAAAGTGTAAAAGAGGTAAACATTGTGCTAGAGAATATAGGTCCAAAACTGATGCTCAGGCAATGCCATTTCTAACAAAAGTCAAAATACATTTTCAGTTTCGGGAAACCCCTGGATGGGCTCCCTTGGGGCCCAGGACAAATGACTGAGGGCATCCCACAATTTTCTCCCTACAACATGCCACCAGGGCAAGTGCGGCTGTAGATTTGCTCACAGCTCAAGATGTTAAGATTCCTGCTGGGGCAGTCCCCACAAGAGTTAAAACAGGAATTTATCGTCCTCTTCCTCCTAATACTTTTGGTTTGATTATAGGACGCTCTAGCCTTACTAGTAAGGGATTAATGGTTTCAACTGGAGTAATAATAGATGCTGATTATACTGGAGAAATAAAAGTAATGATTACTTCTGTAATTGAGGTGGAGTTTAAAAGGGGAGACCGTATAGCACAATGTATATTATTACCATATATTCAAGTTGCCCCTAATGACAGACAAAAAACAGGAGGTTTTGGCAATACAGACATAAAAAAATGTATTTTGGGCATTAAATATTGGAAAACTACAACCTCAGAAAAAGTTTGGTTAGAACATATAAATATTCGAGGGCTTGTGGATACGGGATCAGACATTACCATTATTAAAAAATTATGTTGGAATGGTTTGTAAACTCATGGTATTGATGAGGCCAGTTGTAGCTACTCTGTTCCCTGAAGGAAAGGCCTGTTGTTTCTCTGTCCCAACAAATTCATCTGTAAAATTTCACAGGATAGATTGGCTGGGGGGGTACTGATTTTTGTGGTCTTGAAGGTTTTCTAGATGGAGAGAGAATATAACTGCTTTTTTGTGTGTTGGTTCTCTGCAATCACTGACTCAATGAGATCTAGTATCTTCTTTATTGGAGTTCATCTCCAAGGGCCACTGGATTCTTGCAGCCTCCAGCTCTAGTGTAGTTGGCCAGAATAGTTCCTGCTTCTGCTCTCTACTCACCAGATATGATGCATGGAGTTCTTTTCAGTCCTTTGTTCTTTGTGCTTCTTCTGACTCAATGCGTTTTAACTGTCTTTCTTCTCTTGAGTTCTGGCTATTTTTCTCTTTTTGTCAAGAAGCAGTCTCTGTTTGAATTCTGAGTTTCAGAGCAACAGAAATATGCTGTTTTCCTCTAATTCACATTCTTTAATTCTCTGTTTTAATATATATATATATATATATATATATATATATATATATATATTTTTTTTTTTTTTTTTTTTTTTTTTTTTTTGGTGGTACTAGGGGTGGAACCCAGGGGCTTTTTACCTCTGGTCTATACTTCCAGACCTATTTTATATTTTATTTGGAAACGGGGTCTCACTAAGTTGCTAAGAGCCTCACTAAGTAGCTGAGGCTGGCTTCAAACTTGTGCAATCCTCCTTTCTCAGCCTCGCAAGCATGGGGAGTACAATCATGTGCCACCATGCCAGGCTGTTTTAATTTTTTTTTATTTGGTGGAAAGGTATTGAGAATTGAAGCCTGGGGAATTCTTCCTCCATGCCACATCCGCTGCTATGTTTTTTGTTTTGACATGAGGTCTTACTAATTTGCTGAAGCTGGGTTCAAACCTGTAATCTTCCTGTCTCAGCCTTTCAAATACTGGGATTTGAGGTCTACACCACCATGTTCTGCTACTATAGCTGTTTTCTCTAGGCCCCACAGCCAGTAGCCCTCCACCAGTACTTCTTAAAGGCTCATTATCTCTTCTAGTCTCAGTGTACATTGTAAAACCAATGCTGCCCCTGAGAACTCAGGAAGAGAACAGCATGATCTCTATCTCTATGCCAAAGTACATTCCCTCCAAAACAAAGGACAGCATTTAGAAATGCGAATTACAAAAGCTGCTCTTCTGTGATACCATCCGGATCACAGTTACCCATCCCAGTGTCAAGCCCAAGAACAGTGTTCTACTTTCTCTTCCTCCCCCAGGGCAAATGACATTTATGCTGAAAGAAGGAGCTTAATGGCATAGGGACACATTACTTTGGGTTTTTTAAATTTTATATTTATTTTTAATTTTTAAAATTTTATTTTTATTGGTGCATTGTAATCATACATCACATTGGAATACAAGACTTGAGAGGATATACAAGCACACATCCAATTAGCCCTCATCCAATCCCGATCCCACTCCCTCCCCCTCCCTTGATCTCATGCTTGATTGGTGATTATCTTTGATACATTTGTTTACGTACCTCCTGAGTTTTAAAGAGGTTCCATCCTCCCCCATCCCATACCCTCTGATTGGTCACCTTAGTTGCTTCACTATAGGGCCCTTTCTATAACTCGACCACCTCTTGTTACCCCTTTCCTCCTAGTTATTGCTAATTAGGGGAAGCATCTTGTTTTTATTTTTTGTGCTATTTCTCTGTGCATGCCACATTGTAAGTTCTGATCCCACTCTTGATGGCCCCAGTAGTGGCCTTGCCACCCGGAGGACTCTGATCCTAATCTGATGGCTCCAGCACCAGCCTTGCCTCATGGAAGGCCCTGATTCTGGCATTGCTGACCCCCGCAATGGCCTAACACCTCGGCTGGCTCCGATCCTGGTCTTGGAGGCCCCAGCACTGGCCTTGCCTCACAGAATGCTCCAATCCCGGCCTTGCTGGCCCTGGCATTGGCCTTCCCCTTTGGCCAGCTCCAATCTAGGCCTCGGAGGCCCTAGCACTGGTCCTGCCTCATGGCAGGCTCCAATCCTGGCCTCGCTGACCCCCGCACCGGCCTAATTGGCTGGCTCTGATCCTGGCTTCGGAGGCCCCAGCACTGGCCTTGCCTCAGGGCAGGTTCTGATCCTGGCCTCGGAGGCCTCAGTAGTGGCCTTGCCTCACAGCAGGCTCCGATGCTGGATTCTGGCCCCGGCACTGGCCTAACCTCTCGGCAGGCTCCCATCCTGGCCTTGCTGGCCCCGGTACTGGCCTAATCCCTTTGCAGGCTCTGATCCCAGCCTTGGAGGCCCAAAAACTGGCCTTGCCTCACGGCAGGCTCCGATACTGGCCTTGCTGGCCCTGGCCCCAACATAACCCCTTGGCAGGCTCCGATCTTGGCCTTGGAGGCCTCAGTAGTGGCCTTGAGTGATGGCAAGCTCCGATCCCGGCCTTGCTGGCCCTGGCACCAGCCTAACCCCTCAGTAGGCTCCAATCCTAGCCTCGGAGGCCTCAGTAGCTGCCTTGCCTCATGGCAAGATCCGATCCCAGCCTTGCTGACCCTGGGACTGGCCTAACCCCTTGGCAGGCTTCGATCCCAGTCTCAGAGGCCTCAGTAGTGGCCTTGCCTCATGGCAGGCTCTGATCCCGGCCTCGCTGGCCCCGGCACTGGCCTAACCCCCACAGGCTCTGATCCCAGCCTCAGAGGTCCCAGCACCAGCCTTGCCTCATGGCAGGCTCTAATCCCGGCCTCGCTGGCCCCGGCACTGGCATAACCCCTTGGCAGGCCCTGATATCAGCCTTGGAGGCCTCAGTAGTGGCCTTGCCTCATGGCAGGCTCCAATCCTAACCTTGCTGGCCCCGGCACTGGCCTAACCCCTCGTTAGGCTCCTATCCTAGCCTCGGAGGTCTCAGTAGCAACCTTGCTGCATGGCAGGCTCCAATCCCAGCCTCGCTGACGCTGGCACTGGCTTATCCCCTTGGCAGGCTTCAATCCCAGCCTCAGAGGCCTGAGTAGCAGCCTTACCTCATGGCAGGCTCTGATCCCAGCCTCACTTGCCCTGGCACCAGCCTAACCCCTTGGCAGGCTCCAGTCCCAGTCTCAGAGGCCTCAGTAGCGGCCTTGCCTCACGGTAGGCTCTGATCCAGGTCTCGCTGGCCCCGCCACTGGCCTAACCCCTCGGCAGGCTCCAATCCTGGCCTCAGAGGCCCCAGCACTGGCCCTGCCTCATGGCAGGCTCCAATCCTAGCTTTGCTGTTCCCATTACCGACCTCACCCCTTGGCAGGCTCTGAGCACCCTCTTCACCTGGCAGGTTGTCCCACGTTCCCGAGGATGCGTGGTGGTAGTATTCTGCCCCTGGGGTTATTTCTTCAAAAGTTCCAGGTGTAATGCCTCAGGTCTCTGCCTTCCCTGAGTATTGGCCGCTGCCATTGCCACTGACTCCACCATTTCAAATCTTTCCCAAGCTCTTTTTCCACTCTGCATGTTGTCCAGTGTTCCTAAGCATGTGCGACAGTAGCATTCGACGTTTGGGATAATTTCTCCAGAAGATAAGGTTGGTAGGATCAGATTTCTGCCTCTCCTGAATACAAGTGTCCACTGCCATCGCGGTGACCGCTTCCAACACCGCCTTCCTCCTAGGTCTCCGCTAAACTCTCTCCTTACAGGTGATGTCCAGGATTCTTAAGGATGTAGAGAAGAAGCAGTCTTCCTTTGCAGGGAATTTCCCCAAAAGTTCCAGTTCAGTTGAATAAGTTTTGTCTGCATCTCCAGTATCCTGGCAGCCGCTGCGGCCATCTTGACCCCTCTCTGATATTTTTCTTTCCTTTTTCCTTTTTCGTTTTCTTTTTCTTTTTCTTTTCCTTTTCCTTTTCCTTTTTTTTTTAAATAAAAGAAGACAGTATGTGTGGTTTGAGGAGGTTGTGGGATCAGGCACTTGGTAGCACTGCCTGGGCCCCAGTTTTTCCAGGGGTCCGGTGTGCCCCTCATGACCCCCACCTGGGGCCCAGGGCCTTGCCACCGGGCCCTAGTTTTTCCAGGGGTCCAGCGGGGACACATTACTTTGAATACTTTGCCCAACACTCAGTGATATTAACAACTTCTTGATAACTTGACTTTCCTCATTTCTTCACACTCAAAGTAAATGTGAGAGGTACACACACACACACACACACACACACACACACACACACACACAGCCTGACAAGCACCAACAAAGCTGAGACCTGTCTGAGAATGACTGCCTTTTTTGGTTATCTATATAAGCATATGTCTTCTGGGAAGATGGTGACCGAGAAAAGCAGCATTTACGAGTCCTGCTAGCACTCAATCTCTATTGCCAAAAAATCAGTGCTTTTCATAGCCAGAAAATACTATCAGCAGAGAAATAAAAAAATGTAAACACAAGGGACAGAGAAAAAGAAGACTAGAAGAACAACCAGAGATCAGAAATGAAATCAGCCCACATTGCGGATACCCATCAGCGCCATTCTGCCTCACAGCACCAGGCTCCAGAGAGGAAAGGTAAACAAGGAGCTGAAGTGAGCAGCTGTGGATCATTTGGGTATAATTCAGCAGTTCTTTCAGCTCAAAGAACATCTAAAACTCTCAGTGGCCAAGCTCATCACACCTTCCAGGTACTCAAAACAGAGCTCAAAACCAGAAAAGAAATATGTCAGCCTCACGGCCAAGGGCGTGGCAGCGGCACTATATTGCCAGCAGCAGCAGTGAGTTCACCATGCCCATGACATCTCCAGATCAGTGGCCACAATAACTGTAAGTGAAATTGCAGCCCCTACAGGAGAAATCCCAGCACTGCACCCTCAGGATCTTGTGCTGTTTTGATAATCTCCCTGGGTCTAAGATTTTGCAGTCCAACCCAGTAAAGGAGTAGTGGTGGCAAAGATACCACACCCTAGTTGCAGCTCCCTGTCCGAGAACGCCCAGCTCAGCACCCCCATGGTCTTGCACAGCCTCGACTAACTCCCTGGGTCTGAGACTTTATGATACAACCCAGTAAAGGAGTAGTGGCGGCTGAGATTACCACAAACTCCAGATCCAGAGTACCCTAAGTGAAGTTGTGGTGACCCGGGGAAGAACCCAGAGAAGGCACAAACTTCAGAAATCACAGGAAAGAGGAGCAACAATAGAGCAATGAACGTCTAAAACCCCATAAGATTAGAACCTGATAACACAGAAATTCAGAGATCTCCAGAAGATAAAATCAGGAATATAACTGTGGAAATAATACAGGACTTTTGAAAAGAATTTAGAGAGAGTCTAAAAGAAATAAAGGATGTAATCATTGAAGTAAAGGCATCAATTCAAACTATAAACAATTGATTAGACCACATGGAGAATAGAATATCGCTCCTAGAAGATGATCACTCCAAAAACAAATGCATAATTTATAACCTAGAAAAAAAATCCAACAGCAAGAATTTGACATTGAAGAAATATGGGACCATTTTAAGAGAGCTAACCTAAGAATAATCGGAATAAAGGAGGGAAAAGAAGGTGAAACCAAAGGGATCAATAATCTCTTCAAAGAATAATAGCAGAAGATTTTCCAAACATAGAGCAAGAGGCCAATACACAGGTCCAGGAAACTTATAGAACTCCCTTTAGACAGGATCAGAGAAAAGGTTCCCCATGCCACATAATTGTCAAAGTCACCAATGTAGAAGCCAAGCAGAGTATCTTATTTATTTATTTATTTATTTATTTATTTATTTATTTATTTATTTATTTTTGGTGGTACTGAGGTTCCTGGAAGCCCTTCTACCTCTGGGCTACACTCCCAGACACCCATGTCATATTTTTATTTGGAAACAGGGTCTCCTAAGCCAGTGTGGCTGGCTTCGAACCTGCGTAATTCTCCTGTCTCTGACGCCCAATCGTGGGGATTACAAGCGTGCACAACCACACCTGGCCAAGCAGAGTATTTTAAAGGCAACAAAAACAAAAGGCAAGTGACATTCAGAGGCAAATGAATTAGAATCACTCCAGACTTCACAAACCAAGTCATGAAAGCCAGAAGGGCTTGGAGTAACATATTCCAAACTCTGAAAGAAAACTTCCAGCCCCAAATTTCCTACCCAGCAAAACTATCTATCAAATTAGATGGGGTAATAAGAAGCTTCCATGACGAAGAGAAACTGAAGGAATTTATGTCTTCAAAGCCAGCGGTAGAGAAAATACTCAAAGAGATTAACTACAAAGAAGAAATAGATAGTATACACCAGAACCAGAGAAACAAGATTTTCCATCCAGCAGACAATTAAGCAAAGAAGAATAAACAGTATTTCAAACAGAAATAAAATCTTAACATGTTAGGAATTAAAATTATCTCTCAATAATCACACTGAATGCAAATGGCTTCAATTCCCCAATAAAAAGACATAAAGTGGAAAAATGGATTAAAAACCGAAATCATCCATCTTCTGCTTACATGAAACATACTTTATGAGTAAAGATAGTAACAAACTCAAGGTAAAGAGCTGGAGCAAGGTAATTCATGTTAAAAAGCCATCCTAACAAATGTTAAGTACTATTTCAGTATAGTTTTTATCTGTATTTCTTAATGATTAGTTATATTATGATAATGATGAGTGTTAGTCATGTGTTTATTGGTCATATAAAATCTTTGGAGATTTGTTATCTATTTTAGTCTTTTACCTATTTCTAAATTGTAATGTTTGCTTTTATTGTTGCTAATTTCTAGGATTTCTAATTGGAATATTAATATACCTTCAGATATAGCATTTGAAATATTTTATTCCATTCTATCAGTAACTTTTAATTCTGTTTACATTGTCTTTGGGTGTACAGTATTTTTCTTTTTTTTTCTTCTTTTTGTGGGTCTGGGGATGGAACCCAGGGGCATTCAACCTCTGAGATACACCCCCTGCCCTTTTTTTTATTCTTTATTTTGAAACCAGGTCTCACTTATTTTTCTATTTTTTATGAAGTTTGTTTATTCTTTTGTTGCCTGTGCCTTTGGAATCATATCCAAGAAATCATTGCCAATTTTAATGTTGTGAAGTTTTATGACCCAGGTTTTCTTCTAAAAGTTTATAGTCTTAAGATTTACATTTAGGTCTTTTATCTATTTTGGTTAATATTTGTATATGGTGTTAGGTAAAGGCCCAATTTTATTCTTTCTCATGTAGTTATTATTTTTCAACAATATTTAGTGAAAACATTATTATTTCCTTCACCAAATGTTCTTGGAAACCTTGTCAAAAATAACTTGATCATATATGGAAGAAAAAACAAAACAAACATATCAAAGTTAATCAGGAAACCAAGCATGGGAAGGAGGGAGGGGTAGGAAAAGGTTAAGGATTGATTAGGGGTTGATTTGGTAATGTGTGCGTGTATATCTCCACAAGTTTTTTTTTAAATCCCATTAAGATGTATGACTACAATGCACCAATAAAAATTTATTAAAAATAAATAAATAAGCATATGTATATTTCCTTTCTTTCGTTCATTTGCTACCTCTTCCCTTATCAAGATTTCCTTGCTCTTGATTTGAAACCAGAAAGTTTCTTCTCTATTTTTTCACAGCTGACTTTCAGTATAACCTATTTTTTTGTCAATTTGACTTGGAAACTTTGTGGCACAGGCTACCAGTGGAACCTGCCTCTTGCCCTGAGCTGTAACAGCCCCCCCAACCCTGATATAGTATCATATGTTTAGGGGGGCTATGTACCCATTCTCACAATTTATGTCATGAACCAGAGAATGTTAAAGTTATAAAGTGTCATAAAATGGTAAAAATCTAGCATCACAGATAAATGCCATGTTAAAGACAAGATGAGTTACATAGTAATTAAATACAGGACTCTAGACTCCCAGGAAAACACTGTCTCTGTGACACTACCCTAGCTCTAGTGATAGGTTCTAATACCCATTCTCTATTGCCCCATGATCAAGGAAGAAATAACTTACTTTTCAAGAGAAAAATTGATGGATGAAGGTACTCTGGAAAAATGATGAGAAAGACTGAATATCCCTGTCTTTGGGTGGAGCTGCCAAATTTCCCAGTCCTAGTGGAAAAAATCTGGTAGACTGGAGATTCAAAATGCAATGGGTGTAATCCCAGTACTTGGTAAGCTGAGACAGGAGGATCACAGGTTTGAGGCCAGCCTCAGCAGCTTGACAAGACCCTCAGCAACTTAGCAAGTTTCAAAATAAAAAACAAAATTGGGCTGGGGTATACTTCAGAGGTAGAATTTCCTTGAATTCAATCCCCAGTGTCATACACACACACACACACACACACACACACACACACACACACACAGATAGGATGAAATGTTTCTATGTTAAGTGAAGACTGGGTGACATAAGGTCTTAGGTCAAATGCTATAAAATTTTTAGTGTTTCTTTTCTATTTCTCAACAGAGTGGACTCTTCTTTAAGAGCCAGACAGAGTCTTAAAGACTTGGACATGAAGGCACTGGTACCAAATGACTCTTTTTTTTTCCCATGAAGTAAGCTTGATTTATTTACCAATTCAATAAATAAAATGATTTAATGTAGGAAATCAGTACTGGAATGTGAAAGAACAAATGTATACCAAATATTAAGAATAAATACATTTGCTGTATTTATGATAAATAATAGATAGAGGGTCATTGCTTTGTCAATATTCTTTTAGCTTAGCCTTTTTTTAATATTTTAAATTAATTTATTTTTTAAATTGGTGCATTGTAGTCATATATCAATCACATTGGAGTACAAGACTTGAGAGGATATACAAGCACACATCATCCAATTAGTCCTCCTCCAGCCCCCATCCCATTCCCTCCCCCTCCCTCCATCCCACACTTCTTTGGTGATTTACTTTGATACATTTGTTTATGTACCTCCTGCGTTTTAAAGAGGCTCCGTCCTCCAGTATTACATACCCTCTGATTGGTCACATTAGTTGCTTCACTATAGGGCCCTTTCTATAGCTCAACCTCTTCCTGTTGCCCTTTTCCTCCTAGTTATTGCTGATTAAGAGAAGCGTCTGATTTATATTTTCTGCGATATTTCTCTGTGCATGCTGTGTTGCAAGTACCAATCCCACTCTTGAT
Source organism: Muscardinus avellanarius (assembly GCF_963383645.1). Classification (NCBI taxonomy): domain Eukaryota; kingdom Metazoa; phylum Chordata; class Mammalia; order Rodentia; family Gliridae; genus Muscardinus; species Muscardinus avellanarius. The sequence continues at coordinate 126,147,929 of NC_137786.1, read as the reverse complement.
GGTCCCAGTAGTGGCCTGGCTACTCAGTGGACTGATCCAGACCTCGCTGGTTCAAGCAGCGGCCTTGCCTCATGGGAGGCCCCAGTTCTGGTCTCGCTGGCCCCTGAACCGGTCTAACCCCTAAGCTGGCTTTGGTCCCGACCTTGGAGGCGGCAGGAGTGAACTTGTCTCACGCCAGGCTCCGATGCTGGCCATTGGCCCCTGCACCGGTCTAACCCCTTGGCAGGATTCCAATCCCGGCCTTGGAGGCCCCAGCACCGGCCTAGCCTCATGGAAGGCTCCAATGCCGGCCTCGTTGGCCCCAGCACCAGCCTAACCCCTCGGCAGGCTCCGATCCCGGCCTCGGAGACCCCAGCACTGGTCATGCCTCAAGGCAGGCTCCGATGCCGGCCTCGCTGGCCCCAGCACCGGCATATCCCCTCGGCAGGCTCTTATCCTGGCCTCGGAGGCCCCAGTACCGGCCTTGCCTCACGACAGGCTCCGATGCCGGCCTCACTGGCCCCAGCACAGGTCATGCCTCACGGCAGGCTCTGATGCCGGCCTCGCTGGCCCCAGCACCGGCCTAACACCTCGGCAGGCTCTTATCCTGGCCTCAGAGGCCCCAGTACCGGCCTTGCCTCAAGGCAGGCTCCAATGCCGGCCTCACTGGCCCCAGCACCGGCCTAACCCCTTGGCAGGCTCCGATCCCGGATTTGGAGGCCCCAGCACTGGTCATGCATCAAGGCAGGCTCCGATGCCGGCCTCGCTGGCCCCAGCACTGGCCTAACCCCTCGGCAGGCTCTTATCCTGGCCTCGGAGGCCCCAGTACCGGCCTTGCCTCAAGGCAGGCTCCAATGCCAGACTCACTGGCCCCAGCACCGGCCTAACCCCTCGGCAGGCTCTTATCCTGGCCTCGGAGGCCCCAGTACCGGCCTTGCCTCAAGGCAGGCTCCGATGCTGGCCTCGCTGGCCCCAACACCAGCCTAACCCCTTGGCAGGCTCCGATCCCGGCCTTGGAGGGCCCAGCACTGGTCATGCCTCACGGCAGGCTCCGATGCCGGCCTCGCTGGCCCCAGCACCGGCCTAACCCCTTGGCAGGCTCTTATCCTGGCCTCGGAGGCCCCAGTACCGGCCTTGCCTCAAGGCAGGCTCCAATCCCAGCCTCGGAAGCCCCAGTACCGGCCTTGCCTCACGGCAGGCTCCGATGCCGGCCTCGCTGGCCCCAGCACCGGCCTAACCCCTTGGCAGGCTCTTATCCCGGCCTCGGAGGCCCCAGTACCGGCCTTGCCTCAAGGCAGGCTTCGATGCCGGCCTCACTGGCCCCAGCACCGGCCTAACCCCTCGGCAGGCTCTTATCCTGGCCTCAGAGGCCCCAGTACTGGCCTTGCCTCAAGGCAGGCTCCAATCCCAGCCTTGGAAGCCCCAGTACCGGCCTTGCCTCACGGCAGGCTCCGATGCCGGCCTCGCTGGCCCCAGCACCGGCCTAACCCCTTGGCAGGCTCTTATCCCGGTCTCGGAGGCTCCAGTACCGGCCTTGCCTCAAGGCAGGCTTCGATGCCGGCCTCACTGGCCCCAGCACCGGCCTAACCCCTCGGCAGGCTCTTATCCTGGCCTCGAGGCCCCAGTACCGGCCTTGCCTCAAGGCAGGCTCCGATGCCGGCCTCACTGGCCCCAGCACCGGCCTAACCCCTCGGCAGGCTCCGATCCCAGCCTTGGAGGCCCCAGCACTGGTCATGCATCAAGGCAGGCTCCGATGCCGGCCTCGCTGGCCCCAGCACCGGCCTAACCCCTTGGCAGGCTCTTATCCTGGCCTCGGAGGCCCCAGTACCAGCCTTGCCTCAAGGCAGGCTCCGATGCCGGCCTCGCTGGCCCCAGCACCGGCCTAACCCCTTGGCAGGCTCTTATCCTGGCCTTGGAGGCCCCAGTACCGGCCTTGCCTCACGGCAGGCTCCGATGCCGACCTCGCTGGCCCCAGCACCGGTCTAACCCCTCGGCAGGCTTTTATCCTGGCCTCCGAGGCCCCAGCACCGGCCTTGCCTCACGGCAGGCTCCGATGCTGGCCTCACTGGCCCCAGCACCGGCCCTACCTCTCGGCAGGCTCCGATCCCGGCCTCGGAGGCCCCAGCACTGGTCATGCCTCAAGGCAGGCTCCGATGCCGGCCTCATCGGCCCCAGCACCGGCCTAACCCCTCGGCAGGCTCTTATCCTGGCCTCGGAGGCCCCAGTACCGGCCTTGCCTCATGGCAGGCTCTGATGCCAGCCTCGCTGACCCCAGCACCGGCCTAACCCCTCGGCAGGCTCCGATCCCAGCCTTGGAGGCCCCAGCACTGGTCATGCATCAAGGCAGGCTCCGATGCCGGCCTCGCTGGCACCAGCACCGGCCTAACCCCTTGGCAGGCTCTTATCCTGGCCTTGGAGGCCCCAGTACCGGCCTTGCCTCATGGCAGGCTCCGATGCCGGCCTCGCTGGCCCCAGCACCGGCCTAACCCCTCGGCTGGCTCTTATCCTGGCCTCGAGGCCCCAGTACTGGCCTTGCCTCAAGGCAGGCTTCGATGCCGGCCTCACTGGCCCCAGCACTGGCCTAACCCCTCGGCAGGCTCTTATCCTGGCCTCGGAGGCCCCAGTACTGGCCTTGCCTCACGGCAGGCTTCGATGCTGGCCTCACTGGCCCCAGCACCGGCCTAACCCCTCGGCAGGCTCTTATCCTGGCCTCGGAGGCCCCAGTACTGGCCTTGCCTCATGGCAGGCTCCGATGCCGGCCTCGCTGGCCCCAGCACCGGCTTAACCCCTCGGCAGGCTCTTATCCCGGCCTCGGAGGCCCCAGTACCAGCCTTGCCTCAAGGCAGGCTCCGATGCCGGCCTCGCTGGCCCCAGCACCGGCCTAACCCCTTGGCAGGCTCTTATCCTGGCCTTGGAGGCCCCAGTACCGGCCTTGCCTCACGGCAGGCTCCGATGCCGGCCTTGCTGGCCCCAGCACCGGTCTAACCCCTCGGCAGGCTTTTATCCTGGCCTCGGAGGCCCCAGCACCGGCCTTGCCTCACGGCAGGCTCCGATGCCGGCCTCACTGGCCCCAGCACCGGCCTAACCCCTCGGCAGGCTCTTATCCTGGCCTCGAGGCCCCAGTACCGGCCTTGCCTCAAGGCAGGCTCCGATGCCTGCCTCACTGGCCCCAGCACCGGCCTAACCCCTCGGCAGGCTCCGATCCCAGCCTTGGAGGCCCCAGCACTGGTCATGCATCAAGGCAGGCTCCGATGCCGGCCTCGCTGGCCCCAGCACCGGCCTAACCCCTTGGCAGGCTCTTATCCTGGCCTTGGAGGCCCCAGTACCGGCCTTGCCTCATGGCAGGCTCTGATGCCGGCCTCGCTGGCCCCAGCACCGGCCTAACCCCTCGGCTGGCTCTTATCCTGGCCTCGAGGCCCCAGTACTGGCCTTGCCTCAAGGCAGGCTTCGATGCCGGCCTCACTGGCCCCAGCACTGGCCTAACCCCTCGGCAGGCTCTTATCCTGGCCTCGGAGGCCCCAGTACTGGCCTTGCCTCATGGCAGGCTCCGATGCCGGCCTCACTGGCCCCAGCACCGGCTTAACCCCTCGGCAGGCTCTTATCCTGGCCTCGGAGGCCCCAGTACCGGCCTTGCCTCAAGGCAGGCTCCGATGCCGACCTCGCTGGCGCCAGCACCAGCCTAACCCCTCGGCTGGCTCTTATCCTGGCCTCGAGGCCCCAGTACCGGCCTTGCCTCAAGGCAGGCTCCGATGCCGGCCTCACTGGCCCCAGCACCGGCCTAACCCCTCGGCAGGCTCCGATCCCAGCCTTGGAGGCCCCAGCACTGGTCATGCATCAAGGCAGGCTCCGATGCCGGCCTCGCTGGCCCCAGCACCGGCCTAACCCCTTGGCAGGCTCTTATCCTGGCCTTGGAGGCCCCAGTACCGGCCTTGCCTCACGGCAGGCTCCGATGCCGGCCTCGCTGGCCCCAGCACCGGTCTAACCCCTCGGCAGGCTTTTATCCTGGCCTCCGAGGCCCCAGCACCGGCCTTGCCTCACGGCAGGCTCCGATGCCGGCCTCACTGGCCCCAGCACCGGCCCTACCTCTCGGCAGGCTCCGATCCCGGCCTCGGAGGCCCCAGCACTGGTCATGCCTCAAGGCAGGCTCCGATGCCGGCCTCATCGGCCCCAGCACCGGCCTAACCCCTCGGCAGGCTCTTATCCTGGCCTCGGAGGCCCCAGTACCGGCCTTGCCTCATGGCAGGCTCTGATGCCAGCCTCGCTGACCCCAGCACCGGCCTAACCCCTCAGCAGGCTCCGGTCCCATCCTCGGGGGCCCCAACACTGGTCTTGCCTCATGGCAGGCTCCAATGCCAGCCTCGCTGGCCCCAGCATCGGTCTAACCCCTCTTTAGGTTCCAATCCCGGCCACGGAGGCCTCAGTAGTGGCCTTGCCTCACAGCAAGCTCCGATGTCGGCCACTGGCCCCGGCGCCCGCCTAACCCCTCAGCAGGTTCCGATCACTGTCTCTGTGGTTATTATTTCAAAGGTTCCAGTTGTAATGTATCAGATCTCTGCCTCCCCCGAATATTGGCCACTGGCATTGCCACTGCCTCCACTGTTTCAAATCCTTCCCAGGCTCTTTTTCCACTCTGAATGTTGTCCAGTGTTCCTAAGCATGCGTGATGGTAGCATTCGACATTTGGTGTAATTTCTCCAAAAAAATAAAGTTGGTAAGATCCGGTTTCTGCTTCTCCTGAATACAAGTCTCCACCACCATCGCGGGGAACTCTTTCAACACCGCATTTCTCCTTGGTCTCCGCTAAACTCTCTCCTTATATGTGATGTCTGAGATTCTTAACAATATAGAGAAATAGCAGTCCTCTTTCACGGAGAATTTTTCCATAAGTTCCAGTGCATTTAGATAAGTTTTGTCTGCATCTCCAGTGTCCTGGCATCCATAACGGCTTTCTTACCTCCTCTCCGATATTTTTCTTTATCTTTTTCTGTTCTGGGCCCGGTTTCTCCAGGGGTCTGGCATGCTACTCGCAGTTCAGCCCGGGGCCCAGAGTCCTGCAACCCGGGCCCCAGCTGGCGTGCCCCGCCCGCGACCCCTGCCCAGAACCCAGCGTCTTACTGGGCCTGATTTCTCCAGGGGTCTGGCGTGCTACTCGCAGTTCGGCCCGGGGCCCAGAGTCCCACGACCCGGGCCCCATCTGGCGTGCCCCGCCCGCGACCCCCGCCCAGAACCCAGCGTCTTACTGGGCCCGGTTTCTCCAGGGGTCTGGCGTGCTACGCGCAGTTCGGCCCGGGGCCCAGGGATCCTGGGCCCCGGCTTTTGTGCCCCGCGCGCAACCCCCGCCCAGAACCAAGCGTCTTACTGGGCCCGGTTTCTCCAGGGGCCTGGCGTACTATGTGCAGTTCAGCCTGGGGCCCAGAGTCCCGCGACCCGGGCCCCATCTGGCGTGCCCTGCCCGCGACCCCCGCCCAGAACCCAGCGTCTTACTGGGCCCGGTTTCTCCAGGGGCCTGGCGTGCTACGCGCAGTTCGCAGTTCGGCCTGGGGCCCAGAGTCCCGCGACCCGGGCCCCATCTGGCGTGCCCTGCCCGCGACCCCAAATGACTCTTGAATAGAGAGTAAGGTTGTGAAGTCTTTACATTTTTAAATTTTATTTTTTTGTTTGTTTGTTTATACTGAAGATCGAGCTTAGGGGCATTTTATCACAGGGCTACTTCCAGATTTCCCATCTTAAAAGAGAGTCTATGTAAGTTTCTGAAGATGGCATCATACCTTCTATCCTCCTGTCTCAGCCTCCCACGTACTGGGATTACAGGCATGCACCCCTGCCTTCAGTTTAAATATATTCCCTAAACTATAAAGTATAATTACTATTTATATAGTATTTACATTATATTAGGAATTATAAATAATCTGGAGATGATTTAAAGCTTACAAAAAGAAGTAATGAACAGTGATACATGCCTTTAATCCCATTGTTTGGGAGGCTGAGACAGGGGGATTGCAGGTTCAAGGCCAATTGTAGTAACTTAGTGGATTCTCAGCAACTTAATGAGACCCTGTATAAAAAAAAAAAAACTTTATAGGACAGGGGTATAACTCAGAAAAAGAAAACCTCTGGTTCTATCCCCAGCACCAAAAATACATACATACATACATACATACATACATACATACATACATACATAGTTTACAAAAGTATGTGTGTAAATTAAATGCAAATAATATATCATTTTATGTATTGAGCATCCATAGATTTTAGTCACCATGGAGGTTCCTATAACCAGTATCCTGTAGGTAATGAGCAACAACCATGATGACCATGATGGACCACAAGATTTCTTAATTATCATTATTCTCTGCTGTGGGGAGGATAGCCAAGAAACCTGAGCTCCAAAAAGAAGACTCCTGTGACTGGCTCCCCCGAGGCATGAATAATCACCAGCCTATAATGAAGGAGAAAGTGTCTTCCCTGGAGCCCAAGGTCCTGGGCTTGCAGTCTAGTTGCTTTCCTCTTGCATAAGAAACTGCTGGGTCAGAATGAACAAACACCTCCTGTCGCTCTTCTCACTCTTCTGCCTCATTGTGGGTGAGTCCCAGACCTGAGAAGTGGGCTCCAGCAACAGGATCGAGGGACTTTCAGGGGAAGTCCAAATGCAAAACTGTTCATACAAGGCTGAGCCTTGACCACATCTGTGAGAGGGGGAACCAGCCTGCAGAATGCTCCCTCTGAGCCTGGTGCTTTGGTGCATGCTTGTGATCCCAGTACTTCAGTACCTGGGAGGCTGACACAGGAGGATCAAAAGTTTGAGGATAGCCTCAGCAATTTAGAAAAACCCATAGCAACTTAGTAAGACCCTGTTTCAAATTTTTAAAAAAAGGGGCTGAGGAGTAGCTTAAATTTAGAACACCTCTGAATTCAATCCCTAGTACCACCAAAAGAAGAAAAAAAAAGTGTTCCTCTGTCTTTCCTGCCATCAGATGTTCAATAACCCAAATCAGATGTTCAATAAATGTTGCTTTGCAGAGTGTCTCACTAAGTAGCTGAGGTTGGCCACAAACCTGTGATCCTTCTGTCTCAGCCTCCCAAGTACTGGGATTACAAGTGTGTGCCACAATACCTGACTCAGGAAGATTTTTTTTAAATTGAGCCTGGAACTAAGCCTGGTGTCCCATGCCTATAATCCTAGTAGTTGGAGGGCTGAGACTGGAGGATTACAGGTTCAAGGTCAGGTCAGGAATTTAGCAAGACCCTGTTTCAAAATTAAAAAATAAAAAGGTCTGGGAATGTAGCTCAAAAGTAGAATGTCCTTGAGTATACACACACACACACACACACACACACACACACACACACACACACACTACCACAAAAAGAGCCTGCATTTCAATAATTTAACCCATAAAACCTCATAAAGGTGCTACTGATGTGCTGTAATTCATGAAACATTTACTTAAATTCCATTTGAATCTCAAAATAACATACCCCTAAAAAAGCTAAGGAGAAATGGATCATTGGTGTAACTCTATATGAGAAAGGAGATCCTATAGAGGAGCAAATAAAGCAACCTAACTGAGGGAATGGGAGGGGGGAAGAAGGAAACTCTCTATAAAGCACACAATGTACTTAAACATATTGAAGTCAACCACTAAGCCAAGCATGGAAAGGAGGGATAGGGAGAGAATGGGTTGGGGATTGGGTAGAAGCTAACTGGGTGATGTGTGCATGTCATTTCTACACAGTTTTTTTTTTTTTACCCCAGTATGATGTATGAATACAATACACAAATAAAAAAATGTGTTTATATAGACAGCATATGATTTGTTCCTGCATTTTAAACTAATCTGACATTTATCTTGTTTTTACTTGTTTATGTTTTGGCACTGGGGATTGAAACCAGGGGCATTCCATCTCCAAGTTACACCCCTTACCATTTTATTTTATTTTATTTTTTGTTTTGAAACAGAGCCTTGCTAAATTGCTGAGGCTGGATTCCAACCTGTGATTCTCCTGTCTTAGCTTCCCATGTACTGGGATAATAGGCATGTGCCACCATGGTCAACTTTCATTTTACTTTCTAATCTAAATTTTTAAAACTATGATCACTTATTTACCTTTGGCCAAACCATCCTACAATATCTGTATGCCAGTAATTGACCCCTCCCATTTTTATTTTCCACCCTACTTGTATTTCTTGAGCAACACAGTCACCCAGCTATTTTTGCCATTTTTATTTGAATCTCTCACTCAACTCTGACACAATGTGTGCTGAATTAAATTACCTTTTTCATGCCAGACTTCCAAAGTTTCTCAAATAGCTTTCCCCATGTAGGTTAAGATACTTTCAACCTGTTACATGTATGAGAAACACAGGAGTCTTTTTGTGTGTATTTGGTACTGGAGATGGAACCCAGGGGGCATTCTACATCTGATCTATATCCCCAGCCCTATATATTTTTTATTCTTTCTTTATTTTATTTTTTGTTATTTTTTATTTTTTTTAATTTTTTAATTGAAAGTAAATGTTATACATTTAAATTGTATTTGGTGCCCTTTCCCCCCACCCCCTCATTTTCCCTTCCCCCCTCCCGACAATTAATACCCAGGCTAACCTTGCTATATTCATACTTTTACACCTATTTGGAATTAGCCCGTCATTAATCAAGTTCAGCCTCCTTCCTCTCTTAGCTTTCCATTCAAGCTTTGCTGAGATTTCCCTTCCATTATCTGGAGTCCCTCTGGTATCCCCAAGGCTCACTAGTTTGGGCATATTAGAGGAAACATATGTCCCTTCTCTTTCTGTGTTTGGCTGATCTCACTTAACATAAATGCATTCCAGTACTTTCCATCTTCTTACAAATGACATGATTTTGTTCTTCTTTATAGCTGAAATAATTCCATTGTGTGTATTTCCCATAATTTTGCAAACCATTCATCTGTTAATGGGGACCTAGGTTGTTTCCATATTTTGGCTATTACAAATTGTGCTGCTATGAACATATGTATGCATATGTTGCTGTAGTTTTCTGTTTTCAACCCCTTTGGAAAAATACCCAGGAGTGGTAAAGCTGGATCATATGGTGGATCTATTCCCAGTTTTCTAAGGAATCTCCACACAGATCTCCATAGTGGCTGAACTAGTTTGCACTCCCACCAACAATGTAAAAGAGTTCCTTTTTCCCTACATCCTCACCAGAATTTGTTGTTATTTGATTTCTTTATGCTTGCCAATCTGACTGGGGTTAAATGGAATCTCAGTGTAGTTTTGATTTGCATCTCCCTGATGGCAAATGGTGAAGAACATTTTTTCATGAATCTATTGGCCATTTGTATCTCTTTTGTAAAGTGTCTATTCAATTCGATTGCCCATTTCTTGATTGGGCTATTTGTTTTGCTAGTGTAGAGTCTTTTGTGCTCTTTGTAAATTCTGGATATTAGCCCCCTAGCGGAGTGGTGGCTGATAAAGATCTCCCATTCTGTAGGCTTCCTATTTAGGTTCTTGATGTTTTCCTTTGACGAGAAGAAGCTTTTTAGTTTGATGCTATCCCACTTGTTAATTCTTGCTTTAATTTCCTGAGCTTTGGAGGTTTTGTTGAGAAAGTTACTGCCTGTGCCTTTAAGTTATAGTGTTGAGCCTATGCTCTCCTCTAATAACTTCGCAGTCTCTGGTCTAATTTCTAAGTCTTTGATCCATCTCGAGTTGATTCTTGTACATGGTGAGAAGTAAGGATTTAATTCCATCTTTCTACAAACGGATAGCCAGTTCTCCCAGCACCATTTGTTGAAAAGGCTGTCTTTTCTCCAGCATATGAATTTGGCCCCTTTGTCAAAGATTGATTGACTTTAGGTGTGTGGATTTGTTTCTGTATCTTCTGTTCTATTCCACTGGTCAGTATACCTGTTATTGTGCCAGTACCATGCTGTTTTTACTACTATTGATTTATAGTATAGTTTGAAGTCTGGGATTGTGATGCCTCCTGCGTGATTCTTATTGTTGAGAATTGCTTTGACTATTCTGGGTCTTTTCTTTCTCCATATAAAATTCATGATTGTTTTTTCTAGGTCTGTGAAGAATGTCATTGGTATTTTAATGGGAATTGCATTGAATCTATAAATCATTTTTTGGCAAAATGGCCATTTTGATGATATTTATTCTACCTATCCAGGAGCATGGGAGGTCTTTCCATCTTCCAAAGTCTTCTTCAATTTCTTTCTTTAATTTTTTTTTTGTGTGTGTACTGGGGTTCCTGGAAACCCTTCTACATCCGGGCTATACTCCCAGACCTATTTTATACTTTTTTTTTTTAATGTGGAAACAGGGTCTCCTAAGCCAGCATGGCTGGCTTCGAACCTGCGCAATCCTCCTGTCTCCGCCTCCCAAGCATGGGGATTACAAGTGTGCACCACCACACCTGGCTCTTTCCTTAATGTTTTATAGTTTTTGTTGTAGAGGTCTTTTACAAACATCTTTGGTTAGGTTTATTCCTAGGTATTTTATTGGTTTTGAGGTTATAGTGAATGGAATTGATTGTTTTATTTCTTTCATTGTGGATTCATTGTTGGTGTAAAGAAAAGCCACTGATTTCTTTAGGTTGATTTTGTATCCTGCAACTTTGTTGAATTTGTTAATTAGCTCCAGAAGTCTTTTGGTTGAGTTCTTAGGGTCTTCTATATAAAGGATCATGTCATCTGCAAATAAGGATAATTTTAATTCCTCTCTATTTGAATTCCTTTGATTTCCTTCTCTTGTCTTATTGCTGTGGCAAGAGTCTCAAGGACTATATTGAAGAGGAGTGGTGATAGTGGGCATCCTTGTCTTGTTCTGATTTTAGGGGAAATTCTTGCTGTTTTTCCCCATTCAGTACAATGTTGGCTTTGGGTTTGTTGTATATTGCCTTAATGATGTTGAGGTATGTTCCTTCTATTCCAATTTTCTGTAGTGTTTTTAACATGAATGGGTGTTGGATTTTGTCGAATGCTTTTTCAGCATCTATTGCTATAATGATGTAGTTTTTATTCTTGATTCTATTTATGTGATGAATGACATGTATTGATTTGCGTATGTTGAACCAGCCTTGTTTTTCTGGGATGAAATCAACTTGGTCATGGTGTATTATCCTTTTGATATGGTTTTGAATATGTATGGCTAGTATTTTGTTTAGAATTTTTTCATCTATGTTCATTAAGGATATTGGTCTGTAGTTTTCCTTTCTTGAGGTATCTTTATTTGGTTTGTGGATTAATGTGATACTGGCCTTGTAGAAGGAATTTGGGAGAGTTCCATCTCTTTCAATTTCCTGGAATAAGTTATTAGTATTAGTTATTGGTATTAGTTCTTTACTGAAAGTTTTGTAGAATTCAGCTGGAAACCCATCTGGGCCTGGGCTTTTCTTTGATGGAAGAATTTTTATTGCCATTTCTATTTCATTGTTTGCTATTGGTTGGTTTAGGCTTTCTATGTCCTCTTGGTTCAGTTTAGGTATATTAACTGTGTTTAGGAATCTATCAATTTCTTCCATGTTTTCTTGTCTATTGGAGTATAAATTTTAAAAATAGTTTCTGATAATCCTTTGAATTTCTCCAATATCTGTGGTGATGTCTCCTTTTTTATTTCTGATTTTAATAATTTGAGTTGGTTCTCTTTTTCTTTTGGTTAGGTTGGCCAGGGGTTTATCAATTCTATTAATCTTTTCGAAGAACCAGCTTTTTGTTTTGTTGATTCTTTGAATTTTTTTGTTCTCTATTTCATTTATTTCTGCTTGAATTTTAATAATTTCTGTCTTCTGCTGGCTTTGGGATTGAACTGTTGTCTTTCTAGGTCCTTGAGTTGTGCCAATAGGATCTGAACTTGGTGATTCTGAGTTGTTCTTATGTGGGCACTCAATGCTATAAACTTTCCTCTTAATACTGCCTTCATAGTGTCCCATAGATTTTGGTAAGTTGTGTCTCTGTTTTCATTTATTTCCATAATTTCTTTATTTCTTCCTAATCTTTGCTCTTACCCATTCATCATTCAATAGTGTATCATTCAACCTCCATGTATTTGCATAGTTTCTTTTGAGTTTCCTGTTGTTGATTTCTACTTTAATTCCATTATGGTCTGAAAAGATGCAAGGAATTATATTACATCTTTTGAATTTGCTGGTGCTTTCTTTGTGTCCCAGGATGTGATCTCTTTTGAAGAATGTTCCATGGGCTGATAAGAAGAATGTGTATTCTATAGTTTCTGGATGAAATATTCTGTATATGTCTATTAGGTCCATTTGTTTTATAGTTTTTTTAGTTCTAAAGAGTCTTTATTCATCGTTTGCCTTGAAGATCGATCGAGTGGTGTGAGAGGCATATTAAAGTCTCCCAGAATTATTGTATTTGGGTCCATTTGAGATCTGATGTCCCGAAGGATTTGTTTTACAAATGTGATTGCACTCACATTTGGGGCATAAACATTATAATGTCTTGGTGTATTGTTCCTTTTAATAGAAGGAAGTGCCCTGATTTGTCTCTTCTGATGTGCCTTAGTTTAAAGTCTGTTTTGTTGGATATCAGGATTGTTACCCCTGCCCTTTTTTGTTTTCCAGTAGCATGGTATATCTTTTTTCATCCTTTCACTTTCAGTCTGTGAATGTCTTTGGCTGTTAGGTGAGTTTCTTGCAAACAGCATATATTTGGATTATGTTTTTTGATCCACATTGCCAGTCTCTGTCTTTTGATTGGTGAGTTAAGTCCTCTGACATTAAGAGTTATTATTGAAATATGATTTTTGTTTTCTGTCATTTTGTGTTCTGTCATCTGTTTGATAGCTTTTTCTTTCTTCTTTACTTAGAAGCCCCTCTGATCACTTTCTTCTCTTCTCTGGTTCTGAAGTCTGCTTCTTTTTTCTTTTTATGGTTTATTTCTTTAAGTATTTTCTCTAGTGTTGGCTTTGAATTCATAAATTTTTTGAGATTTTGTTTATCTTGAAACACTTTTGTTTCTCCGTTAACTTTGCATAGTAGTTTTGCTAGATAAAGTAGTTTTGGTTGGAAGTTATTTTCTTCCAAGGTCTAGATCACATCATACCTCCTGGCATTCATGATCTGGGTTGTATAGTCTGGGGTGATTCTTATTGTTTTGCCTCTGTATGTCACTCAACCTTTTGTTCTCACTGCTTTTAAGATCTTTTCCTTAGCCTCTATATTAGTCATCTTAACTATTATGTTGCGTGGGGAGGTCCTTCTTTGATTTTGTCTTAATGGTGTTCTGTATGTCTCCTGTACATGAAGATCTATGTCTCTTTCCATGTTTGGGAAACTCTCCAAAATTATTTCTGTGAAGAGATTATGGATGCCCCTGGTCTGTACCTCTATCCCTTCTTCAATGCCTTTTATCCATAAGTTAGGGTGTTTCATGTTCCAAATTTGCTGTATGTTTAGGTTTTGTTGCTGTAATGACTTCTGTATGCTATTGACTGTGTTTTCAGTTTTGTATGAACTATCTTCTAACAGTGATATTCTATTTTCCATTTCATCTAATCATCCAGAATTCCTTTCTATTGCTAACTTTATTTCATTTATTGACTTCTTCATTTCATTCCAGACCTCTTTCTGATTCTTTCCTAGTATTTCTAACTCATCTTTCATCTCCTCTAAACTTGTTTTAAATCCTTTCATCAGATTGTAAATCAAGATTTGGAACTCCCCTTCTTGTATTTCTTTTAGGTCAGTATTCGTGACTTCTGTCATTTCTCCACTATTCCTGGTTCTCATATTTTCAAAGTTCTCAGGCCTGCTTTTCTGCTGTCTTCCCATCATTAATGGGTATTATTTTTAGTCCAGTCTTAGTAGTAGGAATTTAGAGAAGTCAGCCGGTAAGCAGTACTTTTTCGATTGGTGAGGGTTGGGAGATGGTGGAGTAGCTAGTGTGATGGGTGCAGGAGTCAGGTAAGGTAGAAAATATGATTAGGTTGTGGAAGAATTTACATATAATAAGGTTTATCTGCTTGAGAATGGGAGAAGTTTAGATAGTAAGGCTGTTGTATTTATTGGAATATATAAGTATGGAGATGTGAGAAATTTTGTGTATTAAACACAGAGATACATTGAGGGGACAAAGAGAAAGTTTTGAGGGAAAATAGTATATAGCCTAAATTGAAGACTTTTTAGAAGGAGTGGGGGAAAGGAGCAAAGACAAACAGATAAAGAAACAAAATAAGGTACAAAGGCTAACTTTTATACATCATGTATAGACAGCAACTTTGACAAAAAAAAATACCACCAAGAGAGAACAAAAAAGATTAAGAGAATAAACAGGATGAGAATAAAATAAAATAAAACACTAACCACCATATATAAGTAAAAAAAGAAGGAACAAAAACTTATCCCCCCAGAAAGCCAAAAACCAAAACAAACCCAAAGACCCAAAAAATAAAATGAACAATACCAAACCGCAAAAATAAAAAATAAAATAGAAAATAGAAAAATAATGAAAGAAAACAGTCCTCCTATGTTACTAATATATGGTGAATGTGCCACACTGTCTTGTATTTGCTTGGAGCATCCCCTTATGGCCCTGTGTAGGTATCATGCCTTAAGCACCCTTCTGTGATACAGGAGTTGAGATGGCCCCCTCTGCACATACTGGCACACACAGTTATCGCACTCACCGTGTGCTCACCCGGGTCCCATGGCTCCTCTAAGTTCACACTGTTACCTGGCAGCCCAGTTTGTGGCTCTGAAGTTCTGGCAGCTCTTCCATATCCCGCTGATTTGCTGCTCCCACGGTTAGCAGGTCCGCTTCTGGGTCCCTGAAGGCCTCCGTGTGCCTCTGCGGGGCTGCCTTTTGCCAGGGTCCAGCCCTAGCAAGAGTCGAGGTTCGTGTGTTGGTGAGAGAGAGTTGAGGTCGATGAGAGAAGAACTTCCACATGAGATCAGATTCAAGCTTCGCCATTTCATTCAGGATTTATTACAATTTTTATACTTTCTTTTTTGGCAGAAAAGCAAGGGCATAGCCATGAAGGCAGGAACTCCAAGGATGGGAAAAGTTTTATTTTTTATAGAGTTTAGGGCAAGGGTGCCAGACATTTAAATAATCATAGTATGCTTTGTCTCACTTCACAAGGCTGACTTAAACTTAATCTTATACAGTGGCCCAAACTAAGGTCAGTTTGAACTTAATGTTTGGCTCAAACTTTATTCTTGGGAAAAAATCTTTGCTGCTTGAGTCTCTCACAAGCTGCTGCCCATCAGTTTTAGTTATAATGCTTATACATAAAATTCCACTTATACATGTTGATCCAAATAATCCTAAAATAATTTTTTGAAGAAAGAAATGTTAGACATACTTCATAGGGGATCTACGCCATTGTGGATCCCCTGATCGAGCTTTCTCAAGATCTGAATGAGATGCTGTAGCAGCCTCTGGTGGGTGAACAGTGCCACTCAGGAGCTCCAGTTAGCTCTCAACTTCAGGCATTGGAACTCTATGGCCACGTTCAGACTCTAGGGCCTCTCTCTCGGAATGTTATGGTCCCAAAGGTCCTGTTTGGACCACCAGCCCCGCGGCCACCGGCACCTTCGCCTGCACCTGCAATCCACCGGCCGCCTGCGTCTTCAGCTCACTTTCTGCTTTCTTTGTGTGTTGCGGTGAATCTTGCAATTCAGTTGTTGGATTTCTTCTGCCATAGTCCCCAACTCTGTTTTGGGTTGTACATTGATTTTTTTCTTTATTAAGACGCTTCCGTCTCAGTAGTTGAACTTAATTTGTTTCAGCTAGTGAGATATGCTGTGTCTCTCCGTCACCATCTTGATCTCCTCTCCTATTCTTTATTTTGAAACAAGGTCTCACTGAGCTGGAAAGGGCCTCACTAAGTAGTTGAGGCTGTCTGTGAACTGCAACCCTCCTGTCTCAGCCTCACAAATGCTGGAATTATAAGTGTGCACCACCATGCCCGGCTTCTCAGGAGTCTTTGATACACACTTCTCCTACCATCCGAGTGGGGCATCAATTATCCATGACAAATATGTTTCAGATGGTGGGCCTGGTGGCCCACGCTTGTGATCCTAGCATTTGGGAGGCTGGAACAGGAGGATCCTGGTTCCCGGCAGCCTCAGCTACTTAATGAGGCCCTTTGCAACTCAGTGAGACCCTGTTTCAAAATAAAGAATAACAAATAGGACTGGGGGTAGAATGCCCCTGGGTTCCATCCCATTTCCCAGTACCACACATACACACACAAACAAAAGTGTCAGGCCATGTGTGTCGGTGCACACCTGTAAGCCGTGCTACTCAGAAGGCTGAGGCATGAGAATCACAAATTCAAGGACAACCTAGGCAACTTAATGAGACTTTATCTCAAACAATAATAGTAAGAGAAGATAAACTTCCCTGTCTCAAACAATAATAATAAAGTAAAAGCAAAGCAATGAAAAAGTGGCTGGGGATGTAGCTTGGTGGCAGATTGCTTGCCTAGGAGAAAAAAACAATGGAAGAAAGAGAAAAAAGGAAGGAAGGAGAGAGAGAGGAGAGGAGAGAGAGAGAGAGAGAGAGAGAGAGAGAGAGAGAGAGAGAGAGAGAGAGAGAGAGAGAGAGAGAATGGGAAATAATGGAATCTTCGGTATTTAGATTTCTATCTTTACCGCCACAGCGCAGTTCCGGGCCCTATCTCTTCAGAGTTCTTCTTCAGGAATGTAAGTTTGTGTAATGACATTTCGCTTTGAGGATCATCAGCCAGCATGTTCTCCAGCATGCACTGACCCCCACACTGTGCTGTTTCCCTCTCCCTCTGTAGCCTGCCTTTAGCCAACACATTCGACATTGGCAATACTGCCCCCTGGTGGGCAGGTGCTGGCCCTACCCGGGGGCCAGTAGCAGCCCTTGGTGCAGTTGGAATGTGGAATAAAATAAGTGGTGCACGGAGTATTTTTTTTCCCCTGAAAACAGGGAGGTAAGTAAGTATGTTTTAAATCTATGCTTCAGCTCCGTACCTAGGCAGAGAATTTTTCCTTTCTTAGAGAGTATGAAACTGAATATGTTAATTCTGCTACTAGGTATCTGGTAAAATGCTCATTTGAGAGATGCTGAGGGACTGGCATGGCCTGCTTAGAAACCATGGACAGTGTGTAACCCAAATGCCGGAGGCCGGCACCCTCCACTGTGTTTCTGCCTTGGGGCAGCCACCACCCACACTTGAGTGGTGTGACCCAAGAGCAAGCCAAACTATTTTCTCCAGGTTCTCGGTCAGTGCTTCCTTTAAATTACCTTGAAGGGGCTTGAGTGGGGGGTGGAGGGTGGGGTGGGGTGGGTATTGGGGATAAAAACCAGGTTCTTCGGTCTGGGCGAGTAGGGCATCGAGTCATGCTCTGCCTGGATGGAGGGACAAAGCGGTGGTGCAGGTTGGACGGCTGCCCTCCGGAGCTTCTTGGAGGGAAGATCCCGGGTGTCCCCCGCCATGCCTTATCCCATGGTGGGATGTGCATCCACTGGCCCTCGGGAGAAAATCGGTGGGCCGGGTCGGCCAGAGGACCGGTGGGCACGCTGTTTGGCTGAGCAAGTCCGGAGCACGTGACGCAGGCACAAAGGCCCCAAGGCCGCTCCCCCACCCAGCCACCTGAGCGCTGTCTCCTCTGCTGCCCGGTCCCCAGCAGATGCATCACAGGATCAATGAAATGAACCTGAGTCTGTGGGGATGGAGCAGCTGACTTCATCTTCTGTAAGCAATGCTTTGCCTGTCTCTGGTCGGAAACGGGTTGGCTGGGACCTGGGGTTGGCTGCCTCACCCCCTCACAGTGCCATCCCTGCCCCAGGCCTCCCCGTGGCGATTCCAAACCTGGGCCCATCCCTGAGCTCTCTGCCTTCTGCTTTGTCTCTGATGCTCCCAATGGGTATTGGGGACCGAAGGGTGATGTGGTGGTTGCCTGAAAGAAACTACACCCTACCTCCACCACCGTACCCTCACCTGGAGAGCAGCTACTTCAGAACCATTCTGCCTGGCATTTTATCTTATTTAGCTGACAGACCACATCCTCAGTACATCCACCCCAACTCTATAAATGTTGATGGGAATATGGCATTATCTACTGCCAACAACCCTTCAGGAATAGATCCTTATCAGTCCAATGGAAATGTTGGATTAGAACCAGGCATTGTTTCAATTGACTCTCATTCTGTGCACACACGTGGTGCCCAAAGTCTTCATCCTAGTGATGGCCATGAGGTGGCTTTGGACACAATGATCACTACGGAGAGTGTCTCTAGGGTTACCAGCCCAATCTCTACAGATGGACTGGCAGAGGCGCTTACAATGGACAGTGTTGCCGGCAAACATTCCCAGACCCCAAATGGCTCCAGAAGTCATGAACTTCTTTCTGTGGATTCTGTGACCAATAACCTTACGGCGGACACTGTAGGTCATGGTGGTGTGATACCCACTCATGGGAATGGCCCGGAGCTCCCTGTGGTCATGTTGGGTCAATGGAATGTGTGACAGTGCTCTCAGTGACTCCATCCACACTGTGGCCATGAGCACAAATTCTGTAAGCGCGGCACTTTCTACCTCACACAACCTCGCCTCCCTAGCGTCTGCTTCCCTCATGAAGTCGGCCTCAGTCTAGAACCTGTGGCTGTCTCCTCTATCACCCAGGAGGTTGCTATGGGGATAGGTCATGTAGATGTGTCTTCAGATGGTCTTTATTTTGTACCACCTTCACTGCAAATGGAAGACTCCAATTCAAACAAAGAAAGCATGGCAACTTTGTTTACAATGTGTGTGTGGACTGGAGAAACCATTCCTGTGCAGACTTACTTTGGGCCTCTAATTGGGCAGCAGAATCACTCCATGGAAGTAGCAGAATGGACAGACAAGGTTGTTAACCATATCTGGAAGATACATAGTGCGAGAATAAATTTCTCATATGTAAGTCACCCAGCCCATGTCTTTTGTCACAGCTGACCTAGCAAACTGATACAAAGTACTGCCACAGAGGTTTGAATCACACCATTTAAGGAGCCTGCTCCTTTAGGACCGAGGTTGTTCTCAAACTTTGCTGCCCGCTAACAATCCCCTGCTGCGGGAAGAGTTCAGAGTTGGGTTCTGCCCTTCTTGGAAGAGGGAGACATGAGAGTACTCAGGGTGAGTCTTTTGGGGAAACACAGGAGAATTGGCAGGATTGACTCAGCACTCTGAATCTGAGCGTTTGTGCCTCCGTCTGGGTTTGGTGTGGGTTTAGGTTCTCTCCCAATCCTCCTGGCAGCACCTAAAGGCCTGCTAGAAGACAATGATTTGTGCCTAGGAGTTTGCATCCAGAGAGGCACTTGGAGACTCCCAGAAAACCCCCCAAAGAAGCATAGCTCCCTTACCATCTACACCTTCCTCTGAGTGTTTGGTCTTCAGTGAGGCTTGGTTGAAGGTCCAGCTCTCGGCCTCTTGCAGTGACCCAGAGCTCAGCTAATCTAGCTGCCCACCCACCTGAGAACAACCAGTCTGTTCTCAACCACTGTTCCCAACTTCAAAGGCCATCTAGAAGAAACTGTCCCCGGCCCCCTGTCCACTCCAACGTGTCAGCCAAATCTAAACCGTGGTGGCAGTTGACCTTTATCAGGCCACTTCTGTTGCCACCGCTGCTGCCCGTTCTCTTCCTTCCCACGCCAGAGCATCACCTGACGCCCCGGACCACTGCCCTCCTGGACATGAGCTCTGAGATTGGCTCTATTGACTGAAGCAATGAACCATATTTTGGCGAGGATGTTTGTGTGGCTCTTGAGAATCCCCAATATCAAGCTTCCCCTTATCTTAGATCAGTTATTCCCTGGGGCTTTGGCATTGAAGGGCCCAGAGTCACATATGCCTCCAGTGGGAAATACAAATAATGGATCTCATAAAGTTTTGCTGCACGGGATCCTCCTTTTCCCAGGCCAACATTATAACAAGTCTGTGTCAACTTCATTGGACACAACTACTCTTATAGGCATTCTATAAAGGTTTTCAAGGCAGGAGAGAAAAGGCAGAAATCATGCTAGGGAGCTTGTCTCATTTTGCATCTGCAGCTTCCGCAAAGGCTCATGTTTTGAAGGCGAGGTCCTTGACGCATGAGTGTTTTAAGGTAGTGATTTTTGGAAGTGATTGGATCATAAGGGCTCTGACCCCATCAACGGGTTAATCCATTGGGGATTCTGTAGCTGAATGGACAGTCGGGAGCTGGTGGAACTGTAGAAAGTGGGACATCGATGAAGGGAGTGGTTCCTTGGGGGCGTCCCCTTGGAAAACATATCTTCTCCTCAGCCCCCCTTTTCCCCTCTCTTCCGCTCTCTCTCCTTCCTTGATGCAGTGAGCTGAGCAACTTCCTTTTGCCACACCCTTCCTCTGTAATGTTTCTACCTGCAGTCAGTCAAACATGGACCAATAGCCTCTGAAACTGTGAGCTGAAATAAATCTTTCCCCTTTTGAGGTGATTTGTCACAGTGAGGAGAAGTTGACTACCACGAACGTATAACACCCAAGTCCTCTGCATCACCGTAGTCATTGCTATTTGGGGCCTTCACCATGTTCAGTGAGTTAAGCCACTATGCCAGGTCTATGTTGGAGACGTGACTTGGCATCCCTACTGGATCCTACATTTGCAGTCCATTCTTCTGTTACCTGGCTGGCACAGTCACTTGGCCTGGTCCCTGAGAAGACATGGGTTAGCATCTCCTTCTGCATTTATATTGTGGTGACATTTTAGGTGAGTCTTGTTTCTTTGTGTAAAGTAGACATCAAGCCATATGGCTTGTCTGCCCAAAAAAGAGTTTACACATATAATACAATGGTGCCTCCCATGGTGACTTTGAGGCTGTCCAGGCCTAGAAAGTTGGGCAATCAATTAAGAGGACAGTAAACACGGCTTGGTCAGGGAGTCAATATTGGTCGGCTGTGCAGGTGGAGACGGAGGGCCAAGATTTTCAGGGTGGGATCCAGGCAAGCCGAGAGAACTCAGGTCTGAGGCAAGTCTAAGTGTCAGGGTCCATTCCCCTTGCAGGGCTGGAAGCAAAGCAGGTAGATGTTGCTGGGGATGTGACCTGGAGAGCCAGCGTGGGGCTCTGAGAGAGCCAGGTTGTACAGCCCTTCTCAACCTTCTCTCCAACTGGTCGGAACTTGGTGGTTCCACTCTTCCCTGCTCTTGCTGAATGCAGGCCACTTTCTTCTGAGGAGTTTTGTTTTTATTTATTTGATTTGATTTGTGTTTTTAAATTTTATTTTCCCATGCTTCCCTAGAAGTACAAAGCAAACAACACCTCGGGCTGTTACAAAGGGGCCTAATATGGTCTCAGCTTACCTAAGCATGAGGATGATGTGAAGGATTGTACTTGAGTGTTTCATGTGTCAGGCTCTGGGAATGAGTCTAGTCAGATAAGTGGGATTCGCACTCACTCTTTCTACCTCAGGAAACTTCCATTTCTATGGCCTTTCTAGTCTGTTGTGACTGATAAGTCCAAACTGAAGGCCAGAAGTACTGTTATTAAGGGATGAATTAGGGATGGTCTATGTGAAGACTTTTGCCCTACTCCCTTCTACTTCGAGATCACCTATATGCAATCAAACAATCATACCATTCTTCTTCCGTGTGTGTGTGTGTGTGTGTGTGTGTGTGTGTGTGTGTGTGTGTGTGTGTGTTGGGGAGGGCCTGGGTATTGATCTGAGAGGCATTTTCCCTCTAAACTAAATTTTTAGGTTTTTGGTTTTTTTCAGTACTGGAGATAGAAGCCAGGCACATTCTACCTCCGATCCACAGCCTCAGCCATATTTTACTCTTTATTTTGAAACAGGGTCTCACTGAGTTGCGAAGGGCCTCAACTAAGTAGCTGAGGCTGCCTGTGTGCCGCTATCCTCTGGCATTAGCTTCCCAAATACTGGGATTACAAGCGTGTACTGCCGCGCCCAGCTTCCTTAGTATTTTTTTCTTTTTAGCTCTGAAAAAAAGGGTCTTGCTAGGTTGCTATGAGTCTTGCAAAGTTGCTGCGTCTGCCCTTGAACCTGGGATCATCCTGTCTCAGCCTCCCAAATACTGTGCTTATAGGTTCTGTGCCACCAGCCCTGCCACGCACCCATCTTTGCATCAGATAGTTCTCATGGGCTGATACCGCAGGGCATAATTCTAGACCCCAGGAAGAAATCAGCAGCTGCAACACCAGAGACTCTGGCACTCAAACCCGCTTCCTCCTGTGAGGAGTGAGAAGCAAAATACACACAAATAAGAAGCTAGAGGAGCACAGAGGGCACATTCTCCTGAAGAAACATCGAGTAGGAAAGGCGCAAGCAAGGTGTGGTCAGGGAGTCTGGCTGCTCTTCTGTGTACATACTGGTCACACTTGGCTGAGAAGGTAGCATCTCCTGCATAAGTTGGAGCCAATGCGAAAGCTCCTCTAGCCTGGTCCTTCCTACATGCGCTTTCCAGGGACCAATCCCATACACCTCCCTTCTTGACCCCATAGCGTCTGTGCTAGTCACACCTACCACCACCACTATGGTCTTTGTCTCTGTTGGAAGAAAATGCATTAAGCTCACTCCAGCTTAATCATATCTGAAAGCATGTCATGCAGAGGTGAAGTTAGATACATTCCAGGTAGCCCCACAGAGAGAAACAGAACCACAGTGAAGAGGAGAGAGATTCTGCATCAGCCTGAACTGGCATCTTAGGACAGATGTGATGGGGTGTCTGTTGGCCAAGCTCCAAGTAGCTGGAGGAATGCAGACATAGACAAGATGTACCCTGTTTTGGCAATGCTGTAGAGAGGACTCAGGTGTTTTGATCCAAATTTACCATCGCGTAATTACCAGGGAATGCCTGAGGGCAGTTGATGGGAATAAATAAAGCTGGAGCCTCCCACTGGGACCTTCCAAGAATGGGTTCCAGGCTGTATCGACTGCTTCTGCTGGGTGTCTTCATGCTCCTCATGGATGAAGGTAGGGGCCTGAAGTGGGAGGCAAGGGTGTGCGATGAAAGAAGGTCCAGAGGAAGGAAGAGGTCTCTGCACTGGGCTTTTGGGGCTGCTGCATAATGACCTAAGGATAATTATTTTCCTTCTTTCCTTCACAGGAGACAGAGTCCTGACGTCAAAATGTATGGTAATTTTGTTTGCAGGTCTTGAGTAAATAATGCTATAATGCGAGGGGATGTTCTTGAGTTCTATATGCACTGTTCCTCGAGCCTCCTAACTCACTATTCCAGTGACTCCTTTCTTCCCCCATTCTGGAAATGGGTCCTTAAATTGGGGGAGCAGATGGGTCATAGCTTCATTCACAGAGGGACTAAAGACCCCCAACAGGCCTGAACAGTGGTGGGGAAAGGCAGTGCCAGCTTCCCTCTCGTGAGGCTTGCACCATCCTGGATTCTTTGCCTACAGCTCTTCTTTTAAACCTTCTTTTGTTCTAGGGTTTAGGTTTTGCAATGTATGTGACAACTATGATGGATACAAATGTTTGTCTAAAATGAAATCCTGTTGGAAGTTTAATGTGATTTTGGAGAATAGGAGTTGTACAACAGATAACTATTATATGAATGATCGCACATCAGGTAAGTGGTTATTTGAGAGAGAAAGGAGAGAGAGAGAGAGAGAGAGAGAGAGAGAGAGAGAGAGAGAGAGAGAGAGAGATGCAAACTATCACCAAGAGTGTCCACAGTTTCCAGAACTAATTTGCAGATGTTTCTGGGATCCTGGAAGAGGGAGGTGCAACAAGTTCTTTAGACTCACCCCTGGGTGTGGGGATTGTGTGGGGAGCTAATGATCTTAGAGGAGATGTAGCAAGAGCCTTGGCACTCATGCTAGTTTTCAGAAAGCTTGTGAAAAATGGTTCTGCAGAAAAGCCTTTGTAGGAATGATGAGATGAGTTGAGGTTATCTCATTTGCTTTTTTTCTCTTTAGGGATATACCTTTTTAGGTATACAAAACTGTCATGTAGGCCTTGTAATGAGGGAATGTTTCAGGTGTTCCATGATCTTCTGAGAGAAACATACTGCTGCAATCATAAAAACAAATGTAATACTGGCAATAAAAATTTAGACTTTTCATTTATAGTTGGACAACATATACCAGAATAAAGAAGACTAAGAACATTAAAGTACTTAAGATCTAAAAACCATGTCTCCATTCATCTTGGCTCTTTCCTTACCAGCTAGCAACATCACTGTGCATCAGTCCCCAAACCTAGACTCCAGTCTCCTTTCTATTCCAATAGGTCTATCTACAGAGGCTCAATCTTTCCCAAGCCCATGCTTGGATTAACAGGAAAGGGGAAGCCATAGGCATAGAAACCTCCACTCTGCCTTTTCACAGAATTTCTGGGTTTTTGCTACCTAATGCCTCCAGACAGTTTACTTGCCCTTAAGTTCTGACACTGAACCTGGGTTAAGGACAAAATTCCAAAGTCTCTTGCAAAGGCATTAAAGTGATTTCCTGGCGGAAAACTTCTTAGGGAAGAATAGGAGAAAGCAGGCTGGATATACATAGGGACAAAAAGACAGGCAATGGAATTCTACTCAGCAATAAAGAAGAACAAAGTCTGTCATTTGCAGGAAAATGGATGGCCCTGGAGGACATTCTGTTAAGTGAGATTAGCCAGTCACAGAGAGTGAAGGATCATATGTTTTCTGTCATATGCAGAAGCTAGGGATTAATTGGGATACCAGAGGGACTTCATGTAATGGAGGATGAAGTCCAGTGGAGTGAGAGAGGTGGTCTAGAGGAGGATATAGGGAAGAGAGGGAGAATTAACAGAGGAGACACTTCCATGGACATTATGCACACAAGAGAGAATGCCAATGCCAATCAATATCATGTATGGGGAAGTTTTGTAGTATTAAAGATATTAATTCTTCACGCAAACTAAGATCAGTTTAAATTATATGATTCAGCCTAGAGTTTAGTTGCTTTCACTTCACCTTGAGAAAAAAAAATATGGAGAAAAGATTAGAACTGATATGGCTAAAAAAATCATGAGAAGAGAGATGTTTAGAAAAGATTTCTATAAAACATTGTGAATATTGTATTCCTGGTTTCCATGTGGAGAGTTGTTAGAAAAGACGTTTACCACTATAATAATTGAAAAATAGATAAAATAATGAGAACCAATTTTTTTTTTGGTGGTACTGGGGTTCCTGGAAACCCTTCTACCTCCTGAATACACTCCCAGATCTATTTTATACTTTTTTATTTGGAAACAGGGTTTCTTAAGCCAGCAGGGCTGGCTTTGAACCTGCCTGATCCTCATCCTCCTGTCTCTGCCTCCTAAGTGCAGGGATTACAAGCATGTGCTACCACGCCTGGCTTAGAACCAAATATTTTTAAAGTATATTGAATATTTGTAAATTCAAAGCAAAACCAAACTCATTCCAAAAGGAACAAACCCTTTCTAGGTGAACAGAGAACAACAAGAGCTTTCTTCCTCAAAGATCTCTGCCAAACTTTTTCACCACTGATGGAAGAACAGGTTTGGCATGGAGAGATTGGCAGACTGGCTCGAGAGGAGAGACCACTAGGACTTTTCTTTTCTTTTAGCAGACATGATGGTTTGGATTCTGTGATCTGCAATTCTCAATATGTATTTATGAACCAGGTGTGATGGCTCATGCCTGTAATCCTAGGGATGCTGAGACCAGCCTCAGCAACTTTGTGAGACTGTCAGCAACCTAGTGTGACCCTGTTTCAAAACAAAACAAAACAAAACAAAACAAAAAATATACATAGGACTGGGAGTTTAGTTCAGCGGTAAATGTCCTTGGGTTCAATCCCCAGAAACACACACACACACACACACACACACACACACACACACACACACACACGCTTCACTGTTCACTAAGAGCTTGGCAGCTGACAACTTGCCTGGAAAGCATACAGACATATTTGTAGTTGCAAGGTTCTTAGACTTCAAACTTCTACTCGATGCTTGAGATGGAAGGGGTTATAACACATAGAGAATCCCATGCCAGGATCTTCACTAGTGAAGAAAATAGTGAAGACCATCACAGTGCCAGTCACAAGACACAGAAGTCCATATACTTTTGTCCTCTGCATCCTGGTCTACTGCTTAGACCTACTACACACTGATTACCTATTTGAGTCCAAAGAGAGAGAACACACTCACACACAATATGATATGCGAAGTGGGTTTATTATCTACAGATATGTAGTGAGGGACAGGAGTCTCAGTCCATTGTGAGCTGGTCCTTTGAGGTGCAGGGAAGCTGTCCAGGAGGATGGACACTTCACTGAGTGTGCCCCATTAAACATCACATTCCAGGGACCAGGAATATCAACAGAGTGGGAGGTGGACACTTAAGACATTCCTATGTGCACAGTTATTACCACCAGCACAAGGCAGCCACCTCACACTCGTTCTGATTTTCTCAGCATTGCAAACTACATTCTTACACACATGAGTGGTCATAGGAAACAAGGGACCTCGCAGCCTCTGTGGCTTTCCCTGTTCAAAAGCAGCCACCACTATTGCTGTCCAGATGTATGTTGATGGCATATCACAAGTCTCCTTGCTCTCCTGCCTCTCCTATCCTTTATTCTTCCCTCCTTTGCTATCCACCTCCACTTCCTCATAGTAGCACAAACTCTTCCCCCAAAAGCAGGATGTCCTGCGTAACTTTGCCAATTCTGTCCCACAGCCCCTGAGGTATATAACCAAGGAAGGCTGCCTTTCAGGTCCCTGGACTATGATGTAAAATGGGGCACACTCAGTGAAGTGTCCATCCTCCTGGACAGCTTCCTTGCACCTCAAAGGACCAGCTCACAATGGATTGAGACTCCTGTCCCTCACTACCTATCTGTAGATAATAAACCACTTCGCATATCATATTGTGTGTGAGTGTGTTGTTTCTCTTTGGACTCAAATAGGTAACCAGTGTGTAGTAGGTCTAAGCAGTAGACCAGGATGCAGAGGGCAAAAGTATATGGACTTCTGTGTCTTGTGACTGGCACTGTGATGGTCTTCACTATTTTCTTCACTAGTGAAGATCCTGGCATGGGATTCTCTATGTGTTATAACCCCTTCCATCTCAAGCATCGAGTAGAAGTTTGAAGTCTAAGAACCTTGCAACTACAAATATGTCTGTATGCTTTCCAGGCAAGTTGTCAGCTGCCAAGCTCTTAGTGAACAGTGAAGTGTGTGTTTGTGTGTGTGTGTGTGTGTGTGTGTGTGTGTGTGTGTGTGTTTCTGGGGATTGAACCCAAGGACATTTACCGCTGAACTAAACTCCCAGTCCTATTGTATATTTTTTCTTTGTTTTGAAACAGGGTCACACTAGGTTGCTGAGAGTTTCACAAAGCTGCTACAGTCCCACCAACAGTGTAAAAGAGTTCCTCCTTCTGACTGGGGTTAGATGGAATCTCAGTGTAGTTTTGATTTGCTAATGCTGTAGAACATCTTTTCATGTATCCATAGGCCACTTGTATCTCTTCTTTTGTAAAGTGTCTATTCAGTTCAGTTGCCCATTTCATGATTGGGTTGTTTGTTTTGCTAGTGTAGAGTCTTTTGAGCTCTTTGTATATTCTATATATTAGCCCTCTATCAGAGCGGTGGCTGGTAAAGATCTTCTCCCATTCTGTAGGCTTCCTCTTTAGGTTCTTGATGGTCTCCTTTGATGAGAAGAAACTTTTTAGTTTGATGTCATCCCACTTGTTAATTCTTGCTTTAATTTCCTGAGTTTTGGAGGTCTTGTGGAGAAAGTTACTGCCTGTGCCTATATGTTGTAGTGTTGATCCTATGCCCTCCTCAAAAACTTCACAGACTTTGGTCGAATTTCTAAGTCTTTGATCCATCTCCTGTACACGATGAGAGGTAAGGATTTAGTTCCATCTTCTACAAATGGATAGCCAGTTCTCCCAGCACCATTTGTTGAAAAGGCTGTCCTTTCTCCAGCATATGAGTTTGGCCCCTTTGTCAAAGATTAATTGACTGTAGGTGTGTGGATTTGTTTCTGTATCTTCTATTCTGTTCCACTGGTTAGTATGCTTGCTATTGTGCTAATACCATGCTTTCTTTTTCTTTCTTTTTTTTTTTACTACTATTGATCTATAGTATAATTTGAAGTCTGGGATTGTGATGCCTCCTGCATGGTTGTTATTGCTGAGAATTGCTTTGGTTATTCTGGTTTTTTTCTTTCTCCATATAAAATTCATGATTGATTTTTCTAGGTCTATGAAGAATGTCATTGGTATTTTAATGGGAAATGCATTGAATCTATAGATCACTTTTGACAGAATGGCCATTTTTATATTTATTCTGCCTATCCATGAGTATGGGAGATCTTTCCATCTTCCAAGGTCTTCTTCAATTTCTTTCTTTAATATTTTATAGTTTTCATTGTAAAGGTCTTTTACATCTTTGCTTAGGTTTATTCCTAGGTATTTTATTGGTTTTGAGGTTATGGTGAATGGAATTGTTTTCTTTATTTCTTTCATTGTGGATTCATTGTTGGCATAAAGAAAAGCCACTGATTTCTTTTGGTTGATTTTGTATCCTGCAACTTTGCTGAATTGGTTAATCAACTCTAGAAGTCTTTTGGTTGAGTTCTTTGGGTCTTCTAGATAAAGGATTATGTCATCTGCAAATAAGAATAATTTTAATTCCTCTCTTCCTATTTGAATTCCTTTGATTTCCTTCTCTTGTCTTATTGCTGCAGCAAGAGTCTCAAGGACTATATTGAAAAGGAGTGGTAATAGTGAGCATCCTTGTCTTGTTCCTGATTTTAGAAAAAATTCTTGTAGTTTTCCCCCATTCAGTATGATGTTGGCTTTGGGTTTGTTTATATTGCCTTAATGATGTTGAAATACTTTTCTTCTGTTCCAATTTTCTGCAGTGTTTTTAATATAAATGGGTATTGGATTTTGTCGAATGCTTTTTCAGCATCTATTGCTATGATGATGTGGTTTTTGTTCTCAGTTTTATTTATGTGGTGAATAACATGTATTCATTTGCATATGTTGAAGCATCCCTGTTTTTCTGGATGAAACCAACTTGGTCATGATGTACTATTCTCTTGATATGGTTTTGAATGCATATAGCTAGTATTTTATTTAGAATTTTTGCATCTATGTTCATTAGGGATATTGGTCTGTAATTTTTCTTTCTGGAGGTATCTTTATTTGGTTTGAGGATTAATGTGATACTGGTCTCATAGAAGGAATTTGGGAGAATTCCATCTCTTTCAATTTCCCAGAACAAGTTGTGAAGTATTGGTATTAGTTCTTCACTGAAGGTTTTGTAGAATTCAGCTGGAAACCTATCAGAGCCTGGGCATTTCTTTGATGGTAGAATTTTTATCGCCATTTCTATTTATTTGCTTGCTATTGGTTGGTTTAGGCTTGCTATGTTCTCTTGGTTCAGTTTAGGCAGGTTATATGTGCTTAGAAATTTTAAAATTTCTTCAATGTTTTCTAGTCTATTAGAGTATACATTTTCAAAATAGTTTCTAATAATCCTTTGAATTTCTCCACTGTCTGTTGTGATATCTCCTTTTTCATTTCTGATTTTAATAATTTGAGTTGATTTTCTTTCTTTTGGTTAGGTTGGCCAGGGGCTTCTCAATTCTATTAATCTTTTCAAAGAACCAACTTTTTGTTTTGTTGATTATTAAAATTGTTTTTTGTTCTCTATTTCATTTATTTCTGCTCTGATTTTAATAATTTCCTGCCTTCTGCTGGCTTTGGGATTAAACTGTTGCAGTCTTTCTAGGTTCTAGAGTTGTGTCATTAGGTTGTTTACATGACAATTCTGTCTTTCTTATGTGGGCACTCAATGCTATGAACTTTCCTCTTCTTAATACAGCCTTCAAAGTGTCCCATAGATTTTGGTAAGTTGTGTCTCTATTTTCCCCTAATTTCTGATCTTACCTATTCATTATTCAATAGTGTATCATTCAGTCTCCATGTATTTAAATAGTTTCTTTGGGGTTTCCTGTTGTTGATTTCTACTTTCATTCCACTATGGTCTGAAAAGATGCAAGGAATTATATTGCATCTTTTGAATTTGCTGGTGCTTGCTTTGAGTCCCAGGATGTGATCTATTTTGGAGAAGGTTCCATGGGCTGATAAGAGGAATGTGTAGTCTGCTTTTCCTGGTTGAAATATTCTGTATCTGTCTATTAGTCCATTTGGTTTATGGTTTTCTTTAGTTCTGGAGTCTTTACTCATCTTTGCCTTGAAGATCAATCTAGTGGTAGGAAAACTGTGGTGAAGTCTCCCAGTATTATTATATTTGGGTCTATTTGAGATCTGATGTCCAGGAGGGTTTGTTTTACAAATGTGGGTGCACCCACATTTGGCGCATAAACATTTACACTCATTATATATTCTTGGTGGATTGTTCCTTTTAATAAAAGGAAGTGCCCTGATTTGTCTCTTCTGATGTGTTTTTAGCTTAAAGTCTGTTTTGTTGGAGATCAGCGTTGCTACCCCTGCCCATTTTTGGTCCCCATTGGCATGATATATCTTTTTCCATCCTTTCACTTTCAGTCTGTGAATGTCTTTGGCTGTAAGGTGAGTTTCTTGCTAACAGCACATATTTGGATTATGTTTTTTAATCCACATTGCCAATGTATGTCTTTTGATTGGTGAGTTAATCCCTTTGATGTTCAGAGTTATTATGAAATATCATTTTTTGTTTTCTGTCATTTTGTGTTCTGTCTTCTGCTTGGTAGCCTCTTATTTCTTCTTTAATTAGACGCCCCACTGATTGCCTTCCTCTCTTCCCTGGTTCTGAAGTCTGCTTCTTTTTTCTTTTTATGGTTTATTTCTTTAAATATTTTCTCTAGTGTTGGCTTTGAATTCATGAATTTTTTGAGATTCTGTTTGTTTTGAAACACTTTTGTTTCTCCATCAATTTTGAATAATAGTTTTGCTGGGTATAGCAGTTTTGGCTGGAAGTTATTTTCTTCCAGGGTCTGGATCACATCATACCAGTCTCTCCTGGCATTCATGACTTGTGTTGTATAGTCTGGGGTGATTTTTATTGTTTTTCCCCTATATGTCACCCGTCCTTTTGTTCTCACTGCTTTTAAGATTCCTTCCTTGGCCTCTATGTTGGTCATTTTGACTATTATGTGGCATGGGGAGTTCCTTCTTTGATCTTGTCTTAATGGTGTTCTGTATGTCTCCTGTACATGAAGAGCCATGTCTCTTTCCATGTTTAGAAAATTCTCTGAGATTATTTCTCTGAAGAGATTACGAATGCCCTTAATCTGTACCTCTGTCCCTTCTTCAATGCCTTTTATCTGTAAATTAGGATGCTTCATGTTGTCCCATAGTTGTTGGATGTTTAGGTTTTGTTGCTGTAATGGCTTCTGTATGCTGTTGACTATGTTTTCGGTTTTGGATGAACTGTCTTCTAACTGTGATATTCTACTTTCCATTTCATCTAATCATCCAGAATTTCTTTCTATTGCTGTCTTCATTTCATTTATTGACTCTTTCATTTCATTCCGGACCTCTTTCTGATTCTTTCTTAGTGTTTCTAATTTGTCTTTCCTCTCCTGTAGGCTTATTTTAAATCCTTTCATCATATAGTAGATCAAGAATCAGAACTCCCCTTCTTGCTTTTTTTTATAGGTCAGTATTCGTGATTTCCTCACTATTCCTATTTCTCATATTTTCAAGCTTTTCAGGCCTGTTTTTCTGATGTCTTCCCATTGTTTGTGGGAATTATGTTTAATCCAGTCTTAGTAGTAATAATTTAGGAGTCAGAAGGTAAGCAGTACTTTTTACAGTGGTGAGGATTGGGTGATGGTGGAGTAGCTAGGGTGATGGGTGCAGGAGTTGGGTAAGATAGAGGATATAATCAGGTTGGGGAAGAATTTAAGTATAATAAGGTTATATCCGGTTGAGAGTGGGAGAAGGTTAGATAGTAGGATTCTTGTAGTTAGTAGAATATTTAAGTATGGAGATGTGATAAACTTTGAGAATTAGACAAAGAAATACAGTTAAGGGACAAAGAGAAAGTTTTGAGGGAAGATAGTAGCTAGGCTGGAGTGGAGAATTTTGTAGGAGGAAGTGGGGGGGAGGAGGGAGCAAACAAATATGAGTAAAATAACAAAATAAGATACAAAACCTAACTATTACACATCAAATATAAACAACAACATCAACAAAATGAAACAAAACAAAAACAACCAAAAGAGAGGAAAAAATTAAGAAAGAGAAAAAAAACAGGATACAAATGAAATAAATAAAATGAATTAGCAACCATATAAGATAATAAAGTGAATCAACCAAACAAGCAAGAAACCCAAATAAAAGAAAAAACTAAGTCCCCAAAATCAATAAACCACAAAAAAACCCAAACTGAAAACAAAATAAAAAATGGGGAAAAAAAAAACAGTCCTACTACTTTATGAACATGAGGCAGGTCAGTGTAATTTCTGAATGTCTGATCACTGTGATAGCTTCTGGAGTATATTCCAAACTCTTATTTGCTACGAGCGACCCCTTGTGGCCCTCTGCAGGTATCGCTCCATAAGCACCTTTCCTGTGCCTCCTTGGTCCCTTGGCACACAATTATCACACACAGTTCTCACCGTGTCCGGTGGAACTCAGTGGGTGCACACCAGGTCCTGTGGTTCATCTAGCTCATTCTGTTACCTGGTAACCCAGTCTGGGTTCTGGTGGGCTGACTACTTCTCTGGATCCTGCTGCATTTCTGTGCACACACACTTATCGCTGAAGGTTTCCCTATGCCTCTGCGTGTGCAACCTCTGAGGGATAAATGGTGCGGCTAAGGGGCTCGGGTGAGCTCGCAGCTTAAGATGTTGGATCTCAATGGCACCTTTCAAGCTCTTGGGTTTTTTGTTCCAAAATTCTTGGGGCTGCCATGCCAGTAGCCCATTTGGGACCACGGCCGTGGTGGCGCCTGCAGCTTTTGCAGTGTTGCAGTGGATCTCGCAGTTCAGACTTACTAGGTATCTCCTGCCATAGTCTCTGGGTCTGTTAAATCACTTTAATGCCTTTGCAAGAGACTTTGGAATTTTGTCCTTAACCCAGGTTCAGTGTCAGAACTTAAGGGCAAGTAAACTGTCTGGAGGCATTAGGTAGCAAAAACCCAGAAATTCTGTGAAAAGGCAGAGTGGAGGTTTCTATGCCTATGGCTTCCCCTTTCCTGTTAATCCAAGCATGGGCTTGGGAAAGATTGAGCCTCTGTAGATAGACCTATTGGAATAGAAAGGAGACTGGAGTCTAGGTTTGGGGACTGATGCACAATGATGTTGCTAGCTGGTAAGGAAAGAGCCAAGATGAATGGAGACATGGTTTTTAGATCTTAAGTATTTTAATGTTCTTCATCTTCCTTTATTATCATTTAATTTAACATCATATCTAAAGTATTATTGCCTGTATTACATCTGTTGTCATTAATGCAGCAGTCCGTTTCTCTCAGAGTGTCATGGTATATCTGGAACTGTCCCTTAATACATGGCCTACATGAGAGTTGAATATAACGAAACAGATATCTCCCTAAAAAAAAAAAAAAAAAAAAAGGCAAGTAAGATAACCTTGCTTCACCTCACCACCTTCCTGCAATTCTTTTCTGCAGAATTTCACCAGCTTTCTGGAGACTAGCATGAGTCCCAAGGCTCTTGCCACATCTCTAAAATCATTGGCTGTTCACACAATCCCCACACCCAGGGATGAGTCCGGAGAACATGTCACCCCACCCTCTTTCAGGATTCCAGACTATCTTAAGGGACAACTTAACTCTGGAGCATGTGGACACACTTGGTGATAGTTAGCAAATCTCTTTAATACTAAAATTACCTGATATGATATCATAGTAAAAATAGACATCTGTTGTACAACTCCTGTTTTGAAACAAATTAAACTTCCAGCAACTTTTCATGCCACCCGCACATGTGTATCCATTATAAAATTTACACTCATGGCAATATCGAAACCCTAAAGAAAAAGAGAAGGCTTAAAAGAAGAGCTGTAGGCAAAGAGATTCAGCTTCAGAATCCAGGATGGTGCAAGCCTCACGAGAGGGAAGCTGGCACTGCCTTTCCCCACCACTGCTCAGGCCTGTTGGGGGTCTTTAGTCCCTCTGTGAATGAAGCTATGACCCATCTGCTCCCCCAATTTAAGGACCCATTTCCAGAATGGGGGAAGAAAGGAGTCACTGGAATAGTGAGTTAGGAGGCTCGAGGAACAGTGCATATAGAACTCAAGAACATCCCCTCGCATTATAGCATTATTTACTCAAGACCTGCAAACAAAATTACCATACATTTTGACGTCAGGACTCTGTCTCCTGTGAAGGAAAGAAGGAAAATAATTATCCTTAGGTCATTATGCAGCAGCCCCAAAAGCCCAGTGCAGAGACCTCTTCCTTCCTCTGGACCTTCTTTCATCGCACACCCTTGCCTCCCACTTCAGGCCCCTACCTTCATCCATGAGGAGCATGAAGACACCCAGCAGAAGCAGTCGATACAGCCTGGAACCCATTCTTGGAAGGTCCCAGTGGGAGGCTCCAGCTTTATTTATTCCCATCAACTGCCCTCAGGCATTCCCTGGTAATTACGCGATGGTAAATTTGGATCAAAACACCTGAGTCCTCTCTACAGCATTGCCAAAACAGGGTACATCTTGTCTATGTCTGCATTCCTCCAGCTACTTGGAGCTTGGCCAACAGACACCCCATCACATCTGTCCTAAGATGCCAGTTCAGGCTGATGCAGAATCTCTCTCCTCTTCACTGTGGTTCTGTTTCTCTCTGTGGGGCTACCTGGAATGTATCTAACTTCACCTCTGCATGACATGCTTTCAGATATGATTAAGCTGGAGTGAGCTTAATGCATTTTCTTCCAACAGAGACAAAGACCATAGTGGTGGTGGTAGGTGTGACTAGCACAGACGCTATGGGGTCAAGAAGGGAGGTGTATGGGATTGGTCCCTGGAAAGCGCATGTAGGAAGGACCAGGCTAGAGGAGCTTTCGCATTGGCTCCAACTTATGCAGGAGATGCTACCTTCTCAGCCAAGTGTGACCAGTATGTACACAGAAGAGCAGCCAGACTCCCTGACCACACCTTGCTTGCGCCTTTCCTACTCGATGTTTCTTCAGGAGAATGTGCCCTCTGTGCTCCTCTAGCTTCTTATTTGTGTGTATTTTGCTTCTCACTCCTCACAGGAGGAAGCGGGTTTGAGTGCCAGAGTCTCTGGTGTTGCAGCTGCTGATTTCTTCCTGGGGTCTAGAATTATGCCCTGCGGTATCAGCCCATGAGAACTATCTGATGCAAAGATGGGTGCGTGGCAGGGCTGGTGGCACAGAACCTATAAGCACAGTATTTGGGAGGCTGAGACAGGATGATCCCAGGTTCAAGGGCAGACGCAGCAACTTTGCAAGACTCATAGCAACCTAGCAAGACCCTTTTTTTCAGAGCTAAAAAGAAAAAAATACTAAGGAAGCTGGGCGCGGCAGTACACGCTTGTAATCCCAGTATTTGGGAAGCTAATGCCAGAGGATAGCGGCACACAGGCAGCCTCAGCTACTTAGTTGAGGCCCTTCGCAACTCAGTGAGACCCTGTTTCAAAATAAAGAGTAAAATATGGCTGAGGCTGTGGATCGGAGGTAGAATGTGCCTGGCTTCTATCTCCAGTACTGAAAAAAACCAAAAACCTAAAAATTTAGTTTAGAGGGAAAATGCCTCTCAGATCAATACCCAGGCCCTCCCCAACACACACACACACACACACACACACACACACACACACACACACACACACACACGGAAGAAGAATGGTATGATTGTTTGATTGCATATAGGTGATCTCGAAGTAGAAGGGAGTAGGGCAAAAGTCTTCACATAGACCATCCCTAATTCATCCCTTAATAACAGTACTTCTGGCCTTCAGTTTGGACTTATCAGTCACAACAGACTAGAAAGGCCATAGAAATGGAAGTTTCCTGAGGTAGAAAGAGTGAGTGCGAATCCCACTTATCTGACTAGACTCATTCCCAGAGCCTGACACATGAAACACTCAAGTACAATCCTTCACATCATCCTCATGCTTAGGTAAGCTGAGACCATATTAGGCCCCTTTGTAACAGCCCGAGGTGTTGTTTGCTTTGTACTTCTAGGGAAGCATGGGAAAATAAAATTTAAAAACACAAATCAAATCAAATAAATAAAAACAAAACTCCTCAGAAGAAAGTGGCCTGCATTCAGCAAGAGCAGGGAAGAGTGGAACCACCAAGTTCCGACCAGTTGGAGAGAAGGTTGAGAAGGGCTGTACAACCTGGCTCTCTCAGAGCCCCACGCTGGCTCTCCAGGTCACATCCCCAGCAACATCTACCTGCTTTGCTTCCAGCCCTGCAAGGGGAATGGACCCTGACACTTAGACTTGCCTCAGACCTGAGTTCTCTCGGCTTGCCTGGATCCCACCCTGAAAATCTTGGCCCTCCGTCTCCACCTGCACAGCCGACCAATATTGACTCCCTGACCAAGCCGTGTTTACTGTCCTCTTAATTGATTGCCCAACTTTCTAGGCCTGGACAGCCTCAAAGTCACCATGGGAGGCACCATTGTATTATATGTGTAAACTCTTTTTTGGGCAGACAAGCCATATGGCTTGATGTCTACTTTACACAAAGAAACAAGACTCACCTAAAATGTCACCACAATATAAATGCAGAAGGAGATGCTAACCCATGTCTTCTCAGGGACCAGGCCAAGTGACTGTGCCAGCCAGGTAACAGAAGAATGGACTGCAAATGTAGGATCCAGTAGGGATGCCAAGTCACGTCTCCAACATAGACCTGGCATAGTGGCTTAACTCACTGAACATGGTGAAGGCCCCAAATAGCAATGACTACGGTGATGCAGAGGACTTGGGTGTTATACGTTCGTGGTAGTCAACTTCTCCTCACTGTGACAAATCACCTCAAAAGGGGAAAGATTTATTTCAGCTCACAGTTTCAGAGGCTATTGGTCCATGTTTGACTGACTGCAGGTAGAAACATTACAGAGGAAGGGTGTGGCAAAAGGAAGTTGCTCAGCTCACTGCATCAAGGAAGGAGAGAGAGCGGAAGAGAGGGGAAAAGGGGGGCTGAGGAGAAGATATGTTTTCCAAGGGGACGCCCCCAAGGAACCACTCCCTTCATCGATGTCCCACTTTCTACAGTTCCACCAGCTCCCGACTGTCCATTCAGCTACAGAATCCCCAATGGATTAACCCGTTGATGGGGTCAGAGCCCTTATGATCCAATCAC
Source organism: Muscardinus avellanarius (assembly GCF_963383645.1). NCBI lineage: Eukaryota > Metazoa > Chordata > Mammalia > Rodentia > Gliridae > Muscardinus > Muscardinus avellanarius. The sequence goes on along the minus strand of NC_137786.1, from coordinate 126,110,742 downwards.
TTCCAAAAATCACTACCTTAAAACACTCATGCGTCAAGGACCTCGCCTTCAAAACATGAGCCTTTGCGGAAGCTGCAGATGCAAAATGAGACAAGCTCCCTAGCATGATTTCTGCCTTTTCTCTCCTGCCTTGAAAACCTTTATAGAATGCCTATAAGAGTAGTTGTGTCCAATGAAGTTGACACAGACTTGTTATAATGTTGGCCTGGGAAAAGGAGGATCCCGTGCAGCAAAACTTTATGAGATCCATTATTTGTATTTCCCACTGGAGGCATATGTGACTCTGGGCCCTTCAATGCCAAAGCCCCAGGGAATAACTGATCTAAGATAAGGGGAAGCTTGATATTGGGGATTCTCAAGAGCCACACAAACATCCTCGCCAAAATATGGTTCATTGCTTCAGTCAATAGAGCCAATCTCAGAGCTCATGTCCAGGAGGGCAGTGGTCCGGGGCGTCAGGTGATGCTCTGGCGTGGGAAGGAAGAGAACGGGCAGCAGCGGTGGCAACAGAAGTGGCCTGATAAAGGTCAACTGCCACCACGGTTTAGATTTGGCTGACACGTTGGAGTGGACAGGGGGCCGGGGACAGTTTCTTCTAGATGGCCTTTGAAGTTGGGAACAGTGGTTGAGAACAGACTGGTTGTTCTCAGGTGGGTGGGCAGCTAGATTAGCTGAGCTCTGGGTCACTGCAAGAGGCCGAGAGCTGGACCTTCAACCAAGCCTCACTGAAGACCAAACACTCAGAGGAAGGTGTAGATGGTAAGGGAGCTATGCTTCTTTGGGGGGTTTTCTGGGAGTCTCCAAGTGCCTCTCTGGATGCAAACTCCTAGGCACAAATCATTGTCTTCTAGCAGGCCTTTAGGTGCTGCCAGGAGGATTGGGAGAGAACCTAAACCCACACCAAACCCAGACGGAGGCACAAACGCTCAGATTCAGAGTGCTGAGTCAATCCTGCCAATTCTCCTGTGTTTCCCCAAAAGACTCACCCTGAGTACTCTCATGTCTCCCTCTTCCAAGAAGGGCAGAACCCAACTCTGAACTCTTCCCGCAGCAGGGGATTGTTAGCGGGCAGCAAAGTTTGAGAACAACCTCGGTCCTAAAGGAGCAGGCTCCTTAAATGGTGTGATTCAAACCTCTGTGGCAGTACTTTGTATCAGTTTGCTAGGTCAGCTGTGACAAAAGACATGGGCTGGGTGACTTACATATGAGAAATTTATTCTCGCACTATGTATCTTCCAGATATGGTTAACAACCTTGTCTGTCCATTCTGCTACTTCCATGGAGTGATTCTGCTGCCCAATTAGAGGCCCAAAGTAAGTCTGCACAGGAATGGTTTCTCCAGTCCACACACACATTGTAAACAAAGTTGCCATGCTTTCTTTGTTTGAATTGGAGTCTTCCATTTGCAGTGAAGGTGGTACAAAATAAAGACCATCTGAAGACACATCTACATGACCTATCCCCATAGCAACCTCCTGGGTGATAGAGGAGACAGCCACAGGTTCTAGACTGAGGCCGACTTCATGAGGGAAGCAGACGCTAGGGAGGCGAGGTTGTGTGAGGTAGAAAGTGCCGCGCTTACAGAATTTGTGCTCATGGCCACAGTGTGGATGGAGTCACTGAGAGCACTGTCACACATTCCATTGACCCAACATGACCACAGGGAGCTCCGGGCCATTCCCATGAGTGGGTATCACACCACCATGACCTACAGTGTCCGCCGTAAGGTTATTGGTCACAGAATCCACAGAAAGAAGTTCATGACTTCTGGAGCCATTTGGGGTCTGGGAATGTTTGCCGGCAACACTGTCCATTGTAAGCGCCTCTGCCAGTCCATCTGTAGAGATTGGGCTGGTAACCCTAGAGACACTCTCCGTAGTGATCATTGTGTCCAAAGCCACCTCATGGCCATCACTAGGATGAAGACTTTGGGCACCACGTGTGTGCACAGAATGAGAGTCAATTGAAACAATGCCTGGTTCTAATCCAACATTTCCATTGGACTGATAAGGATCTATTCCTGAAGGGTTGTTGGCAGTAGATAATGCCATATTCCCATCAACATTTATAGAGTTGGGGTGGATGTACTGAGGATGTGGTCTGTCAGCTAAATAAGATAAAATGCCAGGCAGAATGGTTCTGAAGTAGCTGCTCTCCAGGTGAGGGTACGGTGGTGGAGGTAGGGTGTAGTTTCTTTCAGGCAACCACCACATCACCCTTCGGTCCCCAATACCCATTGGGAGCATCAGAGACAAAGCAGAAGGCAGAGAGCTCAGGGATGGGCCCAGGTTTGGAATCGCCACGGGGAGGCCTGGGGCAGGGATGGCACTGTGAGGGGGTGAGGCAGCCAACCCCAGGTCCCAGCCAACCCGTTTCCGACCAGAGACAGGCAAAGCATTGCTTACAGAAGATGAAGTCAGCTGCTCCATCCCCACAGACTCAGGTTCATTTCATTGATCCTGTGATGCATCTGCTGGGGACCGGGCAGCAGAGGAGACAGCGCTCAGGTGGCTGGGTGGGGGAGCGGCCTTGGGGCCTTTGTGCCTGCGTCACGTGCTCCGGACTTGCTCAGCCAAACAGCGTGCCCACCGGTCCTCTGGCCGACCCGGCCCACCGATTTTCTCCCGAGGGCCAGTGGATGCACATCCCACCATGGGATAAGGCATGGCGGGGGACACCCGGGATCTTCCCTCCAAGAAGCTCCGGAGGGCAGCCGTCCAACCTGCACCACCGCTTTGTCCCTCCATCCAGGCAGAGCATGACTCGATGCCCTACTCGCCCAGACCGAAGAACCTGGTTTTCATCTCCAATACCCACCCCACCCCACCCTCCACCCCCCACTCAAGCCCCTTCAAGGTAATTTAAAGGAAGCACTGACCGAGAACCTGGAGAGAATAGTTTGGCTTGCTCTTGGGTCACACCACTCAAGTGTGGGTGGTGGCTGCCCCAAGGCAGAAACACAGTGGAGAGTGCCGGCCTCTGGCATTTGGGTTACACACTGTCCATGGTTTCTAAGCAGGCCATGCCAGTCCCTCAGCATCTCTCAAATGAGCATTTTACCAGATACCTAGTAGCAGAATTAACATATTCAGTTTCATACTCTCTAAGAAAGGAAAAATTCTCTGCCTAGGTACGGAGCTGAAGCATAGATTTAAAACATACTTACTTACCTCCCTGTTTTCAGGAAAAAAAAATACTCCGTGCACCACTTATTTTATTCCACATTCCAACTGCACCAAGGGCTGCTACTGGCCCCCGGGTAGGGCCAGCACCTGCCCACCAGGGGGCAGTATTGCCAATGTCGAATGTGTTGGCTAAAGGCAGGCTACAGAGGGAGCGGGAAACAGCACAGTGTGGGGGTCAGTGCATGCTGGAGAACATGCTGGCTGGAGAACATGCATGTCATTACACAAACTTACATTCCTGAAGAAGACCTCTGAAGAGTTAGGGCCCGGAACTACGCTGTGGTGGTTAAGATAGAAATCTAAATACCAGGACTTCCGGGAAGATGGCGACCGAGAAAAGCGGGGCTTAAGAGCCCCGCTAACAACCAATCTCCATTACCACAAAATCAGCGCCTTTCATAGCCAGAAAACACCATCACCAGAGAAACAAAAAAATCACCAGGCTCCAGAGAGAAAGCGGACTGAGAACAGAGCCACAGAGGAGATACACTGGCCTCACACCCGAGGATGCGGCAGCAGCGCTTTACTGCCAGCAGCAGCGGCGAGTTCATCGGACGGCTACAGCAAGCCGAGGTGAGCTGCTGCGGAACAGCCAGGCGGGATTTCTCGGCGCAGGGAGCATCTAAAGCTCCCAGTGGCTGAGCTCAGCACACGCTGCAGGGATTCAGAGTGGAACTCAAAACCAAGAAGAAATAAGCCAGCCTCACGGCCGAGGGCGTAGCAGCAGCACCATATTGCCACCGGCAGCAGCAGTAGCGAATTCACCAAGTCCAGTACAGCTACATCTGCGTACTCAAGAACAGTGAGTCAAAATGCGGGCCACAGAGGAGAAATCCCAGTACTGTACTCCCTGGAACACCAATAAAAAAAAAATAAATCTAAATACCAAAGATTCCACTATTTCCCTTTCTCTCTCTCTCCTTCCTTCATTCTTTCTTTTCTACTTTCGTTGTTTTCTTCTAGGCAAGCAATCTGCCACCAAGCTACATCCCCAGCCACTGTTTCATTTTTTTTATATCAACTTTATTTTTTTTATTGGTGCACTGTATTCATACATCATAGTAGGATACATACTTTTGTAGACATACATGCACACATCGCCCAGTCAGCCCCCACCCAATCCCCACCCCATTCTCTCCCTATCCCTCCCTCCCATGCTTGGCTTAGTAGTTGACATCTAGTATTATGGCAATTTATCTAAAATTAAAAATGATAATCTCACATAACAGTTTCATTTGTCTGACACCAAGCTTCTGATGACTTAAAGATAACATTTCAATATTTCTTTTTGCTTTCTTTCTTACCAGAGAATTTTTTTTTCTATTTTTTAGGTGAAACTATCATATATTTATATATTTATTTTTCAGAAAAAAATCTATCCTAATATGGAATATGGACTCTAGGTACCCAAAACGATCTTGAAAAAGAACAAAGCTAGAAGATATATATTTTCTGATTTCAAACCATATAAAGCTACAATAATTGAAACAGTGTAGTACTATTCTAAAGGCAGATGTATAAACCATTGGAGTTAAATAAAAGCCTAGAGCTAAATTCTTCCATATATTGTCAAGTTATTTTTGACAAGGTTTCCACGAATATTTGGTGGTAGAAATAATAATCTTTTAGCTAAATATTGTTGAAAAATAATAATTACATGGAAAAGAATAAAATTGGACCCTTACCTAATCCCATATACAAATATTAACTCAAAATAGATAAAAGACCTAAATATAAATCTTAAGACTATAAACTTTTAGGAGAAAATCTGGGTCATAAAACCTCACAACATTGAAATTGGCAGTGATTTCTTGGATATGATTTCAATGGCACAGGCAACAGAAGAGTATACAAACTCCCTAAAAAAATTAAAAAAATATTGTATATCCAAAGACAATATAAACAGAGTTAAAAGTTACTGATAGAATGGGATAAAATATTTCCAATTGCTATATCTGAAGGTATATTAATATTCCAAATAGACATCCTAAAAATTAACAACAATAAAGGCAAACACTACCATTTAGAGATAGGTAAAAGACTAACATAAATAATGAATCTCCACAGATAACCAATCTTAGATGTCTGTTGGATGGAAAATCTTGTTTCTCTGGTTCTGGTGTGTTTTACCTATTTCTTCTTTGTAGTTAATCTCTTTGAGTATTTTCTCTAGTGCTGGTTTTGAAGACATAAATTCCTTCAGTTTCTGTTTGTCATGGAAGCTTCTTATTTCTCCATCTAATTTGATAGAAAGTTTTGCTGGGTAGGAAATTTTTGGCTGGAAGTTGTTTTCTTTCAGAGTTTGGAATATGTTACTCCAAGCCCTTCTGGCTCTCATGACTTGGTTTGGGAAGTCTGGAGTGATTCTAATTGGTTTGCCTCTGAATGTCACTTGGCCCTTTGTTTTTGTTGCCTTTAAGATTCTCTGCTTGGCTTCCACAGTGGTCATTTTGACAATTATGTGGCGTGGGGACCCTCTTCTCCGATCCTGTCTAAAGGGAGTTCTATAAGTTTCCTGGACCTGTGTATCAACCTCTTGCTCTATGTTTGGAAAATTTTCTGCTATTACTTCCTTGAAGAGATTGTTGATCCCTTTGGTTTCACTTTTTTTTCCCTCCTCTATTCCAATTATTCTTAGGTTAGCTCTCTTAAAATGGGCCCATATTTCTTCAATATCAGATTCCTGCTGTCGGATATTTTTTTCTAGATTAGAAACTATGCGTTCATTTTTGGATTGCTCATCTTCTAAGAGCGAGATTCTGTTCTCCATGTGTTCTAATCGGTTGTTTGTGCTTTGAATTGAGGCCTTTACTTCATTAATTGCATCCTTTATCTCTTTTTGGCTCTCTCTGAGTTCTTTTCGAAGCACCTCTATTATTTCTACAGTTATTTTCCTGATTTGATCTTCTAGAAATCTCTGATTTTCTGTTTTATCGGGTTCTGATGTTGTGTGGTTTTGGGCATTTATTGCTCCAGTATTATTCCTCTTTCCCATGATTTCGGAAGTTTGTGCCTTCTCTGGGTTCTTCCCTTGGGTCACTATGACTTCACTTAAGGTGCTCTGGATCTCGAGTCTGTAGTATCTCAGACCCCACTACTCCTTTACTGGGTTGTATCAGAGTCTCCGACCCAGAGAGTCGATAGAGGCTGCTTTAGACTGTGGGGGGTGCCAGGTTGCATGTTCTCCTATGGTGTGATATCTCTGCCACCGCCCCTCCCCCAATGGGTCAAGTCCCAGGGAGTACAGTACTGGGATTTCTCCTCTGTGGCCCGCAATTTGACTCACTGTTCTTGAGTACGCAGATGTAGCTGTACTGGCCTTGCTGAATTTGGTGCTGCTGCCGCCGGTGGCAATATGGCGCCGCCGCTGCTACGCCCTCGGCTGTGGGGCTGGCATTTTTCTTCTTGGTTTTGATTTCCACTCTGAATCCCTGCAGCGTGTGCTGAGCTCGGCCACTGGGAGCTTTAGATGCTCTCTGCGCGGAGAAATCCCGTCTGGCTGTTCCGCAGTGGCTCACCTCGGCTTGCTGTAGCCGTCCCGTGAATTCGCCGGTGCCGCCGGCAGTATGGCGCTACTGCCGCGTCTGCCACGTCCTCGGCGTGAGGCCGGTGTATCTCCTCTGTGGCTCTGTTCTCAGTCCGCTTTCTCTCTGGAGCCTGGTGATTTTTTGTTTCACTGGTGATGGTGTTTTCTGGCTATGAAAGGCGCTGATTTTGTGGTAATGGAGATTTGTTGTTAGCGGGGCTCTTAAACCCTGCTTCTCTCGGTCGCCATCTTCCCGGAAGTCCACTGTTTCATTGCTTTGCTTTTACGTTATTATTATTGTTTGAGACAGGGAAGTTTATTTTCTCTTACTATTATTGTTTGAGACACAGTCTCATTAAGTTGCCTAGGTTGTCCTTGAATTTGTGATTCTCATGCCTCAGCCTTCTGAGTAGCACGGCTTCTAGGTGTGCACTGACACACGTGGCCTGACACTTTTCTGTGTGTGTGTGTGTGTGTGTGTGTGTGTGTGTGTGTGTTGTGTGGTATGGGGAAATGGGATGGAACCCAGGGGCATTCTACCCCCAGTCCTATTTGTTATCCTTTATTTTGAAACAGGGTCTCACTGAGTTGCAAAGGGCCTCATTAAGTAGCTGGGGCTGCCAGGAACCAGGATCCTCCTGTTCCAGCCTCCCAAATGCTAGGATCACAAGCGTGGGCCACCAGGCTCACCATCTGAAACATATTTTTCATGGAAAATTAAGGCCCCACTCAGATGGTGGGAGAAGTGTGTATCAAAGACTCCTGTGTATCCCAGTATTTGGAGGCTGAGACAGGAAGACTGCAGGTTCAAAGCCAGTTTCAACAAGTAAGCAAACCATCAGTAACTCAGTGACACTGTTTCAATATAAAAAATAAAACAGTGCTGAAAAAGTTGCTGCGCACTATTATCCTCTGGTCTCGACTTCCCAAATGCTAGGATTACAAGTGTGTACTGTCACACCTGGCTTCCTTAGTATTTATATTTTTTAGCTCTGAAAAAAAGGGTCTTGCTAGGTTGCTAAGAGTCTTGCAAAGTTGCTGCATCTGCCCTTGAACCTGGGATCATCCTGTCTCAGCCTCCCAAATACTGTGCTTATAGGTTCTGTGCCACCAGCCCTGCCACGCACCCATCTTTGAATCAGATAGTTCTCATGGGCTGATACTGCAGGGCATAATTCTAGACCCGAGGAAAAAATCACCAGCTGCAACACCAGAGGCTCTGGAACTCAGCAACAAAGAAGAACAAAGTCTGTCATTTGCAGGAAAATGGATGGCCCTGGAGGACATTCTGTTAAGTGAGATTAGCCAGTCACAGAGAGTGAAGGATCATATGTTTTCTGTCATATGCAGAAGCTAGGGATTAATTGGGATACCAGAGGGACTTCATGTAATGGAGGATGAAGTCCAGTGGAGTGAGAGAGGTGGTCTAGAGGAGGATATAGGGAAGAGAGGGAGAATTAACAGAGGAGACATTTCCATGGACATTATGTACACAAGAGAGAATGCCAATGCCAATCAGTATCATGTATGGGGAAGGGGGGAGTATGGAGGGAGCCCAGGGAAAGCCCACTAAGTGCTGTGTGCATGTATGCCCTTATCACTCTGAACTATATTATAATGTGAGATTGTCATTCTATAAAGCACAATAAAAATATACAAAATTGAAAATACTCTGAAAATGGAAAGGCCCTATATTACATGTATCTCTTTATTCTCAATCTTGTTAAAAATTAAAGAAAAATTGGGGACAAGAAACCATAGGATACTGCAGGAGGGATAGCTGGAAAGAAAGCAAAAGAGATGTTTGATGGGCAGGGGAGGTGTATAGAGGGTTTGTATTAAGCAGCAGTTTGGGAAAGTCAATGTGAAATTAGCATTATCCAACTAAGTGCAAAGAATAGTCAATGTAGTTGATACGGAAGTTATACTAGCCTCCTCCACTTTTTGGAAATTGTTCTGGCCACAGCTGCTTCTGATCACATAGTTACCACATTTCTCATCATCTTACTTTGCTCTGATGGTTGGACTGGAAGTTCAAGAGGCTGGGTCCATCATCAACATTACCTAAAAATGATTGTGCTACCTAGGACTTACCAAAAAAAGTGTGGGGGGGGATCCTGGGAATTGAACCCAGGGACATTGTGCCTCTAACTATTCCCTCATCCCTCTTTTTTTTAGTATTTTGAAACAGGGTCTCACTAAGTTGCCGAGACTGGCCTTAAACCTGAAATCCTCCTATCTCGTCCTTGGAAATACTGGCATTACAGACATGCACCACTACACCTGGTTTAGGGCTTATAAAATTTGATCTCATGTCTATGGACTGGGTTCTAACTATAAATGATTCAGAAATTTGCCCCTAGTGTGTTACTGATGACAAGGAAAACCTGATGTTTAGCTGGGCACATTTGTAATCCTATTACTTGGCAGGCTAAGAGAGGATCACAGGTTTAAGGACAGCCTGTGCTAGGAGAGAGACTCTAATTAACCTAGTGGGACCCTATTTTAAAATAAAAACAAAATAGGGATGAAGGTGTACCTTGGAGGTAGAATGCTCCTGGGTTCAAATCCCAGTAAAACACACACACACACACACACACACACACACACACACACACACACACCACAGAAGTTAAGTGTATTGTCTTCTGCCACTCAGATAGATACATTTTAGTCGAATTTCAATGCAGACTTATTGGGCCAGGGTAACCTGCCCACTGGCCCCCAGTCAGGAGAAATAGCTCCTAGGAAGGACATGTGAGGTGACCGAATTAGAATTCTTGGGTTGACTTCAAGGCCTTGCTTAGGACTCTTAAGGCAAGACTATGGACGTTCAGATGGGATATACACTGGAGACAGCAGCAGAGTTTCTAAACCTCCACAAATCCTTTTATGAAAAGACAGAACGAGTAGATGCCAGAAGGAAAACTCCGTGACAAAATTAAGGTATCCAAGTCTACTAACATGTTTCAGCCCTCAGAGATCTCTGAAATATAGAAATATGGTGTGAAAATTCTGGTCACAAAAAGAGAGCTCCATTTTATGAAGGAAGAGTATAAATAAAATAGGACAGGGTACAAAACCTAAAGGGAAAATTCAGATATGAGAAAGGGAAGAAAAAGGGGCAACAAATCTTGAAAGTCACTATAGAGGCTGTTACACAAAAATGCCTTTTTTTCTTATTTACTTTTTAGGTTCCAGAGACGAAGATAGGTTCGCTCTTCTACTATTATTCCCAACACAGGAATGACCAGAAATTTTGGATAATCCAATTAATCAATTAATTAATTAATTTTTATTTTTTTCAGTGCTGGGGATTGAACCCAGGGGCATTCTACCTCCAAGCTGCACCTATATTTTATTCTTTATTTGGAAACATGGTCTCACTAAGTTGAAGAGAGCCTCACTAAGTGGCTGAGACTAGCTGTGAACCTGCCTGTCTCAGCCTCCCAACTACTGGGATTAAAGTGTGCACTACTATGCCTGACTCTGAAGAATAAATTTAATTTAAACATATGTGAAATAAGAAGTCTGCAAGTGCACCTCATATAAAAATGTTGGTTAACAAAATACCAGTCTTAATCTGCAGGGAAACACGCTGAGTGCTGTGAAAAGGTATGTTTCTTTCACATTGAATCTCAATGTGATATATAAGTAAAATGTACCAACTATCGAGTGCTCTATGTTCCTCTTGTTTCCTTAATAATTCAGTCTAGCCAGGAGCTGTGGTGCACACTTGTAATCCCAGTACTTGAAAGGCTGAGACGGGGAATTGCATGCAGGTTTGAGGCCAACTTCAGCAAGTTAGTGAGACCCTAAGCAACTTAGTTGGATGGATTCAAAATAAAAAATAAAATAGGGCTAGAAGTTTTGGGAGCATCATTAGTCATCCACTTTGAGGTCACCTTAGTTCATCTTGGGAGGGGCACAAACTGCCCAGCAAAGTGGGAATTGATTGCAGGCAGATAAGTTTCCAAGGACCAAAGGGGACTGATAACCAGGACACCCTGACTGAGAAGCAAAGGTGCTAATAATTTCCTTCTTTACTTTATCCATCTGTGACTACCTTGGCATTATTCCCTGACTCACCCCATGATTGCTTTGCTACTTCCTGTGAGTAATAATTTATTATGACGTTTTGGTTAGAACCCTCAATAAAGCAAGATGCTGGTGGTAGGACAGCAGGAGTGGGGACATGTCTCTACTTCTGGCCTCCTCAACTGCCATGTTGACTCCGTTGTCATTCAAGTGGGAGACTACTTCGCATCGATCAATAAACATCAGTGCCATCTGCTACATGGAGGTGTAGCTCAGAAGTAGAATGCCCCGGGCTCAGTACTAGTACCAGTACTACTACTGCTGCTACTGCTGCTACTACTACTACCACCACCACCACCACCACCACCATTGCAAAAACAACAACAATTTAGAGTAAATACCATTTGGACTGAACAAGGCAACTCTCTATGAAGGAGGCAGATGGGTAGAGACTCAGCAGAGGGCATTGCAGTCTGCTGGGGTGAATACAGACACATCCTGCATTCTGGAGCTAATCGGCAGAGCACGGATATCCTGGAGAGGGGACACTATGCAGAATGAGGCAAGTGACGTGAGCTGGTTGCCTTCAGAAGGTTGTTGGCGTCTGAGTGAGTTGAGAGGGTTCCACATGGCCCACATGGTACCACATGTTAGAATTCAGTGTGAGGAGGACAATTGATGTGGAGACACTGGCAGCAGTGTGGTGAGGAGTGTGGAACTCAGGTGGCATCGTGGTGACTCAGAAAAGGGTGTGGAGCCCGAGAGCCAGGGGAAGGCTATCTTCAAGGGCAGATCCATGGCCATTCCTGGGCGAGAGACTAAGGAACTCAGGGGATAAGCTGATGGTGATGGGAAGTTGATTATGTACAGAGGGGACTGGACAAATGCGTAACGTCTGGAGAACACCTGGAGCTCAGTTTCTATTTGACATAGAAAAGACTTATGAACTTCTCAAGAAGAAATACAATAGGCCAACAAAAGTATGAAAAATGTTCAACATCACTAGCAATCAGGGAAATGGAAATCATAGCTACGCTGAGATTCCATCTAACTCCAGTTAGAATGGCAATCATCAAGAATACAAACAGTCTGGCGTGGTGGAGAACACCTGCAATCCCAGTACTTGGGAAGCTGAGACAGGAGGATTGCAGGTTTGAGGCTGGCCTTAGTAATTTAGCAGAAACATGAGCAAAATATTGAGGTCCTGTTTCAAAAAAAAGAAAGAAAGAACTAGAGCTTGGGGTGTAGCTTGGAGTAGAATGGAGCCGGGTTCAATACCCAGTTCACCAAAAGAAAACAAAGCAAGCAAACATTTGCCTATCCAAAACATACCCACTATAATAAATGCTGTTGAGGCTGTGATGGAACTAGAATCTTTTATACACTGAACGTGGGATTGCAAATTAGTACAACCATGATGGAGATCGGTATGGAGGTACCTCAAAAGACTAGAATTAAAACCTCCGTATGACTCTGCTATACCACTCCTCACTGTCTTTCCAAAAGAATGAATGTCAATGTGCATGTGTGTCACTCTCACTCTGAACTTCATTATGGAGTGAGACTACAGCCTACCAATAAGTGTATGAAAATTAAAATTTGAACACTATCACGACACATATATACCCATGTTTATAGCAGCACAATTCATAATAGAGAAATATGGAACCAATCTAGGCATCTGTCCAGAGATGAATGGACAAAGAAAATGTGGTATATACACACAGTGGAATTCTACTCAGCCATAAAGAAGAACAAAATTTTGTCATTGCAGGGAAATGGATGGAACCAGAGAATATTGTGCTAAATCACATCAGTCAGTCTCAGATAGTTGAGGGTAAGATATTCTTTCTTATATGGGGAAGCTAGAGAGAATATAGGAAATGTAAGAGAATAAATAATGTGTAAAGAGATCTTGAGAATAACAGAATGGGAATGGAAGAGGAAGTCATGGAGGAAAAAGGAGGATTGAATAAGGAAATGGTTCAAAGAACACTATGTCCTATAAGTGAAGGTATCGCTATCAATCTCAGTAATATGTACAGGGAGAGGGAAGGAGGTACGGGCTGGGAACTGAAAGGAAATACACCAAGAACTGTATGTAGGTATGTTTTTATCACATCGAACCTCGCTATGATCTACAATTTGAATGCACTGATAAATTATTTAAAAAGAAAAAGAAAAAGAACTTATAGATATAGTGTGTGGGGGATGATAATTAATCCCAGATATAAATGTGTATTTACATGTTGAGATGAGTGTTTTCTAGGTGTGACAATGGACAGACATAAAGCAGTGACACTCTAGTAGCAATGAACACACGCAGAACACATATTATAGTTTCTAAATATCCTTTCCCACTAAAAAGAACTAGGGCCCCTGGGAGGGAAAGTACAAAGTGGGCCTACAAAATAAGGATTGTAGCCCAAATAAGGATGTGTTCAAAGAATACTGGAGCATGTGAAAGGGACCCAGAATAAAGCCAGAAGTGACTCATCGGCCATTTTTTAATAGCAATATAGCTGGGCAGAATGATGTACACCTGGAATTCCAGCTACTAAGGAAGCTGAGGGAAGGTTACAAATTCAAGATTAGCCCAGGAAACTTAGTGAGGTCCTGTCTCAAGATTAAAAAAAAGAAAGGCTGGGGATGTAGCTCAGTTGCAGAGCACCCTTGGGCTCATTGAGTATCCCATATTGCAAGAAATTTTTTAAAAGGTAGCAAAACATAACCCGTTACACAAAATGGTAGCTCTGAATTAACATTAATATAATAAAAATTAAGGAGAAGTAAAGAAAAATGTTCCTCACAATAGAATGCCAAGTAATATACACAGAAGGAATATTGAAATTGGAAAATTACCATCTGGTAAGAATCAGAATAGGGATTAATTCAGTTGAGAAACACTGATGCATACTAAAACTAGTTGATAAAAGTGGAAAGATAATAGAACATTTATGTGGTGCTATACTTTGGAACTTAAATGTCCCCACAAAGTCTGTATATGCAATGTTTGGTGCCCAGCTTGTGGTGGTCTTGGGAGGGTGAGAACATTTAAGAGGGGGGGCCCGGTGGAAGGAAGTTAGGCTACTGGAGCCTACCCTACAAGGGGATATTGGAACCATAGCCGCTTCCTCTCCATTTCCTAACTGCCATGAGGTAAACTGATGTCCTCTCTCATGTACTCCCAGCATGAGCACCATGCTTGCTCCATGTCCAAAGTCACAGGGCCAAGTGACCATGGGCTGAAGCCTCTGACAGCAGGAACCCGGGTACACCTGTCTTCCAAGTTGATTATCTCAAGCATTTTGTTACAGTACTGGAAAGTTGGCTAATACACAAACTCTCAAAAAACCTCCCCCACAAAATAGTTATTAATTACTAAGGACAATGAATAACTTTACAGAAGAGGAAATCTTTTGTTATTGGTTAACCTCACTAGCCACAAAACAAAGTCATATGCCCCTTGATGGATGCATTGAGAAGAACACAGCCTCACTTCTTGATATTCCTGCCAAAGATCTGTAACCTGAATGTGATCATGCAGAAACACTGGAGAGGCCCAGTCTGAGGGACATCATTAAATACTGTCCTCTAACTGTTAAAAGTGTCAAGACCATGAAAACAAAGAAAAGACCGTGGCACTAGTCCAGCTCAGCCGGGGCTCAAAGACAGACATGGCAACTAACTGCCGTGGGAATTGTGATCTTGAATTGAATTCTTTCACTATAAGAATGTTATTGAGAAACTGATGATACTTGGATGGGTTTGGGGAGCTACATGATAGCAATGCCTCAACACTAATCTTGTGACTGAGGTGGTTGTTCTGTGGTTATGTGGGCTGATGCACTTGCTTTTAGGAAACACACCACACAATTCAGGGCTCATGAGGCATCACACCTTCAACTCTTTCTCAGATGGCTTAGAAAAAATAGTTTTGTAGTATTAAAGACAATACCTCTTTAATCAAACTAAGATCAGTGAAATTATATGATTCAGCCTAGAGTTTAGTTGTTTGCAATGAACTTTGAGCAAAAAAAAATATGTATATATACATTTGGAGAAGGATATAACTGAGATGGCTAGAAAAAAAATCATCAGAGGACAGATGTTTAGAAAAGACTTGTATATATAGAGAAAAAATGGCGAGAGATAGATGCAGCATATCTCACTAGCTGAAACAAATTAAAGACAACTACGGAGAAGGCAGCATCTTAATTAACAAAATAAATATAGCTTAAGACCCAAAACAGACCCAGTGACTATGGCAGGAGATACCTAGTAAGTCTGAACTGCTGCGAGATCCGCTGCAACACTGCAAAAGCTGCAGGCGCCACCACGGCCGTGGTCCCAAATGGGCTACTGGCATGGCAGCCCCAAGAATTTTGGAACAAAAAACCCAAGAGCTTGAAAGGTGCCATTGAGATCCAACATCTTAAGCTGCGAGCTCACCCGAGCCCCTTAGCCGCACCATTTATCCCTCAGAGGTTGCACACGCAGAGGCATAGGGAAACCTTCAGCGATAAGTGTGTGTGCACAGAAATGCAGCAGGATCCAGAGAAGTAGTCAGCCCACCAGAACCCAGACTGGGTTACCAGGTAACAGAATGAGCTAGATGAACCACAGGACCCGGTGTGCACCCACTGAGTTCCACCGGACACGGTGAGAACTGTGTGTGATAATTGTGTGCCAAGGGACCAAGGAGGCACAGGAAAGGTGCTTATGGAGCGATACCTGCAGAGGGCCACAAGGGGTCGCTCGTAGCAAATAAGAGTTTGGAATATACTCCAGAAGCTATCACAGTGATCAGACATTCAGAAATTACACTGACCTGCCTCATGTTCATAAAGTAGTAGGACTGTTTTTTTTTTCCCCATTTTTTATTTTGTTTTCAGTTTGGGTTTTTTTGTGGTTTATTGATTTTGGGGACTTAGTTTTTTCTTTTATTTGGGTTTCTTGCTTGTTTGGTTGATTCACTTTATTATCTTATATGGTTGCTAATTCATTTTATTTATTTCATTTGTATCCTGTTTTTTTTCTCTTTCTTAATTTTTTCCTCTCTTTTGGTTGTTTTTGTTTTGTTTCATTTTGTTGATGTTGTTGTTTATATTTGATGTGTAATAGTTAGGTTTTGTATCTTATTTTGTTATTTTACTCATATTTGTTTGCTCCCTCCTCCCCCCCACTTCCTCCTACAAAATTCTCCACTCCAGCCTAGCTACTATCTTCCCTCAAAACTTTCTCTTTGTCCCTTAACTGTATTTCTTTGTCTAATTCTCAAAGTTTATCACATCTCCATACTTAAATATTCTACTAACTACAAGAATCCTACTATCTAACCTCCCACTCTCAACCTGATATAACCTTATTATACTTAAATTCTTCCCCAACCTGATTATATCCTCTATCTTACCCAACTCCTGCACCCATCACCCTAGCTACTCCACCATCACCCAATCCTCACCACTGTAAAAAGTACTGCTTACCTTCTGACTCCTAAATTATTACTACTAAGACTGGATTAAATATAATTCCCACAAACAATGGGAAGACATCAGAAAAACAGGCCTGAAAAGCTTGAAAATATGAGAAATAGGAATAGTGAGGAAATCACGAATACTGACCTATAAAAAAAAGCAAGAAGGGGAGTTCTGATTCTTGATCTACTATATGATGAAAGGATTTAAAATAAGCCTACAGGAGAGGAAAGACAAATTAGAAACACTAAGAAAGAATCAGAAAGAGGTCCGGAATGAAATGAAAGAGTCAATAAATGAAATGAAGACAGCAATAGAAAGAAATTCTGGATGATTAGATGAAATGGAAAGTAGAATATCACAGTTAGAAGACAGTTCATCCAAAACCGAAAACATAGTCAACAGCATACAGAAGCCATTACAGCAACAAAACCTAAACATCCAACAACTATGGGACAACATGAAGCATCCTAATTTACAGATAAAAGGCATTGAAGAAGGGACAGAGGTACAGATTAAGGGCATTCGTAATCTCTTCAGAGAAATAATCTCAGAGAATTTTCTAAACATGGAAAGAGACATGGCTCTTCATGTACAGGAGACATACAGAACACCATTAAGACAAGATCAAAGAAGGAACTCCCCATGCCACATAATAGTCAAAATGACCAACATAGAGGCCAAGGAAGGAATCTTAAAAGCAGTGAGAACAAAAGGACGGGTGACATATAGGGGAAAAACAATAAAAATCACCCCAGACTATACAACACAAGTCATGAATGCCAGGAGAGACTGGTATGATGTGATCCAGACCCTGGAAGAAAATAACTTCCAGCCAAAACTGCTATACCCAGCAAAACTATTATTCAAAATTGATGGAGAAACAAAAGTGTTTCAAAACAAACAGAATCTCAAAAAATTCATGAATTCAAAGCCAACACTAGAGAAAATATTTAAAGAAATAAACCATAAAAAGAAAAAAGAAGCAGACTTCAGAACCAGGGAAGAGAGGAAGGCAATCAGTGGGGCGTCTAATTAAAGAAGAAATAAGAGGCTACCAAGCAGAAGACAGAACACAAAATGACAGAAAACAAAAAATGATATTTCATAATAACTCTGAACATCAAAGGGATTAACTCACCAATCAAAAGACATACATTGGCAATGTGGATTAAAAAACATAATCCAAATATGTGCTGTTAGCAAGAAACTCACCTTACAGCCAAAGACATTCACAGACTGAAAGTGAAAGGATGGAAAAAGATATATCATGCCAATGGGGACCAAAAATGGGCAGGGGTAGCAACGCTGATCTCCAACAAAACAGACTTTAAGCTAAAAACACATCAGAAGAGACAAATCAGGGCACTTCCTTTTATTAAAAGGAACAATCCACCAAGAATATATAATGAGTGTAAATGTTTATGCGCCAAATGTGGGTGCACCCACATTTGTAAAACAAACCCTCCTGGACATCAGATCTCAAATAGACCCAAATATAATAATACTGGGAGACTTCACCACAGTTTTCCTACCACTAGATTGATCTTCAAGGCAAAGATGAGTAAAGACTCCAGAACTAAAGAAAACCATAAACCAAATGGACTAATAGACAGATACAGAATATTTCAACCAGGAAAAGCAGACTACACATTCCTCTTATCAGCCCATGGAACCTTCTCCAAAATAGATCACATCCTGGGACTCAAAGCAAGCACCAGCAAATTCAAAAGATGCAATATAATTCCTTGCATCTTTTCAGACCATAGTGGAATGAAAGTAGAAATCAACAACAGGAAACCCCAAAGAAACTATTTAAATACATGGAGACTGAATGATACACTATTGAATAATGAATAGGTAAGATCAGAAATTAGGGGAAAATAGAGACACAACTTACCAAAATCTATGGGACACTTTGAAGGCTGTATTAAGAAGAGGAAAGTTCATAGCATTGAGTGCCCACATAAGAAAGACAGAATTGTCATGTAAACAACCTAATGACACAACTCTAGAACCTAGAAAGACTGCAACAGTTTAATCCCAAAGCCAGCAGAAGGCAGGAAATTATTAAAATCAGAGCAGAAATAAATGAAATAGAGAACAAAAAACAATTTTAATAATCAACAAAACAAAAAGTTGGTTCTTTGAAAAGATTAATAGAATTGAGAAGCCCCTGGCCAACCTAACCAAAAGAAAGAAAATCAACTCAAATTATTAAAATCAGAAATGAAAAAGGAGATATCACAACAGACAGTGGAGAAATTCAAAGGATTATTAGAAACTATTTTGAAAATGTATACTCTAATAGACTAGAAAACATTGAAGAAATTTTAAAATTTCTAAGCACATATAACCTGCCTAAACTGAACCAAGAGAACATAGCAAGCCTAAACCAACCAATAGCAAGCAAATAAATAGAAATGGCGATAAAAATTCTACCATCAAAGAAATGCCCAGGCTCTGATAGGTTTCCAGCTGAATTCTACAAAACCTTCAGTGAAGAACTAATACCAATACTTCACAACTTGTTCTGGGAAATTGAAAGAGATGGAATTCTCCCAAATTCCTTCTATGAGACCAGTATCACATTAATCCTCAAACCAAATAAAGATACCTCCAGAAAGAAAAATTACAGACCAATATCCCTAATGAACATAGATGCAAAAATTCTAAATAAAATACTAGCTATATGCATTCAAAACCATATCAAGAGAATAGTACATCATGACCAAGTTGGTTTCATCCAGAAAAACAGGGATGCTTCAACATATGCAAATGAATACATGTTATTCACCACATAAATAAAACTGAGAACAAAAACCACATCATCATAGCAATAGATGCTGAAAAAGCATTCGACAAAATCCAATACCCATTTATATTAAAAACACTGCAGAAAATTGGAACAGAAGAAAAGTATTTCAACATCATTAAGGCAATATAAACAAACCCAAAGCCAACATCATACTGAATGGGGGAAAACTACAAGAATTTTTTCTAAAATCAGGAACAAGACAAGGATGCTCACTATTACCACTCCTTTTCAATATAGTCCTTGAGACTCTTGCTGCAGCAATAAGACAAGAGAAGGAAATCAAAGGAATTCAAATAGGAAGAGAGGAATTAAAATTATTCTTATTTGCAGATGACATAATCCTTTATCTAGAAGACCCAAAGAACTCAACCAAAAGACTTCTAGAGTTGATTAACCAATTCAGCAAAGTTGCAGGATACAAAATCAACCAAAAGAAATCAGTGGCTTTTCTTTATGCCAACAATGAATCCACAATGAAAGAAATAAAGAAAACAATTCCATTCACCATAACCTCAAAACCAATAAAATACCTAGGAATAAACCTAAGCAAAGATGTAAAAGACCTTTACAATGAAAACTATAAAATATTAAAGAAAGAAATTGAAGAAGACCTTGGAAGATGGAAAGATCTCCCATACTCATGGATAGGCAGAATAAATATAAAAATGGCCATTCTGTCAAAAGTGATCTATAGATTCAATGCATTTCCCATTAAAATACCAATGGCATTCTTCATAGACCTAGAAAAATCAATCATGAATTTTATATGGAGAAAGAAAAAAACCAGAATAACCAAAGCAATTCTCAGCAATAACAACCATGCAGGAGGTATCACAATCCCAGACTTCAAATTATACTATAGATCAATAGTAGTAAAAAAAAAAAGAAAGAAAAAGAAAGCATGGTATTAGCACAATAGCAAGCATACTAACCAGTGGAACAGAATAGAAGATACAGAAACAAATCCACACACCTACAGTCAATTAATCTTTGACAAAGGGGCCAAACTCATATGCTGGAGAAAGGACAGCCTTTTCAACAAATGGTGCTGGGAGAACTGGCTATCCATTTGTAGAAGATGGAACTAAATCCTTACCTCTCATCGTGTACAGGAGATGGATCAAAGACTTAGAAATTCGACCAAAGTCTGTGAAGTTTTTGAGGAGGGCATAGGCTCAACACTACAACATATAGGCACAGGCAGTAACTTTCTCCACAAGACCTCCAAAACTCAGGAAATTAAAGCAAGAATTAACAAGTGGGATGACATCAAACTAAAAAGTTTCTTCTCATCAAAGGAGACCATCAAGAACCTAAAGAGGAAGCCTACAGAATGGGAGAAGATCTTTACCAGCCACCGCTCTGATAGAGGGCTAATATATAGAATATACAAAGAGCTCAAAAGACTCTACACTAGCAAAACAAACAACCCAATCAAGAAATGGGTAACTGAACTGAATAGACACTTTACAAAAGAAGAGATACAAGTGGCCTATGGATACATGAAAAGATGTTCTACAGCATTAGCAAATCAAAACTACACTGAGATTCCATCTAACCCCAGTCAGATTGCAAGCATAAAGAAATCAAATAACAACAAATAATGGCAAGGATGTAGGGAAGGAGGAACTCTTTTACACTGTTGGTGGGACTGCAGCAGCTTTGTGAAACTCTCAGCAACCTAGTGTGACCCTGTTTCAAAACAAAGAAAACCAAAAAAAATATACAATAGGACTGGGAGTTTAGTTCAGTGGTAAATGTCCTTGGGTTCAATCCCCAGAAACACACACACACACACACACACACACACACACACACACTTCACTGTTCACTAAGAGCTTGGCAGCTGACAACTTGCCTGGAAAGCATACAGACATATTTGTAGTTGCAAGGTTCTTAGACTTCAAACTTCTACTCGATGCTTGAGATGGAAAGGGTTATAACACATAGAGAATCCCATGCCAGGATCTTCACTAGTGAAGAAAATAGTGAAGACCATCACAGTGCCAGTCACAAGACACAGAAGTCCATATACTTTTGCCCTCTGCATCCTGGTCTACTGCTTAGACCTACTACACACTGGTTACCTATTTGAGTCCAAAGAGAAAGAACACACTCACACACAATATGATATGCGAAGTGGTTTATTATCTACAGATAGGTAGTGAGGGACAGGAGTCTCAATCCATTGTGAGCTGGTCCTTTGAGGTGCAAGGAAGCTGTCCAGGAGGATGGACACTTCACTGAGTGTGCCCCATTTTACATCATAGTCCAGGGACCTGAAAGGCAGCCTTCCTTGGTTATATACCTCAGGGGCTGTGGGACAGAATTGGCAAAGTTACGCAGGACATCCTGCTTTTGGGGGAAGAGTTTGTGTTACTATGAGGAAGTGGAGGTGGATAGCAAAGGAGGGAAGAATAAAGGATAGGAGAGGCAGGAGAGCAAGGAGACTTGTGATATGCCATCAACATACATCTGGACAGCAATAGTGGTGGCTGCTTTTGAACAGGGAAAGCCACAGAGGCTGCGAGGTCCCTTGTTTCCTATGACCACTCATGTGTGTAAGAATGTAGTTTGCAATGCTGAGAAAATCAGAACGAGTGTGAGGTGGCTGCCTTGTGCTGGTGGTAATAACTGTGCACATAGGAATGTCTTCAGTGTCACCTCCCACTCTGTTGAAATCTCTTCTTCATTTTTCTTTTTTTTTGTGTGTGTGTGGTACTGGGGATGAACCCAGGGCATTTTTACCTCTGAGCTATACTCCCGGCCCTATTTTTTATTCTTTCTTTTGAAACAGGGTCACACTAAGTTGCAGAGGTTCTCACTTAGTAACCGAGGGTGGTCACGAACCTGCTATCCTTTTGTCTCAGCCTTTCATGTACTGGCATTACAAGTGTGTGTCACCATGCCTAGCCTCTCTTGCTGTTTGCTGAATCATTGTAATGGGATGTTTAATTTAAAATATTTTTGAAATATTTTTATTTCCATAGTATTTTTATTTCTATAATATTTTTAATTTCACAATACTTTTATTTCACATTTGGCTGTGGTGATACACAACTGTAATACCAGTATTTGGAAGCCTTAGACAGGAAGATTGCAAGTTTGAGGACAGCCTCAGGAAGACTCTGTTTCAAAATATAAAATAAAATAGGGCTGAAAGTGTAGCTCAGAATTAGAATGTCCCCAGGTCCTGCCTCTAACACAAAACAACAGCAAATTATGAATTTTTAGTGAAAATCTACCTCAACTATCTCAGCTATTAAAGAGGTTCTAGAATGGTCTTATTTTACATCTGACTGTAGAAGGCCTCCTGAGCAGGCCTCTAGAGTATGGAAATGCCAATCCCTGTAATGGGAGAAAGCCATCATCTTGTGACAGTGCAGGATGCCTAAGCCGAAGTCACCAGAAGGATGATGTAAGCTTAAGGAGACAGCAGGGTTTTTGTCAGAACAGACAGGCCAGGGTAGACAGAATGCCACGAGTGAAAAGCATCCATAACATTCTAGCATGAGTTCTTGGGGCAGGTGGGGGCTTACATATCTTAGAATTTAAAGTTACAATAATTGCTGTAGCAGCATTTATAAATGTACGTCCTATTGTTGTAGTTATGTATGTAGTTTTTGCAGAACTTCTGACACACCGCATATGTGAGCTGGAGAGTATTATCTGCAATAGGAAAGAGCCACAGAAAAAGTCCCAGTGATCTAGGTTCCCCAAGGAGGTCAACCCTGGCACCAACCCTGGATGGATGTGGCTGGCCCTGTTCTGGGGAGGCACAGGGCTAGCTTCCCAGCTGAGAGTACCACATAGACACTGCTGGCTTGCTGCAGGGATAGGCTTGTCTGTCTACGTCCCTGATGACTCTCTATGCTTTATGCGTCTGCTTCAGTGCTTTTACTCCTAGAAGATTAGCAAATAGTACTCTGGTGTCTTCAAAGTAAACATCTGTTTGGCTATTTTTTGTTGTTATTGGGAATATGGAATCCCCATTTCTGATTCCTGTCCCCTTTCCCCAAGTCCTTTCCTGTCTGCATGCACAGGGACCTCTGCCTTTTGTATTCAGGGGCATTCTATACTTTGTTCTTTTACCTGGGTTGGCCTCAATCTGGATGTTGAATTGCTGAAACACTCTTCTAAGAGTTCTGTGATTCTTGAAACACCTCCTCTGACCCTCTGACTTACTCTCAAAGATCTTGAGGTTCATGCAGGACTCATATCTCTGAGCAATACAGACACCAAAGCCTCTTCTACAGTGGTCAGTCTGTGTGCGGAGGTGGCAGGTCATGCAGGTCAGTGCTGCTGCTGCTGTTGGCGAGAGCACAGAAGGGGGAAGGGGTGCATGGATGAGTGGAGTTGGTGGTGGAGTATTTAGGTCATAACAATTGAACCTTTTTTTTTTTGCGGGGAGTTGGTGGTGGAGTATTTAGGTCATAACAATTGAACCTTTTTTTTTTTGCGGGTCTGGGGTTGGAACCCAGGGGCATTCTACCTCCGAGCTACACCCCCTGCCCTATTTTTTATTCTATATTTTTGAAACAGGTTCTCACTAAGTTGCAGAGGGCCTCACTAAGTAGCTAAGGCTGTCTATGAACTATGATCCTCTGGTCTCAGCCTCCTGAAGGATCCCCCCCCCCACTTTTTTTTTATATAGTACTGAAGTTTGAACCTAGAAGCTTTCTAACTCTGAGCTACACTCCCAGCCCTTTTAATTTTTCATTTGAAACAGGGGCCACTAAGTTGTTGAGGAGCTCACTAAATTGCTGAGGCTGGCCTTGAACTTGTGATCATACTGTCTCAGCCTCTCAAGTACTGGGATTACAGCTGAGGCAGACCTCTTACCAACTCCTCATCCCATACTGATAGAAAATGACATTGTGGAAATAAAATAATTTTGGTCCCAGCTTCATTTTAGTCTGTTTAATCTTCGTAACTTTGAGCAAAAATGTACTTCCATGCTGTTGATTTCTCTAGCTTAAAACCAATACTATTAATACCAGCCTGGACTGATTAATGGGACTATAGAAACACAGGAGTGTGATAATGAAGATGAAGGCTTTAAGATATTTTGCCCAAGCTAGTGTTAGTATTGTGGGTTTTCTGGTGTTGTACATTACTGTTTAGCTTTTTTAGGGGTATGTTATTTTGAGCTTCAAATGGAATTTAAGTAAATGTTTCATGAATTACAGCACAATCAGTAGCAATTTTATGAGGTTCTATGGATTAAATTATTGAAATGCAGGCTCTTTTTTGTGGTACTGTGTGTGTGTGTGTGTGTGTGTGTGTGTACTCAAGGACATTCTACTTTTGAACTACATTCCCAGCCCTTTTTATTTTTTAATTTTGAAACAGGCTCTTGCTAAGTTGCTGACCTGATCTTGAACCTGTAATCCTCCAGTTTTAGCCCTCCAACTGCTAGGATTACAGGCATGCACCACCAGGCCTAGCTCCAAGTTCAATTTTCTCTTAAAAAAAAAAAAAAAACAACAACAACTCTCCCTGAGTCAGGTGTGGTGGCACACATTTGTAATTCTAGTACTTGGGAGGCTGAGACAAAAGGATCACAGGTTTGTGGCCAGCCTCAGCTATTTAATGAGACACTCTACAATTTAGTTAGACAGTTTTAAAATAAAGAATAAAAAATAGGACTGAGGGTGTAGCTCAGAGGTAGAATGCCCCTGGGTTCAATCCCAGGAATAGAGAGAGAGAGAGAGAAGGAGGGAGGGAGGGAGGGGGGGAGGGAGAGAGAAAGAGAGAGACGGAGAGAATGAATCTCTTCCTGATGCACCTCTGTAAGACAGGAAAGCAACATTTATTGGACATCTGATTGGGTCCTGTTCTCTTAAATCGAATTTAATCCTCACAAAGCCCTGTAAATGGAGCCCTGCCTCCATTTGTCAAATGAGCAACTGAAGCTAAAGAGAATTTAACCCAATGATTAAATCATTAAAGAAAATTCTATCTGACTGCAGGGCATCCAGTATATTTATTTTTCTAATATACTGGTCGTCATACAGAGTCCATGCAAAGGATATCAAAAGTTATTCGGCTAGGACTAAAATAAACAAAAGAATTATGCATTGCAGATTGACCAGCTCCATCAGCAAATGAATGTAGATTTATGAACCAGCTGTCCTAAGGGAAATCTTGCTAGGTTTTTGGATCATGGGGGATTGTAAGGACAGAGGAGAGAAGCAGGATGAAGGGATACTGACATAGAGGTTTGTCCATCTGGAGGGGAAGGGTGTAATGTTAAATGTTAGGGAAGACAGAAGGAACACTTATTTTTTCTTCCTTTGCTGGTACTCGGGATCAAACTCATGGGTGTTCTACATTCAAGCTACATCCTCAGCCTTTTTTTTAAAATTTTGAAACAGGGTCTTACTAAGTTGCTATGGGTTTTTCTAAATTGCTGAGGCTATCCTCAAACTTTTATTTATTTATTTTTTTGGTGGTACTGGGGTTCCTTAGAGCCGTTCTACCTCCAGGCTACACTCCCAAACCTATTTTATATTTTGAAACAGGGTCTCTTAAACCAGCGTGGCTGTTTAAAACCAGTGCGATCCTCCTGTCTCTGTCTCCCAAGCACGGGGATTACAAGTGTGTGCCACCACGCCCGGCTATCCTCAAACTTTTGATCCTCCTGTGTCAGCCTCCCAAGTACTGAAGTACTGGGATCACAGGCATGCACCAAAGCACTAGGCTCAGAGGGAGCATTCTGCAGGCTGGTTCCCCCTCTCACAGATGTGGTCAAGGCTCAGCCTTGTATAAACAGTTTCACATTTGGACTTCCCCTGAAAGTCCCTCGATCCTGTTGCTGGAGCCCACTTCTCAGGTCTGGGACTCACCCACAATGAGGCAGAAGAGTGAGAAGAGCGACAGGAGGTGTTTGTTCATTCTGACCCAGCAGTTTCTTATGCAAGAGGAAAGCAACTAGACTGCAAGCCCAGGACCTTGGGCTCCAGGGAAGACACTTTCTCCTTCATTATAGGCTGGTGATTATTCATGCCTCGGGGGAGCCAGTCACAGGAGTCTTCTTTTTGGAGCTCAGGTTTCTTGGCTATCCTCCCCACAGCAGAGAATAATGATAATTAAGAAATCTTGTGGTCCATCATGGTCATCATGGTTGTTGCTCAGTACCTAGAGGATATTGGTTGTAAGAACCTCCATGGTGACTAAAATCTATGGATGCTCAATACATAAAATGATATATTATTTGCATTTAATTTACACACATACTTTTGTAAACTATGTATGTATGTATGTATGTATGTATGTATGTATGTATGTATGTATTTTTGGTGCTGGGGATAGAACCAGAGGTTTTCTTCTTCTGAGTTACACCCCTGTCCTATAAAGTTTTTTTTTTTTAAATTTTGAAACAGGGTCTCATTAAGTTGCTGAGAATCCACTAAGTTACTGCAGTTGGCCTTGAACCTGCAATCCCCCTGTCTCAGCCTCCCAAACAATGGGACTAAAGGCATGTATCACTGTTCATGACTACTTTTTGTAAGCTTTAAATCATCTCCAGATTATTTATAATTTCTAATAAAATGTAAATACTATATAAGTAGTAATTATAGTTTAGGGAATATATTTTAAACTGAAGGCAGGGGTGCATGCCTGTAATCCCAGTACTTGGGAGGTTGAGACAGGAGGATAGAAGGTGTGAGGCCAGTCTCAGAAACTTACATAGACTCTATTTTAAGATGGGAAATCTGGAAGTAGCCCTGTGATAGAATGCTCCGAAGCTCGATCTTTGGTATAAACAAACAAATAAATTTTAAAAATGTAAAGACTTCACAACCTTACTCTCTATTCAAAAGTCATTTGGTACCAGTGCCTTCATGTCAAAGTCTTTAAGACTCTGTCTGGCTCTTAAAGAAGAGTCCACTCTGTTGAGAAATAGAAAAGAAACACTGAAAATTTTATAGCATTTGACCTAAGATCTTATGTCACCCAGTCTTCACTTAACATAGAAACATTTCATCCTATCCTTTTGTGTGTGTGTCTGTATGGCAATGGGGATTGAATTCAAGGATATCCTACTTCTGAAGTATACCCCATCCCTATTTTATTTTTTATTTTGAAACTTGCTAAGCTGCTGAGGGTCTTGTCAAGCTGCTGAGGCTGGCCTCAAACCTGTGATCCTCCTGTCTCAGCCTACCAAGTACTGGGATTACAAGTGTGCACCACCGCATCCATTGCATTTTGAATCTCCAGTCTACCAGACTTTCCATTAGGACTGTGGAATTTGGCAGTTCCGCCCAAAGACAGGGATATTCTGTCCTGCTCGTCATTTCTCCAGAGTACCTTCATCCATCAATTTTTATCTTGAAAAGTAAGTTATTTCTTCATTGATCATGGGGCAATAGAGGATGGGTATCAGAACCTATCACTAGAGCTAGGGTAGTTGCTAAAGCATCTCATGCTGACCTTGAGCCAAAGTTTGGTCAGGGGGCCTGCAAGAACCTATGCCCCCCATGAAGTATGAATAGCATCCCTTTCTTCAAAAAATTATTTTAAGATTATTTGTATCAGTATGTGTAATTGGAATTTTTGTGTATAAGCATTATTAACTAAAACAGGTGTGCAGTGGCTTGTGAGAGACTCAGTCAGCAAATAATTTTTTCACAAGGACAAAGTTAAGTTCAAACTGACCTTAAGTAAAAGATTAAGTTCAAACTGACCTTAGTTTGAGCCAACATATAAGATTAGGTTCAAACTGACCTTGTGATATGAGACAAAGCTTACTTTCTATGATTCATTAAATGCCTGGCACCCTGCCCTGAGGTCTGTTAAAGAATCTTTTTATTTATTTATTTATTTATTTATTTATTTATAAAAAAATAATCTTTTTTTTCTTTGAACTTTCCTGCTTATGTGAATATGGTTTTGTCTGTCCTGCATGAAAGAAAGTATAAAAGATTGTTGTAAGTTCTGAATAAACAGAGTAGATTGCAGCTGGTCTTGTGTGTCAGCATCTCTCTCACGACCTCGACTCTTCTTTTACCAGCACACACACCCTGACTCCCGCTAGGGCTGGACCCCAGCAGGTAGTGTCACAGAGACGGTGTTTTCCTGGGAGTCTAGAGTCCTGTGTTCAATCACTATGTAACTCATCCTTTCTTTAACATGGGACTTATACATGATGCGATTTTGACCGTTTTTATGACAGTTTATAACTTTAACATTATGTGGTTCATGACATAAATGGTGAGAATGGGTACATAGCCCCCCTAAACACATGATACTGTATCAGGGTGTGGGGGATCTGTTACAGCTCAGGGCAAGAGACAGGTACCACTGGTAGCCTGTGTCACAAAGGATCCAAGTCAATTGACAAGAAAATAGGTTATACTGAAAGTCAGCTGTGAAAAAATAGAGAAGAAACTTTCTGGTTTCAAATCAAGAGCAAGGAAATCTTGATAAGGGAAGAGGTAGCAAATGAACAAAAGAAAGGAAATATACATATGCTTATTTAGATAACCAGAAAAGGCAGTCATCTCAGCCAGGTCTCAGCTTCGTTGGTGCTTGTCAGGCTGTGTGTGTGTGTGTGTGTGTGTGTGTGTGTGTGTGTGTGTGTATCTGTGTATGTATGTGTGTGTGTCTCTGTGTGTGTGTGTATGTGTGTGTGAGCCCCTCATCTTTACTTTGAGTGTGAAGAAATGAGGAAAGTCAAGTTATCAGGAAGTTGTTAATATCTCTGAGCATTGGGCAAAGTATTCAAAGTAATGTGTCCCTATGCCATGAAGGTCCTCTTTTCAGCATAAATGTCATTTGCCCTGGGGGAGGAAGAGAAAGTAGAACACTGTGTTCTTGTGCTTGACACTGGGATGGGTAACTGTGATCCTGATGATACCACAGAAGAGCAGCTTTTGTAATTCACATTTCTAAATGCTGTCCTTTGTTTTGGAGGGAATGTGCTTTGGCATAGAGATAGGGATCATGCTGTTCTCTTCCTGGGTTCTCAGGGGCAGCATTGGTTTTACAATGTACACTGAGACTAGAAGAAGAGATAATGAGCCTTTAAGAAGTACTGGTGGAGGGCTACTGGCTGTGGGGCCTAGAGAAAACAGCTATAGTAGCAGAACATGGTGGTGTAGACCTCAAATCCCAGTATTTGAAAGGCTGAGACAGGAAGATTGCAGCTTTGAACCCAGCTTCAGCAAATTAGTAAGACCTCATGTCAAAACAAAAAACATAGCAGGGGATGTGGCATGGAGGAAGAATTCCCCAGGCTTCAATTCTCAATACCTTTCCCCAAAATAAGAAAATTAAAACAGAGAATTAAAGATGGTAAAATAGAGGAAAACAGCATGTTTCTGTTGCTCTGAGACTCAGAATTCAGCCAGAAAGAGACTGCTTCTTGACAAGAAGAGAAAAATAGCCAGAACTCAAGAGAAGAAAGCCAGTTGAAATGCAGTTGCATCAGAAGAAGCACAAAACACAAAGGACTGAAAAGAACTCCATGCATCATATCTGGTGAGTAGAGAGCAGAGGCAGGAACTATTCTGGCCAACTACACTGGAGCTGGAGGCTGCAAGAATCCAGTGGCCCTTGGAGATGAATTCCAATAAAGAAGACACTAGATCCTATTGAGTCAGTGATTGCAGAGAACCAACACACACAAAAAGCAGTTGTATTCTCTCTCCATGCTAGAAAACCTCAAGACCACAA
Source organism: Muscardinus avellanarius (assembly GCF_963383645.1). Taxonomy (NCBI): domain Eukaryota; kingdom Metazoa; phylum Chordata; class Mammalia; order Rodentia; family Gliridae; genus Muscardinus; species Muscardinus avellanarius. The sequence goes on along the minus strand of NC_137786.1, from coordinate 126,081,018 downwards.
AAATCAGTACCACCCAGCCAATCTTGAAATTTTGCAGATGAATTTGTTGGGACAGAGAAACAACAGGCCTTTCCTTCAGGGACCAGAGTAGCTACAACCAGACTCATCAAGACCATGAGTTTACAAACCATTCCAGTGGGAGTCTACATGGCTGCTTGGACTTATATAGCATCTACAAAACTTGTGGGGCCTGTGAGTTTGCACCATCCTTATGGTAATACAATTAGTCACAGCATAAATGTTCATTAGCAGACAGTCACTAGGGACACTTAGGCAGGACCTAAAATCAGCAGTCTTCTCTGCCCTTGTGAGATCTCCAGCTATCATTGTTGCACTGTCAGCAGTGGTGTCTTTGGGGAGAAATAACTTAGATAAAAATGCCACAGGCTTAGAAGGTTATAAACTCTCTCTTGGCTGAGTTTAGGTGCCACTTGACCCAAGGCTAGAGGGGTGGTCTTGGTACTAATGGCAGGTGATTGCAGCTGCCTGAGCAGTGTTGGTGTCCCAGGGGGTAATTAACTCAGCCACTCATGCCCCATAGTCAGAATGGTACAATCACTGCCTTGACAAAGTTTGAGCCCCATGAGCAGAAAGGTGAGGGGACAGTAGGGCTTCATGTGGTTGCAACTGGTAGAGCAGAGGTGGTGTCCCTGGGGGCAATTTAACTTAGCCATCCTCTGGCTGGGAATCCTAGGATTTCTTGTCCAGCAGAGTTTGTGCCTGGTGATCGTGTATGCCAGTGACTGACAATGTTTTATTAGATTGAAACAAGCAGAGCAGTAGCAGTATCTCTGGGGTGTTAAAACTCTACCAGCTGAGCCACAGGTTTGGAATATCATAATCTCTGGCTCTGCTGAGTTTGACCCTGGTGACCAAGGAGGATGAGGACCAGTATTCTACAGGGTTTTATGTGAATGAGACCAGCAGAGCAGCTGTGGTATCCCTGGGGCATTAAACTCAGTGAGCTGGCCTGCAGGATCAAAATTTTATAGTCTCAGGGCCTGCTGAGATTGGGCCTGTAGAGCATGGAATTATGCAGCTGATTAGAGACGGCCACTGGCCTGTATACTGGTGAAGTACTATATTATATTAAAGAGGTTCTGGGAAACTAACTCAAATTCTAATTGTATGAGACAATTTTGTCGAGGCAAATATATACCTCTAGTACAGGACTTATTACAGAGGAACAATGAATAGATAGAGGACTTCCACATAAAGAAGAAGAGGATGCCAACACAACAAAAATTCAAACATAAAATCCTAAGAACATGAGGAAGAAGAGCAATGAGGAAGCAAATAACTGGCACACCTCCACAACAATGAAGATCACTAATATAGAGTTGCAGAAAATGTCAGATGGAGAATTCAGAATTTTGATTTTTAGTATGATCAAAGACCTTAGAGATGAAATCAGAGAAATTGTATAGGATATAAAAATTAGTAAAGAATTTGAGGCCCTTAATAAAAATAAAAAAGAAGCCCTGAGGGAAATGGAGACAGTAAATGAAGCCCTCAAAATAAATAATTGGCAGACTAGACAACATGGAAAACAGACTCTCAGTCTTAGAAGACAGTTTATTCAATACAAAGCACACAATAAACAATATAGAGAAGACAATAAATCATCATGGCCAGAGTATTCAAGAAATATGGGGTAATATAATTTTTTGTATCTTTTCAGATCATAATGGAATGAAAGAAGAAATCAATAATAATACTCAAAGGAATTTAAAAAATGCCTGAAGATTGAATGATACACTTTTGCATAGGACTGGCTCATAGAAAAATAATAGAAGAAATGAATAATTTCTAGAATTAAATGAAAACAGTGACACACATATAAAAATCTATGGGACACCTTGAAGGCCGTTTTAAGAGAAAAATTTATAGCACCCAGTGCCCACATAAGAAAAACATTAAGTCACCAAATAGACAACCTAAATATACACCTAAGACCCTCAAAAAACTGAGGACTAACCTCAAAGTCAATAGTAGAATGAAATCATTAAAATTGCTGACAAAAATCAATGAAATAGAGAACAACAACAAAAATACAAAAGAACAACAGCGAAAAGCTAGTTTTTTGAAAAGATAAACTAGATTGACAAACCCTTACCCTTATCCAACCTAACCAAAAGAAGAGCATATTGACCAATATTACTAAAATAAGAAATAAAAAATGACATTACCACAGAAAGTGGAGAACCCGGAGGATCATCAGAAATTATTTTGAAAGTTTATACTCCAATAAGCTGAAAAACATAGAAATCAACAAATTTCTAGACATATAAAACCTACCTAAATTGAATAAGGAGGATATAGAAAACTTAAACATACAAAGAAAGCAAAAAAGAGATAGAAATAGCAATAAAATCCATCTATAAAAGAAAATCCTAGATATAGATGGATTCCCATTTGAATTTTACAAAGCTTTTATAAAAGAATTAAAACCAATACTTCACAAATTTTCTATGATATAGAAAGAGATGAAATTCTTCCAAAATTTCTATGAAGCCATTATTACTTTAACACCAAAACCAAATACATATACCTCAAAAAATAAAATTACAGATGAATATCCTTCATGAACACGGAGGCAGAAATACTAAGGAAAATACTAGCTATACATCTTCAAATCCATATTCAGAAAATTGTACACTATGACCAAGGGGGCTTCATTCTAGGATGCAAGGATAGTTTAACACATACAAATCAATTTCCAGTTTCCACCTGCAGTTTCTCCTGCAGTCCTTAGTATTTGGGGGAGGGGTGCTGAGGCTTCAACTCAGAGGCATTCTACCTTTCAGCTATACCTCTAGCCTGATTTTATTTCTTTTTTGGAAACAGGGACTTGCTAGGTTAATGAGAGTCTCACTACTTGCTGAGGCTGTCCTTGAACCTGTGATCCTCCTGTCTCAGCCTCCCAAGTACTGTGATTACAGGTGTGCACCACCATGTTGGCTCTTTTTTCTTTTATTTCAGGGGGTGGGTACTGGAGATTAAGCCCAGAGGTTTCCTACCTCCAAGATCCACCCTCAGACCTTTTTTATTTCATTATGAAATAAAGTATCACTAAGTTGCTAAGGCTGGTCTTTAACCTGATATCTTCCTGTCTCAGATTCTTAAATATTAGGTTTACAGACATATGCCACCACACCCAACTAGTTCTTGATATTTCAGTCAATATATTAGTTATGTATTACAGTGTAATTAATTCCCCAAACCTTAATGCCTTGAAGCAATTACATGAGTATCTCAGAGTCTCTGCTGGTGAGGAATCTAGGTCCTTTACTTCAGAGTCTTGAAAACTGCAGTCAAGGCTCCTGCAAGGATGTGGCCATCTCTTGACTTGGCATTTGTATTGTTATTAGCCACTGAGTTTAAGATAATTTGTTATGCAGTAATATAAAACTAATGTAAACAGCTAGGACAGTTAGGGTGTTCTTACCTCCCCCTAATTTTCTGAGAACTTTAGCTAGTAGATCCCAGGAAGTTTTCTCATATCTCTTAAACTTGTCTTGTGACAGCCTTTGTCCTTTATCTTCCTGAGAGATGTTTCTGTTATCATCTTATCCTTATCTCTCAAACTGTCAAGAGCAATAAGGGAGCTGAGATTTTACCCTACTTGTAAGCTATCATGCTCTGTTACTGGATGCTGGTGGAAGAAAAATAGAACTTCTGGGTCAAAACCATAAGACTTGGAATCTTAGCAGGAATGTAGAAAGATTTATATTTTCACATTCCTATATATAGTTTAAAAAAGCCAACCTGATCATCCTGGTTGCTCTGTGGAGCAAGAACTGGAAGGATGTAAGAGGACATGTGGGAAGATGGCCACCATCAGGGTGTGTTTCCTCTGTTCCAAGTGTCTAGCTGGGTCTTCAAAAAGTGAGCAAGTAGATATATCAAGTCAGGTAGTAAGAAGTGCTACAAAAATAAAATAGGGAAAAAGATAGAAAAGAGAGATTGCCATTTTCTAGGGACTGATGAGAAAACCATGCTCTCTCTGGGGGGATGGCATCTGGGCAGGGACCTGAGTAAATGTGGTAGGAAAGAACAATGGAGAGTTGGTTCTTGCTGTAGATTGGGGAAGCATTTATTGGCTATAAGAGCTTTGAATTTCCTTTTAAATATAATGAGAAGTAATTGGAGGGTTATGAGCAGGGGTGTGGCACCTGTGACTTACAAAAGGTTCTCTGGCTGCTCTATGGAGTAATCTTTGTAAGGGGCAAGAGAAATAATGAGAGAGAGAGAGAGAGAGAGAGAGAGAGAGAGAGAGAGAGAGAGAGAGAGAGAGAGAGAGAAAAGAAGAAGAAGAAGAAGAAGAAGAAGAAGAAGAAGAAGAAGAAGAAGAAGAGGAATAGAAGGAGGAGGAGGAGGAGGAGGAGGAGGAGGAGGAGGAAGGAGAGAAAATAAGGCATATGTCTGGCCCAAGCAAAGAAGGACTAGATTATGGCAATATCAATGGAGATAGAGAAAAATTTACTTAGGTGAGAAGTTAGTAGGTAGAATGGGAGAAAATTTCAGTCAGATCCTCTTTAAGGATGGAGCAACAAGTAGCTATAAAGAATACATCCCAGAGTTATGAAGACCTGCAGCACTGAAGTAGACGCAGGTGTGTCAAATCAGGAAGGCCACAATTTTATTTTCATTTGAGGATTTGTGCAAAAGCAGTGAGCACTCTCTGAACAGCTGCAGAAGACTTAGATTTGGTGGCTTGGTTCTGAGAACAAGGAGGTACTGTCTGTTCCTGAAATGCTATGATTATGTGATTTAGATGTATAGGCCAAAGTTACGTCATAGCAGGAGAACAACCTGCACTTTCCACAGGAAACTGCACAAGATAAAAGTTCCAGGATGTCCTTTCCATTTCTGCTGGTTATAGTCTTTCTGCTCTGCCCATTTGGGGGTAGGTCCTGAAGACAACAAGAGAGTTGGTGGTTGGATCAAAGAAGGACAGATGCTGGGGAAGGGGAAGTTTCCAAAACTGGTTCTTGGGCTATAGCTGATGTCTGTGAGTTATGACAATGGGGATTTTTTTCCCCTTCTCTTTACAGGTGAGCTTCGAAACTCTCTAAGAGGTAATGACCATAGCTGGTTTAAAGTCCTTGGTGAACAGGTCATTTGTGATATGTTTAGGAATAAATATCCCCTGTATTTTCAGAGAAGGCTATCTTCCAATGAAATCCCAAGTGTTTTTCTTCCAAACATGTTTAGTCCATATCTTGAACTAAGGAGGTAAAAAGTCACCCTCTTTGCTTTTCTTTCCCCTTACTAAACAAAATCATTAGTCTAGAGAGGGAGTTTATTACTTGAGGTCCATGGATAAACTTTACAGGACCCCTGACCTCCTGAAATGATATATAACATTTGGTTTGTGTCTATACAGGTTATTTCTCACAATATTATCAAAAGCATCCTAACTCAGAAAGGTTAGGACCAACCAGGCAAGTGTAAGCTCCTGTAGAGAAGCCCCTATGCCCAGAGAATTTTCTCCAGACTGCATTCTCTAAAAGACTTCTTTGTGTATCTGGCAGCACCTGAATATCAGTGCTATAAATGTGAAAGATACCATCTCGGGTTTTGCTATGGTGGCATGAGTTCCTGCAAGATGAAGTTTAGACAATCCTGTGCTACTGAGAACTTTTATATACTCACGAAAACAGGTAAGGTGGACGTAGAGTCACAGGAAAATAACTGCTATCTACCCTTAGAAGGAGCAGTGTTCTTTTGTCCTCAAAATTAGTGGAATGCTGGGGTGGGGAGTGAGTAAGGAGGGATGGTCATGTAGAAGGGATAGAAAGAATGAACTTTTTTTTAAGCAATATTGGGTGAAGGCCAGGCTGAGGTCCAAGACAAGTTGGAGAATAGAATCCACTCTGTGGGTCAGCAATTGTTAGCCTTGTAGCTTTTTTGGTTTTGGAGAAGGTTTAGTGAGAATCCAAAGACAAGTTAATCCTAAGTAGGAGGATATGGGACCCTTACAGTTGTATTTCCCTTCTTTTGTCTCCTCAGGGAAGAGTCTGTATCATTTCACAAAACTGTCTTGTATGACCAACTGTGAGGACATCAACTTCTTTGGTTATGAGAGGAGAAGGGAGCTCATCTGTTGCACACATAGTAACTACTGCAACCTCCCCCTGGGAAGCTAGTTCTACATCTCTCCTGGATTTGAGGTCATTCATAGCTCACAGTCCTTTTCCCTCTTCCATAAAATCTTGGGTTTTCCTCTCCTCTCCTAGCCAACAGTGAGAAAGCCAACTGGTAGTGAACAAAAAGCAATCATGAGAGAAACAGGGAAGGCAGCTGAGTGTCACTACACTTGACTGAATCTTTGCAAATTCTCCCCCTCTTTTTTTTTTTTTGGTGGTACTGGGGTTCCTGGAAGCCCTTCTACCTCCGGGCTACACTCCCAAACCTATTTTTATGCTTTTTATTTGGAAACAGGGTCTCTTAAGCCAGCACGGCTGGCTTCGAACCTGAGCAATCCTCCTGTCTCCGCCTCCCAAGCATGGATGGGGATTACAAAATTCGCCACCACACCTGGCAGTTCTTCCCTATTTTTGATACTGAGTTGAACGCAGGGCCATTTTACCTCTGAGCTACAACCCCCTCACACCCCCAGCCCTTTTAATTTTGAAACATGGTCTCACTAAGTTTTTGAGTGTCTATGTTGCTGAGGCTGGCCTCCAATTTGTAATCCTCCTATTTTAGCCTCCTTACTACTGGAATTACAGGCATATACCACCATGCCTGGCTTGTAAATCCTTCTTTCTCACAAGCTAGCAGAGAGTTTGGTTTTATCAGGATGCTTCTTCCACAAATAGCTTTGTTCTGGTTATTTATTACTTATTCTATTCTATGTGAAAATGCCAGTTCTCACGTGAAAATAATCCCAAGCTTCTACTGTGAATCTATGACCATACTCTGCCCTCTTCTACCCTCACTCCTCTAGCCTGGGATTCTGTTTGGATTAGTTTTGATACTTCCTGGCACAGTCCTTTTGCCTGTGGGTTCTTCAGATAAAGACAGTTAACTCCAGCTTTCAAATTTCCTGGCAACATGAACTAAATTTTTCTCTGGTAGAGTTCTTAGGGGAAACTTCATTCCAGGAGAGAGAAAAAGGACAAGACATAGGGTTGAAATATCAAGGAAAATCTTAGGGGCATATCAATTTGTAAGAACAAAGATTTGAGAGACAGTTTGGTCTGGATGGGATTGACTTGAATTATCATGACCTTAACTGGCTAGGTAACCATGGGCACATGATTGAACTGATTGAACTGGGTGATTGAATTGGGAATGGAGGCCTTGTTCAAGGATGGCTTTTCTGTTTCTCTCATGGGGATGAGAAAATCATGCAAATGGCCTTCACTGGCAGTTGAAGATAATAGACAGTTATGGCATGTTTGGGTAACAAAGTGCCTCGTTTAAGACAGAGTTATGAGTAAGCCAAAGGTGTGAGAGAGCAGAAGGATAAAGGGGGAAAGAGAAGCAGGCAGACAGTGAAACCAAGGGGCGGAGAGATTGAGCAGTGCTTCTGTGGGAGCATCTAAACTGTGGCCACCATGGTGCAGCTTCCTTAGACACAGAATAACCGTGGCATTGCTCTCTTTAGGAGGCTGACTGCGGTTCCTGCTCCGGATTCCTAAGAGCTTTCTCTCCATTGTTGTGCCACATGAAATTCTGAAATGAATAAATAACCCCTGTTCTGTTGGAGTTAAGTGTACCTTTATCTGCGTCTTGAGAACATACTTTCTGAAAAAGTCTCAATACAGAGTCAGAACCAAGACATGAAGACCATGTTTTTTTCTTTTTTATTATTTTTATACTTTTATTGGTGCATTGTAGCCTATCATAATGCAGTTCATAGTGAGAACAGCACACATGCACACAGCGCTTGCTGAGCGTTCCCCCAGCTCCCTCCTCACTCCCCCCTGCAATGTAGCATGATATTTTGAGTTTAAAGTTGAGTTCTTGATATATGTGGACCCTCTTACCCCTTTAATTATAGAAATGGTAGAGTTCAGTCTAATGGGAAAAATAAATTGAGATTGTTTAATGTTGGGTTTCAAATTAGACTTTAAAAATATGTCTGAATTGATGTTTAACAAGACCAATGTTTGCCTTTGTGGAGTAAGAAGGGAAACCCTATTATAAAACCAATCAGCCAATCTCCCTTCCTTCCTTCTAGCCTGCCTGGCCTGCCTGCTTGCCTTCTGTCCTCCCTCCCTCCCTCCGTCTTTTCCTTCCTCCCTTCTGTATTAGGGATTGAACCTAGAGGCATTCTACCTCTAAACTACACTCCCAGACTTTTTTTTTTTTTAGGTCTGTGATGGAACCCAGGGGCATTTGACCTCCGAGCTACAACCCCTGCCTAATTTTTTATTCTTTATTTTGAAACAGGGTTTCACTGAGTTGCAGAGAGCCTCACTAAGTAGCTGAGGCTGTCTGAGAACCACGATCCTCCCGTCTCAGCCTCCCAAATGCTGGTATTATTACAAGTGTATGCCACCATGCCCGGCTTTCCCAGACCTTTATATTTATTTTTAAAATTTTATTTTATTTTTATTTATTTATTTATTTATTTATTATTTTTTTTTTTGGTGGTACTGAGGTTCCTGGAAGCCCTTCTACCTCCGGGCTACACTCCCAGACCTATTTTATATTTTTGAAACAGGGTCTCTTACGCCAGCGCGGCTGGCCTCGAACCTGCGCTATCCTCCTGTCTCCGCCTCCCAAGCGCGGGGATTACAAGCGTGCGCCACCACGCCCGGCTATTTTTAAAATTTTAAAACAAGGTCTTGTTGAATTGTTGAGGCTGGCCTTGAACCCATGATCCTCCTGTCTCAGACTTTCAAGTAATAGGATTATGGACATGTGCCACCACACCCAGCAAAAACTGTCCTTTGTGTTTCAAGAGCCAGCCCTGACCTTTTCAACATCAGAGCATTGAAGTGCACTTTATGTAGCAGGTGGTTTTGATTTGGTTTTGGTGCCTACTCAGATTTTCTTCATTTATCACTGTGCCCAGCTGCTTTAACCGCTGGCTCACAACTATTCAAAGTGTTTACTTTTCTTTCTGCCACAGTAAGAGTTGCCTTCCTAGGATCTTAAGCATCCAGCATGAGTACAGATATAAGCCAGTGAAGAGTTGGCCCCTTATGTCAAGGTGGGATTAGTCCCGTGGTATAATTCATGCTTCTTGGGTTCTTCTACAGCTGAGGCCACATTTTTGTAAATGTTCCCCTCCTAACTTTTCCTTCCTTTCTACCTTCCTTCCCTCACCCTTGCCTCCCCCTATCTCTGTGCTGAGGATTGAAATCAAGACACTGTGTGTGTTAGGTAAATACTTTACCACTGAACTACACCCCCATCCTTTATTTTCTCTCTAAATCTTATGTTAACAAGACCAAGTATTTTGTCTCATTAGGAATGGAGCAACAAAACAAGATGAGGTCAGAATGGAAAATTAAGTTAGATGTTGGCACTTCTGGAGGAGAGTGTCTAAACTAATAACTCATAGCCGGGTGTGGTGGCGCATGCTTGTAATCCCCACGCTTGGGAGGTGGAGACAGGAGGATCGCACAGGTTTGAAGCCAGCCATCTGGCTTAAGAGACCCTGCTTCCAAATAAAAAAGTATAAAAAAATAGGTCTGGGAGTGTAGCCTGGAGGTAGAAGGGTTTTCCAGGAACATCAGTACCACCAATAAATAAATAAACAAACTACCTAACTAACTAACTAACTAACTAATAACTCATGAATGAGGAAAATATTTCTTATCAGGCTTCCTTATAACCTAAAGAAAATTGTTCTAATTGTGCCGAATATTTTCTCTTTCTTTACCTCATCTTGGGGTATTCTTCTCAGTTTTACTTTCCAATTTGGGCAAATGAATAAATGAAAATGTCTACCCTGCACTGATACTACACCAAGTGGCTCTCCTTAAATATGCTAACGATCTTCTTTCATGCACTTACATAGGTATACAGAAAATTTTCCTTCACGTGTCTTTTCAAGAATTCACTGAAAAATAATTTATATAACCTCACACTAAACCAAAATAATTATCATATGTATTAAATATTTAAGTGCAACAAAGAAAAACTTGCCTAATTTTGTCATAAGTGTAATTGTCTCAACTTTTAGAACATTAGAGGCACATGTAAAGTACTTTAATATATGATCTCATGTAAGCTTCACTATTTCCTATAAAGTAGCTGTTATTGCTGGACAGTTGAACTGGTGAGAAACCTGAAGAACAGCCCAGTTAAGTAAGTTGACAAATGTTAAACAATTAAGTTTTCCAATTATTATTGCTACATAACAAAGTACCGTGTTCACAAGAACTGTCATTCAGAATTCAGAGAGAATACACTGGGGACAGCTTGTCTCTGCTCAGCTCCATGATGCCTACAGCCTCAACTGGGAAGACTAGAAGACTAGAGGTGACCTCTTTGGACGTGTGTCTACTCATGTGTCTTTGTGGTTGGTGCTGACATAAGTGAAAGTCTGGAGTTATTGGTCAGAATATGTATATATGAACTCTCCATGCTGTCTGAGCCCCATGCAAACCATGGGGTCCCAAGATTCTTGGGCATTTTTTATGTCTAGCCTAGGAAGTAATGTGTCACCACTCTTGCCATTTTAGATTAGCTATAAGTGAGTCACATACCTGACCAGATTCTATTTTTTGTTAAGAGAATAGTAAAGTTGTAGAAGAACTTTGGGTATGAGAAATAGTGTTGCAGCCATCTTTGGAAAACATAGCCTGTTACAGACAATTAATGGCAGAGCTAGAATTTGATCTGATATTTGTATAATTCCAAAGTGCTCAATCAACCTAAGCTCACTATTATATTAACAATGTTTATGAATATTTATACAATGTAATGATAAACAAATCTTTTCTAACTATGACATTAACAACAGAACAGGAAAAACTTGATAGATTTGACCACATACAAAAATAAATATTTGGAAATATTTGTAATAAACATAGCAGATAATAAAACAAAAGTTCTTTCAGATAAATTAAGACAAGATTAACTGTAAAATGAAATGATAAATAAGGACATCAACAAGTGACTCAAAGAAGAAATATAAATTGCCAGTGCATAGTAAATAATATCTACTGTCATTTGTAATATCGGAAATGCAAATTTAAAAAGAAAGAATCATCAAGGTTCTGATTATTACACTGCAGAGATGAAAAATGTTGTATACTGCTAGGAATAATACAAATAGTTTTCTGGAAACAAATTAAAAAATAGCAAAATCCTTAAGAATTGGCATTACATTTGGATCTAAATTTCTACTCCCAAAACTTAATTTTGTGGAAAGAATGAAGCAAGCCTAAAAATAAATAAATAAAATAAACATATGCACAAAACAAACTTGATAGAAGTGTTGGTAAAAAAAAAATTAGAGACAGAGGAACAATCAAAATTGTTTAAATGAAGTATGATATATACATATGTGGGAATACTCTGCATTCAGGAACAATATCCAAGATCCCACTCCAACTCTTCCTTCCTCCCTTCCTCCCTTCCCTCCCTCTGTCCTTCATTCCTTCCTTCCCTCCTTCCTTCCTTCTTTTACTGCAGATTGAACCCAGGGGCATCTACCTAAGAATTATACCCCTAGCCCTTTTTTGTTTTTTATTTTGAAGCAGGGTCTCACCAAGTTGCAAAGGCTGGCCTTAAACCTGTGATCTTCATATCTCAGCTTCCCAAGTCCTGGGATTGCAGAAATGTGCCACTGCACATGGCTCAACTATTTCTTTTCACTTTGCCACATCCACCCCAGGAAGCCAGAATTCAAAGATTTAATTGGAGTGGGATAAGAAAGACAATACAGAGGAGGAAAAAAGAAAGTATAGAAAAAATATTAAAAATTCTGTTACAGAAGGAAGGAGAGAAGCCAAAAAAAGAGAAGGGATTGTTTTTGAAAAGTAATTATTCTTTTCTTCTTTTCTGAACCTTTGGTTATACAGTAAAAGCACTAAGTTTCATAAAATCATGCATGCTATCCTGATCTTACTCTCAGGATTTAATTTTTAATTAAAAAAAATTTTTTTTGTGGTACTGGGGGTGGAGCCCAGAGGCTTACTACCTCTGGGCTAAACTCCCAGACCTATTTTTATATTTTATTTAGAAACAGGGTCTCACTAAGTTGCTGAGAGCCTCACTAAGTAGCTGAGGCTGGCTTTGAACCTGTATAATCCTCCTGTCTCAGCCTCCCAAGCGCAGGGATTACAAGCATGTGCCACCACGACCGGCTCAGGATTTTATTTATTCAGTTAGTTTTGGGGACACGACAGAGACTCCAGAAAAAGGGAGTTTATTGATTCCCACACAGAAGTTAGAGCCATGTTTTTGCCATCCTCCTCAGCAGCGCGGGGTTCTAGGGTGCAGTTGTAGAGAGTCTGCAGCCACAATGCCACCCAAACATTGGCACTGCTTCTACAGCTGGTCATTGCACAGGTCATAGCCCCGGCAGCACTGGAAGTTCACGGAGTAGATGCTCCATTTGATGTTTCTCACATTAGCACAGTTCTTCAGGCAGCCCCTGAAGGTTAACCAGGGTGTGCCATCCACTGTGGACAAGGGAGGAGCAGATCAGAGAGCTGGCCCAGCGGCTTCTATAGAGAAATGTCTCTCCAGCCCACACCAGCACCTGAGAATAACCTCGTGTAGTTCAGGGCTCTGCCACTCAAGTGTGAAGAATTAGAAGATGTTGAAAGTTGGGAGTTTCCCCAAAGAAGAGCAGGAATGGGATAGTTTAAAAAATACATTGGAAGGTTTGGTGGTGCATGCCAGTAATCCTGGGACTTGGGAGGCTGAGATTGAAGATTGCAGGCTCAAGGTCAACCTCGGCAGTTTAGTGAGACCCTGTTTCAAAATAAAAAAATAAGAAGGGCCTGGAGTGTAGCTCTGAGGTAGAATGCCCCAGGATCAACCTTCAGTACAAAAGAAAAAAAAATTCCTGGCAGTGAGTGAGGAAGTAGCAACAGCAGGGATTTAGGATCGCCAAAGTTGGAGGTATCTATCTACTGAGAATCTCTTATGAACAATAGGGACTGTGTGGCTCAGAGAGCAGACAACTAAAGAGATGTCTAGCCCCCCATCAAGGCTATCTAGCTATGTCTACTGTGAATATTGGCCTCTACTGTCACAGCTTAGAGCCCTTCACGGGCACAAGGACAAAAGTCGCTCTCTTTACTTGAACAACTCGCTGCTCTCAAGTGGACATCTATTATGGGCTTCTCACACTGCAATCCACTCTCCTCGGTTTTCTTTAGCTTCTCAAAGTACTTCTGCCTTGGCCACTTCCCCCGTCCCTCCCACCACCCGTTTCCCATTATTGTATATGATGGGGTTATGGCACCAGGCGTCCCAAGCCTGCCTGTAGTAAAGTGGGTGCCCCATCTCCAGGGCCCAGATATCGTGCCTCTTTCCTCCACTCCATTTTTCTTTCCCCAACCCACAACTTACATCTGAAAATCTTCCCGACTGCGCAGGCCTCTTTCATTGTTGCAGTACATATTCCTCTTCCTCTAGAGCATTTTTCTCCAGGGAACTGGAGGTGACACATCCTACACTGAATAATTTTTATAACTTTTCAGAGAATAGGGAAATAGAAAGGAGAGAGATGATTAAATGACCACAAATGGACCCATCTACCCTTTCAAGTTTGAAGACTGCTCTAAGCCAAAGGGCTTTGTCAGGGCTCTTGAGAAGCAGGAACTTCTATCTCCATTAGAAAGGCCATGCCAACGCTGAGTGGAGTTTATGGACTCTGGAGTTTAGCATAAGAAAATGGGGGGAAAGAAAGGTGAAGGAGCCAGATGTGATGGAACATGCCTGTAATTCCAGTACTTGAGAGGCTGAAACAGGAGGATCACAGGTTTGCAGCCAGCTTCGGCAACGTTAATGAGGTTCTCAGCAAATTAGTGAAACCCTTTTTCCACATAAAAATAAAAGGCTAGAGGTGTAGCCTAGAGGCCCCTGGGTTCAATCCCCAGCAACACACACACACCATACACAGAAACACACACACACACACAGAGAGAGAGAGAGAGAGAGAGAGAGAGAGAGAGAGAGAGAGAGAGAGACAGACAGACAGACAGACAGACAGACAGACAGGGAGGAGAGAAGAAACATCAAGGCTAAGATAACCACCAGAGGGAGTCCTCTTCATACTCACATGAATTTTGTTTAATAACAACTACTTCTGTGCTGGCAAAGAGAAATAAAAGAAATATACAGTTTAGCCTGAGAGTTACCCCTGTCTAGGGCTCTTATAATCTTCTTTTCCAGGGCCCATTTTGTTATCTTAGCCTGGAGCCATGCTCTTTCTGTCCCCACAAACCCGAGTCACCTACTCATGACAACTTGTGCCTCTTCTCTCCTTCCAATGGTCTTCACCACTTTAGGGCCCCTCAGGTTTCCCAACTCATCCCTATACAGTACATCTATACCAGGATTAAAAAAGGATAAATGCCCTTCCTTCCCCTGGAGATTGAACTCAGGGGCATTTTACCTTTGTGCCATACCCCTGGTCCTGTTTTATTTTTCACTTTGAAAGAAGGTCTTACTAAGTTTCCGGGGCCTCACTGTGTTGCTAAGGCTGGTCTTAGACCTGGGATTCTCCTGTCTCAGCTTCCTAGGTGTATGCCACCAGGGCTGGTTTCTTTCTCTTCTCAATCAGCGCCACGTGGCATTCCTCCCAGTGCGTGCCTGGAATCTGACAATGGGGATGAGGGCCTGAAGTTCATGAAGCTGCTGCACTTTGCATTTGAACAGCGATGTCCATCACGCCAACGCTCTACTTCCTCCTGTCTTTTCCTCTCACCCTTCCAGACACTAGCTCTTGCCTTGTCAGTTGTTAGGAATGTGATTTTGCTGACCCTGAAATCAGTGCCCACCCTGCTGAGAGAGGTGGGTGAGCTTGAGACTCCAAGTCTAGTCCTGGCTTCCTTTCAGCCCTGGATGCCCTCCCAGCCCTGCTCCCCCTCCTCCTCCCCCTCTTTCCTCACAGGCCTCTCACCCATTTCTACTCACCTCCATTTTCATTGCTTGAAAATGATGCAGGTAGTGCTGTCAGAAAAGAAAAGAGAAGATACATTTTCTATAGGCCTCACTTTTCAATCCCCATCTTGCAGCTTCTCAATTGTTCTATAACCCACCCATTTCTTCTTACAAGGGCAGATGAAGGGCTTTGGCTAAGGTTGCAGAGACTTGCCACTTTGTGGATGTCCATCGTGGGTATGCTGCCATGAAGGGGCCTTTGTTATGGGGTCTCAGCCATTTCTGACCCTGGACACATCTTGCCAACTGTGGACCCTAGGGACTTACTCCTAAAATGGCAGAGTAGGAAGAGGAGTCCCAGCACCAGGAACTTGTCCATTTTGGAGGGAGAGAGGACCAGGTTAGGGCAGGAAGCTTTCACAATGATCTATTTATATACCTGCAAATTGAGCTTCCCCAAGAAGGGTTGGTTGGGGGTGGGGACAGTGTAAAAGTCCTTGAGAGGCAGGCTCTGCTCTCAGGGAAATGAGTGGCTCTCTAAGTTCTCTTCTTGGTAACTGAGGAAAAAGGGTTGGCTAGAAAAGTCATGGGCCTAATTGAATTCAGAATTTTTGATGCCACCTTCTACGTTCTTTTCAGCATACTGTGCTGTAAAAGGACACAAGTATAAATGAGACCTGGATGGGCGGGATTCAGAGAGGTCTACACCTGGTGCCCATTAAAGCTGAGAAAACATATAAGTAAAAATAATTGGAGTGTGGAAAGCAAAAAGAAGGCTGAGCACAGCATGGAGAGAGATTGGAGGGAGCACCTAACCCATCATTGACCCCAGGACCAGGTCTTTTCCAGGAAAATCTGGCATCAGGAAGGCCATCATGACTAAAGGGTCCAGGCCATTCTCCACAGCCCCAGCTCCAGGCCAGACCCTCAGACTCAAACTCCAGACCTGACTGATGCTCCATATTGGGCCCAGTGCCAGGATGGAGTCCAAAATCAGAGAGACAGACTGGCCCCGTTGGTTCCAGCACCAGGTCGGCATTTATCGGACCCAGATTCAGTCTGGCTTCTGTAGTCCCTGGCTTCTGGGCTGAGCCAGCACCAGTGGCCTCTCTGGCCTCAGGCTCCAGACTAGCCCTAGTGCACCCATCCTCTTGGCTAGCTCCTGCTTCTTATGTCACCACTGCTCTGCTTGTGTCTAGAGATATTTTGACCAGGATGGTGATTCATGCAAAGAGAATCAAACACTTTTCATGCCTAGCTTCTCTTGCTTAGTATAATGTCTTCATTCTAGAGAAAGGAAAACACATTCTCATGAAAACTCCAAAAAGAATGTTTATAACAGCTTTATTTGTAATAGTCCAAAAGTGGAAGAAACACTAATTCCCAAAAGGTTGATAAATGAAAATAGATTAAAAAAATCTATACAATGGAATGTTATTCATCGACGAAATAGAATGAGCTGTTGATATATACAATGATTGGATGGATCTCAAGAGAATTATGTTAAATCAGAAAAATTCAAAATATTAAGTTCACACAAACTACATGTCTGATAAAAATTCATACTAAGAGATACCAAAAAGAAAGCTTGTGAGGACTGATGAAACTCAAATAAGGCCCATAGCTAACAATATTGTACCAATGTTTATCTCCTGACTTAAAATTGTACTATGGTTATTAAAGATAGTATCATTAGGAAAGTTGGTAAAAGTGGGGTTGGCTGCAGAGGGAAATACACCAAGTGCCGTGTGCATGTATGTCACTGTCAACAAGACTTACATTTTGATGTATGACCATAATGCACCAATAAAAAGCATATTAAAAATAAAAAAAATGGATTCTGAAAACAGGTACATGGAAGCTACTTTTTGCAAATGCTGGCAAGTCTTACCTTATTTCAAAATAAAAGTATTTTAAGTAGCCTTTTTATATATTTTGAGATTTTATTGGTCTTGTAATTTAAAGAAAAATGCTCTATTTGCGTGACTGGATCTTTTTCTTAATTTATTTTTAGATCTTGTTGACCTTTCTGAATTACATTATTTTTCTCCTTTGAGAAGTCATACAACTCGTGGTTAGATTTATTCCTAGATACTGAGACCTTGGCTCCAGGAACAGCCTGCGGTTAAGGGACTAGAACATCTTCTTCTTGGGGCTTTGAGGAAGTTTCGATGATAAAAGTGCAGATGGGCAGCAGATGAGAGGTGCAAAGCTCAGTCAGATGAGAAGAGGAACAAGGAGCTCTCGGGCAGCAGCACCAGAATGCTGGGCAGTATGCAGAGGTGGGCGGGGAAGGAGGAAGAGGACATTAGAAAATTGTGAAGATACGAACATACTCGAAGAAAAAACCCAGCTCTTATAACTTCAAAGACTTGAGTAAGGAGTAAAGTGATGGACATACAGGGTTAGAAAGGAACACAGAGTCTTCTCCAAGTTTTGTTTATTATTTGTGGTTGTGTGTTCACACGTGCTATGAGAAAGGGAAAAGCCAGGTGTAGTGGCCTGATACTCAGGAGGCTGAGACAGGAGGATTGCAGGTTTGAGGACAGCTTCAGCAACTTAGAGAGATCCTGTTTCAAAAGTACAAAATAAAATAGGGCTGGGAGTGTAGCTCAGAGGTAGAATGCCCCTGGGTACAGCCTCAGTATCATAGAAGGAGGAGGAGGAGGAGGAGGAGGAGGAGGAGGAGGAGGAGGAGGAGGAGGAGGAGGAGGAAAGAAAAGAGAAAAGAGTAAAGGAAAGAAGGTGAAATAGAAAATTTTGAGTTACTAGGGATGAAACCCAGGGCCTTCCACATGCTAGGCAAGCCCTCTACCACTGAGCTACGTCCCCAGCACTAGAGTATGAGATTCTTGTAATACCTCCACGCTCTTAGCCCTATCTAAGACAAGCTTCTCTTCCAACTAGAGACTTTTAATACAGGTCCAAGAGCATGCTTATGATAGCTCTTATCTTTGCTACTACTGAAGTACCCACGTCTTCATAACTTCTAAATGAATCTAATAGTAAAAGATTTAATCTAATGGGGCACAATTTGGAGCACGATGCGTTTTTATTTTTGATCGTCTAGTTGTTTTTTGAATCTCACTATTTACCAGTGCTTTGCCATTCTTCTTCTGGTCCCACTTCCCACTACTTAGTGCCATTACTCTGACTTGATGAGGCGTGGGGTCACTGGGTAGGTCTGGGGTGTCCTCCAGAGTTTCATGTGCCAGAAGCTTGCTCCCTAGTACACTGATTCTGAGAGGCAGAGGAACCTTTAAAAGGTGGGGCCTAGCCAGGCGTGGTGGCGCACGCTTGTAATCCCCGCGCTTGGGAGGCGGAGACAGGAGGATCGCGCTGGTGGAGCCAGCCTCGCTGGCTTAAGAGACCCTGTTTCCACATAAAAAAGTTAAAAAATAGGTCTGGGAGTGTAGCCCTTGGGAGTGTATCCCAGAGGTAGAAGGGCTTCCAGGAACCCCAGTACCACCACCAAAAAAAAAAAAGAAAAAGGTGGGGCCTAGTGGGAGATGGCCAGATCATTGGAGACGCTGCCGCCATCATTGGAAGGGATTAAGATAGGCTTCAGAAAGAGAGTTCTCATGAGAATAGATTGTTATTAAGCAAAACACACCATGTGCTTGGTGCCTTCTGCATGTAGCAGGTTCCTTCCCCACTTTTTTCTCTGTGTTGTGACACAGTAGAAGTCTCTTGCCAGGACCATAGCATCATTCAATTTGGACCTTCCAGGCACCAGAATCATGAACTTGAAATAAACCATAGCAACAGCAGATAGACTAAGTATGTTGTAGTAGGGTCCTCGCCGGGGCATTTCTATCATCCTGAGGCCCTCTGCTCTTCTGCATTGCTCCTAAAAAAGAATTAGAAGGAACCTCCATTTACTAGAAAGAATGCAAGTGGCCAGTCAGAACACAGGCTACACTCTGAAACCCAGATAGAAAAGGCTGCACTTATTTGGCACAGCCTTTATGCAGTAGGCACACAAAAGTTACACAAACAGCAACAACAACAACAACAACAACAACAATAATAATAATAATAATAATAAAATAGCATCTGAAAGCTTGGGTTTCCAATTTGAGATTTTTCTTTTTAGTACCAAAAAGTGTTCAGTCTTGGCCTTCTTGACCCACTATCTTCTCTCACAGCTGTGACTATCCTCTAAACACTGATGATACTTATTCTGCAGGCTGCCTTCCTTTCACTTGCATTTGAATGAGCATCTCTCTCTGCTCTGACCCTCAGTGGTGAGTCTGCCATGAAGAGATGGAAAGGAATTTTCACAATCTACCACAGGCAAGGTCAGATTGTGTCGAGGGACACAATCTTTTTTTTTTTTTCAAGGCCCCTGTCTATCTCTAAGTGTACCCCAAACCCAACTTATGTTTAAGACTCAGTAGGTTTGCATGGTGTGGTCCTAATGGCACAGGGCTCTGAGATCTTTGTCCTCAGAATGCACATCTTCTCAGACTTCTGTTTTCTCAGAAGGAAGAAACACAACAAGCACTGTGACCATGTGTATCTCTATTATGCTGAGCCTCATTATAATGCTACCATACACCAATTGAAATGTACAAAATTAAAAAAAGTAAAATAATTATATTTCCTCCCTCATAGGTTCATGGCTGGTAACAAATGAAAAAGTCTATGTAAAATACTTTATAATTGTTGATTCTCATAAACAAGTTGCGATAGCCAAGCCAGCCCTCAGTCTTATGAGGTTCACAGACATACCACAAAACTAGGAATTTAGAAATGAACCAGTCTTTGTCAGGTGCAGTGCCACACGCCTGTAATCCCAATACTTGGGAGGCTGAGGCAGAAGGATCACAGGTTCGAGGAAGCCAGCTTCAGCAACTTAGTGAGACCCTCAGTAATTTCATAAGACCCTGTTTCAAAATGAAAAATAAAAATGGCTGGGGTGTAGCTCAGAGGTAGACTGCTCCTGGGGTTCAATTCCTAGTACAAAAAAAGAAAAAAGAAAGAAAGAAAGAACGTAAGAAAAAGGGCACTGGTCTGCAAGGCTATGGGATTAAGATAACACACCAGGAGACAGGAGGTTAGAAAGCCTGCTCTGCTTTCAGAAACTATGTGGCCAGCAGAAGCCAGATACAGAGTTACTATAATCTATCCCAGAGATCAGACAACAGCCTGTCCTGTTCTGAAAATATTAGAGACTTAATAGGGACTCTCCCAGATGGTAAGGGGCAGATTCAAGATGCTGAGGTGAAAAATCCATGGTAGAGTAGTTGCTGAAGCAACACACAGCTACCTACCTTTACTTTATTCACATAGGAAAAAGCACTCCCCAAGGCGGAGGTGTACGAAGGCAATGAAACCAGCATCACATGAACAGGGATGATGAAGAAGGGTGCGGGCTCAACTGGAACCCCATCTCTGCACTCTGGCTTTCCTTGCAGAAAACCGGGCTCCAAAATTCCTTAATATTCAGCTTCCTGATGTCTGCTCCCACTTCAGTGGAGCTTTAATAAATAGGAATCACAAGAAATGCTAAAAGACCCCTTGATGGTCTGAGACCAAGGGCTTTACATACATCAGCTGGCATCTTGCTTAGCAGCTCCATGTGGACAGTGGAGACAGTTCAAGTCTCAGTTTTGCTCCCTAGTACTTTGACCTTAGCAGATCACATAACTTTCCTTAGCCTTGGTTTTCAAAGCCGCAAAGTGGGTATAAATGATGTTTCAAGGAAGAAACAGTCTTGTGCTCATGTCTCAGAGCTTTCTTCAAAGACCTCGATCAGAGCTAACAGAGGAATCAACTCTGCGTCGGGAACTGGAAGGCATGCGGGACCAAGCAGTGTGACTCGTCCCCGTGCACACGTTGAAGGATTTCGTTGACAGTAACAGACCATTGGAAGAATTTCCACCAGAATGCAGGATACTGACTGCTTTGCTTTTGTTTTAGTTAACCTGAGGATTGAATCTATGGCCTTACACATGCTAGCCAATCACTCTACCACTGAGCTACATCTTCAGCCTTCTGACTTTTCAGTTGTAGCTTCTCTCTAAGTCACTAGAGGGAGCAGAACCAGTCATTGGATGGTTTGTTGAACTGAAGGGGGAGGGTCTGACTGAATATTTCTATATCCATATGTAAGATATGAATATAGTCTGAGAAAAATGGTTGTTTTCAACTAAGAAGATTATATCATTAGCCAAGAGAAGAAGAACAGAGGGAAACATTTGAAGGTCTCTGGGGTTCCATAGTAATATTTATGTTTCTTCTGAATATATGGTAGTATTTGGGCCTTTTTTCCTTTTCTTTTTTTTCTTCTTTTTTTGTGGTGTTGGGGATTGAACCCTGGGGCATTCTACCTCGGAACTACACCCACAGACCTATTTTCTTATTTTCTTTCTTTCTTTCTTTCTTTCTTTCTTCCTCCCTCCCTCCCTTCTTTCTCTTTCCTTTCTTTTCTTTCCTTTCCTCCCTTCCTCCCTCCCTCCTTTCTTTCTTTCTTCTTTCTTTCTTTCTTTCTTTCTTTCTTTCTTTCTTTCTCTCTTTCTTTCTTTCTTTCTTCCTTCCTTCCTTTCTTTCTTTCTCTCTTTCATCTTTCTTTCTTTCCGGTACTAGAGGTGGAACCCAGGGGCATTCTACCTCCAAGCTACACCCTCAGCCCTATTTTTTAATTCTTTATTTTGAAACAGGGTCTCATTGAGTTCTAAAGGACCTCATTAAGTAGTAGCTGAGGCTGCCCTTGAACCATGATCCTCCTGTCTCAGCCTCCCAAATGCTAGGATTACAAGCTTGTATCACCAAGCCTGGCTATTTTATTTTCTTATAAATAGGGTCTCACTGAGTTGCTGAGGCTGACCTGAACCCTGAGATCCTCCTGTCTCAGCTTCCCAAGTACTATGTGTGTGCCACCACACCTGGCAGTATTCGGTCTTTTAAATATTTCTGCCATTAGGAGGTACAGATTTTTGAGCAAAATTACTCTAGATCACTCTTTTGTTTTAGTTTTAAATTTCTCTTTTTATAAGATGTTAATAATAATGACTATATTTCAGTAAGGACCTACTCTATTGTGAACATGGCAGACACATCATATTAAGTCTTCACAACAACAAGCCACAATAAGCAAATTCAAATAATGTTTATGATGATAGGCAGTGGGATGTTCCTAAAAATCCTACTACCAAAGGCAACCTAAGAAGAAGTATATACCCTTTTATCTATTATAGATAATTACCTTGTCATTAAAAACCTCTTCACAAGGAAAGCCTAGGGGACTTCCCTTGTGAGCTCTATCAAGCACATACCACTTTTATAAAAAGTCTGCCACAAAATTGAAGAGAAGTTATTTTTCCCCAACACATTTGATGAGGCCAGCATTTTGCTGGTACACAAACCATATGAAGACATTATAAAGAATCTGATCTATGACATAGCTGCCAATATCTAGGGTTTTGTGTACAATAGAGAATAGCACTCACTTTAATTTACTTAGTCAAACCCACATTCCTCTCATCAAATTTGCTCTATAAATTATTTTCTTGTCCTAGTCCATGGTGACTGATTTCTTCTCAGAATGAATTTTAGTCTTATTAGGCAGACTGCTGTGAAGCTTTCAGAAATGAATTGGATTCTACAGCCGTGGACCTCAGGATAGGCTTCTTAGCTGAAGAGGTGGGTTTTTAACCCATCTACATAAAAACCCATCTAGATATTTGAAAAAAAAAACAGAGCAAGATAATTAACTAAATGATTAGCAAAAGAAACTGTTATCCAAGCTAAAGAGAGTGAGGTTCAGACTCAATTGCATTCTTAAGAAATACTATAAAAATAACAGTCAAAGAATGCGGGGGGGCAGAAAAACAAGAGGACTTAAGAAGCTGACAGAGGGAAAGGAGAGAAGAGGAAGAAAAAATAAAACATGTTGGCATGTTTGCAAGCTTTAAGCTGACATGCCTTTGAAAAGGTGATGATTTCCTCAATACGGTATCTTTCTTTGTATTTCCCTAGGTAGAATTGAGTTGCTATGAATCAATGCCACTTCTCTCTCTTGTGTGTCCTGCCTCCAGCTGTGGAATAATAGGGGATCCTTAGATTCCCAATTCTGTGGATGGCTCACCCGCAGAAACATCTGATATGGGTTTATCTTTGCTCCCTCATGCTGGACTTGTTTTCAAGTGAAAACCAAATTTATATTCTCCGACTCCATTCTTGTGAGATGGCCTGAAATTCTGAAGTGGGCTAGGTTCTTGCCTTCCTCTCTAAGTTCCCTCCATCATCTCAGTGTTAAATGATGTGGTCAAACTGGGGACTTCAAAACAACAGTCAGTGTGCTGTGAGCCGGGGTGCCTGTGAGAGGAAGCAACACGAGGCT
The DNA here is from genome assembly GCF_963383645.1 of Muscardinus avellanarius. NCBI lineage: Eukaryota > Metazoa > Chordata > Mammalia > Rodentia > Gliridae > Muscardinus > Muscardinus avellanarius. Next base: position 126,057,638 of record NC_137786.1, on the reverse strand, counting down.
TGCTTCTTTCCTGCAGGGATCCCCTGATCAAGGCCCTGGATTGGCTGTGGAGTAGGGAGAGGAAGCAAAACACCCACTCTCCTGAAGGCAAGGGAGTACATAAACTGCACTGCAAGCAGCCCAGAGCAGAACTCACAGAGCAGGAGACCGGGAGGGAAGCACAGCTTCATCTGCAGCCCACGTGTCATCTGAGGAGCTGCTACTGCTGAGCCCCCCTGGACTTTAACAGCCTGCCTCATCACTCTTCTCTGCTGTTCTCAAATATATGGAATGGCTCCTGTTCCTCCTTCTCCCAGGAGCTTTCCTGACTTGTTGCCAAACTCTCATGGATGGTGAGTCCTCTGGCAGAGATGCTAAGGGAGCAGGAAGTAATGGTCTCTGGGAGCAATGTCCTGAGAGTCCTGATGAGGATAGGCAGGAGCCACAGGGACAGCCTTTGACGGGTACAGATCCCAGAGCCTCTGGCTGGTATAAATTCCCTCCCTATGGAAGCTATTTTGGAAGCCCTGCTGTTGCTGACGTCCAGTATTCGCACCACACTCCAGCTCTGGGAAAGGCATGGGGATGGAGGCTTGGGGGGAAGAGTGTAAGAATCATCAGGGGTCTAGAGGTGGCACACAGGAGAGCAATAGCAGCATTTCTCTCACCTAAGGCTGGGATCCTGATAAGTAACTCAGGAGAGAGAGAGCCGCTTCCTCCTTTTCCCCATTGGATCCTGGGTCTTCTCTCTCAACCTTGCCCCAAACTACCAGAGATTAAATGTCCCTCCTGGTGTCCCCTTCAGAAGCCAGAAGTCCAGGCTGAGCATGAAAAGAGAAAGGAGGGCTTCTCAGTAGTCCCACTGCTCCTAAAAAAGATTCCTTGATAGACCTGGGACACGTAGGAAGAGATATACCTAGAAGTGAGAGTCCCCAGGTGTTCTCCAATGTATGATTAGGGAAACCTGGAAAGTCCAGGGACCCAGCCTCAAGGCAAACATCCACATCAGGAATGCACCTCCCACGTTCATTGGCACCCTCTGGTCTCACCCTATGATTCTGATGTAATATCTAGATCCTACAAGGAAAAATAAGGTTTGCATCTCCTGCAATGAATTTGTCGGCCAGAACTGCAAAGGGAATTTAGGTGTCTGTCAACCCAGATATCCTGACTTTGCATGCCAGACCAAAGAACTGTACATTCAACGTCACACTGGAGGTGAGATGGGACAGGAGGAAGGGAGGGATAGCAGATTCAGTTTGTGACTTGATCTGGGGAGAAAGCAGCACTGGATTGGGAATCATAACTCTTCACTTCTGCTAGCTTGAACACCAACTCAGCTGATGGTCTTGGACACGTTCCTTTCCTTCTCTGAGTTTAAAATTCTCATCCATGTAATAGTTGGATTTTATTTCATTTTATTATTTTATTTCATTGTGTGTGGTACTGGAGATTGAACCTAGGGACATTCTACCTCTGAGCTACACCCTTAGCCCTTTTTATTTTGAAACAGGGTCTTGCTAAGTTGCTGAAGCTGTCCTTGAACCTGCAATCCTCCTGTCTCAGCCTCTCAAGTACTGGGCATGTATCACTGTGCCTGGCTTATTTTATTTCTTAAGGTATTATTTTTTTATTTATGTATAATGATTATGCATAAATAGTAGGACTCATTACATATTTATATGCACATGTATTTTAATCAATTTAATGCCCCAGTACCTTCCCTTTCTCTTTCTCCCTCATCTTGGTTCCCTCCCTCTTCTCTCCTGGCTTCTCTTCTATTTTTATTTATTTTTTGTTTAAGTTCATCAAGATACACAGTCGTAGTATTCTCCCTTTTATCTATAGTCTTGATTTCTATAATTTTAGTTACTCATAGTCAACTGTGGTTCAAAAGCATTAAATAGAAAATTCCAGAAGTACAGAAGATACAAATGTTAAAGAGCATGCCATTCTGCTGAATAGTTTGAAGACATTTTTAAGCCATCCCATTCCACATATCACCCACCATGTGACTTATCCCTTTGTAATGGTTGAGAGTTTTTTGAAGGGTGAGAGGGAATGGTTGTGTTATTATATCTGAGTTCTAAATTCTAGCCATCTCTTATATTTATTGACTGAAATCATAACAGATCAGCTTGTTACAGCTCCTCTACTATTAATGGAAGGAGGGCTTGCTCTGGGAGGTTACCTTGCTTTTGTGGAAGGGTCTTCAAGTCTCTGGTTCTTTCGCAGTGGTTGGGAGAGAAAAAAATGAGGGACTGATCACCCAGCCATATGCCCTGCACATTCCAGGTCTCACCTGAGAACTGTCTGTTATTCTTCCACCCTCTTCAGAATACGTGTACCAATATTCCATTTTGAGCTGCCCAAAAAGATGTGTGGAGTATGTGCGCATCATCAAGCAGAGGAAACAGATCTTCTCCTGTTGTAATGAAAACTACTGCAACAACAGGTCGGTGCAAGACATCCCCCATTCAGTTCCACCTCATCAGAGACCACCTGAGGCTTTCAGCTGATCTTCAGAACCATCTTCTAGGCCTCTCCTGCCCATTCCTTCCCCAGCAAACATCAAGGTCCAGAAATGTTGTCACTCCTAATTCCCACCCACTCTGTCTCCTGAGAGCCAAGGGGCCTGAGAGAAAGCGCTGTGGGGGGTGGGGAGGGGAAAGGAAGATGGAAGAACTTTGAGATGCCATTTGAGCCCAAGACAGATCCACCAGGCCTAGCTTCTGGGTCTAATTTTCTGTCTGGGAGCCAAACTCCAAGTCCAGGTTGGGGTGGAGAAGGGGATCAAGCTGTGCTGGGACACTGGTAATACCATAAATGGGTTACAATCACTGCTCTGATGAATAAAATAACCATATGTGGGGGACTCAAGGACTGTTCCTATAATGGACTAGACACAAAGGAAGAGATATGGACAGAGAATATTCTGTCTCCAAGTTATTTCACTTTTCAAAAGTCGAGCATCTCAGGTATTATTTGGCCCTTTATTGTCAAAGCCTGGAAAGGTCCCAGAAATAGGATGCTCTGACAAAGGACTTTGTGAAGTTTTCCAAGAGAGTTTTTTGGAGATGATTGAGATGGGGAGATATGATGAGGACTATAGGAAGAAAAAGTTTCTGGCCACTGCAGAACTTAAAGAAGGAGATTGCCTGAGTTTGAATTCTACCACTCTCTCTTATTTGTCCCAATGACCTTGAATTACTTGACCTTTTGGGTACTGCAGCCGTCTCCCATTACTGACATGAAGACTAAATGGGATTGTAGCTAATAGGAAGATGTTAAACACACTGTTTGCTGTTCCTCATCAACTTTGTGCCAAATGCTGGGAACATCTCCTTATATCATCCCATAAGCCTTCCAGTGCACCAAGAACATTTATACCTCCATTTTTATGGAGGAAGAAATGGTGAGGTGGGGCAATTAATGGGCATTGGAGAGAGCATAGAGCTGGAATGCAGATACAGAGGTGTCTATTCGACACCCTGAGCTGGCCTGGAAGTGAGTACCTTGGAGGGAACCCAGAGGCTTGCCACCCTTACTACCATGGATGTATTCAGTCCCAGTACTCACTGCCTCTACTCTTTCCAGCTAAAGGCTTCTCTTTGTTCTATCCCAGATCTCCCTTCCCCACTGTTCAGATCTCTGCTGTCAACATCCCCCATATACTCTGTTGACTATGTGGCCCATTGGGTAGGAGAGACATGTGGTGGAGAATGTAGGTGTTGGAGTCCAGTAGACCCAGGTAGGTGACACTGCTCGGGGACTTACTGGCTGCAAGAATCTGAGAAAAGGCAAGGCATGGTGGCACACACCTGTAATTTCTGTACTCAGCACCTTAGCAAAACCTAATTTTTATTTCTAATTTATTTCAAAATTAGAAATAAAAATATTTGGCTGGGGGTGTGGCTAGGAGGTAGAATTCCCCTGGGTACACACACACACACACACACACACACACACACACACACACACTCAAACAAAATCTGGGAGAGAGCACCCTGATCACAAGCTGCTACTTCTGTAATATAGAGATAAATAAACCTGTTAAAATAGTTGATGAAGCCAGGCGTGGTGGTGCACGCTTGTAATCTCAGTGCTTGGGAGGCTGAGACAGGAGGATCACACAGGTTCAAAGCCAGACTCAGTTACTTAGTGAGACTTTCAGCAACTTAGTGAGACCCGGTTTCCAAATAAATTATAAAATAGGTCTGGGGGTGTAGCCTGGGGGTAGAAAGGCCCTGGGTTCCATCCCCCAGTACCACAACATAAAAATAAAATAAAATAGTTGATGTGACAATTAAAAGAGATAGTGTACATGTTATCCACCTAGTACAGTGCTCAGTAAAGACTCAATAAATGGAAGCTACTTCCACTCTTTTACTTGCTATGCTCTTTCTGTGGTTCATCTCCTTTCATTTTTAATTCTTTTGGCAGTCCTATTTGCAGGTGAGGAGTCTGAGGTGAGTAGCTAAGTCACTTCCGCAGTGTCACAGTTACTCTATCAAGGGTGAGCTAAGCCAAGGTCAAAGGTGAGACCTGCGCCAGTGCTCTCTACTCAGATGGCTGCTTGCTTGACTGTGGGTCTTGTCTGCCTCTGTCCTGGGTTCCAGCAGAGAGCACAAGATGACTGAACCACAAGAGAGCCAACCTCATGCTTCAGACCCACATGGACCTGGGCTCTCACTGTAGCCACCACTTAGAAGGCTAGGAGTTTGGGAATGTTATATAAGTCCCACAAGTACAGAATTTCTGTTTGGGATCATGAAAAAGACCTGAAAATGGATAGCGGTGATGGTTGTGCAATATTGTGAATGCAGTTAGTGCCACTAAACTGTACACTTACAATTGGCTAAAATGGAGCCCCTCTGATGTAGACATCTCTGTACCTGCATTCCAGATCTGTGCTCTCTCATCCCCCCTCCACAAACTGGAGCCAATTAAAACTTTCCTCCCATATCCGCTGTGAAGACTAAATGACCGATGTACACTAAGCATTCTGATTGGCACATATTCATTGCCTGATAGGAAATAATTGCAATATAATTCTTAATCATATATAGAGCTCCTAAAGCCAAGAGGCTTCTATGTTGCAACAATGAAATAAAGACCATGTCAGTTTCTTTTTTAATTCTGGTAAGAAAACATGGCACATATACACAATGGAGTTTTACTTAGCTATCAAAAAGAGCAAATTCTGTCATTTGTAGGAAATGGATGGAACTGGAGAACATCATGCTAAGTGAAATACACCAGACTTAGAAAGTCAAGGGTTACGTGTTTTCTCTCATATGTGGAAGCTAGAGAGAGAAAAATAACACAGAAGGGATCTCACAAAAACAGAGGAAGAGTAGAGAAAGGTGTCAGGGAGAGGGGGAGAGGGTGGGGAAGGAGGTACTGAGGAATGAAGCTGACCACATTGTTCTGTGTGTGCATGGACATGACAAACTTCTTTACTGTTTATAATCATAAGATACCAATAAAAACTCTGATAAGGTATAGATAACATAAGATTCACCAATTTAACCACTCTTTATGCATTACTGGGGATTAACCCCAGGGGCATTCTCCCTCTGAGCTACACACCCAGTCCTCTTCTTTATTTTTTATTTTGAAACAGGGTCTCACTAGTTGTGGAGAGCCTCACTAAGTAGCTGAGGCTGGCTGCGAACCACGATCCTCCTGTCTCAGCCTCTCAAGTACTGGGATTACAGGTGTGCAACACCACGCCCGGCTCTGTTTTAACCATTTTTAAGTGTACAATTTAGTGGCATTGACTGCATTCACAATATTGCACAACCATCACCGCTATCCATTTTCAGGACTTTTTCATGATCCTAAATGGAAATTCCGTACCCTAACTTACTCCTCTTTCCAACCCGTAGTAATTACCATCCTGCTTTTCACTCTGAGTTTTCTCGTTATAGGTATCTCATATAAGTGAAATCAGACAAGATTTTTTCCTTTTGTATCTAGCTTATTTCACTTAATATAATGTTTTCAAAGTTTCTCCATGTGGTCGCATGTGCCTGAATTTTATCCCTTTGTATGTCTGAATTGATTTCAGTAAAAGTATATGCCATGTTTTGTTTATTCACTCATCACCCATTGTAGATGGATTTCTATTGTTTCTGCCTTTTGGCTATTTATTTTTTGTCACTGGGGGGTGGAGCCCAGAGGCTTTCTACCTCCAAGCTATACTCCCAGACCTATTTTATACTTTATTTGGAAACAAGGTCTCACTAAGTTGCTGAGAGCCTCACTAAGTAGCTGAGGCTGGCTTCGAACCTGTGCAATCTGTCTCAGCCTCCTAAGTGCTGGGATTATAAGCGTGCGCCACCACGCCCGGCTACCGCCTTTTGGCTGTTGTAAATAATGCTTCTTTGAACATTGATATGGGCCATCTCCTGAGAAGTAAAACTGATAGATTACATGGTGATTTTTGTGCTTAACTTTTTGAGGAACTGCCAAATTGTATTTTACAGTAGTTATACCATTTCACATGGGGACCAGTTCATCTACATTCTCACCAACACTTGTTATTTTTAGTTAAAAAATAATGGCCACTCTAATGGATATGACAATTTTTTTTTGGCTTTTGCAGTACTGGGGGTTAAACCCAGGGGTCTTGTACACACTAGCCAAATGCTCTACTACTATGCTACATCCCCAGCTCATGGGTGTGACATGGCTTTAATTACATTTGCCTAATGGATAGCAATGATGAGCATATTTTCATGAGCTTATTGGCCATTTATACATCTTCTTTGGAGAAATGTCCAGCCATGTCCTTTGCCAACTTATGAGCTGAATTGCTTGTTTGTTTACTATTGAGTTCTTTTGAATTTATTTATTGAATTTATTTACTACTGATATTCTGGATATCAATCCCTCATTTGGTATATGATTTGAAAATATGTCTACCCATTCTTTGGGTTGTCTTTTCAATGACAATGGAGGTAGAAGGGTTTCCAGGAACCCCAGGACCACCAAAAAAAAAATGGGGAGGGAATGGGGCCAGAATTGGGTAAGGGCTCATTGGGTGATGTGTGCATGTATATCTCCACCATCTTTTATCCCATTAAGATGTATGACTACAATGCACCAAAAAAAATTTAAAAAGATAGAATATAAGATAACCTTTAGGAAAAAGGAGCATAACTTGATCTAAATAACACAAATGGAATATTTTAAATAGAAACATTAAGAAAAAATTAAAATATGTATTTTAGGATTTTTTGTGAAGTAACTGAGGCTGCCTGAGAACGGCGATCCTCCTGTCTCAGCCTCCCAAGTACTGGGATTACAAGTGTGCGCCACCTCTCCTGATTTCTTTTAGGATTTTTGTGACATATACATGTACAAAAATACATACACACAGGTATGTTTATGTGTATATGTGTTTGTATTCCTCTTTTTTCATTCAGATAAATGTATTCAGATTATAAAATCATTTTAAGGAGTTCAATTTAGAACTTTTTAAATGTGAGCAGATTTTTATTCATTCACAGTGTTGTGTAACCACTATTACTAATTCCAGAATATTTTTATTACCCCCCAATAGCCCTATATTTGATAAGCACTCGTCTTCTCTTCTGAATTCATAGAGACAGTTTGGAATATACAGCATGAGGCTAGGGTCTCTGTCTCTTTTCACTGACTGTTGTGTTTCCAACATTCATGCATGTTATGGCACATGTCAATAGACCACCATTTTGTTTATCCACCCAGCAGATAACTGACATTTTGATTGTTTACCTTTTTTTCGAGTCAATTTTTATTGTTTGCTTCTAGGAATTTGTCCTTTTCAACTGGATTATCTGATTTGTTGGTATGGTGTTGTTCGTAGTAGTCTCTTATTTTTATTTCTGTAAACTCAATTAGTAGGTTCACAGTTTCTCTCATGATTTTAGAAATTTGTGTTTTCTTCCTCCTTTTTTTTTTTTTTTTTTTTTTTGTACCAGGGATGGAACCCAGGGGCACTGAACCTCTGAGATACATCCTCAGTCCTTTAAAACTAAAGGTTTTTAGTCTTTTTATTTTTGAAACAGGTTCTCACTGAGTTGTGAAAGGCCTCTTCAAGTACCTGAGGCTGTCCATGAACCACGATCCTCCAGTCTCCACCTTCTGAATACTGGGATTACAAGCATGCACCAGCACGCCTGGCTTTTTCCCTCTTTCTTTATTCTTTTTTTGTATGTGTGTATGATATTAAGGATGGAACCCAAGGGCGTTCTACCTCTGAGCTACACCATCAGCCCTATTTTTTTATTTTTTATTTTGAAGCAGAATCTCACTGAGTTGAAAAGGGCCTCACTAATTGGCTGAGGCTGTCCAGGAACGGCAATCCTCCTGTCTCAGCCTCCCAAATGCTGGTATTTCAACCATGCTTGGCTTCTTTTTTGTGATATGATTGTTCCATTGCTTTTACAAAGAATGCCACTTAGCCAAGCAATTTTTATAATTGGAAAGAATTATGAGCAAATGAATGTATTCACTGTTCAGTGCTGATCCTCATTCTAACAATGATTTTGAACCATCCTCATGACAGGAAAAACATTTTTCCTTTTAAAAGCACAATAACCATTAATCAAGATGATGCTTCAATATAAGCTGAACACATATATATCATTGCAGGTGGGAATCATTTTAGGCTCTTAGAAATTGACATCATAATGGCTATCAAGACTTATGGTAGAATTACTTTATAGCTGTGCATGCAATAGAGATAGAAATTGAGGGAAAGAAATGGAAATGAAAGGGGATGCAGGTGAGCAGTACTTCTGGATCTGGTCCCAACCTAAAAACGCAGCCTCGTGTTTTTGACTACATATACCATTCACATCATATTTTCAATTCCCATCTAACCATTTCTATTGAATGGATACAAAGTGCCTTAATATACCTGGTTACCTGGCCACATGTGTAAAAAGTCTTGTTAATCCTGTTCTTCATTTGTTTTCCTTCTCACATTCTATAGTATTTTCATCTATTCATCCATGCTACCTTCTCTTTATAGGTAATAAAAGTATTAATTGAAGCCAAGATTCAGCTTTGTTCATACTGATTGGGGGTGGTAGAGGAATACCAAGCTTAAGATGTGGGTTGTAGGATAATTAGACTATCATATGGCCAAAGAAGTTTCCATGACTATGGCATTTCTGATGGTTGGGGAAACCTCATGTCAAGAATAAAAAGTGAATCTGAAAGAGAATCAGAAATCAGATTAGAACAAGAGAGAAGTGATGAGGTCACCTTTTGCTTCACCAAACTAAGGAATTTCAATTGTTACATCAAGGTCATTGCATAAATCATGAGTATGACAGCATGTTGTCTTCACTGTAGTATAACCAGTTAATTCCTCTTTAAATTCACAATCTTTCATGCACATGGACTCTGCACTCTCTGGGTTAGTCGCTGTGAAAGAAAAACAGAAACAAAATGTCATTTTGATAATCAGAATACAAGCCATCAATCCAAATATGGGTGAATCAAGAATATATTAAATGAAAGACTACTTCTTCTGTAGTTAGCCATGGTCCCCATATTGTCCCTGCCACATGTTCTTAAGACACATCTAGCGAGGTTTTCCTTTTCTCCCAGAAGAAAGGCAAATAGACACTTAGTGGTGAGCTTGCAATTTTAAAGTTAAAGCACACAAGGAGACAGACACAAAACACTTGAACACCTGCTGGGTGCCTGGTTCTGTGGAGGCATCAGGGCAGAGTAGTGAGTGATGCCACACCTGCTTTCAAAGACCAGGCAGCAGGGAATGACAAGTAATGAGAATGCAGTATGAGAGGCGGTATGGGGTAGACATGGCAGGGAGACTCAGCATAGGGGGTAATCATGTGGAAAAGGAGAGGGCCAAAGAAGGCTTTCAGGGCAGGAAAGTCTAATTTGAGACAGAAGTTTAATCAGCATTAGACAAACAGAGCAAAGGCCACCAGAATGGAGTGTGAGAAATGGCATATTTAGAGACCTGAAGTTTGAGAACATTTGGATCCGAAACCTCCAGGAGTTGTGCTCAGGAGACTACGATGGTCCAGTACAATGGTGGGGAACAATATCAGCTCACACAATCTCTACCCTGATATTAGAATTATTCAATGGAAATGAGCCATCACAAGGTTTAGAACCTGATATGTAGACCTCCACTGATCTCTTTATATTGTATCATCATGGCTCAAAAGAATATAATCTGAAGCCTGAAGGAGAAGGGGAATTTCCATAGCTCTTACCCAATCACTGAGTCCACTTACAGTCATATGGCCAAGAAAAGCTTATGCGCGTCATACAAGATTCATCCATTTTTGCCTTGCATAGCTGTAGCCCATCCTCACAAATTCTATTTTTGTAGGAACGACAACGTCTACACCAGATAGCTAAGGCTGCAAGAAGAAAGATTGTGCTGAGAAGAGAAGGGAAAAGAAATCCTAAAGAGAGCAGATAGCATCAAACTCCCCGAGAGCTTGGCTACACGAAGGTGTTCCTCTGAGGACTATGTTCCAGGCAACAGCATGTCATAATACCATATACAGGGCAGGAGGAAGCAGAGAGATAATCTGTTATATCTATAAAGTAAACAAGGGGACAACTGACTGGTAGACAGAGAGATGGATCACTCTCCACAGAACCATACAGCCCAGGCTTTATTTCTAGTTTGCTACAGTAATTACATACAGAAGAGTGCTCACGGAACATTTACTGGGTTATCAAAGCCTAGGCTAACGGCCCAAGGTATGATCAGGATGTATATTCCTTGGGTTGACCAGGAATTCCTGATTCTTTAATTCTCAGACAAACCATAGTTTAAAAGCGTTGTTTAAATAGTTTAAATAGGACTGCGCGTGTAGCTTGGAGGTAGAATGGCCCTGGGCCCAATCCACAATACTGCAAAAAATACATAAACATAGAGGTCATGCCAGGTGTCTAGTGGAGGCCAAGGTGAGGAAAGACCCAGGAAAAAGAAGGCAGAAGATACTAGAAAGCCAGGGATGGAGGCTCTCTGAGTTTGAAACTGGGCTTCATTCCTCAGCAGCCACACAAGGGGTCATAGAACTCAAAGGAATGAGGTAAAATGGGCTCTTCTTCGAAGTATTCCAAGGTAAAGCCTAGGCTGCTGCCTTAACTATAGTCAGACCACCACCCAAAGATTTACCAATTTCTATGCAGAGCAGAAAGAGACCCAGCTTCAGTAGGCTTCCCATTGTGTCTTGGCTAATGCTTGAAGCAGGTTGTGTTAAGATGAGGGAGCGCTTGACTTTGATAATATTTGATCAGTGACTGCTACCAACAGTGATTTTATATTGCAGTCACAGAAGGACATTAGCCAGTTGGCATAGCCTATACCAGAAGCAGATCCCAATCTAAGCCCTTCCAACAATGGCAATCCTCCAGATTCCTCTCTCATGACCCATTTCTTTCTTTATTCTTCCCCAGAATACTTGCTCTAGGTTACTGCAACTATAGATAACCTGAAGGGTAATCTCATCATCAGAAATTTTTATGCACAGCACACTAAGTTCCTACTTCACTAGGCCAGGCTCTGTGGGGGTTCCAGAAAAGAAATATCAATCAATTCTCCTCCCTACAAGAAGACAATGTGATCACAAAGAAAATTTCATGATTATCTCAGAGTCTAATGTACACACCAGGGACCCCTGACCACCCCGGGATGGCCACAGAGTCTTAAAAGTATAAGGATGAAAGCCAGGCATGATAACACAAGCTTGTAATCTTAGCATTAGGGAGTCTGAGACAAGAGGATTGCAGTTCGCAGAAAACCTCAGCTACTTAGCGAGGCCCTTGGCAATTCAGTGAGACTCAATTTCAAAATAAACAATAAAAATAGGTCTGAGGGTATAGCTCAGAAGCAAAATGCCCCTGGATTCCATCTCCAGTAACACACACACACACACACACACACACACACACACACACACACACACGTAAGGATGAGCTGGATCTTGAAAGGAAGCGGCTGTCATGAGAGACCAAGCAGGGTGGAGATTACACCAAATGGGACATATCGTAGCTCCTGGGGCCACAGAATCAGTTCAAGTATGTGGCCCTTGTTACTTGAAAGCATGGTGCTCTAGAATCAGATTTTTTTTCTACTTATGACTGGGACTATCTGGAAACAACCACCTTTCCCTGCTCCCAGATACTCTCAGATCCATTCTCAAATGCCTGAAGACAAGCCTCTATCCCAGCCCTTTGTCTTTTTCACTAACATAATGAGGGACTGTGTTAACCACTGACATGGTCCAGCCATGAGTAGGATATTTTACATGTCCCTGATGCTCTTTGTCTCTGGGTCTCCACCTCTGCTCCCTGGTTCTGTCAAACCCTGCAGTGCTCTGTGTCATTCTCCTTGTTGTAAATCATATGTGTGTGGATCACCCATCTGAGAAAAGCTAGGCAGCCTAACACATACCACTTTACCGGATGCTCTCAAGACACACACAGGCACACAGACACATACACACACACACACACACACACACACACACACACACTGAGAATACATACATGTCTGTTTGTATCTATGTGCACCTGTATATTACAAAAACCCTAACATTTGCACTTAATATTTCCTTTTCTAAGGTTTCTCCCTAAAACATTTTATTTGGGCTATTTTACCACATTATTTCATTTTTTAAGATAGTTATGTATTTGTGATCTTGCTATAGTGACAATAGTTCTTATATGAGATATAAAATGTTTTTAACATGAAAAACCTCAAGAGAATTTGTACCTGAAAAAATATCTATAGCAAATATCATAAAACATTTTTCTGATAGTATTTGAGAAACATGGATCTGAGATCATCCTATAGTCTGTTTCAATAATCAAGTTCACATTTTTTAAAACATTCTTTATTAGAGTATAGATTTTCAAAATAGTTTCTGATAATCCTTTGAATTTCCCCACTGTCTGTGGTGATGTCTCCTTTTTCACTTTGATTTTAATAATTTGAGTTGGTCCTCTCTTTCTTTTGGTTAGATTGACCAGGGGTTTGCCAATCTTATTAATCTTTTCAAAGAACCAGCTTTCTGTTTTATTAATTTTTTGAATTGTTTTTTATTCTCTATTTCAATTATTTCTGCTCTGGTTTCTAAGCACATAACCAACTTAAATTGAACCAAGAGGACATAGAAAGCCTAAACCAACCAATAGCAAGCAAATAAATAGAAACAGAAATAAAAATTCTTCCATCAAAGAAAAGCCCAGGCCCTGACAGGCTTCCAGCTGAATTCTACAAAACTTTCAGAGAAGAACTAATCTAATACTTCACAACTTGTTCTGACAAATTGAAAGAGATGAAATTCTCCCAAATTCCTTCTACAAGACCAGTATCACATTAATCCCCCAAACAAATAGATACCTCAAGAAAAGAAAATTAGAGACCAATATCATTGATGAACATAGATGCAAAAAATCTAAACAAAATGCTAGCTATACACATTCAGAACCATACTAAGAGAATTGTCCACCATGACCAAGTTGGTTTCATCCCAGAAAAGCAAGGCTGGTTCAACATATCCAAATCAATACACATTATTCACCACATAAATAGAAGTAAGAACAAAAACCACATGATAATATCAATAGATGCTGAAAAAGCATTTGACAAAATCCAACACCCATTCATGTTAAAATCACTGCAGAAAACTGGAATAGAAGGAATGTATTTTAACATCAATAAACCCAAAGCCAATATCATATTGAATGGGGAAAAACTGCAAGAATTTCCTCCAAAGTCAGGAACAAGACAAGAATGCCCACTATCACCACTCTTTTTCAATATAGTCCAAAAGACTCTACACTAGCAAAATAAATAATCCAATCAAGAAATGTGTAACTGAATTGAATAGACACTTCACAAAAGAAGAGATACAAATGGCCAATAAATACATGAAAAGATGTTCTACATCATTAGCCATCAGGGAGATGCAAATCAAAACTACACTGAGATTCCATCTAACCCCAATCAGAGTGGCAAGAATAAAGAAATTAAGTAACAAAAAATGCTGGTAAGAATGTGGGGAAATAGGAACTCTTACACTATTAGTAGGAATGCAAACTAGTTCAGCCGCTATGGAGATCAATCAATTCCTTAGAAAACTGGGAATGGATCCAGCATATAATCCGGCTTTACCCCTCCTGGGTATCTTTCCAAAGGGGTTGAAATCAGAGAACTACAGTAACATATGCATACCCATGTTCATAGTAGCACAATTTGTAATAGCCAAAATATAGAACAAACCTAGGTGTCTATTGACAGATGAATAGATTGCAAAATTATGAGAAATACACACAATGGAATTCTACTCAGCTGTAAAGAAGAGGAAAATCATGTCATTCACAAGAAGATGGAAAGACCTGGAGAATATTATGTTAAGTGAGATCAGCCAAGCACAGAAAGAGAAAGGACACATATTTTCTCTAATATGCCCAAACTAGGGAAAATTAGAATACCAGAGGGACTCCAGATAATGGAGAGGAAACCTTAGCAAAGCTAGAATGGTAGGGTAGAAGAGAAAGAAGGCTGAAGTTGATTAATGGAGGAGCTACATCAGAATATGTGTAAAAGAATGAGTGTAGCATGGTTAATCTGGACACTCGTTCATGGCAAGAAGATCCTCCAGATATCTTCATTCATGGTAACAAAAGGACTCTGACAGTTCCAAGTCTTTTATGTACAAGACCCTTTTCCTGCAGTGTGATTCTGCCATCTGTGGATTGTGGACTGTGGAAGAGGAAAGCAAAAACAAGATAAACAATATATGTCTTCTAAAGGAGCTATTGGCTCCTAGAGTGACAGTCTTGCTACAGGTTTCTAAGAGGCATGTGACAGATTCCTTTTTCAGGAGTGTTTCCATCAGGGGAAATAGGCATTCTGTGGTGAACTTCAGGAAGCAGATGTTTAAGCACAGAGCTTCCCTTCTGTCTCAGGCAAACAGGCACAAAGAACTTGCAGAAAGCCTGCTGGCTTCAGACTCTGTGATAAGCACTAGGTTAGAGTACCACCAATGCTCTCAAAGACCAGGTATCATGGAACGAGAGGCAAGAGGAATGTACCGTAACTGATGTTATGAAGCAGACATGGCAGGGAGATTTGGGGAGCACACAGGGGTGTCATGTGAATAGGAAGAAGGGTCAAAGAAGGCTTCCAGAGCAGGGGACTCTAAACTGAGATGGACGTTGGATCAGCATTAGAAAAGGAGATCTGTGTCCACTAGTAAGTGTGAGAAAAAACACATTTGGAACTCCACAGGTTTAGAACATTTGATCCTGAGTAGGAGGAGGGAAGGTAGGGATCCAGAGATTAATGATGAGTCCAGTATAATAACTGGGAACAGCTCCAGTTCTCTGATTTTCCCACTTAATTTTAGAATTCTCCAATTGGAAAGACCCAATGCTCAGAACTTCATACCTGGGCTGGAATTGACTCTCTTCTTATGGACACCATTCCTGAAAAGAAGGTGGTTTGGGCCCAAGGAGAAGGAAAATTTTGACAATACCCACTATATTACTAATCATACTTTTATTAGGCCAAGCCCACTTTCTCTGGATCATACACCATCCATCATCTCCAGGAGAGCATGTCTTTAGGTCATGAACACAAATCTGATTTTAATAGGCATGGCATTGCAGACATTGGAGAGCTATGGCTGCAAGAAGGAAGGCTGTGCTGGAGAAGGGAAGTGTCACAGTCACTTCCCAAAGAAAGCAGAGGTCATTTAAACACCCTGAGAGTGCACAGACACCATCATTTTGCTATTTATGGTATGCTCCAGACAACAAGACATCTTGTTGCAGGAGAAAAAAATAGCAAGATAATCTAATTTGTGTCTACAGTGAACAATGAAGCAACTAACTGACCATTCTCCAGAGAACCATATATCCCTGGCTTCCATTTGTAGCATACTAGAGTGGTTACATACAAAATGGAGAGAACAGATCACTTGCTAGGTTATCAGAGCATGGCTTCAGGATATGATCAGAATGAGTAGTCTTCTGGTAAAGTCCTTTTTATACCAAAGATAAACCATATTTGGGGGAGTATATAAAGCATAGAGGTCATGTCAGGTGTCTAATGGAGGACAGGAGAAAGGAAGGACCCAGGAAAGTAAGAGAATGGAGGAAGTCAGATGGCCAGGGATGGACAATCTCTTTGTGTGAAAATGGACTTTATTTCTTGAAAGATAAAGTAGAGCTCACAGACTCAAGGGAATGAGGGAAACAGGCTCTGCTCCAAGATATGACATGGTTAAGCTTATACTGACACCTTCACCATGGTCAAACCATGACCCAAACACTTACCACTTTCTGTGCAGAGCAGAAAGAGAACCAGCTTCAGTAGGTTTCCCATTGTGTCTTGCTGGTTCTTGAAGCAGGGTGTGTTAGAGATCAGATGCACAAAGCTGGGGATGGTGGAGCACTGACTGTTGAGATCAGCCCCAGTCATTTTACAGTGCACTCTGAGAACATTGGCCAGTAGGCATAGCCCATACCAGAAGCAGATCCCAATCTAAGCAGTTCTGACAATAGCAATGCTCCAGCTTTTTCTCCCATGACCTTTTTCTTTCCTTATCCCTCCTCTGAGTATTTGTTCTAAGTCATGGCTTCTATAGACAACTTGATGGATAATCTCAGCATCACAGTTCTTATGCAGAGCATGATATGTGCATGCCTCACTGGGCCAAGCTCTGTTGGAGTTCAAAAAAATGCAAATCAACTCTCTCTTCAAACAGAACCAGTGAGGTGTGTAACAGATATTGTCAGAGTCCAGGGACCCCTGCACACCCAGGCAAGGCCACATCAGTCTTAGTAGTGTGACAATAAGCTGGGCCTTGGAGATGGACAGGCCAGTTTGAGAGGAAGCAGAGGTCATGGTAGGAGACCAAGCAAGGGTAGAATTGCACCAGCTGGGACATATCATGGCTCCTGGGGTCACAGAATCAGTTGCCTTCAAGTGTGTGCCCCTTGTTATTTGACGCATGTTGCTCTGGAATCAGATTTATTTTCTACTTTTGATCAGGATCTCTGGAAAGAACCATCTTGTTCTTGCTCCCTGCAAGATCCACTCTCAGATTCATTCTCAGATGCCTGAAGATAAGTCTCTATACCAGCCCTTTTCTAAGTTTCCTAGGTTAGTGAGGGACTCTATTGTCCACCAACATGGGCTAGCCATGAGTAGGATATTTTTCATGTCCACACTGCCCTTTGTCTCTGGGACTGAGGGCAGCCTGCGGTCTCCTTCACCTCTGCTTCCTGGTTCTGTCAAACCCTGAAGTGCTCTGTGTCATCCTCCAGTTGGAAGTCACATGTGTGCAGATCACCCATCTGAAAAGAACTGGGCATCCTAACACACACTGTCTCACAGGATGCCCTCAGGACACCCCAGGCTCCAAACTTGATAAAGCACTCTGCAATATTAACACTTTTCTAGGCTTAGCTTCTCTCTGCAGTTGCAGAACCTGAGAGATGATCCTGTTCCACAACTGAATATGATGATCATTTTTTTCCAGGGTGAAAGGAATAAAATACCAGCACCTTACCTATTGTTTATTCATCAAATTACTCTAAAAATTCAGAGTAGTTCTGAGGACTCAGGTCAGGGGGTGCTGTGGATATGGGAGGCACATGTTAGAATTAGGTGCTTGATATAGATTTGGTGAGAAGGAGTCATGCTGCTGGGGCCATTAGCTTGCCCTCATTGCTACCACCATAGACACTTTGCCCTGGATCCATTGTCCAAATACTGAGTTGGCTGAGCCCAGAGCCTGGAAACATCCATTGACCAGGTTATCCTGACCACCTGCCTGCATAGTTCCTCCTGTTGAGTTCTATAACTCTTAAATTGTGATGCTACACATATGAGTATGCATGTATCACTATAATATGCTGACTTTAGTTATTTTGGGTAAACACAGAGGAGTGGTATACCTTGGTAATCCAGTGATTTCATTTCCAATCTTTTGAGGAGCCTCTACACTGATTCCCATAGTTGTACTAATTTAATCCCACCAACAATGTATACATATTTTGCCCACCTCCTCACCAGCATTCATCATGATTTGTATTCTTGGTTATCACCATTCTAGTTAGAATTAAAAGAAATTTCAGAGTAGTTCACATTTTCATTTCACTGATTATTAAAAAGGGTAACATTTTTTTCATATATTTGTTAGTCATTTTTTCTTCTGTTTTTTATACCTCCCAGCCACATCTCATTTCCTTCTTTTTTTTTTTTTTGAAACAGTCTCACTAAGATGTTGAGGGTCTTGGTAAATTGCTGAGGATGGCTTTGAACTTGTGATCCTCCTGTTTCAGTCTGCAAGGCACCTGTACTATGATTCTAGGCATGTGCCATCATGGCTGGCAGTATTTATTTTATTTTATTCTCTTTTTTTTTTTTTAGAAAAATCTCTTTAGTTCACTTGCCCATTTATTTATGGGATTATTTTCAGGATTTAAAAAAATGGTATACATTTAAACTGTGCTTGATGCCCTCTCCCTCCCGTTTCCCCTTCCCCCTCCCAACAATGAGTGTCCAAGTTAACCATGCTATA
This sequence comes from Muscardinus avellanarius, assembly GCF_963383645.1. NCBI lineage: Eukaryota > Metazoa > Chordata > Mammalia > Rodentia > Gliridae > Muscardinus > Muscardinus avellanarius. The sequence goes on along the minus strand of NC_137786.1, from coordinate 126,039,069 downwards.
TTCATATTTTTACACATATTTGGATGTAGCTCCTCCATTAATCAAACTCAGCCTTCTTCCTCTCCTATCCTTCCATTCTTGCTTTGCTGAGGTTTCCCCTCCATTATCTAGAGTCCCTCTGGTATCCCCAATGCTCCCTAGTTTGGGCATATTAGAGAAAACATATATCCCTTCTCTTTCTGTGCTTGGCTGATCTCACTTAACATGTCTCCAGATCTTTCCATATTCTTGCAAATGGCATAATTTTGTTCTTCTTTATAGTTGAATAGAATTCCATTGTGTGTATTTCTCATAATTTTGCAATCCATTAATCTGTTGATGGAGACCTGGGTTGGTTCCATATTTTGGCTATGACAAATTGTGCTACTATGAACATAGGTGTGCATATGTTACTGTATTTCTCTGATTTCAATCCCTTTGGACAAATACCCAGGAGTGGTAGAGTTGGATCATATGGTGGATCTCTTCCCAGTTTTCTAAGGAATCTCCACACCAATCTCCATAGTGGCTAAATTATTTTGCACTCCCACCAACAGTGTAAAAGAGTTCCTCTTTACCCACATCCTCACCAGCATTTGTTGTTATTTGATTACTTTATGCTTGCTGCTCTGATTGGGGTTAGATGGAATCTCAGTGTAGTTTTGATTTGCATTTCCCTGATGGATGATGTTGTAGAACATCTTTTCATGTATTTATTGGCCATTTGTATCTCTTCTTTTGTGAAGTGTCTACTCAGTTAAGTTGCCCAGTTCTTTATTGGGTTGTTTGTTTTGCTAGTATAGAGTCTTTTGAGCTCTTTGTCTATTCTGGATATTAGCCCTCTATCAGAGTGGTGGCTGGTAAAGATCTTCTCCCATTCTGTAGGCTTCCTCTTTAGGTTCTTGATGTTTCCTTTGTTGAAAAGACACTTTTTAGTTTGATGCCATCCCACTTGTTAATTCTTTTGCAGGATTTTTTGCTGTTAAGTTTTTTTGAGTTCTTTATACATTTTGAATAATAATCCTCCATCAAAAGGAAGCTACTGAAGATTTTCTTCCATTGTGTAGACTTTTTCATTTTTCTTTTTTTTTCTTCTTTGTGGCAATGGGGATGAAATCCAGGAATGCTCTACTGCTGAGCTCTACCTCCATTACTATTTTCTGTTTTTTTGGAAACTTTGTCTCACTAAATTGCGGAGGATCTCTCTAAGTTCCCGAAGCTGACATAGAACTTGCAATCCTCTTGTCTCAGCCTCCCAACTACTTGGAAATTACAGGCATGCACCACCATGTCCAGCTCTAGACTTGTTCTTTATACCTTTGATTATTCTTTTGCTGTGCAGATGTTTTTAATTGGATGTTATAACATTTATTAATGATTGTTTTTATTTACTGAGCTTGAGGGCACTTAATTAGGAAGTTCCTGCAGATGCCTATCTATTGGAGAGTTGGTCCTGTTTTCTTCTACCACTTGGAAAGGTTTTGGTATAATTCCTGAATGTCTGATCTGTTTTGTGTTGGCTTTTATAAAGGGTGAGAGATAAGGATCTAGTTTCATTTTTGAACGTATATTCAGTTTTCCCAGGACCATTTTTAAAAAGCCAGTCTTTTCTCTAATGTATGATTTTGGCATTTTTATCAATATCAGATGACTGGATTTATCATAGAAAACTAGGAGACTTCCGGGAAGAGGGCGACTGAGAAAAGCGGGGCTTAAGAGCCCCGCTAACAACTAATCTCCATTACCACAAAATCAGCGCCTTTCATAGACAGAAAACACCATCACCAGAGAAACAAAAAAATCACCAGGCTCCAGAGAGAAAGCGGACTGAGAACAGAGCTCAGAGCCACAGAGGATATAACCAGCCTCACGCCTGAGGACGCGGCATCAGTGCCATACTGCCGGCGGCAGCAGCAACTTCACCAGACGGCTACAGCAAGCCGAGGTGAGCCGCTGCGGAACAGCCAGGCGGGATTTCTCACCGCAGGTAAAATCTAAAGCTCCCAGTGGCTGAGCTCAGCACATGCCGCAGGGATTCAGAGTGGAAATCAAAACCAAGAAGAAATATGCCAGCCTCACGGCCGAGGGTGTGGCAGCAGCGCCATATTGCCACCGGTGGCAGCAGCAGAGAATTCACCAAATCCAGTACAGCTACATCTGCGTACTCAAGAACAGTGAGTCAAATTGCGGGCCACAGAGGAAAAATCCCAGTACTGTACTCCCTGGGACTTGACCTAGTGGGGGAGGGGCAGTGGCAGAGATATCACACCATAGGAGAATGTGCAACCTGGCACCCCCCACAGTCTAAAGCAGCCTCTATCAACTCTCTGGGTCGGAGACTCTGTGATACAACCCAGTAAAGGAGTAGTGGGGTCTGAGATACTACAGACTCGAGATCCAGAACACCTTAAGGAAGTCATAGTGACCCAAGGGAAGAACCCAGAGAAGGCACAAACTTCCGAAATCATGGGAAAGAGGAATAATACTGGAGCAATGAATGCCCACAACCCCACAACATCAGAACCCGATAAAACAGAAAATCAGAGATTTCTAGAAGATCAAATCAGGAAAATAACTGTAGAAATAATAGAGGTGCTTCGAAAAGAACTCAGAGAGAGCCAAAAAGAGATAAAGGATGCAATTAATGAAGTAAAGGCCTCAATTCAAAGCACAAACAACTGATTAGACCACATGGAGAACAGAATCTCGCTCTTAGAAGATGACAATTCCAAAAATGAACGCATAGTTTCTAATCTAGGAAAAAATATCTGACAGCAGGAATCTGATATTGAAGAAATATGGGCCCATTTTAAGAGAGCTAACCTAAGAATAAATGGAATAGAGGAGGGAAAAGAAAGTGAAACCAAAGGGATCAACAATCTCTTCAAGGAAGTAATAGCAGAAAATTTTCCAAACATAGAGTAAGAGGTTGATACACAGGTCCAGGAAACTTATAGAACTCCCTTTAGACAGGATCGGAGAAGAGGATCCCCACGCCACATAATTGTCAAAATGACCAACGTGGAAGCCAAGCAGAGAATCTTAAAGGCAACAAAAGCAAAGGGCCAAGTGACATTCAGAGGCAAACCAATTAGAATCACTCCAGACTTCCCAAACCAACTCATGAGAGCCAGAAGGGCTTGGAGTAACATATTCCAAACTCTGAAAGAAAACAACTTCCAGCCAAAAATTTCCTACCCAGCAAAACTTTCTATCAAATTAGATGGAGAAATAAGAAGCTTCCATGACAAACAGAAACTGAAGGAATTTTTGTCTTCAAAACCAGCACTAGAGAAAATACTCAAAGAGATTAACTACAAAGAAGAAATAGGTAACACACACCAGAACCAGAGAAACAAGAGTTTCCATCCAACAGACAACTAAGACTGGTTATCTGTGGAGATTCATTACTTATGTTAGTCTTTTACCTATCTCTAAATGGTATTGTTTGCCTTCATTGTTGTTAATTTTTAGGATTTATAGTTGGAATATTAATATACCTTCAGATACAGCAATTGGAAATATTTTATCCCATTCTATTCATAACTGTTAACTCCGTTTACATTGTCTTTGGATATACAATATTTTTTTTTATTTTTTAGGGAGTTTGTATACTCTTCTGTTGCCTGTGCCATTGAATACATATCCAAGAAATCACTGCCAATTTCAATGTTGTGAGGTTTTATGACCCAGATTTTCTCCTAAAAGTTTATAGTCTTAAGATTTATATTTAGGTCTTTTATCTATTTTGAGTTAATATCTGTATATGGGATTAGGTAAGGGTCCAACTTTATTCTTTTCCATGTACTTATTATGTTTCAACAATATTTAGTTAAAAGATTATTATTTCCACCACCAAATGTTCGTGGAAACCTTGTCAAAAATAACTTGACAATATAGGGAAGAATTTAGCTCTAGGCTTTTATTTAACTCCAATGGTTTATATATCTGCCTTTAGAATAGTACTACACTGTTCCAATTATTGTAGCTTTATATGGTTTGAAATCAGAAAATATATATCTTCTAGCTTTGTTCTTTTTCAAGATCTTTTTGGGTATCTAGAGTCCATTTTCCATATTAGGATAGATTTTTTTTCCTGAAAAATAAATATATAAATATATGATAGTTTCACCTAAAAAAAAATAGAAAAAAATATTCTCTGGTAAGAAAGAAAGTAAAAAGAAATATTGAAATGTTATCTTTAAGTCATCAAAAGCTTGGTATCAGACAAATGAAACTGCTATGTGAGATTATCATTTTTAATTTTGGATAAATTGCTATAATACTAGATGTCAACCACTAAGCCAAACATGGGAGGGCGGGATGGGGAGAGAATGGGGTGGGGATCGGGTGGGGGCTGACTGGGCGATGTGTGCATGTATGTCTACAAAAGTTTGTATCCCACTATGATGTATGAATACAGTGCACCAATAAAAAAAAAAAAAAGAAAACTATCCAATGTGTTGCTTTGTCTCTTTGTTTTCTATTCTACTCCATTGGTCTACCTGTCTTTTTTATGCTTGTCCAATGTAGTTTTTTTGTTACTCTAGCTCTGAAGTACAATTTGAATTGGGAATTGTGATGCTTCCAGCATTGATCTTACTGCTCAGAAGTGCTTTGTCTATCCTGGATCTTCTTCTATATAAATTTCAGGACTGCTTTTTTTTTTAATTTGGAAAAGAATGTCATTGATATCCTGATGAGGATCTCACTGAATGTTTAACACTTTAGTTTATAGAGCCATTTTATCCCATGTCCAAAAACATGAAAGCTCTTTCCAAATTTTAGTGTCTTCTTCAGTTTCTTTATTCATTATTCTGTCATTTTTATTACTGAAGGCTTTTCACCTCTTTGGTTAGATTTATTCCTAAGTATTCAATTTGTTTTTGAGGCTATCACGAATAGAGTTATTTTCTGATTTCTTTTTCAGCAGAGTTATTATTGGTGTACAGAAAAGCACTAGATTTTCGTGTGTTGATTTTGTATCCTAATATTTTGCTGTATTTGTTCATTGGCTCTAGAAGCCTTCTTATGAAGTGTTTTGGTCTTTCAAAGTATAGAATATCATCTGCACATAGTGATTATTTGACTTCTTTTTTCCTTTTTGATATTTCATATTTCTTTACTAATTTTTTCTTTCCTATTCCCCCTTTATGTCCTTCTTTTGCCGACTTACTCTGGCAAAGCTTTTGAGTACTTTATTTTTGAGTACTTTATAAAAAAAGAGGTGAGAGGAGACATCCGATCTGTTCCTGATTTTAGGTATAATGCTTTCAGGTTTTCCCTGTTCAGCATGATGTTGGCTTTGGGCTTGTCATGTATTATCTTCATAATGTTAAAGTAGGTTCCTTTTATTTCCTTTTTCTAATTTCTTTTTCTTTTTCTTTTTTTTTTTTTTGGTGGTACTGAGGGTGGAACCCAGGGGCTTTTCTACCTCTGGGCTACACTCTCAGACCTATTTTTTATACTTTATTTGGAAACAGGTTCTCACTAAGTTGCTGAGAGCCTAAGTAGCTGAGGCTGGCTTTGAACCTATGCAATCCTCCTGTCTCAGCCTCCCAAGCGTGGGGATTATAAGTGTGCGCCACCATACCTAGAAGGTTCCTTTTATTTCTAATCTCTGTAGTTTTTTTTTTTTAACATTGATGGGTTTTATATTTTGTCAGAGGCCTGTTTGCATCGATTTAGATGATTATGTAATTTTGTCTTTAATTCAATTTATGTGATGAGTTACCCTTATTAACTTACATATACTGAACCATCTTTTTTATCCATGAAATAAAACCAACCTGATCTTCTTTAATGCATACTCTTCAGCAAGTTTGCTTTCAAAGAAGAGCTATGAACCCCCCAAATGCATCTCTCCCTCTAGAGGCTGCCCATATTTCCCCCTGAATGTGTATTTCTTGCTTTCCTAAACAATTCTCTATGTCTCTGACTGGATCATGCTAAAACTATTTTTCTTCACATAAGCTAAAGACTGCCAGTTTGGAGTTGCATTGTCCTCTCTTTCACACTCGCAACTCCTCAGATCCTTCAAGGAATCATCTCTTCTCCTGGACATCCTGGCTCTTCACCTGTATAGGCAGAGGGGCCCTGTTGGGCTCTGGCCATTCAAGCAGTACCATACTAAAGCTGGTGTGCATTGGCCACTAGCTCCAAGTTGCCAGTTTCAGGGTTCCTGCTGTCAGTCTGTAGCAGTCTGAAGCTCCCAGCTGGTTAATGGCTGAGACTCAGCCCAATACTGGGATGGTTTTTGGTTTGGGCACCTGTCCCAGCTCTTGCTGACTCCAGAAGGAAATGAAAGTCTTCTCTTAAGCCCTGCACTTTTTTCAGGCTGTGTATAATTATCCTTTCTGCTCAAAGTGCATATCTGCTAACAATGGCATGTGTGTGTATGTGTCCACGTGTGTGTGGTACAGGGAATTGAACCCAGGGGCATTCTACCTCTGTGCTACACCTCAAGTCCAATTTTAATTTTTTTTATTTTGAAATAGAGTCTCACTAGGTAGATAAGAGTCTCACTACTTGCTAAGGCTGTGCTAGAGCCTGTTATCATCCTGTCTCAGCCTCCCAAGTACTAAGCTTACAGGAGTGCACCCCCAGGTCTGGCTCCAGTCTGTAATTCTTGAATGATATGTGATATCCTTTGTTCAGCATTATGCATTAGGGCATTCCCTCTCCCCCACTGACTCTTATCTTATTTTTCTCTCTTATTATTCTAAAAAAGAAAAAGTAAAAGTAAAACCACTGTTCCTGTAGCTTAGATGGTCACTGCTTCTCTGAGCTGGAATCCAGGGCTTTTTCTCTGCCTCACTATTTTACTGTACAGCTGCACAATATTGATTTAATGCAATATGGGGGAGTAGTCAGTGTGTTCTGGCTGCTACATACACCATTTTCAGCAATCAAACATCATACTCTTAGATAACTGAAGGATCAGTGGAGAAATCATAAGAGAAATTGAAAATTACTTTGAGCTGGGCATGGTGTCACAAGCTTGTAATTCTAGTACTTGAAAGGCTGAGACAAGAGGATCATAGGTTCGAAGCCTGAGCAATGTAGTGAGGTCCTCAGCAACATAGTGAGATCTTGTTTCCAAATAAAAAAAAACAGGTGCAGAGGTATAATTTAGAGGTAGAATGACCCTGGGTTCAATCTCCAGCATCACAAAAAATAAATTGAGATAAATCATAACAAAACACAAAACATCAAACCTATGGGATTCCATAAAAGTTGTGCACAGAAAAAATTTACAGCTATAACACTTTTTTCATAAAAGAGAATGAATTCAATTCAGTTAACACTTTTTCCACCTTAAGGAAACAAGGAAAAGAAAAGATAAAAGCCAAAGTTAGCAGAGGTGAAGAAAAATAAAGATTAAGGTTGATGTAAGTGAAATAGAAGATAGAACAACAATAATAATGATGAAGGTTGATATAAATGAAATAGAGAATAGAAAAATAATAAAGGTTGATGTAAGTGAAATAGAGAACAGGAAGGTAATAAGTATTAAGGTTGATGTAAGTTAAATAAAGGATAGAAAAGTAGAAGACTTGAGGAAACAAAGGTAGGTACGTTGAAAAGATCAACAAAACTGACAAATCAGTAGCTGGACTGGCAGATAAAAATGGAGAAGACTCAAATTTTGAAAACCAGGAATAAAATGAGAGGCCCATTCCTAAGCCTATACAAATAAAGATGCTTTAAGAGAACACTATGAACAGCACCATGCCAACGAAATAGATCGGCCAGATGAAATGAAACAGGCAAATTCCTGGAAACAAGTGAGCAAATCTGGCTTAAAAGTAAACAACCCGTCCTAGAAATGGATAAGATGTTAACCTGGAAGAAAAGTGAGCAAAAGGTGTGAACACAGAAGCAAACACAGTGGCTCTTGGGCATATGAGAAGCAGTTAACTTTACCTGTAATAACACAAACTAAACATACGTTGATAATGTTTTCATCTGTATCAGAAAGAAGAGCCCCAGTTCAGCATTTCAGCAATGTCTATGAAGGTGAGGTGTGCCTAAGCAGGTACCGTCATCAATTCCAGTTGGAATGGGTGGCACCACCCCTTGTGGGTACAGGCTACTGGTCGCTGTTTTCGAAGTTACAAAAGCACTTGGCCCTTGACCCCAATTTCCCTCTGTGGGTACCTGTTTCACAGGTGCATACACATACATGTGAAATGACATATATACAAGTTCTGAAAGAGAACGAAATACCCATTAACGAAGAATAGTTAATTAAATGAGGGCACATCTGTATGATGGAACACCAAGCAGCCACTAAAACTGTAACAGTCATCTAGCAATATGTGAAGGCCACCTAGGAATTTTATATGAAGACACATTATGTATACAATGTCAGTGAGTAAAAATTAAGACTTTACATTTGTATGACTGTATGTGCCTAAGAAAGTGTGGATGGAAATGTACGAAACCAAGACCAGAGACTGTACAGAGTGGGGGTGTCAGAGTGGCAGCACCAGAAGCTGGCGTGGATAGAAGGAAGACATTCACTGGATAATTTTGGCTGTCTTTTGGAGTTTAAACCATGTGAATGTATTACCTATTCAAAAAATTAAATAAAATTAGTTATTTTTTAAAAAAAGTAAACAATCCAAAAGCCAATCAACTGAGTGAATGGATAAGCACAAAGTGGTACAACTGTGCCGGGGAATACTGTCAACCATGAAAAGGAATGGCACACTGACCTGATTCCCACACAAGCCAAGCCTGAAAACACTGCACAAAGTGAAGGAAGATGGACACAACAGCCGCATAGTATATGATTTCACTTATACAAAAATGTTGGAAATATGCAAACCTCTAGAGACAGAAAGCAGAGCAGTGGTAGCCGATTTTGATGGAGAAGGGCAAGTGCTTAGCAGTGTCAGGCTTTTGAAGGAATGAAGACAATGTTCTGGACTTAGACTGTGGCTGTGATTATACAACATGATGAGAGGACTAAATGCCACGAAACAGATCTTTTAAAAATAGTCAGTTTTGGGATGTGCTGCTGCTGGCCACCACCTACATCGCATAGGTGGTGACCCGTAGCTGCAGGACGATGCTGGTGGCCTCAGTCTGGGCTCCTTGAGCAGCGATGGCTATCTGCACCTGGGTCAAGAAATGGCCCATGCGGTCAAGATTATACATTAGTGCTACTAGTTCGTTCCTGAAGAATTCTGTCTCTGGGGGAAAGCAAATCATGGCAACATTCCAACAGACTCACAGCCTTAGGCTGTCTTCTGATGGGGGCTGGTAGAAGTGGGGGCTATTATTTTAAAATACTATAATATAATTCAGTATTTATTACATCAGACATAGTAAACATCATTTCTGAGAGTTTACATTACAACCCACAGTTGAATGTTCAGATTGATCTGTCTAAATTGTTGGATGAAATAATCAGTGTTATTTAAAAAACACAGCTTACCTATTCATTGTGAGCCTCGTTGCTAAGTAGAGTGAGAAAAAGTATAGAAAAAAGAAAGAGACACACAAAGACAAATAGCTGTGTATGTAGCCAAAGAATGCACAAGTTTTTTGTAGTATATCTATTACAAACATGAAAGCCAATATCAACATAGTCTTGCTAGTTTAAAAAACTAAAATCTGTTTGTAAGCATACCAGTACTGCATTTTTATGAAAACCAGTCTGTGCTTTTAGTTGCTCTAAGAAGCCATTTCAGTTGGAAGATGTAAGTTTGTCTTTTTGTTTGGCTATATAAATGTATAAAGACTACTAAAGTAACTCCTATCACTAGTCTTCCTTCCTTTCCTTTCTTCCTTTTTTTGTGATAGGGATTGAACCCAGGTGCATTGTGCCTCAAAGCTGTGCCCCCATTTATCTTACTGTGAAACAAGGTCTCCATAAATTGCTGTTCACTGGCTTGGAAGCTGCAATCCTCCTGTCTCAGCCTCCCAAATACTGAGCTCGCAGACATGCTCCGCCATGCTTTGCTGAATTATGTTTCCCTCTTCGAAAACTAGTTTGGAATATTAGAAATGGTTGCTCCGTAGGGCAGGCCAGGGCCACCTTTAAGAAGTTTACTCAGTTCTCAGATATGCCTGCCATCCTCAAGAGAGTGATGTTTTCAGACTGAGTAAATCCCTGTGGACCTCCTCAGCCAACGGTGGTGTCAGGCTCCTTCCCTCCAAGTCAGCTATCCACAGTCTGTCTACTTGGCCATTATGAAGTGGGGAAAGTCCTGTCTGATTTGGGAATTCTGACACTGATCTGCACCTTGAGGGGGATCTGAGGGTACAGAATGAGTGTTCTGAGATGAATTCAGGCTGCAGCAGTGCCTTTCTAAATCTACCCTACTTAAACCTTCACCACAGTGGGCCTCTCCCACTGCACTGCAGGGCCACCAGCAAGTGCCGGGGAGCAGCTGGTCTGACTGCTCACACTAGTGGTTTCAGTTTTCACTGGAGCCTCCTGAAAATCACCTTCTACATACTTAGTAGAGCTTCTTTACCTTTGACAATATTGCTTTTTATTTCTTCTTGTGCAGCTACAAATGTTTTAATGCCAAAGAAGTGTTATTTGAGTTATAGATTTTTATAACATTTTTAACTTAAATATGCTAACAGCTCTCAGTAAGTTGAAAAATCTCAGAAATTGTATGTGATCAGAGCATGAATAGAGATGTCTATCAGGGAACACACTGAACCCTCAAACAAAGGGGTACAACAGAGATACCTGGGGAAAAATCAACTTTGGTCATTTCTTTGCTGATTAGATTCCCATTTTATCAACTCTTTCTTTTCTCCTCAGTCCTTACTATTCCCCCTTCCAACTGTGAAGTCCATTTATTTCTTAGCAATCCAGTTTTAAAGTTGCTAAATTTGATCTAATATTAGCAAATAGAGAGTCATAATGGATCATTAATGAATTTGGTTCTGTTAATATAGCAGTTAAACCACCATTTTATTTAATTTTCACTTGAGTTTTCTTCCAACTTTTGGCAGCAAAATGAAGTGTAAAACATTTGAAGCAAGAACTATCATTCAATTGGTTTAGGAAACATGACCATGTTTTGCTCATATCCAATAGTTAGTTTTATTATTTTAATGTGACTAGCATCCTTAAATGTGACTAATAATGAAGGCTTTCCACATGTTACTGTGTAGCATAAATGTTAATATACTTAAATATTTGTGAATCCATTTGCCCTCTCATCTAACATTGGTAGGAATGGAAAGTAAAGTAGGACTTGGATTCAGCCAGTCACCCTTATCTTATTGGAATAGAGGTGTTAAATATAGTTCTGTATCTTAAGGAATGAAATTAAAACTTCATTAAAGTTACCTTAGCAGGCCTGTAAACACTAAACTTGTTAGTAAGAATCTCAGAAAAGTGACTTTCTTACTAATGATGCTGTGTTAGTTTGAGATAATTAGCATTTATAATATTTTATTTGGGGTTTTCTATGACTTTTGTTGGGTTATTAGATTTTCCAAAATCATTCTGTTAAATAGTAGAGCTTCACCTTTGATGGTAATATTTTTTATTTCTACTTGACTATGTCAAATAAGATTTGACATAAATTTTGTAACATTTTATTGAATTGCAAAATATGCTAACATTGAATACATTGTAAAATCTGAGAGAAATTGCATATTATCACCCAAAGGTTCAAAGAAGCATGCTGTTTTATTTATTTATTTTTTATTATTTTTAAATGATACATCACTTTGGAATACAAGACTTGAGAGGATATACAAGCACAAATCATCCAATAAGCCCTCATCCAATCCCCATCCCATTCCCTCCCCCTCCCTCGATCCCATGTTTAATTGGTGATTATCTTTGATATAATTATTTACGCACCTCATGAGTTTTAAAGAGATTCCATCCTCCCCCAATCCCCTCCCCTCTGATTGGTCACCTTAATTGCTTTTAAATAGGGCCCTTTCTACTACTAGACCTCCTCCTGTACCCTCTTTCCTCCTAGTTCTTGCTAATTAGGGGAAGCATCTGGATTTTATTTCCTGTGCTATTTTTCTGTGCATGCCGCATTGCAAGTTCCGATCCCACTCTTGGCGGCCCCAGTAGTGGCCTGGCCACCCAGAGGACTCTGATCTGGACCTCACTGGCTCCAGCACCAGCCTTGCCTCATGGGAGGCCCCGATCCTGGCCTCGCTGGCCCCCACACCGAACTAACCCCTTGGCTGACTCCTCTTCTGATCTCAAAGGCCCCAGCACTGGCCTAGCCTCACAACAGGCTCAGATCTTGGCCTCGCTGACCCTGGTACCGGCCTAACCCCTCGGCAGGCTCCTATCCTGATCTTGCAAGTCCCAGCTCCATCCTTGCCTCACAACTGTTTCCGATCCCGGCCTCACTGGCCCAGGGACCGGCCTAACCCCTCAGCAGACTCCGATCCCAGCCTCAAAGACCTCAGTAGCGGCCTTGCCTCACAGCAGGCTCCAATCCCAGCCTCGCTGGCTTCGGCACCAACCTAACCCCTCGGCAGGCTCCGATCCCGGCCTCAGAGGCCCTATCACCTGCCTTGCCTCACAGCAGGCTCCGATCTTTCCCAAGCTCTTTTCCCATACCGCATAATGTCCAGTCGACCTTTGGGGTAATTTCTTCAGAGGATCAGGGTGGGTTGGATCACATGTCTGCCTCTCCCAAATCCAAGCCTCCACTGCCATCTCGGCCACTGCCTTCCTCCTAGGTCTCTGCTAGACTCTCTACTTACAGGTGATGTCCTGGATTCTTAACAATGTTGAGAAGCAGCAGTCCTCCTTTGCAGGGAATTTTTTCAAAAGGTCCAGTTCAGATCTTAACCCCTCTCGAATTTTTTTTTTGTTTCCCCCCCTCCTTTTTTTTTTTTTTTAGATAAGAGAAGAGAGTATGTGTGGTTTGGGGAGGATGTGGGGTCAGGCACTCGGTAGTGATGAATTTTTTTTCCTTTCTGGGTGAGAGGGGGGTCTCCTAAGGGTGCCCCGCCTGCGCCCGCCCACCCACCCAGAGTCGGGGCCTTGCGGCCCGGACCTCTGGGCCCTACCGGGTGTGTGGGGGGTTGCCTAAGGGTGCCCGCCTGCACACGCACCCGCTCACCCTCCTGGGGTCAGGGCCAGAAGCATGCTGTTTTAATTAATAATGCATGGTCAGGATAAGGGGTATTGTTAAAATAAAATAAAGCACTAATTTGAAAATAAAAAAATAGTTTTATGTGATCTGAATAATACTTTCCAAATAAAGCAAAAGTAATATAAATGAACACATGCACAAACAAATACATGTATACAAATACACATGCCTTGTGCACATATGAGTATGCTACAAAAATCCTAAAATTATATCTGAACTTTTCTTTAGATAATGCTTCTATTTAATATGCTTGCTGTGGGCTGAACAGGCCACGTTACTTTCTTGCTCCATAGGTGATCTTATATTTATTTCATTTTAATGATGGTGTTCTAGTCACATTTTCAATATGCTTGCACCTCAGAGAGTTGGCCCATGGAACAAGAAAAGAAAGAGAATGTTATCCTAACCACACTTTTATAAGAATAAATGAAAAATGTAAATCTGAGTTAATACTAAAATTTATTTAAATAGTCAAAGTAGCTTTAAAAAAATTTAAAGGGGTCTTTTTTTTTTTTTTTTGGTCTTTTTGGAACTGGAGGTTGAACCCAGAACACTCTACCTGCAAAGCAAGCGCTTTGCCATTGAGCTACATTCTAGCCCCAAATTGTTTTTTCAAAAGGGGCTCTACATTTAATGAAAGTCAGATGTTTGGGGAGAAAATGAAATATATATTGAAAGAACACATAGGATTTTTCTATTCAATAATTATAAAAATCATTACTATTGTATTTTTCCAATAGTTCTTAATAATTATTGAATTGTACACTTTGTGTAATTTGAATATATTTAAAATTCTTTGTTTACTAAGACAGGTTTCTGTGGAATAAAAGTAGAGATCACAAATATTTTGACATTAAATTTTTTTGGAAGTTGAAGTGCATCCACACACCTGCTTCTACAAAATAAATGAATACAGAGATTTAATATCAAATGATGTGTTATAGTACAGCCCATTACTACAGACAATTACCTCCAGAAAGAGTTCATCTCCAGAACTCATGTTTTCCTTTCTTGTACAAGATGCTTACAATATTCAATTATAGAGGGATGGTGTTCCTCCTCTAACCATATTTTTTATAAAACATATCTTATGTTGGTGGTTGGGGACTTACTGATATCTGCATATACCATGTACACTAGGAAGAAAGCCAATCCACATAATGGGGAGCACTGGAATATAATAGTACTAGTGAGAGGAAAATGTACTCCCTAAGAAGCCTGGAAGAGGATGAAAAAAGAAACCAATCTTTATAAATAAAGTATCCTGCAGGTAGTTCAAAGTGATACAGTGTAGTGTAAGCAGTGTCTTCCCAATGTAGCTTAGTCTCAACATCATTATTTAAAAGGAATCAAAACTGCTCTAGAAAAAACATTATTCACAAACTGGATTCAACATTTGGTGAATTTATTGCCTAATGACAGTATGACACAATTGCTGAGGAGTTTCCTACTTGGTTGCATCTCAGGGATCCAACCTTGGATCTGTGGTTTTAGCCCTCTTTGTTCATGCCAAGAAAGTCTCCCTGACTTCTTCATTCATGATAGCAGAGGGTTGCAGCAGCTCCAAGTCTTTAATGTAGAAGTCTATTTTCTGGGGTAGGAGAGTCTACATTTGTGAAAGATGACTCTTGCAAATGATTGCCATTCATTCTATTTCATATAGCTCTGGAGAATCTCTACAAAAGCCTTTTAATCAAATGTCAGCTGATTGATCCCAGGGTAACCCCTAGTGTTTGAGCTGAGCTCAGTCATCCTGCAAAGACATTCTTGGGGGAGGGAGAGAAAAAGCATCTTACAGAAGCAATGAATAGGTGTCTTAGGACACTTAGCACTTTTACAAATGAAAATACCATAAACCAGGCAAGTTTCACAATTGTAGAGAACTATGAATGTCTTGACATACAGTATTGAGACTCATTCTACCAATAATTTTGGTCCAACTCCATGACTGAAAAAACTTCTTTCTAAGACACCATCATAAGCATTAATCAAATGTGATGCTTCCATACTAGTCAAACTCATACACCATGGCAGGTGTAAATCATTTTAAGGTTTTACAGAGAGAGATCATAATGCCTATTAAGACTGATAGTGGGAACTCCTTTACAGCTGCACATGCAATGGGAACAGAAATGGAAGGAAAGAGATGGAAAATGAAAGGGAATATATAGGAATCTTTCCAGATCTGGCCCCCACCAAAGAAAGAGGGCTCATTTTCTGACTCCCTGTATCATTCACATTTTTTTTTTGGATACTGGAGATTGAATCCAGGGTCATTCTACATCTGAGATACATTCATTTTTAGTTTTTGTTTTTGTAAAAGGGCCACACTAAGTTGCCAAAGGTCTTGATAAGTTGCTGAATCTGAACAGGGAAGTGATGAAGCAATCTGATACTTTCTTAAAAAAAATCTACTGGTAACCTGACATCATTACAAAAATGCCTGCTACAGCATTCTGTCAACAAGGTATAACGACCAATTTTGACCTCATTGCCTTGACAATTTTTCATGCACCCGGACTCCGCATACTCTGGGTTATCCCCTGCAAAAGAGAAAAGCAGAACCAAGATGTCATTTGGCAATTGGGTAAGGGCTAATTGGGTGATGTGTGTATCTTGTACCCCATTACAATGTATGACTACAATGCACCAACAAAATATAAAAAAGATGTCATTTGGCTTTCCTGGGTAGAAGCCACAAATCCAAGTATGGGTAAGCTAGAATCTATTTAATAAAAACTATTTCTCCCATAGCAGCAATTGGCCTCATGCCGGTAGTCCTGCCACATGCTTCTAAGCCACATCTAGCAAGGTTCCTTATCCCAGTTCAGCTCACTTGGTGGTGAGCTGGAGGTGTTAGAGGCTAAAGCACACAGCAGCCTCTCCCTCTCTCTGGCACACAGGCACAAAGAACTTGCAGAAAACCTGCTGGATTCCAGTGAGCACCACCACATCTTTTCTTAAAGAACAGGTAATGGGAATGACAGGCAGTGAGAATGCACCACCCTAGAGGTTCAGAGATGGACCTGGAAGGGAGACCCTGGGAGAACAAAGGGAAGTGTGTAGATAGGAGAAGGGTTAGAGAAGCCTGACAGACTGGGGACTCTAAGCTGAGAGAGAAGTTTGATCAGCATTAAAAGAGCAAAGTGAAGGTCACCCAGTTAGAGTGTAGGAAATGGCACATTTAGAGACCCAGGCACTTAGAGTTTTTTGGCCCAGAGCAGCAAAGAGCTGGGGAATCAGTGGCACCTTGAGGGGTGAGGACAGTGGTGGGAAGCAGCCCTTCTTTATGCAATCTCTCATTTAATTTTAGAAATCTACAATAGAGAGGACCCCATCACAAGGCTCAGAAGTCAGTCCTGCACTTGAGCTGACTTTCTTCATATGAGCTCCTTGTCTAAAAAGAAGGTGGTTTGAGCCCTGAAGGAGAAGGGGAATGTTCACAGTTCTCACCAGGTCAGTGAACTCACTTACCGGTGGCTGGCCAAGACCAGATTCTCCGGATCATACAAATTTCATTCTCTCCAGCTTTGCATGTCTTCATTTTAAAGAAACATTTCCTTTCCATGTAAAAAGGACATTTTGTACATACCAGAGCTATTGCTACAAGAAAAAGACTGCATGAGAGAAGGAAAGCATGACTGTTGCTTCCTAAAGATAGTAGAGGGTATCCAAATGCCCCGAGAGTACAGCCACACAGATTGTGTGGCATTAGGAATCCTCTCAGGCAACAGTCCTAATACAACAGGCTGAGCAGAAGGAACTAGGATAGGATCTAATCTGTCCTACTGTAGACAAGGAACAGTTAAGTGGCAGGCAGGGAGACTGATCACTTTCCACAGACCCAGCCAGCCCAGGCTTCATTTTCCAGTTTTCTTCAGTAATTATGTACAGAATAAAGAGCATAGAGCATGTACTATGTTACCAGAGCCCAGGCTACAGGTCCAAGCTGTGATCAGAATGTACAGTCCTCTGCTTGACCTCAAGCTCCTCAGTCCTCACTCCACAGGTAAACAATAGTTTGGTGATTATATGAAGCACAGAGGTCTCTGGTGGACAGGATGTGGGAAGCATCCAGGAAAGTAAAAAGACAGAATAAATAAGGGGCCAGAGTTTGAGGCTCTCTGAATTAGAAGCTGGACCCCATTCCTCCGAAACCATGTTGGGGCTCACAGAATCCAAGAGAGTGGAGAAGCCTTGCTTAACCATATGTCATGGTTAAGCCTAGGCTGATATTTTAATCAACACTCAAGGGCTTACCACTTTCTGTGCAGAGCAGAAAAAGAATCACCTTCAGTAGGTTCCCCATTATGACTTGTTGGCTCTTGAAGCAGGGTGTGTTAGAGACCACAAGCACCGAAGCTGGATGACGGTGGAGCACTGGCTGCCGAGTTCAGTCCCAGGCATTTTATAGTGCACTCTGAGAATGGCATTGGTCAGTGGATGTGGTTGATACCAGATGCAGATCCCAGACTAAAAACTTCCAACAGTGGCAATCCTCCATATACCTCTCCCAGGAAGCATTTCTTTCTTCATTCCTTCTCAGAATACTCACTGCAGGTTGGCTGCGACAATAGACAACTCCATGAATAATCTTACCATCAGAAACTTTTATGCAGAGCATGCTATGTGCCAACCTTATTGGACCAGGATGTGGGTGGTTTCCAGAAAAGAAATATAAATAAACCCTCTTCCCAACCAGAGAACAAAGTGTTTACAAGAAAAGCAGTATGATCACTTCAGAGTCCAGTGTACATACCAGGTATCCTGCACACCCAGGCAAATCCACAAAGGTCTTGAGAGAATGTGGATGAGCTGGGCCTTGTAGGAGGTGAAGGTAAGAATAGAAGAGAGTGTTCAATGTGAAACAGATGTCATGGGAAGACAAGCAGTATTGGGCATTACACCAGCTGGATGTATGACAGCCTTAGAGACCACAGAATCAGTTGTCTTCCAATGTTTGTTCTTGCTAATTGAAGCCACAGTGCTCTGAAATAAAATTGCTTTTCTACTTGTGGTCAGGTATCTCTGAAAATCACCACCTCATTCCTGCTCCCAGCCACTCTCAAGCATTCTCAAATGCCTGAAGACAAGTCTCTATCCCAGCCCTTTCTCTCTTTTCCAGGCCAATGAGGGACTGCTTTGACCACCTACATGGGTCAGACATGAGTAGATTTCACACACCCAGGCTGCCCTTTATCTTTGGGATTGAGAACAACCTCTGGTCTCTTTCACCTCTGCTCCCTAGTTCTGTCAAACACTGTAGTGCTCTGTATCATCCTCCAGTTGGACAGTCACATGTGTGCTAATCACCCATCTGAGAAAAATTATGGAGCTTAACACATACTACTTCACCTGATGCCCTCAGGATACCCCAGGTTCCAAACCTGGAAGATTATGACTTTTCTAGCCTTAGCTGCTCTCTGCAGTTGGAAGACCAGAAGAGATGAGCAGGTCCTGCAACTGAATCTTCAGCACCATCTTCTCTAGGGTGAAACTGATCAAATTCCATCAATTTACCACCTGATGGCTGGTTAAATTATTCTAGAAAAATGATATTATCTGTGACTTAAAGTCAGGGTGTTTTGTGATGGTAGCAGCCACTCAATAGCATCATCTGTAGGATCAAATTTGGTGAGAAGCCATCATGCTATTGGGGGCCATTATCTGACTCCCATAGCTACTTGGTTCTGGACCCACTGATTATATATATATATATATATATATATATATATATATATATATATATATATTCTCACAAGCATTCCAATTGGCTATGGTGGCATAAGCCTGCTACAGGCCATCCAACTGAACAAGTGAAAATTTACCCAGAGAGTAAATGCTTTTCTTGTATTATGCAGAGGAACCCAAGAGCAGGCTGCATCTACGGATTGCATTATATTTTTTCTCATGTGGAAAAAAAATGGGAAAAAGTGTCATGTTAATCTTTATGTTCCTTTTGGTTACTTTTTCAATCCCGCCTATGAATTTTGTCTTTCCCCCCACCATGAAACTGTATTGTATGTGACTTGAGAGTTACTTACATTTTGAATTTAGCTGTTAGATCTCCACAGTATCTTTTAATATTTATGTCTAACCTGATTTTTCTGCCTGGGATTTAGATCCAGTGGCCTGACCTGGTTCAGGATGAGGTATTTGGCAAGAACCCTTGCTAGCCAGTGAAGTGCAATTACTTATGAAGGCACAGAGTGTCTAGTTATCTCTTTTCCCATGAAAGTAAAGTTAATGAGGCAGGTTTTTTTTGCATCCACTCAGAACACTTCTTTTTACATTTAATGACCTTAGTGGGTTCTGAAATTCACTACCTTCATGCTTTATTTCATTAAGCTTCAGAAGATAGTAATAACTTAATATTTTCAGTTTTTCTTCATTTACAGATGTTAAAGAGAAACATCTCTTCAGTTTTATAAAAGAAGGGGGTTAATTCTTGATACCTTTCTGTGGATAAAATATGGGTCTTAGCATTAGCATATTCATAAAACAGCCAATTAGTTAATGTCTTCTAGGTAGCATTGTGAACTATTGGCACTTTCATTTGTTTCACAATAACATATTTAACGCATTCTAAGACAGTGGAATCATTTTCCCCGCAAGGCATGAATTGATCAAAGAACTCTAATTACTTATTGAATTCCATTAAATCAAGAAGGCTCTAATAGCTTTCTTGCCCCAAACAAATATTTTCCTGAGTATCTTGTACACTTTTTGCTCTGGGCATTGTATCAGCCATTTTTGTCAAGAGCTTTAGGTCATGATATTGGAAAATCATACTTGCACTCAGAAATGGGTGCCAGGGGCACTCATTGTTATTCATCTGATCATTATTTCTAGGTTTATTATGTAAAGAGAATGAGAAAGTAATTTTTAAAAGTGAGCTCATATTCATAATATTTATACTTAAATATATGACTATTTGAGTTTTATGGGTGGTTTTCTTAACTGCTTTGCTTTTATATCTCTTTTTGTACACTGAAATCCTTGGTTCCCATCAATGTAATTAGTGATGCGTATAAAAATATTTTTTGCAATAATAATACCTTCATTATTTGTGTAATGTGATTACTTAACCATCTGAACAAAGAGAGGTATGACTGTGGCTGGTTTAAGATGGAAGGATCCTAGTATTCCCATAATTCTCTGCTCTTGCTGGAGGTTGAATGTGACCATGGTTTGACTCTAATAGACAAGCCATAGACTGTAGGATATTCTTGAAGAAATTAGAATAAATGAGTGTTTCTGGTGTGATTGGAGCACTATATACTCCCAAGAGTGATAATGGGTTCCAGATAGGTGTTCCCAGGCACATCCAGCTGGCTTAGATATTTTCACCTGAAAAACTCTTTTTGGTGTGAGAGAAATTATAAGTACAATAGCTTAAATAATGTAAGTCAAAATCAAAGCAGAATAAAAGGCATGTGGGTAAATTTACTAATGCTGGTGCCTCAGAGAGCCACACATTGAGCATTAGAAGAAATGTCAACGAAGGTTGGTGGAGTTCCCAGAGAGTAGAAAGTTTCCCAGAGAGTTCTCTTACTGAGAACAAGTGGGTCCTCGGTGTATGTGAAAGAAAAGAGTTTTAGCTCATACCAGTCAGAGACACAGATAGGGTTATTTAGGAACAGAGACACATTTTCAAGAGAGGACTGATGCTGTCTCAAGAGAGAGGTGTGTTCTGGGGTAAAGCAAGGAATAAACATTCAAGGAATGCAGCCCAACTCCAGAGGGAATGACAACAAGCTGTTGGTCCCGGGTGTTAATATTTTCAAAAGGACAATAGTTAGGGGCTGGACTGCAGGAGAAGTTGGGGCAGAGTAGCACAATTTTGCACCAGTTTTTCTAGCACTCATACACTTTGTCCTCATATAACTTTTGCAGGAAATATCATGGATCAAGGACATGGCTGGGTTGGCCATGGATGACTTTTTCCATCTCAAATGGGTCATTGGGACTTAGTTCTTTTGAAATTGAGTATATCTTTCTTGTTCTCTATGCCCAAGTTGCTGTCTCAGAACATGGTGTGAGCCTATTGGTTGGAAAAGGGCCTTTTCTCTCATCTCTAACCAGAGGCCTATCAGAAGCTGTTAGCTAGCAAGACCAGCAATGCATCTTCACTGTCTTATATCAGGATACATTAATTTTGCAACTTTATTTCAGACTTTGGTTCACAGACATCTAGACCACCCTTTTCTTTCACAAGGTGTTCAATGGGACCATTCCATTGGTGACATCACAGCAGACACAGTGGTCAAGTGGAAACTGCTCTAACTTATCGGTAAGATGCTTTTGTGTCACAGGTATGAAACAAAAATCCAACTAAAATTCAGGCACCTACCTCAGGAAATGTAGGGCATGCTGAAAATGCCCTTCTAAGGTGAAAGATAAAATATTGTGTCTAGGCTGGGCATGGTGCTGTACTCCTGTAATCCCAGTGCTTGGAAGGCTGAGACAGGAAGATCACAGGTTTGACACTGGACTCATCAACTTAGGGAAACCCTCAGCAACTTATCAAGACCTTATTTCAACATAAAAAATAAAAAGAGCTAGAGGGGAGGGTAACCCAAAGGTAGAATATCCCTGGATTCAATCCCCAGTACAGAATAAGAATAAGGATGAGGAGATAGAGGAGAAGGAGAAAAAAGGAGAAGGAGGAGGAGAAGAAAGAGAAGAAGGATTGTTGTCTGTCCCCTTCTACAGCCATGAAGGACAACTATTGGAATAACTATTTATATCTCAGAAGCAACATATCCCTTACTTACATGTGTTACCTTGGCACAGAAAGAAATGAAGCTCTTCAACAAATCCAGGTCTCTGTGGAAGCTATTTTACAATGTAGACTATGAAATGCAGAGGTCTAGTGCTTGAAGTGGAAGAAACAGAAAACTTTTGGCAGGTGCTTCTAGTTTAATGACAGTACAGGTCATTAGGATGCTGGAGCAATGTGCTGTCATCATCTGCAGATAGCTATTCTCCTGTGAGAGTGGGCCCCTGGCCTCCTACCAGGGCATAGTACAAATGGAACCTCCAAGTCTTCATGTATCTTGAGCTGCCCCATTGACTGTGTGTTATCTGATTCACCATGCCCAAAGGTTGTGTGTGCACAATAGTGCTGCATTATCAAATAAAGGTGATATATAAGAGTCCTGGAGACACAAGTAAGTTACATTAAAAAAATGGCCAGAATTCCCTCTCTTGCCATTCTGTCTTCTCTCTCCAAGTCTGTACCTATGCACTCCTGAGGAGTTTGCTATAAGCCATTGACAAAAGTAGAGAAGAGATGAATATGAACAATATGTAGGCAACACTCAAAAACGGACATCTGAAATAACTATAGTTCATTGCCCAGATATCCCTAAGGAGAGTGGTGAGGGTAAAGCCCTCTGGTGAGCTGAACTTTGAAAACTGTGTCTGATCAGGCACACTGCTTGGAAGGAGAAATGTCCAGATGTCTAGTGTGTGCAGACTCATGGATTATAACAGAAAGGTTTTCTGTATGGTTAGGTAGTTGGTAGAAAATTCTTTAAAAGTGGGTGACAACAAAATATCAAAGAAGTACTTCAGGTGTCATTGCATTAAATCTGAGGATATTTGTGTCACATGTGAAGGCTCAACAGAGGGTGACCCTTGGTGGTACTGGGGTTCCTGGAAGCCCTTCTAACCTCTGGGCTATACACCCAGACCTATTTTATACTTTTTTATTTGGAAACAGGGTCTCTTAAGCCAGCGCGGCTGGCTTCAAACCTGTGTGATCCTCCTGTCTCCGCCTCCCAAGTGTGGGTATTACAAGCATGGACCACCACGCCCAGCAGAAAGAGAGATTTTTAATAGTCAAGTGGGCAGGATGATTGAATGTGAAGATACCAGCTAGAACCTTTCCTCAGTCATGGATGCCATTGAACAATGAGCTCATGGACAGAAGGGGCATGGTAACAGAGATGGAAGTCATGCACTTGTCAGTTACAGGGAATTCTACTCACAACACCCAACCTGTCCCTGGCTGCTGCTTAGTGCCCCCTGTGCCAGCAGCACAGACAACACTTACAGGATGCCATGGAACCTCTAAAACTAAATAACAATAGAAGAAATAGTCTCCTCAAATCATGAGTTTATTTGGGGAAGGCAAAATATGGCCATGAGAATATATTGTGCTCTCTCAAACTGAGCATATTCAAGGAGATTGAGTCAGGGGAGACTTTTAAAAGGTGAAGTGAATTCCCTAATGTACATGATGTACATTCACAAACATATCAAAGTCATTCTAAGCCAAATATCAGAAGGAGGGAGGAGGAAGGAGTGGGGTGGAAATTGGGGAAGGGCTAAATAAATTAGTGATGTGTGCATGTATCCCTCTACCATCTTGTACTCCATTAAGATGTTTGACTACAATGTACCAATAAAAATTTTTAAAAATAAAAAGTGAAGTGAGGAATATTACACACATTACTTCGAAGTAATAATCCGTGTCCACAAGAATTATATTCTTTGTTTTGAAATGGGTCTCACTAAGTTGCAGAAAGCCTCACTAAGTAGTTGAAGCTGTCTGTGAGCTGTGATACTCCTGTCTCTGCCTTCCAAATGCTAGGATTACAAGCATGCACCACCATGCCCGGGTCATCAGCATGCTTTTAAAGTGAAATATTAAAGAGCCTATATTAGCTGGGCATGGTTGCTCATGCTTGTAATCCCAGCATTTGGTAGGCTGAGACAGGAGGATCGCAGTTCGCATACAGCCTCAGCTCCTTCGTGAGGCCCTTTACAACTCAGTGAGACCCTGTTTCAAAATAAAGAATAGAGTTTTTTTTTTTTTCAAAATGGTGACTGAGCGACACAGCACTTCTCAGTAGCTGAAGCAAATAAAGTTTAAATACTTAGAAGGCAGTATCTTAATCAACAAAATAAACACATACCAGGAACCAAAACACATCCAGGTACCTCGGCAGAACCCTGAATTTGAAGAAGAAGAACAAAGATCGGACACGGGACCTGCTGCAGATACAATCGAAACGCTGATCGGAACCCCAATCGGTGGGCTGCTTTTGCAGCTTCCCAAGGAACTGCCTGCCCGATATTACCGCGGCAAGATAATCTGGGACTAAAAACGGACTTAGGACCGCATCTTAAGCAGCGAGCAGCACCACATCAGAATTCTGTGTGCCCACCAGCGACCGGATCACAACTGCATAGAGACTCCCACGGACTCCTGCACCAAGTCAGGTACCTGAGGGCGCCCTAGTAAGTTGGGGTCCTAGCGTGTGCGCAGCCTCAACCCCCAGCACAGGCACAAGCCTCAGAACCGAGCACTCTCCTCACGCACCTTGCCTGCTCCACGGTCCCCTGCTAGTAGTCAGTGCCGGTACCACTGCCACCCCTAAATTGGAGCCTGCTTGTGTGTCTAGCCCCTGACACCTTGCCAGAGCCTGCCTTCCAGGCTGCGAAAGCCCTGTGTGACCCAGAAATCTCCTTGGGGCACCACCAGCTTCTACGTCCCGCGGGAGGCAGACCATTGCTGGACACCGTGCACTGGACCCTTGAGCACCTACCCTGCACCCCTGGCCCACCGCTGGGTGTTCCCACCCTCCTGGTAGCCAGATGCTTAGTCCTAAGCGAGAACACAGCTAAATACACCTTGGAAGAGCATACCAGCAGCAATAGACAGCTGCATCCACTCTCACTTGGGTCCAGTATTAGCAGCGCATCCAGCCTGCACTCTCGGAATAGGCAGAGCTCAGGCAGTAAGTGTGGGCATCCAGGAACCAGTATCCATTTGCCCAGGGTACATCTTGGGACCACACCGGCTAGCCCAGCTGGAATTTCCAGAGACACAAGAAAATCCATCGGGCCACAATATCTGCACAGGACCTCAGGGGGAGGTTCCAATTATACTTTGGTCATTCTCCACCCCTGCTGTAGGGAAGCACAGGCTGGAGGCTAGGGTGGTGAGTGCAGTGGTGCTGACCACAGGTTAGAATTTTGCAGAACCTGTGAATTGTACAGAATCAAATAACAGTGAAACCAGACATCCGGACACATAAACCTAAAGCAGCTAAAGGAGAGAAAGGTGTCTAAACACCCAGAGTGACCTAAGAAGATAAAAATAGAGTACAAAGAAAACTAAGAGACATTGGAAGGTATTCTAAAAGCTACCAAAGCAATCAGATACGCACATATTATATGGACCTGACCCCATATGCATAATAAGGAGGACTGTTTGTTTTACTTTTAATGTGGATGTTTTGTTTTATTTTGCTTTTACAGTGCTTTTGTTTTGGTATGGTTATTGCTGTTTTTTTTTTCCTTTTAACCCACACTTCTTTTACTTTAACTTGTTGATATATATATATATATATATATATATATTTGTTGGTATATATATATATATTTGTTGGTATATATATATATATATATATATATATATATATATATACATACATACATTGGATAGTTTGCCTTATTTTTTTATTTCACACAGCTGCTAGTTCCTTTTATTTTATTCTTGTTCTTTTTTCCTCTTTCTTCCTCTTTCCTTCCTTTTTCTTTCATTCTCCTCCTTTGATTGGTTTTCCTTCCTTTTTCTTGGATTACATAATAGTCTTGGTATCTTGTGTGGATTCTTTTTTTTTTTATGTCTGTCTGCTCCTTCCATCACCCCTATTTACAAACCTTCCCACACTAACCTACACACTTTTCTCCCCCAAAACTTTTCCCCATACTATACCTCCTGGTTTAATACTCAAAGTATTTCTTATATCCATAATTTCTCTACTAACGACAAGAGTCCTAGTAGTTAACTCTCTCTCATTCCTAGCAAGTTATTACCTTATCATACTTAAAGTCTTTTTCAACCTAACATATCCTCTACCTAATCCGACTCCTTTACCAATCCTCCCAGCTCCTCACACATCACCCGCCCTCAACACTGGAAAGGCTCTGCTGACTAGCCAATACCCCTAAACTCCTAATATTAAGATTTGACTAAGCACATTACTCACAAACGATGGGTAGAAATCAGAAAAACAGGACAGAGAACGCTATAAATATGAGAACCAGGAATTATGAAGAGACAGCAGAAATCACGAATACTGACCTACTAGAAATGCAAGAAGGGGAGTTCAGAATCTTGATGTTCAATATGATGAAAGGATTTAAAACAAGTATAGAGGAGGTTAAAGGTGAACTAGAAACACTAAAAAAGAATCAGAAAGAGGTCTGGAATGAAATGAAAGAGGCAATAAGTGAAATGAAGATAGCAATAGAAAGAAATTCTGGAAGATTAGATGAAATGGAAAACAGAATATCAATATTAGAAGACAGTACATCCCAAACCGAAAACACAGTCAGCGATATACAGAAATCTTTACAGCAACAAAACCTAAACATCCAGCAATTATGGGATAATATGAAGCTCCCTAATTTACGGATAATAGGCATTGAGGAAGGGATAGAGGTACAGACCAAGGGCATCTGTAATATCTTCAAGGAAATAATCTCAGAGAATTTTCCAAATATGGAAATAGACTTGAATCTTCAAGTCCAGGAGGCATACAGAACTCCACTGAGACAGGACCAAAGAAAAACCACTCCACACCACATAATAACCAAATTGACCAGCATCGAGGCCAAGGAAGGAATCTTAAAAGCAGTGAGAACAAAAGGACGGGTGACATATAGAGGCAAAACAATAAGAATCACCCCAGACTATACAACCCAGGTCAGGAATGCTAGGAGAGACTGGTACGACGTGATTCAGACCCTGGAAGAAAATAACTTCCAACCAAGGCTCATCTATCCAGCAAAACTACTATTCAAGATCAATGGGGAAACCAAAGTCTTTCAGGATAAACAGAGTCTCAAAAAATTCATGAATTCAAAGCCAACACTAGAGAAAATTCTTAAAGAAATAAACCATAAGGAAGAAAAAAGAAGCAGACTTCAGAATCAGAGAAGAGAGGAAGTTAATAAGTGGGCCATTTAAGTAAAGAAGAAAGATCACACCACCCAAGAGTAGACAGAACACAAAATGGCAGAAAACAAAAATCATATTTCAATAATATCTCTTAATGTCAAAGGACTTAACTCACCAATCAAAAGACATAGACTGGCAATGTGGATTAGGAAACATAATCCAAATATATGCTGTCTGCAAGAAACTCACCTCACAGCCAAAGACATTCACAGGCTGAACGTGAAAGGATGGAAAAAGATATACCATGCCACCAGTGACCAAAAAAGAGCAGAGGTAGCAACCCTGATATCCACAAAAACAGACTTTAAACTAAAACACATCAAAAGAGACAAATCAGGGCACTTCCTTTTATTAAAAGGAACAATACACCAAGAAGATATAATGATAGTAAATATTTATGCCCCAAATATGGGTGCAACCACATTTGTAAAACAAACTCTTCTGGACATAAGATCCCAAGTAGACCCAAATACAATAATTCTGGGAGACTTTAATATGCCTCTCACACCACTGGATCGATCTTCAAGGCAAAAGATGAGTAAAGACGCTTTAGAACTAAAGGAAACCATAAACCAAATGGACCTAATAGACGTTTTCAGGGTATTTCAACCAGGAACTACAGAATACACTTTCTTCTCAGCAGCCCATGGAACCTTCTCCAAAATAGATCACATCCTGGGACACAAAGAAAATACCAGCAAATTCAAAAAATGCAATATAATTCCATGCATCTTTTCAGACCACAACGGAATAAAAGTAGAAATCAACAACAGGAAATTCGAAAGAAAGTATTCAAATTCATGGAGAATGAATGATACACTATTGAATGACGAATGGGTAAGAGCAGAAATTAGGGAAGAAATAAAGAAATTTATGGAAACAAATGAAAACAGAGACACAACCTACCAAAGCCTATGGGACATCATGAAGGCAGTACTAAGAGGAAAGTTTATTGCATTGAGAGCCCACATAAAAAGGACGGAGAACCACCAAGTAAAGAACCTAATGACACAACTCAAGGATCTAGAAATTCTGCAACAGTCTATTCCCAAAGCCAGCAGAAGACAAGAAATCATCAAAATTAGAGCAGAAATAAATGAAATAGAGAACAAAAAAACAATTCAAAGAATCAATAAAACAAAAAGTTGGTTCTTTGAAAAGATTAATAGAATTGATAAACCCCTGGTCAACCTAACCAAAAGAAAAAGAGAATCAACTCAAATTATCAAAATTAGAAATGAAAAAGGAGATATCACCACAGATAGTGAAGAAATTCAAAATATTATCAGAAACTACTTTAAAAATTTATACTCCAATAGATTTGAAAACCTGGATGAAATTGACAGATTTCTAAGCACAGTTAACCTTCCTACACTCAACCAAGAGGACATAGCAAGCCTAAACCAACCAATAACAACCAAAGAAATAGAAATGGCAATAAAAATTCTTCCACCAAAGAAAACCCCAGGCCCAGATGGGTTCCCAGCTGAATTCTACAAAACCTTCAGTGAACAACTAAAACCAATACTTCATAACATGTTCCGGGAAATTGAAAGAGATGGAACTCTTCCAAACTCCTTCTATGAGGCCAGTATCACATTAATCCCCAAACCAAATAAAGATACCTCAAGAAAGGAAAACTACAGACCAATATCCTTAATGAACATAGATGCAAAAATTCTAAACAAAATACTAGCTATACGCATTCAAAACTATATCAACAGAATAATACACCATGACCAAGTCGGTTTCATCCCAGAAAAACAAGGCTGGTTCAACATACGCAAATCAATACATGTTATTCACCACATAAATAGAACCAAGAACAAAAACCACATCATCATAGCAATAGATGCTGAAAAAGCATTCAACAAAATCCAACACCCATTTATGTTAAAAACACTGCAAAAAATTGGGATAGAAGGAAAGTACTTCAACATCATCAAGGCAATATACTGCAAACCCAAAGCCAACATTATATTGAATGGGGAAAAACTGCAAGAATTTCTGCTACAGTCAGGAACAAGACAAGGATGCCCACTATCACCACTCCTTTTCAATATAGTCCTTGAGACTCTTGCTGCAGCAATCAGACAAGAGAAGGAAATCAAAGGAATCCACATAGGAAGAGAGGAAGTAAAATTATCCTTATTGGCAGATGACATGATTCTTTATCTGGAAGACCCAAAGAACTCAACCAAAAGACTTCTGGAGCTGATTGACAAATTCAGCAAAGTCGCAGGTTACAAAATCAACCTAAAGAAATCAGTGGCCTTTCTTTATGCCAACAACGAACCCACAATGAAAGAAACAAGAACAACAATTCCATTCACTATAACCTCAAAACCAATAAAATACCTAGTAATAAACCTAACCCAAGATGTAAAAGACCTCTACAACAAAAACTATAAAACATTAAAGAAAGAAATAGAAGAAGACCTTGGAAGATGGAAAGATCTCCCGTGCTCATGGATAGGCAGAATAAATATCATCAAAATGGCCATTCTGCCAAAACTGATCTATAGGTTCAATGCAATTCCCATTAAAATACCAGTGACATTCTTCAGAGACCTAGAAAAATCAATCATGAACTTCATATGGAGAAAGAAAAGACTCAGAATATCCAAAGCAATTCTCAATAACAAGAAACACGCAGGAGGCATTACAATCCCAGACTTCAAACTATACTATAGAGCAATAGTAGTAAAAACAGCATGGTACTGGCACAAAAACAGATATACTGACCAGTGGATTAGAATAGAAGATACAGAAACAAACCCACACATCTTTAGTCAATTAATCTTTGACAAAGGGGCCAAACACATACGCTGGAGAAAAGACAGCCTTTTCAACAAGTGGTGCTGGGAGAACTGGCTAACCATTTGTAAAAAGATGAATCTAAACCCCTATATCTCACCTAACACAGGAATCAACTCAAGATGGATCAAAGACTTAGAAATTAGACCTGAGACTGTGAAGTTAGTAGAGGAGAACATAGGTTCAACACTACAACGTATTGGCACAGGCAGTAACTTTCTCAACAAAACCTCCAAAGCTCAGGAAATTAAAGCAAGAATAAACAAGTGGGATAATATCAAACTAAAAAGTTTCTTCTCATCAAAGGAAACTATCAATAACCTAAAGAGGAAGCCTACAGAATGGGAAAGGATCTTTACCAGCCGCCATTCTGATAGGGGGCTAATATCCAGAGTATACAAAGAGCTCAAAAGACTCTACACTAGCAAAACAAACAACCCAATCAAGAAACGGGCAAATGAACTAAATAGACACTTCACAAAAGAAGAGATACAAAGGGCCAATAGATACATGAAAAGATGTTTTTCATCACTGGCCATCAGGGAGATGCAAATCAAAACTACACTGAGATTCCATCTAACCCCAGTCAGAGTAGCAAGCATAAAGAAATCAAACAACAACAAATGCTGGCGAGGATGTGGGGAAAGAGGAACTCTTTTACACTGTTGGTGGGAGTGCAAACTAGTTCAGCCACTATGGAGATCTGTGTGAAGATTCCTAAGAAAGGTGGGAATAGATCCACCATATGATCCAGCTATACCACTCCTGGGTATCTTTCCAAAGGGGTTGAATTCAGAGAAATACAGCAACATATGCATACCTATGGTCATAGCAGCACAATTTGTAATAGCCAAAATATGGAACCAACCCAGATCACCATCAAGAGATGAATGGATAGCAAAACTGTGGGAAATACACACAATGGAATTCTATTCAGCCATAAAGAAGAACAAAATTATATCATTTGCAAGAAGATGGAAAGCCCTGGAGAACATCATGTTAAGTGAGATCAGCCAAGCACAGAAGGAGAAGATACACATGTTTCCTCTAATATGCCCAAACTAGAAAACACAAAGGATACCAGTGGGACTCCAGATATTAGAAGGGAAATACTAGCTAAGTTTTAATGGAAAGATAGGAGAGGAGAAAGGCCGATCTTGATTAATGAGGGTCTATACCTGAACATGTGTAAAATTATGAATAAGACATGGTTAACCTGGACAACCATTGGTGGGAGGGGGGAAGAGAAAACGGGGTCAGGGGTGGGAGAGGGCACCAAATATAGTGTAAATGTATACTATCTATGTTCAATAAAAAATTGTTAAAAAAAGAATAAAAATAGGGCTGAGGGTGTGGCTCAGAAGTAGTGCCCCTGGGTTCCATCCCCAGTACCACTAAATAAATAAATAATAAATAAATGAATAGCCTATATTGCCTTTTAAAAAACTAAGAAGGGTGTTCAAAATATCAAAAGCAAAAGCAGGACCTGTCCAAAACAGAGAGCTGCTGGAAAGTGTTCTTGCAGAACTACCTTCTGTGCTCATTTGTGGTGAATTTTGTGAAAATTGTAGTTGTGACAGAGTTATTAGTCCTAGTTATTGGACACCATATTCACAATAAAAAGGAAAATTAAGCAAATGACACAGAAGCAAAATTAAACTAAATAAACAAGCACTTTGGTATGTGCTCATAATTCCACCTGCTCAGAAGGCTGAAGTGGGAGGATTGCAAGTTTGAGGTCAGCCTCAACAGATTATCACAATCCTGTTTCAAAATAAAAAGGTCTGGGATGTGACTAAGTGATAAAACACCTCTGGATCCCATCCCCAGTGCTAGGAAAAAATAGATCAAGTAAAATAGGCAAATTGGACTATAGGAAAGAAAAGTATTAGCAGGGGACAAGGGCAACCCACAGAACGGGTGCAAACATTTATCCCATATGAGGTTCACATCCATAATAATGAAGGACTTTTATTTGTTTTTTATTTTTTGGTGGTACTGGGGTTCCTGGAAACCCTTATACCTCACGACTACACTCCCAGACATATTTTATATATTTTTTTATTTGGAAACAGGGTCTCCTAAGCCAGCAAGGCTGGCTTCGAACCAGTGTGATCCTCCTGTCTCCACCTCCCAAACGCAGGGATTACAAGCTTGTGCTACCACGCACAGCATAATGAAGGACTTTTAAAACTCAGAACAAAAATGTTGGGCCCATTAAAAAGTGGAGTAGACATGTTTAACAAAACCACATAAATAGCCAACAAGCACATGTTGAGATACTTGAGGTGAGTAATCATTAGAGAAGTTCAAAACAAAACACAGATTAG
Source organism: Muscardinus avellanarius (assembly GCF_963383645.1). Taxonomy (NCBI): domain Eukaryota; kingdom Metazoa; phylum Chordata; class Mammalia; order Rodentia; family Gliridae; genus Muscardinus; species Muscardinus avellanarius. The sequence continues at coordinate 126,006,850 of NC_137786.1, read as the reverse complement.
ATACTACCATCAGTTGCAATTTTTATTACTAAAACAAAGTTTTGTTGAGGAATGGATAAATGGAATTTCTTATGCACAGTTGCTGGGAATGCAAAATGATGCAACCCTAATGGAAAACAGTGAAAGATCCAACAAATATTTAGAACCATAATTACCATTTATTTAGAAGTTCACTGGTAAATATATGGTCAAAATAATTGAAAGTAGCAAATTTTTTTAGTACTGGAGAGTGAATCATGTGTATTCTAACTCTGGGCTATATCCTCTCACCCTTTTTATATTTTATATTGAAGTGGGGTCTCCCTAAGTTGCTGAGGGTTGCCTTGAATGTGGGATCCACCTGTCTCAGCCTCCAACTACTGGAATTACAGTAATGTGCCACTGCACCTGACTAAAAGCAACATCTTAAAGAAATAGTTTTAATTCTTACTGTAGTAACATTTATGATAACGAAGAGGTGATAGCAACTCAAATGTAATTCATGAAGAAATGGATCAACAAAATGGGATCTATATAAAAATATTATTCAATCTTCAAGAGGAAGTCATTTCTGCATGAAAGAAGAGAAACACAAAGGAGTGGCACTGGTTTGGGATACTTAATTCAGAGTCTAGGTGCCATTGTGAAACCAAGTTTCAGTATAATCTACAGTTGTACTTTGAGCTGTCAGCACATGCACACTTGGATACAGACTGTGCTTCCTAAAAAATCAGACCACCGGAATATGATATTGAAGAAATATGGGCCCATTTTAAGAGAGCTAACCTAAGAATAATTGGAATAGAGGAGGGAAAAGGTGAAACTAAAGGTATCAATAATCTCTTCAAAGAAATAACAGCAGAAAATGTTCCAAACATACAGCAAGAGGTCGATACACAGGTCCAGGAAACTTATAGAACTCCCTTTAGACAGGATCAGAAAAAAGGTTCTCCATGCCACATAATTGTCAAAATTACCAATGTAGAAGCCAAGCAAAGAATCTTAAAGGCAACAAAAACAAAAGGCCAAGTGACATTCAGAGGCAAAACAATTAGAATCACTCCAGACTTCCCAAACCAAGTCATGAGAGCCAGAAAGGCTTGGAGTAACATATTCTAAACTCTGAAAGAAAACAACTTCCAGCCAAAATTTTCCTATCCAGAAGACTATCTATCAAATTAGATGGGAAAATAAGAAGCTTCCATGACAAACAGAAACTGAATTTACGTCTTCAAAACCAGCACTAGAGAAAATACTCAAAGAGATTAACTACAAAGAAGAAATAGGCAGTACACACCAGAACCAGAGAAACAAGATTTTCCATCCAGCAGACAACTAAGCAAAGAAGAATAAACAATATTTCAAACAGAAATAAAATCTTAACATGTTAGGAATTAAAAGTTATCTCTCAATAATCACATTGAGTGTAAATGGCCTCAATTCCCTAATAAGAAGACATAAAGTGGTAAAATGGATTAAAAACCAGAATCTATCCATCTGCTGCTTACAAGAAACACACTTTATAATAAAGAGAGTAACAAACTCAAGGTAAAGGACTGGAGCAAGGTAATTCATGTTAAGTAGCCATCCTAACAAATGTGAAGTAGTATTTCACCATAGTTTTTATTTGTATTTCCTTAATGATTAGTAATATTATGATAATGATGAGTGATATTCATGTGTTTATTGGTCATATAAAAATCTTTGGAGATTCATTACCTATTTTAGTCTTTTACCTATTTCTAAATTGTATTGTTTGCTTTTATTGTTGCTAATTTCTAGGATTTATATTTGGAATATTAATATACCTTCAGATATAGCATTTAGAAATATTTTATCCCATTCTATCAGTAACTTTGAACTCTGTTTATATTGTCTTTGGATGTACAATATTTTTTATTTTTTATGAAGTTTGTTTGTTCTTTTGTTGCCTGCACCTTTGGAATCATATCTAAGAAATCACTGCCAATTTCAATGTTGTGAAATTTTATGACCCAGGTTTTCTTCTAAAAGTTTATAGTCTTAAGATTTATATTTAGGTCTTTTATCTATTTTGAGTTAATATTTGTATATGGTGTTAGATAAGGGTCCAATTTTATGCCTTTTCATGTAATTGTTATTTTTCAACAATATTTAGAGAAAAGATTATTATTTCCTTCACCAAATATTCTTGAAAACCTTGTCAAAAATAACTTGACCATATATGGAGGAATTTATTTCTAGGCTTTTTATTTTACTCCACTGGTCTATATATCTGCCTTTATAGCAGTACTACACTGTTTCAATTATTGTTGCTTTATAAGGTTTGAAACCAGAAATTGTACATCTTCTAGATGTGTTCTTTTTCGAGATTGTTTTGGGTGTTTAGAGTTCATATTTCATGCTAGGATAGATTTTTTTCTGAAAATAAATAAATAATTAAATGTATAAAAATAAAATTTAATAAGTAAAGAAATAAAAATAAAATATAACCAGGGATTAAATGAGGAATCCATTACTGACCTTGCAGAAATAAAAATGAGCATTCTATCAACACCATCACACCAACAAACTAGAATATCTAGATAAATGGGCAAACTGCTGGAAACAATCAACCAAATCTCACATGGAGATAACCCCCTAAACAAACAAAATATCAATCAGCTGCAGAATGGATAAACAAATATGCTATAGTAATGCAACACAATATTCCTCAGCTGTTAAAGGATGGTCTACCATATATGCTACAACATGCATGAACCTTGGAAACAGGACACTCAGTGAAAGCAGACAGAGACCCTGGCCTCATGTATGATTCCACTTGTATGAAGTGTTGGGAATAGAAAAACCCATAAAGGCAAAGCAAACCAGTGGTTGCAGGCTTCAGAGGAGAAGAAGGGTGAGTGCTTCTTAGGTAGGGGGCTATTGAGGGAATGATGAAAGCATTCTGGAATTAGGCAGTGGTAGTGGATGCACAGAATTGTGAATGAACGAGACTTCCGGGAAGATGGCGACCAAGAAAAGCGGGGCTTAAGAGCCCCACTAACAACCAATCTCCATTACCACAAAATAAGCGCCTTTCATAGCCAGAAAACACCATCACCAGAGAAACAAAAAAATCACCAGGCTCCAGAGAGAAAGCGGACTGAGAACAGAGCTCAGAGCCACAGAGGAGATAAATAGCCGCACGCCTGAGGACACGGCAGCAGCGCCATACTGCCAGCGGCAGCGGAAAATTCACCGGACGGCTACAGCAAGCCGAGGTGAGCTGCTGCGGAACAGCCAGGTGGGATTTCTCACTGCAGGTAAAATCTAAAGCTCCCAGTGGCTGAGCTCAGCACACGCCGCAGTGATTCAGAGTGGAAAGCAAAACCAAGAAGAAATACGCCAGCCTCACGGCCGAGGGTGTGGCAGCGGCGCCATATTGCCACCGGCGGCAGCAGCAGCGAATTCACCAAGTCCAGTACAGCTACATCTGCGTACTCAAGAACAGTGAGTCAAATTGCGGGCCACAGAGGAAAAATCCCAGTACTGTACTCCCTGGGACTTGACCCAGTGGGGGAGGGGCGGTGGCAGAGATATCACACCATAGGAGAACGTGCAACCTGGCACCCCCCACAGTCTAAAGCAGCCTCTATCGACTCTCTGGGTCGGAGACTCTGATACAACCCAGTAAAGGAGTAGTGGGGTCTGAGATACTACAGACTCGAGATCCAGAACACCTTAAGTGAAGTCATAGTGACCCAAGGGAAAAACACAGAAAAGACACAAACTTCCGAAATCATGGGAAAAAGGAATAACAACGGAGCAATGAATGCCCACAACCCCACAACATCAGAACCCGATAAAACAGAAAATCAGAGATTTCTAGAAGATCAAATCAGGAAAATAACTGTAGAAATAATAGAGGTGCTTCGAAAAGAACTCAGAGAGAGCCAAAAAGAGATAAAGGATGCAATTAATGAAGTAAAGGCCTCAATTCAAAGCACAAACAACCGATTAGACCACATGGAGAACAGAACCTCGCTCTTAGAAGATGACAATTCCAAAAATGAACGCATAGTTTCTAATCTAGGAAAAAATATCTGACAGCAGGAATCTGATATTGAAGAAATATGGGCCCATTTTAAGAGAGCTAACCTAAGAATAATTGGAATAGAGGAGGGAAAAGAAAGTGAAACCAAAGGGCTCAACAATCTCTTCAAGGAAGTAATAGCAGAAAATTTTCCTAACATAGAGCAAGAGGTTGATACACAGGTCCAGGAAACTTATAGAACTCCCTTTAGAAAGGATCAGAGAAGAGGATCCCCACGCCACATAATTGTCAAAATGACCAATGTGGAAGCCAAGCAGAGAATCTTAAAGGCAACAAAAACAAAGGGCCAAGTGACATTCAGAGGCAAGCCAATTAGAATCACTCCAGACTTCCCAAACCAAGTCATGAGAGCCAGAAGGGCTTGGAGTAACATATTCCAAACTCTGAAAGAAAACAACTTCCAGCCAAAAATTTCCTACCCAGCAAAACTTTCTATCAAATTAGACGAAGAAATAAGAAGCTTCCATGACAAACAGAAACTGAAGGAATTTTTGTCTTCAAAACCAGCACTAGAGAAAATACTCAAAGAGATTAACTACAAAGAAGAAATAGGTAATACACACCAGAACCAGAGAAACAAGAGTTTCCATCCAACAGACAACTAAGATTGGTTATCTGTGGAGATTCATTACTTATGTTAGTCTTTTACCTATCTCTAAATGGTATTGTTTGCCTTTATTGTTGTTAATTTTTAGGATTTCTAGTTGGATTATTAATATACCTTCAGATATAGCATTTGGAAATATTTTATCCCATTCTATTAGTAACTTTAACTCTGTTTACATTGTCTTTGGATATACAATATTTTTTTATTTTTTAGGGAGTTTGTATACTCTTCTGTTGCCTGTGCCATTGAAATCATATCCAAGAAATCACTGCCAATTTCAAAGTTGTGAGGTTTTATGACCCAGATTTTCTCCTAAAAGTTTATAGTCTTAAGATTTATATTTAGGTCTTTTATCTATTTTGAGTTAATATCTGTATATGGGATTAGGTAAGGGTCCAACTTTATTCTTTTCCATGTACTTATTATGTTTCAACAATATTTAGTTAAAAGTTTATTATTTCTACCACCAAATGTTCGTGGAAACCTTGTCAAAAATAACTTGATAATATAGGGAAGAATTTAGCTCTAGGCTTTTATTTAACTCCAATGGTTTATATATCTGCCTTTAGAATAGTACTACACTGTTTCAATTATTGTAGCTTTATATGGTTTGAAATCAGAAAATATATATCTTCTAGCTTTGTTCTTTTTCAAGATCGTTTTGGTTATCTAGAGTCCATATTCCATATTAGGATAGAGTTTTTTTCTGAAAAATAAATATATAAATATATGATAGTTCCACCTAAAAAAATAGAAAAAAATAATCTCTGGTAGGAAAGAAAGTAAAAAGGAGTATTGAAATGTTATCTTTAAGTCATCAAAAGCTTGGTATCAGACGAATGAAACTGTTATGTGAGATTATCATTTTTAATTTTGGATAAATTGGTATAATACTAGATGTCAACCACTAAGCCAAGCATGGTAGGGAGGGATGGGGAGAGAATGGGGTGGGGATCAGGTGGGGGCTGACTGGGCGATGTGTGCATGTATGCCTACAAAAGTTTGTATCTCACTATGATGTATGATGAATACAGTGCACACAAAAAAATTGTGAATGGACAAAATTCCTCTAACTGAAAACTGCCTCCTCCTCCTCCTCCTCCTCCTCCTCCTCCTCCTTCTCCTCCTCCTCCTCCTCCTCCTTCTTCTACTCCTCCTCCTCCTCCTCCTTCCTTTTTCTTCTTCCTCTTCCTCCTTCTTCCTCTTTTTTTTTTTTTGCAGTACTGGGGATGGAACTCAGGGGCATCCTACTGTCGAGCTACATCACCAGCCCTATTTTTTATTCTTTATTTTGAAACAGAGTCTCACTAAGTTGCAAAGTACATCACTAAGTAACTGAGGCTGGCCTCGAACCACGATCCTCCTGTCTCAGCCTCCTGAATACTGGAATTACAAGTGTGTGCCACCATGCCCAACTTAAACTGAACACTTTAAAATGGTGAATCTTACTTAGGTGTGTGGCACACACCTGTAATCCCAGTATTTGGGAGGCTAAAAAAGGACAACAGGTTGAAGGATAACCTCAGCAACATAGCTAGTCTCTCAGCAACTTAGGGAGTGCCTAGATCAGAACAAAATCATAAAAATGTCTGAAGGTATAGCTGGAAGATAGAATGCCCCTGAGTTCAATCCTGTGTGTGTGTGTGTGTGTGTGTGTGTGTGTCTGTCTGTCTGTGTCTGTCTGTCTCTCTTTACTCTCTCACACACACACACACACACAATACATGTTGTTACTAGAATGAAACCCACTTATATAAATACAATAAATGTATTTCAGTATATGTATATCTTTATGTATTTGCATGCATAAGTCTGTTTAAAAAACCTTAAAGTTTGCATTTTAATATTTCCTCTTTTTTGTGGAACCGGGGATGGAACCCAGGGGCATTGTACCTCCAAGCTAAAGCTACACCCCCAGCCCTATTTTTTAGTCTTTTTATTTTTGAAACAGTGTATAACTGAGTGAAAAGAAGCTGAAGCTGTCTTTAAGTCTCTGCCTCTCGAATGCTGGAATTACAAGTGTGTGCCACAGGCCTGGCTTAGTATTTCCTCTTTTAAATTTTTTCCCTGAAATATTTTATTTGGGATATTTTACCATATTATGTCTTTTTTGTCAAGATGATGTTAAGTTTTATATTTGTGATATTACCATAGTGATAGATATTCTGATATGAGAGATAAAATATTTTAACATGAAAAACTTCAGAGATGTTTTATCTCAAGATAAGAAAATATCTACAGCAAATATTATCATAAACCATTTTTCTGAGAATATTTGAGAAACATAATCTCTAAGGAACATGGAAGGGGATGTGAACAGAAATCAGTGTTTACAAATAAACTGCCTTTCAGGTAGTTCAAAGGGACCCATGGTAGTGTAGTATTCTGTTCCCAATATAGCTTAGACTCAACATCATTGTCTAATGTAATTCAAAGCTGCTCTGAAAATAACATTCATCATAAACTGAATGAACATTGAGCACATTTATTGTTTAACATCAGCACAACAACAATTGATGAGAGCTTCTACTTAGACAAAACTTGCAGCTCCAAACTAGTATCTGTGATTTTCAGCCCTATTTTTGTTCATAGCAAGAAGGTCCTCTAGATGTCTTCATTCATGGTAACAACAGAACTGTGACAGTTCCAAGTCTTTTATGTACAAGACTCATTTCTAGGGTGGGAGAGTCTACACTTATGAAAGATGACTTCTGCCAATTATCACCATTTATTCTAGTCAGTATAGTATTGGAAATCTCTACACAAGTCTTAACTATGTCAGTTGAGTAACCCCCACTGTGGATAGAGCATATCCCTAATATCAAAGAGTCTTTGAGGAGGGGGAACAAAAAAGTATCTTATAGAAGCAATAGATGATTGTCCAGAGGAAGTCTGTTCTCTGTCCTCAAGTCTGGCTCTCTTATTACTTTTACAGAGAAAAATGTAAAAATGTTTACAATATTCTGTTTCATAGCATAAAGAGAAAAAGTCTTCCTATTTTAACAAGACATTTTCATACTTAAGGAAAATTATGAGCAAATGAATGTCTTGGAACACCACATTGACTCTCATTCTGACAATAATTTTGCACCATCCCCATGATTGGGAACCTCTTTTCTTTCAGAAACTTCATACTTTTAATAGAAAATGATATTTCAATAAGAGTCTATCTCATATACCATTGCAAATATGAGTCATTTTAGGGTTTCAGGAAGAGACATCATAATGCATGTCAAGACCCGTGTGGAAACTGCTTTTTATCTGTGTATACAATGGAAACAGATGTTACAGAAATAGAATTAAAATAAAAGGGGATGTTCATGGACCAGTCTTTCATGATCTGGCCCCAACATAACTAAGTAAGCTCACTGTCTTGATATCTCTACTGTTCATATCTTACTTACACTTCTTTTTTGGCTATTCTCCCATGCTACTATCTCTCCTTTTAAATATGTTTTTACTGGTGCATTATAATAATACATCATAGTGAGGTTCAAAGTGCTATAAATATGCATGCATACAGCACTTGGTGTGTTGCTATCTGAATCTCTCGCCCCTCCCATACATGTAATCATACCTTCATACATGGATGTTTCATTGTCTGATTTTTTTCTTCACCAAGCATCCTTTTTCCCCTTTCATTATTCTACTAGTCTCTCTCCTCATTTACCTGAAGTCCTTTTTGTTTCCTCTTTTTCTCTAGCTTACAAATATGAGAGAAAATTTATGACCCTTGACTTTCTGAGACTGGCTGATCTCACTTAGCATAATACTCTCTAGTTTCATCCATTTTCCTACAAACGACATAACTTTGTTCTTCTTTAGAGTACCATCTCTTTTTCAGGTTATAGAAGCATTGGTCAAAACCAAGAGTTGGCTATGTTCATGTTGAATGTAGATTAAATATGAAGCACACATGAGCTATGGGAGCATTTAGTCTACCATAGGGCAAGACACTTCTGCCTGCATTTTCTAGGCTTGGAAAGTCTCTTATGAAGAGTAAATAGGAACTTGAAGGTGAGCCAGAAATAAGATTAGGAAGAAACAGGAAATCTTTAGCAGCTATCCCTCTGACAGAGGTCTAATATCTAGAATATACAAAGGACTTTAAAAACCTTACACTAGAAAAACAAATAACCCAATCAAGAAATAGGCAACTGAATTGAATAAACATTTCACAAAAGAGGAAATACAAATGGCGAATAGATGCATGAAAAATGTTTAATATCATTATCAATCAGGGAGATACAAATCAAAACTACACTGAGATTCAATCTAACCCCAATCAGAATGGCAATCATAAAAAGTCACATAACAATAAATGTTGCTGGGGCTGTGGGGAAACAGGTACTCTTCTACACTGTTGGTGGGATTTCAAGCTAGTCCAGCCACTAAGGACATAAGTGTGGGAGAGTCCTTAGAAATCTAAGAATGGATCCACCATCTGATCCGGCCATACCACTACTTGGTATCTTTCCAAAGGGGTTGAAGCCAGAAAACTACAGTAATATACACATGCCTATGTTCATAGCAGCACAATTCACAATAACCAAACTATGGAATCAGCCTAAGTGTCCATCAACAGATGAATGGATTACAAAATCATGTAAGATACACACAGTGGAATTCTACTTGGCAATAAAGGAAAATAATATCAAATCATTTGTGAGAAAATGGAAAGACCTGGAGAACATTATGTTAAGTGATATTCAGCAATCAGAGAGTGGAGGGTAATATGGTTTCTTTAATATATGCAGGATAAAAAGTAATTGGGATACAAGAGAGACTCCAGATGATCAGAAGAATCCTCAGGGTAGCCAGGAAATTTACATAAGCATATAGACGGAGGAAGACTTAGGTTCATTAATAGAAATACTACCACAGACTATGTGTATACATGTGAATATACACCAACATCAATCTGGGTCCTTTATATTGGGGGCAAGGGAAATGGAGAGAGGGACCACCCAGAGCATGTGCTACTGTCGACGTGATTTACATTATGATGTGAGACTATAATGTAACAATAAAAGCACACAAAGGATTAGGAGGAAAGTAGGGGTGGAATGAGGCAATCATCAGTTTTCTCCTACTAGGATAATGCAATTGGCGCATCAAGGTCATTGCAAAAGTCAGCATTATTACAGCAGCTTTCTGACACTGAATATTCACCTTCCATATGAAATTTTTCTCTTTTTTCACATTCTGTCTTGCAATAAGATTGTGCCATCTGTGGATTATAGTCTGTGGTAAAGGAAAGCAAACAACAAGGTATCATTTTGATAGCCAGGATACAAGCCTCCAATACAACTGCTATTGAACCAAGAATATATTAAATGAAAGAATATGTCTTCTATAGGAGCTATTGCCTCCTAGAGTGAGTCTTGCCACAGGCTCCTATGATACATGTGGAAGGTTCCTTCTCCAGAAGTGTTTCCATCAGGGGAAACAGGGATTCTGTGGTAAACTTCAGGTGGTAGATGTTTAAGTTCACAGCGTCCCTTCTCTCTCAGGCAAACAGGTGCAAAGAACTTGCACACTCCAGGTTCTGTGGTAAACACCAGGGTAGAGTACCACCAATGCTCTCAAAGACCAGGTATCAGGAAACAACAGGCAACTGAATATACCATAACAGATGTTATGAGACAGACAAGCAGGGAGATTTGAAGAGCACCCAGGGGTGTCATGTGGATAAGAAGAAGGGTCAAAGAAGGCTTCCAGAGCAAGGGACTCTAAACTGAGATGGACGTTGGATCAGCGTTAGAAAAGGAGATCTGTGACCGCTAGTAAGTGTGAGAAAAAACACATTTGGAACTCCAGAGGTTTAGAATGTTTGAATCCTGAGTAGGAGGGAAGGTAGGGATCCAGAGATTAATGACGAGTCCAGTAAACTGGGAACAGTTCTAGTTCTCTGATTTTCCCACTTAATTTAAGAATTCTCCAATTGGAAAGACCCAATGCTCAGAACTTCATACCTGGGCTGGAATTGACTCTCTTCTTATGGACACCATTCCTGAAAAGAAGGTGGTTTGAGCCCAAAGAGGAAGGGAAATTTCAACAATACACACTATATTGCTAAACACACTTACTTGCATTAGGCCAAGCCCACTTTCTCCAGATTACACACCATCCATTATCTCCAGGAGAGCACGTCTCTATGTCATGTACGCAGGTCTGATCTTCGTAGGCACGACATTGCACACATTGGAGAGCTATGGCTGCAAGAAAGAAGGCTGTGCTGGAGAAGGGAATCATCACAATCACTTCCCAAAGAGAGCAGAGGTCATCCAACCCCTTGAGAGTGCACCGACGCTATCATTTTGCTATTTATGGTATGTTCCAAACAACAAGACATCTTGTTGCAGGAGAAAAAAAATTAGCATATAATCTAATCTGTGTCTACAGTGAAAAAGGTAACAACTAACTCCCCATTCTCCACAGCACCCTATATCCCAGGCTTCCCTTTGTAGCATACTAGAGTGGTTACATACAGAATGGAGATGACAGATCACTTGCTAGGCTATCAGAGCATGGCTTCAGGGTATGATCAGAATGTTTAGTCTTCTGGTAGACTTGGAGTTCCAGATTAAAATAAAGTCCATTTTACTCCAAATAAAAACCATATTTTGGGGAGTTATAAAACATAGAGGTCATGTCAGGTCTCTAATGGAGGACAGGAGAAAGGAAGGACCCAGGAAAGTAAGTGAATGGAGGAAGTCAAATGGCCAGGGCTCGATAATCTCTTTGTGTGAAAATGGACTTTATTGCTTGAAAGGTAAAGTAGAGCTCACAGACTCAAAGGAATGAGAGAAACAGGCCCTGCTCCAATATATGACATAGTTACGCCTGTGCCGACACCTTCACCATGATCAAACTATGACCCAAGGACTTACCACTTTCTGTGCAGAGCAGAAAGAGAACCAGCTTCAGTAGGTTTCCCATTGTGTCTTGCTGGTTCTTGAAGCAGGGTGTGTTAGAGATCAGATGCACAAAGCTGGGGATGGTGGAGCACTGACTGTTGAGATCAGCTCCAGTCATTTTATAGTGCACTCTGAGAACATTGGCCAGTAGGCATAGCCCATACCAGAAGCAGATCCCAATCTAAGCAGTTCTAACAATAGCCACACTCCAGCTTTTTCTCCCATGACCTTTTTCTTTCCTTATCCCTCCTCTGAGTATTTGTTCTAGGTCATGGTATCTATAGACAACTTGATGGATAATCTCAGCATCATAATTCTTATGCAGAGCATGATATGTGCATGCATCACTGGGCCAAGCTGTGTGGGAGTTCAAGGGCAATGCAAATCAACCCTGTCTCCAACCAGAGAACCAGAGGGGTGTGTAACAGAAATTGTCAGAGGCCAGGGTATACTCCAGACGAGCATAGCACATTGTCTATTGTACTCTGTTGTCCAGAGCTTTTCTTTAGCCATACAAATTGTTCCAGTTGAACATGGAAATGTAATCCTACTTTATTCTATTCAACTAAATAGAAGTTAAAATTCTATCCAGAAAATAAGAATTACTTTTGGGATCATGAGAAGGAGGCCCAGACCAGGCTGTCGCTGTATGTATGTATGTAACTGTATGTTGTATTAAATATAATTTCATGTTGCAAAAATTATAGGCCCTTTTAATTTATAGGTTCCCTCTGCCTTTTCCTCCCTCTTATAAATTTGTTATTCACTTTTAGAAACTGTGTCATGCACAATGTAAGAGTGTTTTACACTTTGGTCTGCTCTGAGTCACCATTTTATATTTAAAGCTGGCCTGATTTTTCCTTAACTGATATTTAGCTCCAGAGAATTGATCAGATTCAGGCTTAGTTTTTTTCAAGAAGCCTTTTTAGCCAGGGTATTGTATTTACTCTATGAGGCACATAGTGGTCTAGTTCTCCTTCTGAATGATAGTCAAATTAATAATTACTTTTTCACCTAACACTGTTTTAGTGGATATCCAAATCACTACTATATTCTTCATTTTATTGTTTTAAAAATGGCATTTATTGTTATTTTTTATTTTTTGTTGTGGGGTTGTGGGCATTCATTGCTCCATTGTTATTCCTCTTTCCCATGATTTCGGAAGTTTGTGCCTTCTCTGGGTTCTTCCCTTGGGTCACTATGACTTCACTTAAGGTGCTCTGGATCTCGAGTCAGTAGTATCTCAGACCCCACTACTCCTTTACTGGGTTGTATCACAGAGTTTCCGACCCAGGGAATCGATAGAGGCTGCTTTAAACTATAGGGGGTGCCAGGTTGCACATTCTCATATGGTGTGATATCTCTGCCACCGCCCCTCCCCCACTGGGTCAAGTTCCAGGGAGTACAGTACTGGGATTTCTCCTCTGTGGCCCGCAATTTGACTCACTGTTCTTGAGTTTGCAGATGTAGCTGTACTGGACTCGTTGAATTCTCTGCTGCTGCCGCCAGTGGCAATATGGCGCCGCTGTTACGCCCTCAGCCGTGAGGCTGGCTTATTTCTTCTTGGTTTTGAATTTCACTCTGAGTTCTTGCAGCGTGTGCTGAGCTCAGCCACTGGGAGCTTTAGATGTTCCCTGCACTGAAAAATCCTGCCTGGCTGTTCCGCAGCGCCTCACCTCGGCTTGCTGTAGCCATCCGGTGAATTCGCCGCTGCCGCCGGCAGTATGGCGCTGCTGCCGCTTCCTCGGGCGTGAGTCCAGTGTATCTCCTCTGTGGCTCTGAGCTCTTTTCTCAGTCCGCTTTCTCTCTGGAGCCTGGTGATTTTTTTTGTTTCTCTGGTGATGGTGTTTTCTGGCTATGAAAGGCGCTGATTTTGTGGTAATGGAGATTGGTTGTTAGCGAGGCTCTTAAGCCCCGCTTTTCTTGGTCGCCATTTTCCCGGAAGTCCCTCGTATTCTTTATTTTGAAACAGGGTCTCACTGAGTTGCAGAGGACCTCACTAAGTAACTGAAGCTGTCTGCAAACCAATCTTCCTGTCTCAGCCTCCCATATACTGGGATTACAAGCATTCACCACACACCCAGCTACCTGTATACATTTTTATATTTGTATTTCTTTTAGTTTATACTGAACATCTTGGTCCCTGTCAATATACTTAGTGATTTATACATTTATATATTTCAATAATAAAAATAATGCCATTGTTAGAATAATATGATGACTTAACTGATTAAGAAAAGGCATCTGGCTTTGGATGGGAAGATCCTCAAAATCTCAGAATTTTATGCTTAGAGTGGAGGTTGAATGTGACCAAGTTTTGATTTAACCCTATGAAGACTAGTGAATTAATTTCATTAATTAATGGTTTAATTAAGCAAGCCATACACTATGAGAGACTCCTGACAAAATCAGATAAGATGTGTATTTTCTAGTGTGGTTTAAGTGACAAAGCCCCTTACAGATGATGGCACGTATAGTTATATGGTTGCAGGCAGAGCGAATGTTAATGCCTTGAAAATCTTACTGGTATGAAAGGTATCCCAAGTGAATATGTGTTGTGAGTCCACAGGAAGGGGTGAAAGAGCCACCATTAAAGCACTTGGAAAATTTTTATAATGAGAAGGTTAAATTTTCATTTCTCTACAAAGGTATCTAAATTTCAGAAACACTTTTATTAAAGCAACAAAAACTTTTACATGAAATCTCTGAGCTTTTGATTAATATCAAGAAAATTTAAAATTATATTAAAATTTTTAATTAAAAAAATCATATACATTACAAAGGAGATGTGAATAATGTGACCAAAGAAACTACAGAGTTTAGATCATATGTAACAGGATGAGAAAATGGTTAGTGATTATTGCCCTTTCCCTTTTTAAAAAATATTTTTCCCTGACTTGTGGGAACTGAAAAACACACATGTGGATAAGTTAGTAAGTGCTCTTTCTGGATCTCTCTATCCCTCTACCAGTCACTGGCAGAATCAGTGCATTAATTCCATAATCTGTGGAATGAAAGTAATCATGGTGGTAACAGATATGTGACAGCCATTATAACAGATTCTACTCTGAAAAGCAAGTAAATAACAAGCAATACCAATTTCCTGGCATCATTCAGAGATATGTCACCATCCCACAACTTGAAAGATGCAAGTGTGGTAACTCCCACCACATTTACATTCAACTTGTGGATATGGCCTAGATGTAAGACTAAAAAATGTTGGAGAATGACATTGGGATGTGATAAACTTAGCCCATGGTGACTCCAGTGGCAGGTACTTTATGAAATAATGTTTCCATCCTTGAGCAAATCCTCCATCTTTGTTTATAATGCCCACCAGGAGCAGTTTGTTTATTTCTGACAAGAACAACAATTCACCTTCATGGTTGTATATCAGAGCAGAACAGCTCTCCAACCCTATGTCATAATTTGGTTCACAGGCATCTTAATCACCTTTTCCCTCCATATGAGATCACAAAATGGGTCCATGGGTCCATTACATTCCATTGATGAGACACAAGAAGCAAGAAGTAGCAACTTCTCTGCATTTCCTGATGAGATATTCTGTGTAGCCAGAGGAAAATAAAAATTCAACTAAAATTCAGTTACCTTCTACCTTAGTGAAATCTCAAAATGTTCAGTGGTGTTGGATGTTGAGATGTCCTTTCTAAGATGAAGGATAAGAAGTGGAATCTTACCCCAAGTACAACACAGAAAGGAACACAATTCTTGATTTGCTTATTTGAGAACTGAGGCAACATCTTTCTTCTTAAATGTGTTACTTTGGCCCAGAGCAAGAGAAGGCTCTGTAACAGGTCCAAGTTGCTGAGCCAGCTCTTTTGAAAAAGTAGAAATAGAAATAGCCAACAAATACATGAAAATGTTCAATATCATGCAAGTCAAAACTGCACAGAAATTCCATCTAAATCCAGTTAGAATGGCAATCATTAAGAAAACAAACAATAATAAATGCTGGCTAGGATGTAGGGGAAAGGAATATTTATACACTGTTGGAATTGTACAACCACTGTGGAGATCAGTGTGGAGGTTCCTTAAAAGATTAGGAATAGAATCACTATATGATCCACTCAGTATCTGTTGAAAAAAATAGTTACAATACTATAGAGATGCATGCATACCTATGTTTATAGCAGCACAATTCACAAGAGACAAACTATAGAACCACCCTCGGTGTCCCCTCACAGATGAATAGATAAAGAAAAAGTGGTGTGTGTGTGTGTGTGTGTGTGTGTGTGTGTGTGTGTGTGTGTACACACACACACATAGGTTTCTCTCAGCCATAATGCATAAGATTATGTCATTTGCAAAAAAAAATGGATGGAACAAGAGAACATTATGCTAAGATCAGCCAGTCTCTGAAAGACAAGGGTTATATGTTTTCTCTTGTATGTGGAAGCTAGGAAAGAAAGGGAATTCATAACACTAAGAAGAAAAATCAGTACAATAGTATAAGGACAGCAGGGGAGGGGGGAGAGGAGAAAAAGGAGGCTTGAGGATGGAAATAAAACAAATAATATTATGTTCATATATGACAGTATCACTACCAACCTCACTAGCACATACCAGGAGGGAAGTGGGTATGGAGGGAAATACACCAAGAGATGTTATGTGTATATGTGAACGTATCACTTTGATTCTCACTATAATGTATAATTGCATTGCACCAATAAAATTCTAAAAAAAAAGAGTGGGGTACTGATATGCTGCAATGTAAATGGAGCTTGGAAATATGATACTAAGTGAAGGTAGAAAAAGGTAATGGCCTCCTTTTGTATGATTTCACTTACAGGAAATGTTGGAAATATGCAAATCCATACAGACAGAGAGCAGAAGAGTGGTGTCAGGCTTATCAGGAGAAGAGAAATGCATACTTATCAGATACGGGGCTCTGGAAGGAATGATGAAATGTTCTGGATTTAGACAGTGTAGTGGTTGCACAAGATGGTGAGTGAACAAAGCCACTAAATTAAACTCTTTTAAGTGGTAAATTTTATACCCTCTAGATAATTTTATTTGAGTGAAACAAGAGAAATATAAATCAATGGTATGTGCCTGTATATGTTACAAAAATCCTAAAACTTATATTTAAAATTTTCCAGCTGATTGTGGCATTGCACACTTGTAATCCCAGTACTTGGGAGGCTGAGAAAGGAGAATTGCAGGTTCAAGGATAGCCTCAGCCAGTAGTCAGACTCTCATCAACTTAGGAAGACCCTGTTTCCAAATAAAGTAAAAATAGGACTGAGGGTGTAGCTCAAAGGCAGAATGCCACTGGTTTAAATCCTCAGTCCCATAAAAAGAATTTTTCTCCTTAGTTAATAATTCTATTTAATATCTTTCATTTACATGGTAGAGACTATGTAATCTAAGTTTTTCTTAAGCTGATCTTATATTTTATTGCTAAGGCATTGCCTACAATTACAAAAATTCTAATATAAAAGGTAAAATATATTTTAAAATTTCAAACTTCAGATAACCCTTCTCAAAAAAGAAAATACATACAATAAATGTTGTTTTAACAAAATAATTAGAGTATCTGAAAAACAGAAATCTGAGTTCACATTATAAACTATTAATACTGAAATTGATATTTCAAAAGAGGGACTTTCATAAAAACCACATATATGGAGACAATATAAAAGATATACTGAAAGAACAAAGAAAAGTGTTCTGTGAAATAACTGAAAGTGATATTTATTGCTAAAACATTTCTCTATTAATTCTTTTTTTATTGGTGCACTGTATTCATACATAATGAATATCATACATATCATACATATCATAATGGGATAAAAAAAACTTTTGTAGACATACATGCACACATCCCCCAGTTAGCCCCTACCCAATCCCCATCCTGTTCCCTCCCCATCCCTCTTTCCCATGCTTGACTTAGTGGTTGACATCTAGTATTATAGCAATTTATCCAAAATTAACAATGATAATCTCACATAACAGTTTCATTTGTCTGATACCAAGGTTTTGATGACTTAACGATAACATTTCAATATTTCTTTTTGCTTTATTTCTTACCAGAGAATATTTTTTAGGTGAAACTATCATACATTGATTTATTTATTTTTCAGAAAAAAAATCTATCCTAATATGGAATATGGACTCTAGATACCCAAAACGATCTTGAAAAAGAACAAAGCTAGAAGATGTATATTTTCTGATTTCAAACCTTATAAAGCTACAATAATTGAAATAGTGTAGTACTGTTATAAAGGCAGATATATAAACCATTGGAGTTAAATAAAAGCCTAAAGATAAATTCTTCCCTATATTGTCAAGTTATTTTTGACAAGGTTTCCACAAACATTTGGTGAAGGAAATAACAATCTTTTAACTAAATATTGTTGAAAAATAATAATTACATGAAAAAAAATAAAGACCGTCAGCACTATGGCGCTGCTGCTGCGTCCTCAGCCGTGAGGCTGGCATATCTCCTCTCTGGCTCTCAGCTCTGTTCTGAGTCCCCCTCCTCTCTGGGGCCTGGTGCTGCAAGGGAAGATGGCATCCGCGCGGCTCTGCATCGCAGCTCCAGCCGCAGCACTGTGGTCTGGTTTGTTTCTGGTGTCTCGTTTTTCCAGCCCTCTTTTTCTCTGTCCCTTGTATTTACATTTTTTGTTTCTCTGCTGATGGTGTTTTCTGGCTATGAAAGGCGCTGATTTTGTGGTAATAGAGATTGGTTGTTAGCGAGGCTCGTAAGCGCCGCTTTTCTCCGTCGCCATCTTCCTGGAAGTCCTCTCTATTAATTCTTAATATTTTTTTTGTGGTACTGGGGGTGGGACCCAGGGGCTTTTCTACCTCTGGGCTATACTTTATTTCAGACCTATTTTATACTTTATTTGGAAACAGGGTCTCACTACGTTGCTGAGAGCCTTACTCAGTAGCTGAGGCTGGCTTCTAACCTGTGCTATCCTCCTGTCTCAGCCTCCCACGTGCTGGGATTACAAGCATGCACCACCATGCCCAGCTCTACTAATTCTTAACATTATTAAATTTTATATTTAATTTTAATATTTTAAGAAATTCTTATTTCATTTTATTTTATTTTTTAGCTGTATTGGGGATTGAACTCAGAGGCAGTCTATCTCCAAGTTACACTCCAGCCCTATTTTTTATCCTTTATTTTGAAACAGGATCTCACTAAATTGTAGAGGGCCTCACTAAATAGCTGCAACCCTCATGTCTCAGCCTTCTAAGTACTAGGATTATCACCACACCTGGCTGAAGTTTTTCATTTATTAAGAAATATTTTGGAGTAATAGACACAGAGATTATAGGTATTTTGATGCTAAGAAATTTTTTTGGTTTACTGGGAATCCCACCTAGGGATATTCTACCTCTGAGCCACACCCATAACCCATTTAATTTTTTATTTTGAAGCAAGGTCTCTCCTAAGTTGCTGAGGGTCTCCCTAAGTTGCTGAAGCTAACCTCAAACCTGTCATCTTCCTGTCTCCACCTCCATAGTACTAGGATAAGAGGTGTGTGCCACTCTGCCCTGCTGACACCAAGATTTTTGAAAAATGTGTGCAATCTCACATCTGCTTCTAGCAGAAAAAACCTAACAATCATGCAACTTTCAATGTAAGAAAATTGTTTTAATCTATTTGTGCACTACAGCTAATCATCTTCTGAAAAAGATCATCTTTAGGGCTCATTGTTTCCCTTCCTAAACAAAATCCTTGTGATATTCTGTTCCGTATTACAAAGAGAAAGACTTCCTACTCTGAAAAATATATTTTAATAAATCATATTCTATTTAAACAGGTAGTTGATAACTTACTGATATCTACATATGTCATAGACATAAAGAAGAAATCCAGTTTATATCATGTGTAATGCTGGGAATACATCAAAGCAAAGCAAAGAAAATGTAATCCCTAAGGAAAGCAGATAAGAACAGAAATCAGTGCTTACAAATAAAGTGCCCTTCAGGTAGTTCTAAGGAATCCAGGGTAGTGTAGTATTGTCTCCCAGTACAGTTTAGACTCAACAAAGTTTTCAAACAGTATTCAGAACTGCTCTGAAAAGACAAACCTTCACAAACTGGATTGCACATTTTTAGAAAATGTACTGCCTAATATTAATACAACAAGCATTTGATGCAGGAGAAGAGGTCCTCCTATTGAGATGACTCATGGAGCTCCAGCCTAGTATCTGTGAATTTTAGCACTATTTTTGTTCATGGCAAGAAGGTCCTCCAAATATCTTCATTCACAGTAACAAAATGGCTGCAGCAATTCTGAGCCTCATTTTCTAGGGTTTGAAAGTCCACATTTGTGAAAAAATGACTCTTCTAAATTATGACCATTCATTCTATTTAGCATAGATTTGGGGAAACTCTACATGAGTATTTTAAATTATTTTATTGGTGCTTCCAATTATACATCATGACGAGAATCAATGCATTAGAAACATACATGCACACAGCTCTTGGTATATTTCTCTTCACATTCCATTCATTCCTGCTTTCAGCTTCCCCACCTGAGTTAGTGAGACTGGTGGTAATACTCTTCACACCGCCATAGTATTATTTGAACTGTTGCCTTTCTCAGTCTTCTCTGTTCCCCTCCCTCTCTCTTTCCCTCTTGACCACCCCCTTCAACTACTATACAGGCCTTTCACTGCTTATCCAAAGAGATTTGTCTCAGAAAGTCAAGGATGGTATATTTGTTGAAGCCAAAGAGAAAATTTATAAAATATATTAAAAACTTTGATAATACAAGTCTTTTAACCATGTGTAAGGTCTGAGATCCCATAGTGGTCATAGCACATCTCTATATCTGAGTTGCACTTGGTCTCTGTGTTGGTTGAATTTATATCTCTGTGACAGATACATGACACTGAGAAAGACAACTTAGAGGATTTTGGCTCCTGGTTTGAGTGATCCATTGCTTTGGTCCTGAGGTGCAGCAGAGCATCATGGATAATGGTGCAGTGGAGGAAGCTGACTAGCTCATGGCAGCTAGGAGGGAGGAGAAGCAGGGGTAAAAATATCATCCAAGGGAGCCCCCTAGTGACATACTTCCTCCAACCATCCCACCACCTACCATCTAGCATGCGGCCATCTCCTTTTCAAATAATAAAAATATTGATTGAAATCAAGGGTCAACTATGCTCATGTTGATCTGGGGGATGTATAATCACTTAGACATCAGAAGACTGAGGAGGCTCCTGTACCAGGCTCCATGACACTTGCATTTCTGACACTATTGGAACCTTCTAGTACAAAGCAAAATTGGAAGCTAAGGACAGGGTGGAGATCCGATTAGGAAGATAAAATGGAAATTAAGCGACAATCTGAGGCTCCCAAACTATACATTATAATCTACTAGATCATGATCATTGCACAAATGCAATTGGCAGCATGACAGCAGGTCTGTTTGTGAAAGGTGAATTTTCTTACTATTTTCACACGTTTTCATACACATGGACTGAGCCTTCTGTGGGTAAAACACTGTGGAAAAAGAGAGAGAATCAAGATGTCATTTGAGTAGCTTGAATACCAGCTCCAAGTACAGGTCTGGGTGAAACAAGAATATATGAAATGAAGAATAGTTTTTCTAGGGCACCACATGTCATTCCTGCCACATGCTCCAAAGACTCAACTATCAAGGTTGCTTCTCTCAGTAGCATCTTCTTTTTTTATGGTGGTACTGGGGTTTCTGGAAGCCCTTCTACCTCTGGGCTACACTCACAGACCTATTTTTATACTTTTTATTTTTGGAAACAGAATCTCTTAAGCCAGCCCGGCTGGCTTCGAACCTGTGCGATCCTACTGTCTCTGCCTCCCAAGTGCAGGGATTACAAGCGTGCACCACCACACCCCACTCAGTAGCATCTTCTGCAGGGGACATCCATACTGGATGGGGAGCCTGTGGTTTAGGTGTGGAAGCACACCACAGACCCTGCCTCGCAGGCAGGTGACATCAAAGCCCTTCCTGAAACTGGCTGATTTCCAGCCTCTACGGTGAGTGCCAGGAGAAAGTGCTGTCACCACAGCCACCTTCCAGGACCAGGAGTCAGAGAACAACTGGTCACTAAGATGGACCAGGATAGATGTCATGAGCTGGCTGGCACGGAGACTCCTGGAGAACAGAGGGGAGGCTGGTGGATAAGGAGAAGAGTCAAAGAAGGCTTCCAGACCGGGGACTCTAAGCTCAGACCAAAGAGGATCAGGATTTAGAAAAGAGCAGAGGCCAGTAGGATGGAGTGTGGGAAATGGCCCATTTAGAGACCCAGGGCTTTGGGGTCTCTGGGTCCTGACCAGCAGGGATGTTGGAGGCTTCACAGCTCAGGAGTGCTGTGAAGGCATGAGCACAGTGGTGGGGTCAGCCCTACTCCACTCAATCTCCCTCTCAGTATTAGAAATCTACACTGGAGAGGACCCCATCACATGACTTAGAGCTTTCATGCTCAGTCCTAATTGACTGTCTTCATGTAGACACCATGCCTGAAAGGAAGGTTGCATGAGCCCTGAAGGAAGAAGGACATTTCCACAGCTCACACTAGATTACTGAACACACTTACCAGAAAATGGAAACTTCCAGATTCTTCATATTGCACAAAATTCATTATCTTTAACACGGCATTTCTCCATTTTGTTTTTTTTTGAAACTATCATACATTTATTTATTTATTTTTCAGAAAAAAATCTATCCTGATATGGAATATGGACTCTAGATACCCAAAACAGTCTCAAAGAAGAACAAAGCTAGAAGATGTATATTTTCTGATTTCAAACCATATAAAGCTACAATAATTGAAACAGTGTAGTACTGTTCTAAAGGCAGATATATAAACCATTGGAGCTAAATAAAAGCCTAGAGATAAATTCTTCCATACATTGTCAAGTTATTTTTGACAAGGTTTCCATGAACTTTTGGTGGAGGAAATACTAGTCTTTTAACTAAATATTGTTGAAAAATAATAATAAATGAAAAAGAATAAAATTGGACCCTTACCTAACACATATACAAATATTAACTCAAAATAGATAAAAGACCTAAATATAAATCTTAAGACTATAAGCTTTTAGAAGAAAATCTGGGTCATAAAACCTCACAACATTGAAATTGGAAGTGATTTCTTGGATATGATTTCAATGGCACAGGCAACAAAAGAGTAAATAAACTCCCTAAAAAATAAAAAAAATATTGTATATCCAAAGACAATGTAAACAGAGTTAAAAGTTACTGATCCTCTTCCAAGAGTTCCTCCTATGACCCATTTCTCCCTAACTCTCACATATTAGGGAAAGCATCTGATTTCTTATTTTTTGTGCCTGACTAATCTCACTTAGCATAATGTCCTCCAGTTCCATCCATTTCCCTGAAAATGATGTAATTGAGTTTTTTTTGATGGCTGAGTAAAATTCCATTGTGTACATATCCCACAGTTTTGTAATCCATTCATCTGTTGATGGACATCTTGGCTGGTTCCATAGTTTGGCTATGGTGAATTGTGCAGCTATGAACATAGATACACATGCATTAGTTTGGTAGTTTGGTTTCTTTTCTTTTGGGTAGATACCCAACAGTGGTATTGCTGGATCAAATGGAAGATTTGTTCCCATTCTTCTGAGGATTCTCCATACTGTTTTCCAAAGTGCTTGCACTAATTTGCAATCCCACCAACAATGTCTTAGAGTTCCCACTTCTCCACATCCTCACCAGCATCTGTTGTTGTTTGTGTTTTGAATGATGGCCATTCTAGTTGGAGTTAGGTGAAATCTCAGGGTAGTTTTGATTTGCATCTCTCTGATTGCCAGTGATGTTGAGCATTTTTTCATGCATTTATTGGCCATTTGAATTTCTTCTTTTGTGAAGTGTCTATTTAGTTCATTTGCCCATTTTGTTATTGGATGCTTTGTTTTCTTAGTGTTGAGTTTCTTGAGTTCTCTGTATATTCTAGATATTAGTCCTCTATCAGTGGTGTAGGTGGCAAAAATCTTCTCCCATTCTGTTGGCTCTCGATTGAGGTTCTTGATAGTTTCCTTTGCTGAACAGAAGCTCTTCAGTTTCATGCAATCCCATGTATTGATCCTCCTTTTAATTTGTTGTGCCTTTGGGGTCTTGTTGAGGAAATGTTTGTCTGTGCCTATGTGTTGTAGTGTTGGACCTATGCCCTCTTCAAGGAGCTTCAAGGTCTCTGGTTTAATTTCCAAGTCTTTGATCCATCGTGAGTTGACTTTTGTACAGGGTGAAAAAGTGGGATTAACATCCAATTTTCTGCATATGGTTAACCAGTTTTGCCAACACCATTTGTTGAAGAGGCTATCTTTTTTCCAGTGTATGTTTTTGGCCCCTTTGTCAAAAATCAATTGGCTGAAAGTGTGTGGACTTGTTTCTGGGTCTTCTATTCTGCTCCATTGGTCTATATATCTGTTCTTTTGCCAGTACCATGCTGTTTTTATTACAATGGCTTTGTAGTATAGTTTAAAGTCAGGTATTGTGATTCCTCCTGCGTGGTTTTTGTTGCTGAGAACTACCTTGGCTATTCTGGGCTTTTTGTTATTCCAGATAAATTTAAGGACTGATTTTTCTATGTCTGTGAGGAATGATCTTGGTAGTTTAATGGGCATTGCATTATATCTGTAGATCACTTTTGGGAGGATGGCCATTTTAATGATATTAATTCTGCCAATCCATGAACATGGAAGGTCTTTCCATCTTCTAAGATCTTCTTCGATTTCTTTTTTCAGTGTTTTATAATTTTCTTTGTAGAGATCTTTTACTTCCTTGGTCAAGTTTATTCCTAGGTATTTTATTTTTTTGTGGGAGATCCTGAGTGGAAGTGTTTTCTGAATTTCTTTTTCAGTGGATTTATGGTTGGTGTACAGGAAAGCTTCTGATTTTTTAAGATTGATTTTGTATCCAGATACCTTGCTGAATTTGTTGATCAGTTCTATAAGCCTTTTGGTTGAGTTTGTTGGGTTTTCTAAATATAGTATCATGTCATCTGCAAATAGTGAAAGCTTAAGTTCTTCTTTTCCTATTTGTACTCCTTTGATTTCCTTTTCTTGCCTTATTGCTCTGGCTAGAGTCTCTAGTACTATATTGAAGAGAAGTGGTGATAGTGGACATCCTTGTCTCGTTCCAGTTTTTAGGGGAAATTCTTGAAGTTTTTCCCCATTTAATATGATGTTGGCAGTGGGCTTATTGTAGATTGCCTTAATAATGTTGAGATATGTTCCTTCTATTCCAATTCTCTGCAGTGTTTTTATCATAAATGGATGTTGAATTTTATCAAATGCTTTTTCAGCATCTATTGAGATGATCATGTGGTTTTTGTCTTTGATTCTGTTTCTATGATGAATTACATGGATTGTTTTTCGTATATTGAACCAGCCTTGCATCCCTAGGATGAACCCTACCTGGTAATGGTGAATGATTTTCTTGATGTGGTTTTGAATGCGTGTTGCTAGTATTTTGTTTAATAGTTTTGCATCCAAGTTCATCAGAGATATAGGCCTGTAGTTTTCCTTCCTTGAACTGTCTTTATTCGGTTTGGGTATTAGTGTGATGTTGGCTTCATAGAATGTATTTGGGAGAGTCCCGGTTTTTTCTATTTCCCGAAATAGTTTGAGTAGTATTGGAATTAGTTCTCCTATAAAGGTTTTATAGAATTCACTTGGGAAACCATCTGGTCCTGGGCTTTTCTTTGATGGTAAGCTCTTTATTGCTATTTCAATCTCTTTGATTGTTATTGGTTGGTTTAAGTGTTCTATATCTTCTTGACTCAGTTTAGGAAGGTTGTATTTATCTAGGAAGTTGTCGATTTCCTCCAGATTTTCCATTTTGTTGGAGTATAGTTTTTCAAAGTAGTTTCTGATAATCCTCTGGATTTCTACGCTGTCAGTAGTAATGTCTCCTTTTTCATCCCTTATCTTCATAATTTGGGTTGATTCTCTCTTTTTTTTAGTTAGGTTGGCTAGTGGTTTATCAATCTTGTTAATTTTTTCAAGAAACCAGCTTTTGGTTTTGTTGATTTTCTGTATTGTTTTTTTATTCTCTATTTCGTTAATTTCTGCTCTAATTTTAATAATTTCCCATCTTCTGCTGGCTTTGGGGTTCAATTGTTCCTGCTTTTCAAGGGCTTTGAGGTGTGTCATAAGGCTATTTATTTGAAGATTTTCTGTTTTTCTTATGTGAGCACTCAGTGCTATAAATTTTCCTCTTAATACTGCCTTCAAAGTGTCCCTGAGGTTTTGATATGTTGTTTCTTTATTTTCATTTGTTTCTAGAAATTTCTTGATTTCACCTCTTACATCTTCTATGACCCATTCTTCATTCAGAAGTGTGGTGTTCAGTCTCCACATGTTTATGTTGTTTCTCTGGGTCTTCTTATAGTTGATTTCTAGTTTCATTCCATTATGGTCTGAAATGACACAGGGAAGTATGTAACATTTTTTAAATTTGCTAGTGCTCATTTTGTGTCCCAGGATGTGATCTATTTTGGAGAAGGTTCCATGAGCAGCTGAGAAAAATGTAAACTCTGCTGTAGTTGGGTGAAATATTCTATATGTGTCCAAAAGGTCCATTTGGTTAATGGTGTTCTTTAGTTCTGAGACATCTTTACTGACCCTTTGTCTGGAAGATCGGTCTAGTATTGTGAGAGGTGTGTTGAAGTCTCCCAGTATTATTGTGTTGGAATTTATGTGTGACTTCATGTCACAAAGAGTTTGATTTATGAAAGTAGCTGCCCCTATGTTTGGGGCATAGATGTTGATTATTGTTATTTCCTCCTGCTGGACTATTCCTTTTACCAGTAAAATGTGACCTTCTTTGTCTCTTCTAATAAGTTTGGGTTTGAAGTCTAACTTGTCTGCTATCATAGTTGCTACTCCTGCTTGTCTTCGAGTATCATTAGCATGGATTACCTTGCTCCAGCCCTTTACCTTGAGTTTGTTCCTATCTTTACTTGTGAGGTGTGTTTCTTGTAAGCAGCAGATGGATGGATTCTGGCTTTTAATCCATTTTGCCACTTTATGTCTTTTTATTGGGGAGTTGAGGCCGTTTACATTCAGTGTGATTATAGAGAGAGAATTTTTAATTCCCAAAATGTTAAGATCTTATTTCTGTTTGAGATACTGTTTATTCTTCTTTGCTTAGTTGTCTGCTGGATGGGAATTCTTGTTTCTTTGGTTCTGGCGTGAATTACCCATTTCCTCTTTGCAGTTAATCTCCTTGAGTATTTTCTCTAGCGCTGGTTTTGAAGACATAAATTCCTTCAGTTGCTGTTTGTCATGGAAGCTTTTTATTTCCCCATCTAATTTGATGGATAGTTTTGCTGGGTAGGAAATTTTTGGCTGGAAGTTGTTTTCTTTCAGAGTTTGGAATATGTTACTCCAAGCCCTTCTGGCTTTCATAACTTGGTTTGGGAAGTCTGGAGTGATTCTAATTGGTTTGCCTCTGTATGTCACATGGCCTTTTGTTTTTGTTGCCTTTAAGATTCTCTCCTTGGCTTCCACATTAGTCATTTTGACAATTATGTGGCGTGGGGATCCTCTTCTCTGATCCTGTCTAAAGGGAGTTCTATAAGTTTCCTGGACCTGTGTATCGACCTCTTGCTCTATGTTTGGAAAATTTTCTACTATTACTTCCTTGAAGAGATTGTTGATCCCTTTGGTTTCACCTTCTTTTCCCTCCTCTATTCCAATTATTCTTAGGTTAGCTCTCTTGAAATGGGCCCATATTTCTTCAATGTCAGATTCCTGCTGTCGGGGTTTTTTTTCTAAATTAGAAACTATGCGTTCATTTTCAGAATGATCATCTTCAAGAAGCGAGATTCTATTCTCCATGTGGTCTAATATGTTGTTTATACTTTGAATTGAGGCCTTTACTTCATTAATTGCATCCTTTATCTCTTTTTGACTCTCTCTAAATTCTTTTCGAAAGTCCTCTATTATTTCTAAAGTTATTTTCCTAATTTGATCTTCTAGAGATCTTTGGGTTTCTGTGTTATCAGATTCTGATGTTGTGGTGTTGTTGGCATTCACTGCTCCATTGTTATTTCTCTTTCCCATGATTTTGGAAGTTTGTGCCTTCTCTGGGTTCTTCCCTGAGTCACTACGAGTTCACTTAAGATGCTCTGGATCTCTAGTCTATGGTATCTCAGTCACCACTACTCCTTTACTGGGTTGTATCACAAAGTCTCAGACCCAGAGAGTCAATCAAGGCTGCTTAGACCGTGGGGGGTGCCAAGTTGGGCGTTCTCCAGTGGGGAGTTGTGACTATGG
Source organism: Muscardinus avellanarius (assembly GCF_963383645.1). Classification (NCBI taxonomy): domain Eukaryota; kingdom Metazoa; phylum Chordata; class Mammalia; order Rodentia; family Gliridae; genus Muscardinus; species Muscardinus avellanarius. Next base: position 125,979,000 of record NC_137786.1, on the reverse strand, counting down.
TATGATATCTCTGCCACTGCCACTCCCCCACTGGGCTGCACTGCTAAAATCTCCGACCCAGGGAGACTATCTGTGCAAGTCCCTGGGAGTGCAGTACTGGGATTTCTCCCCTAGGGGCCGCAATTTGACTCACGGTTGTTGAGTGCGCTGATGGAGCTGTAGTGAACTCGGTGGATTCGCTGCTGCCGCCACTGGCAATATGGCACCACTGCCACGCCCTCGGCCGTGATGCGGCGTATTTCTTCTCTGGTTTTGAACTCTGCTCTGAGTCCTTGCCAGTTGTGCTGCGCCCAGCCCTTGGGAGCTTTAGATGTTCCCTGCACCAACAAAACTGCTGACTGCCGCCCGGCTGTTCAGCACCTGCTCACCTCGGCTCGCTGTCCACCCCTCCTCTCAGGCGCCTGGTGGCTGGTTGAGTGGGTTGGTCTAGGGCCGTCCGGTGAACTCGCCGTTGCCGCCAGCAGTAAGACGCTGCTTCTGCATCCTAGGCCGCGAGGCCAGAGTACCTCCTCTCTGGATTTGAGCTCTGTTTTGAGTCTCCCTCCTCTCTGGAGCCTGGTGTTGCTAGGGGAGATGTAGGCCACGCTGCTCCGGCCACTCTGCACCGCAGCTCTGGTTGCTCCGCACCACGGTTCTGGCCGCTCCGGCTGCTCCGGCCGCTCTGCACCGCGGCTCTGGCTGCTCTGCACCGTGGGTCTGGCCACTCTGGCCGCTCCGGCCGTTCCGCGACGCGGCTCTGGCTGCTCCGGCTGTTCTGGCCGCTCTGCTCCGGCTGCTCTGGCCGCTCCGCTCAGCTGTTCTGGCCACTCTGCTCCGGCTGCTCCGGCCGCTCCACTCCGCGGCTCCAGCCACTCCGCGCCGCCGCTCCAGCCAATCCGCGCTGCAGCTCTGACTGCTCCGGCTGTTCTGGCCGCTCCGCTCAGCTGCTCTGGCCGCTCTGCTCAGCTGCTCAGAACCGCGACTCCAGCTGCTCTCTACCGCGGGTCTAGCCACTCTGGCTGCTCCGGCCGTTCCGCGCCGCGGCTCTGGCTGCTCCGGCTGCTCAGGCCACTCCGCTCCGCGGCTCCCCCAATCCGCGCTGTGGCTCTCTCCATTTTGTGATCACATACATTTTCTGTGTAGGAACGACATTGGAGACACTCGAGAGCTGTGGCTATAGGAAGAAAGATTTTGCCAAGAGTAGGATAGAATCACTGTCACTTTCCAGAGAGAAGTCACCATCCAAACTCATCGACAGCTTGGCTACACCAACATTTTTCTCTTAGGGACTTGCTCCAGGTAACTTATCTCAAGAACACAGAATGAGCAGGAGGAAATGTGGAATGATATAATTTATCCCTGTGGTAGAAAAGGGAACAATTGTCTGACATACAGGAAGACTGAGCACTCTCCACAGATCCATTCAGCCCAGGATTCATCTCCTAGCTTCCCACAGTGATTATGTACCCACTGCAGAGCACAGAGCACGTGATGGGTTATCAGAGCCTGGGCTACAGGGCTGAGCCACATAGTCATCCGGCTGATCCTGAGTCCTCATTACACAGATGAACCACCATTTAGGGATTATATTAATCACAGAACTCGTTTCCAGTGAGGACAGAATATGAGGAAGACCCCACAAAGTAGGAAGGTGAGGTAAGTCAGGTGGCCAGGGCTGGAACCTTCTTCAGAAGTTATGTTGAGCTCACAGAAGCCCAATGGCTTGGGGGAAAGAGGCCCTGATTGACCATATGCTAGGGTAAAATCTAGACTGACACTTTCACCACGGTCAAACCACACCCAAGGATTTACCACTTTCTGTGAAGAGTAGAAAGAGAATCAGCTTCAGTAAGTTTCTCATTATGTCTCAGTGGTTCTTGAAGCAGGGTGTGTTAGAGACCAGGTGCCCCAAAGCTGGGTGATGGTGGAGCACTGAATGTCGAGATCAGCCCCCTGTCATTTTGTAGTGCACCCTGAGAAGGACATCGGCCAATGGGTGTAGCCGAGGCCAGACTCAGATTCCAGTTTAAGCACCTCCAACATTGGCAATTCTCCAGGCCCCTCTCCCATGACCCATTTATTTTCTCACTCCTCCTTAGATTTCCTCACTCAAGGTTGCTCACTGTAGATGACCTAAAAATAAACTCATCATCAGAAGTTTTTATGTAGAGGACAGTATGTGCCAGCTTTACTGGGCCATGCTCTGTGGGAGGTCCTGAAGAGAAACATAAATTAAAGATAGCAATAACAAGCAGCAGTAAACTAGATCTTGCTGTAAAGTCAACACCCAGTGCAAACTACAATAATCTGCAATAGTCATAACTGCAAGAATATGAGTGGTGGGGCAGAGATTGTATAAACATAATAGTAAAGAAAGAACATGGAAAGGAGGACTAAAGAAAGATTAGAATATTCATTGGTGGAATGTCAAAAAGCAGAACGGAGGTAGAAAGTGAAGGTTCTGTGGCATTCAAAACATATTTTATGAACTCACCATCAGTGAACAGTTTTCTTTGTATATGTGATAAACTATGAGGAAACTCATTTTTTCTTTCATGTTTTACTTCTTAAAGATTTTGCTGGAGTGACATGTTTTCTCTCAAATTTTCTAATTTTTCTAATTATTGCATTTCTGTTAGTTGGAAATACTGATGTGTCTGGCAATGAGATATTAGCAGCATCAACTTATATTATTGCTTTGGCTTTTCTTTTTTAATTTTGGGAGCCAGTCATGGGGATTGAACCCAGGGGCATTCCATCTCTGAGCTATGACCCTAGTGCTAGTTTATATTTTATTTTGAAATGGGTCTCATTAAATTGCTGAGAGTCTCACTAACTTACTGAAGCTGGCCTCAAACCTGAAATTCTCCTGTCTCAGTCTCTTAAGTACCAGGATTACAGGTGTGTGTCACCACACCTAGCCATCGCTTTAGGTTTTATGGAAAATAGCCCCCAGCACCCATGTGTTAGACACTAGGTCCTCGGGTAGGTGCTATAGTGAGGCAGAATCTTTATGACTGGGCCCAGGGGAAGGTTTGGGGTCAGTATGGCATGATCTTGGAGGTGCTAATAGAGCCCAGACCCTGTGCGTCCTCTCCTTCCTTTGCTTCCTGGCAACCATGAGGTGAGCCTTTTTGGGGCCACATGCTTCCCACTGTGGTGTGCTTCTCCCCAGAGGTCAAAAAGCAACAGCCCTAAACAAAAACTTGCAAAATTTCGACAAACCTTTCCTCCTTTTTATTTGATTATCTCAGGTACTTTGTTAAAAGAGAGCTAAAAAAAATTGTGTTCTTGAGCCTAGCTGTCCTTACTATCTAACACTTTTCTATCTGACGTTAAAACAAAATAACCTGCACTGCAGTTAACCTTAAAAGCTGTCATGAGTATCTGCCGAGACCGCCTGCTGCCTCGGCATCTATGTGTTGAGACCCCACTCCACATAGTCAATCGGCAACAAGCCCCGAGAAGGAGGTGTCGTCTCTGGCCAAAGTACTCCCCACTTTTAGATACCCTTCATAACTATTATTTTCTTGGTAATGATTCCTTTTAACTCTCTACATGAATTGCTCCGGTGATGTGAGATCAGGACTATGAAAGAAATTGAGTCTGTGGAAATAAATTCTCTAATAACTTGTCTAAACGCCCTTGGCTTTGCTCAATAGTAACAAAAAACTGGCCAGAACTCAGATGCTGTGATAAGCATTCCAGCTGCAGCAATCACAAATGGTCTCTGATCCTCATTCCTATCACTAACTTAGGTTAAGCCATTAACTCTGGTAACCGGTAACCGGTAGCTCAGTTTAAGGTAACTCTGTTTATCCTTGAGATCCTGCCTAGAGACAGAGAAGATAAAACTTTGTGTGTGACTTCAAAGCAATTTAGTTGATGAACAACTTAGTCGCCCAAATACAATAGAGCCGAAGGAAAAAGATTGTTGACTTTTACACCCAGTATGAGCATTCCCCGAGACAGAGAGACTGGCCGCATGGTTAGAAATGAATATGACAAAATAAAGGACAGATGTTCTAAATATATATGTATGAAGGAAAGGAAATACCGTAAGAGTAAGAAAAGCATTTTTGCATGAAGAAGAGCTTATCATAAGAACATCCCAACTGGGAAAGAAAGGAATTAGAAAGTTAGAAGCAGGTTGCAGAGAGTTTGTGACAGGGAAATGGATTATTAAAGATAAATAGGCTTTTAATAGGCTTGTTGTCTAAAGAAGAGTGTTCAGCAGTTAAGGAAATACATCTGACAACTAAATCCAAGAACTTCATGGTGTTGTTTGTGGTGTTTTGTCTGCCAAACTGTGTCGTGAGTTTGCTTAAGCTTTCAGATTTAGAAGGTAAGATGCCAACACCTGAAGAAACTCTATCACATCCACCTGAATCACCACATCTCCCCACACTTGCTATATGAACTGAGCCCAAAAGATGGAAAGTTCCAAGAAAGTTAAAGAAGATTCCCCAAGAAGCCTCCAAGCCTTGGGCGTGCCTGTTTCTTCTGGAAGATTGCCCTTTGGAACTGCTTGTCTGCAAGATCTGGGAGAGGATCCGGAGTTAATCTCTTGAAAGCCAAAAGTCAGCTGAAAACCGGACTAGTTTTTTTACCTTTGTTTACGTGTCATTCACTATTGTTTCACAGTGATTGCATTCGCTTCCTTTTCTCTTACTATTAACTTTACTGATGAAGGGTATAAATTTTTCGGGGTTCTTGTAATAAAGTGTCATTGGCTCAAGAAGCCTTTGTCCATATCAGATTCTTTCTAGAGAGCGCTGTCACTAGGAACTCTTAGTTCCTAGAAGGGAAAGAATTGCTGCAGAGAAGAGGCTGCAGTACTTCACTCTAATCCTTCCCCATCTTAGCTGAGGTTCTCGACCTCAGCTAAGCGAGTGGACTCGCGCCCCAATTAGACTGAGCTGGTTTGCGACAAGTATCCACTGCAGTGTTCCATCACTCTTTCCTCTTTCAGCATTGTGCCACAGATCTCCATGGGTGAGGGCTCTTGTACCTGATGAAGCTGGGAATGAGTTTTAAAGGCAGCATAGGAAGCAATGAGACTAGAGGCTGCACCCAGAGCATCACCTCTTCTGGATACCAGGGTCTCTGAGCAGATGCCGTACACTGACCCCTGTGTGGTTTTCAGCTTGTAGCTGAAGCCAGATAGAAGAGGTTAGTGGCAGGTGGGCTCTTCGTTGTTTGGTTTCTGTGGGAAAGTCATTCTTAAAGTTGACTCCTTTACTACCTCTAGATATTGGCCAGCTCTGGGAGGAGCAGTCTCTCTAGGAAGTGAAAACATGATTAAAAAGACAAACAATTCAAACTGATACTAAACTATTCACTTGAACTAGATTGTTATAAATTAAGGTATCATTTTAATCACCCAGGTTAACAGTAAGAAAACAACTAAAATTAGGAAAGGAACTAAGAACAAAACTAAAATGGTACACTAGAAAATATCTAACACAAAGAAAAATAACTCAGAAACTGCATAACAAAAATTGTAAAATTCTAAAAAGCAAATACTTAAAGAAGTAAGCCTTTATCAGAAAGTATATTAAATGTGAAAGGATTAAATGCTCTAATAGGTAGATTTAGAGGATGGCTTTAAAAACATGATCAAAATACAAAAGAAACTCTCTTTAGATTCCCAAGTCTCACATACATTGAAAGTAAAAGGTTGGATAAATATTTTACACACAACTTGAAACCAGCTGGAGTCATAACTATTAAAAGAAACCAAAAAGCACAAAATATATGTCAACCCTTTTAGAAAACATATCAATTAAAAATGTAAAGAACTCTAACAGAAAATCCCAAAATATATGAAGCAAAAACTACAAAACTCAATGCAAAATAGATAGTTTAACAATCATAGTTGAGCACCTCCAAATGCTGCCCTTAATTGTGTATGAAAATGGTAGACAAAAGATAAATAGGAAAAAAGTATATTAATAGCACTATAAACTAAGTGGTTCTAACAGACATATATGAAACACTTTATTCAACAACAGCAAGAAAAACACAATTACATCATTTACAGGGAAATGGATGGAACTGGAGGACATTCTGCTAAGTGAAATTAGTCAGTCACAAAAAAATAAGAAATCGGATGCTCTTCCTATTATGAGAAATCTAGGGAGAAATGGTTTATAGGAGGAACTCTAGATGAAGGAGATACTATAAGGCAACCTGAGGGGATGGGAGGGGGAAAGAAGAAAATCCTCTAATGCACATGATGTACTTTAATAAACATATCAAAGTCAATCACTAAGCCAAACATGAGAAGGGGGGAAGGGGAGGGGATGGGGTGGGAACTGGGTAAGGGCTAATTGGGTGATATGAACATGAATGCCTCCACCATCTTGTACTCCATTAAGATGTATGACTACAATGCACCAATAAAAATTTTTAAAAACAACATCAGAATATTCATTCTTCTCCAGAGAACATAAACATTCTCCAAGATGTGCTATACCTTAAGCCACAAAGCAACTCTCACAGAATTAAAAAGACTTAAATCAGCCAGGCATGGTGGCACACTCTTGCAGTCTCAGTACTTGGGAGCTGAGACAAGAGGATCGCAGGTTTGGGCCAGCTTCAGCTATCTAGTGAGATGCTCCGCAACTTGGTGAGAACCTGTTTCAAGAATAAAGAATAAGCCTGGCGGAGGCTCACACTTGTAAACCCCGCGCTTGGGAGGCAGAGACAGGAGGATCACACAGGTTCGAAGCCAGCCTCGCTTGGTTAAGAGACCCTGTTTCAAAAAAAAAAAAAAAAAAAAAAAAATATATATATATATATATATATATATATATATATATCACACACACACACACACACACACACACACACACACACACAATTAGGTCTGGGAGTGTAGCTCGGAGGTAGAAGGGTTTCCAGGAACCCGCGTACCACCAAAAAAAAAAAAAAAAAAATGTACAGAATAGACAAGCCCCAATTTTAGATTACCTGAAATTTAATCTCATCATCAGAAACTTTTATGCAGAGCATGCTATCTGCCTACCTCACTGGGCCAGGCTATGTGTAGGTTCCAGAAGATAAATGTAAATCAACCCTCTCCCCAACTAGAGAAGAAAGTTATCACAAGGAAAATAATAACAGATCATGTCAGAGAAAAAAAAATAGCCCTTAACATATAAGGGATATTTCAGTGCACTGAAATAGACTGCCCAAGTTGGGTGTGGTGGCACATGCCTGTAATCTCAGTCTTGGGAGGCTGAGACAAGAGGATCGATCCCAAGTCTCAGTAAATTAGTGAGAACATCAGCAACTTAACAAGACCCTCAGTAACTTAGCGAGACCATCTCAAAATAAAAAATAAATTGGGCTGGGAGTGTAGCTTGGAGTATTCCTAGGTTCCAATTTCAGGAAGGAGAAAGAGGAGGCGAAGGGAGGAGGAGGAGGAGGAGGAGGAGGAGGAGGAGGAGGAGGAGGAGGAAGAAATAGACTGTCCTGTTGGGAGTACAAGAACTGAGGCAAGATGTGGGCAGATAATAGTCTTCTCAAGCAGGTTCTCTTGTTTCACTGCACCAGCAAACAGGAATCAAAGTTCCACATCAAAAACAACTCTTCACAAAGCAAATGTTCTGGTTGCTGAGTTTATTGTCTGACAACCGTAGAAGTCACAGGCTGTAGGCTTTTATAGTTAGATGAACCTGGCAGCTCTGGTGTTAATCCTTTGTGGTTCTTTCAGTTCAGTTTTGTTTTTTGGAATGTAGTACTGGTTATATTTCCGTATGTGGTACATATAAACTGCATCCATTCCAGGTTTCAAAGAGACAGGCATAGAACAAGAAACTCTGTGTATGTTTGTGATGTCTCCTCTATGCCAGTCCACTATACTCAGCCTTATTGCAATGCCACTCTACACAAGTCTTTGAGACAAATGTCAGCCAATGTACCTACTACCCATGTCTCCACACACCCCTGGCACCCAAGATAGAGATGGCCTGGCTGGAATCACATTGGGGAGAGGAGACTGGAAAAGAATGCTAAGAAAGTACTGACTAGGACTCCAGAGGGATTCCACTGTCAGAGCTGTCCAAATAATTATTACAAGGCATGACATAACAAAACACGATCTGTAGCCACAGTGAATTGTGATCCAATGGATGTCTTCATCTGGGCTGATCCTGCCTTTTGGCCCTGTTCATGGACCACCCCCATCCCTGAACAAACACCATGCCAATAATCCAGGAATATAGGGGTTGTTGGGGGAAATTCTAGATGTGGTTCAGGAGTGTCAGGAGTGAAACGCCTCAGTGTGAGGCATTATACACTGCCTCTCATTGCACACACGCACACACACACACACACACATATGGATATATATATATATATATATATATATATATATATATATATTCATTGTACATGTATGTATGTTGGGTAGAAATTGTTAGACATGGAAGATGAAACATATAAGCAAGATATACAGAACCTGGTCCCAACCTGTGTAAGCAGCCTCATCTTCTTGATTTACATTCTTGTTTACACCTCCTGCCATGCCGAATGGCATACTGGTGATGCCATTCAGTATGCCATGGGGCCATAGGACATGCTGGAAAACACCTAACAATCACACTGGGTATAATTATTATGTTCCACTTTCACAGTCTGGTCTTCTGTGTGCTTGTTTCTGCCACCATTTCCCTTCGAGGTTATGAAAGTCATGAGCAAGGCCAAGAATCAGCCAAGCCCATGTTGACCTGGGAGAAAACAATATGCAGGAGGACCTGGACTGTGCAGTCATGGAGTCTGCCACACACAGGAAATGTCTGGCCCGGGCTGCAGGGCTCTAGGAGTTCAGGTGCTTGAGAACTGTCTGCACAGTTGACAAGTCGGGTCCCTCCCCCTTCCCGCAGAGGCGGAACCCTAGTAAAAGAGGAGGAGACTGCTGGGTGGTATCGCAGGCGACGTCTGGAGGCAGGTGATGTCGCAAGAGAGGTGGCTTCGCCACGTGTAGTCCCACCCCCAAGACCCTAAACCTGAAAAGGAGAAGCATTTCCTCTCCAGCCTCAGAGGGGCTGGCAGGTCTCCAGGGGTGATCCAGCCCCTATCCCCGAGAAGATCACATTAAAATTCTTTACCACCGTGGTCTCTCTTGTCTTTTACTGAGCCCTGACTAACATCTGGTGCCAACACCCGGGACAATTATTTTTTTATTTTAATTTACATTTTTTTCTTCTTTTTTTTTTTTTTAAATTTCCTGCCACCTGCTGTGGCGGTGTGCTCTGGGCAGCCTTTGTGGAAACCTCTGCCTTCCCAGATCCCCTGGGATATGCGGATCCGCTGTGACTGTGCCTGCCCCGCCTGCCACTTGCCCGGGACCACCACCACCCTGAGACTGCCACTGCTCCAGGACTGCCCCCTTGGATCCGTCGCCATCTTGCCGCTGCTCCGTGCCCGCCCTGACCAGACACCATAAGCAACCCTTTTCCAGCCCTGCGCCCTGGCTCCACTCTGCCTAGGCCCAACCTTCAGCCCACCTGGGACGGACAAGAGCCAGGGTTCCTTTCCCTGCTCCTTCTGCCTGCACTTCCTCCAGCCTGCCCGGAGTCCCGCCTTCTAAGACTCTGGCCATCCTACCCGACAGGTCAGACCCATGGGGGCGCATGCCACATGGCCCAGCCTCAGCGACTGGTAGGCACCTAGCAGCCGTTTTTTGTTTTTGTTTTTGTTTTGTTTTGTTTGTACCATGAACCCAATAACCACGCAGCTTGCTCTCCCGGAGAACAGGCAGCCATCTTCCCTGGCCACACACTCTGCCTGAGAGCCAGTGGCCATCTTCCCCAGCCGTACACTCTGCCTGAGAGCTGGTGACCATCTTCCCTGGCTGCACTCTGCATGAGAGCCAGTGGCCATCTTCCCCAGCTGCACGCTCTCCGGGAGAGCTGGCAGCCATCTTTCCTGGCCACATGCTCTCTGGGAGAGCCAGCGGCCATCTTCCCAGCCGTATGCTCTTCTTGAGAGCCGGTGGCCATCTTCCCCAGGCGCACACTCTGCCTGAGAGCCGGTGGCCCTGGGAGCCGCCCGGCCATCTAGCCACCTGGCCAGGCGTTCCTCCTAGGATCAGCCAGCAGCTGTCTTGACTTCCATCTGGCCCAGAGACTCCCATCCAGCACAGAGACTCCCATCCAGGCCAGAGAGCCAGCTGCCGTCTTTGATACCACCCTGCCAAGCCCTAGTGGCCATATTAAATCTCATCTAGCCCTGACTCCACCCAATAGCTCCACAGCATGCCCCCCGGCTCTGCAGCCTCTCAGCACTTCAGTTTCAGTCAGCACTGGCTGATAACACTACACTGTGGTAAGCTTCCCCTTTCCTGGACAAGCAGGTTCCAGCTTTTATCCTCTTCCAGATGGGGTCACAGCTGTTAAATAAACCCAAATATTTGGTTCCCAAGTTCTCTGGGGATAGCCAGGGTGCCCTACAGTTGTGTAAAGGGAACAGAGATGTCCTTCTCTAACACAACCACATTGTTTCCAGACATTAGGCAGGATCTTGGGACGCAAAATTCCTTTTTCCATCCTTGCCCACCGACCAGTCATGGGGCGAAGCCAGCCATCAAAGATAGACTCCTAGTCTACACTAGGCCATGTTCTGGTTAATCTCCAGACTCTAGGTTTATCCAGGGAACTGTGCCCCAAGCAGCTCATATTTTTCTGCACAAAGGTCTGGCCCACTTATGAGTTGGGTAATGGTTCTTGATGGCCTGATTTGGGTACATTAGATCTTAAAATGTTGACTGATCTCAGTAACTTTTGCAAATGGGCAGGTAAATGGTCAGAGGTTCTGTATGTACAGCCTTTTCTGTGTATGCATTCCCAGCTTTCCCTTTCTACCCCTCCTGGCTCTATTGCTCAAGTCATGCTTGCTGGGGATTCCTGCCAGCCACAGCCGCCATCTTGGTCACCACATCGCAACTCATAGTTGGTGGTCTTTCTGGGTCACAGGCCTGCAATTCTGCTGACTTACAGTTGCCATTTTGTGATGACATGTGGGTTCTGGAGTCTGACCCAGCCGAGTTACAGGACCCATTTCCTGACAACCCTGACCCACAAGACCTCTTCTTACCACCATGGTCATCATCTTATTCCAGGGCAGCCTCCCACTCTAACCCCTTCCTTTCTCCCCCACCTTTCTCCCTTAAGGGACCAACCCTTACCTCCCCCTCGCCTACCCCTGTAGTTCACTGTACCCATTCAAGAGACCCCCATTCTCTCTTGGCCCTGCCTCGTGAGGTGGCTGGTGTAGAAGGTGTGGTCCATGTCAATGTTCCTTTTTCCCTTCCTGACCTTGCTCAACTTGAAAAGAGAATGGGTTATTTTTCTGCCAATCCCTCTGATTTTATTAAGAAATTACAACATATTGTACAAGCATATGATTTAACTTGGCGGGATCTTCATGTCATTTTAACACCCTCTTTAACGCCAGACAAATGAGATCATTCTCTTAAGGCTGCCAGGGAACGGGCTGATCAGGCTTACCTAACCAATCCACAGCTCCCTACTGGAACAGCTGCAGTTCCTTCTGAGGATCCTCACTGGGATTATAATGACAGGGGTGAGGGAATAAAAAAGAAAAATCACATGATACTATGCCTTCAAGCCCAGGGTAACTCTCCAGGAAGCGGGTTACTCAACAGGTGGCACAAGCTCTTGGCATTTCATGGAAGCTCCACATCCCATATCAGGAAAGCAGGTCCACTTGTTTACATACTACAGTGCTCTTCCTCTTTGGATGACATACTACCATAACTCCTCGTCTGCTAAAGTCTCCTTGAGCACACATCACCAAGCTGTCCAGGGTAACCTCCAACTCATGCTGTAGCCATACTCCCACCTGCCTACTTCTGGAGGGCTTGACCTCTCCCAGTCGAGGGGCCCCTTATGACACCCCTTGACAGCAGGAAGTAGTTTAAGATTCAAATCTCTGCCCATTATCACCAAAAGGCCGCGATGAGAAGTTGGGTCCCTCCCCTTTCTCACAGAGGTGGAGCCCTAGAGAAGGAGGAGGAGACTCTGCTGGGCAATATCACAGGCGATATCGTGAGGCAGGTGATATCACGAGTCAGGCGATGTCGCGAGAGGGGCGGCATTCCCACATGTAGTCCCACCCCAAAGATGTAAACCTTAAAAGGAGAGGCATTTTCTCTCCAGCCTCAGAGAGGCTCGCAGGTCTCCAGGAGCAGTCCAGCCCCGATCCCAGAAAAGACCACAATAAAACTGGCACCACACTCCCTGGTCTCTCTCGCCTCTTTACTGAGCCTACCTAACAACAGTAAAACTGGAATAATTAATTCCTGGCCTAAGGAGGGTATATTTGAGGCAATAAATATACTGGCTCAAAGGAGTCATTACAAAAATCATGGGGATCACAGCAGAGCATCAGTGTGAACAATGGTTCCACGTGCTATTTGGAGGGTGGCAACTCTTTTTACAATTGCCATATTTAAGAGACAGGTAAGATATTACAGAAGATACTAGAAAAATAAGAAATATGTCACTTTGAGAGGAAGGCAACTAAATCCTAAATACATGCTAGATTAAGTCAAGAATATGTGAAGAGCAAGCAAGCTTCTTCTAGTTTAGCTACAACCCCATACAGGGGCTGCCAACACACACCTGTGAAGCAACCCCACTTAACCCTAGTTAAAGACATGCCCTGGTTAACTCTATGCCATGGTTAAGTATATCAGCTGAATCTGTTATCTTGGCTGAAGGATTTACTAATTTTGGCACAGGAGCAGGAGGAGAACCAATCTCAGTAATTCTTGATTCATTCTGGGCTGATTCCTGCCACAGAATCTGTTGGAGACCTGGCACTTGAGCAGACAGGTGTGGATCATTGACTGCTCTGTTGAACTTTCAGCCCCTTTATAATACTCTAGGCCAAGGCCTAATCAGTAGGTACAGGAGAAGTGGCTGGCAGATACCTAAGCCAGTCCTCCACATTGATACTAAGCTATCTCCTCCCTAATCCCTTCCTCTTCTGTACTTTCTCAGTATTTGTTGCTCTAGGTTTCCAAAATGATCAAGGATTGTCTAGAGCTCATCTTGTTCATCTTGCCATCAGCAAACTTCTGTGAGCAGCTTCCTGACCTGAAGTGAGCCAGAGGCAGACCGGGGAATATGAACATCTCTAGCTAATCCCAAGAGACTGCCATCACAGGGAATGCAGACAGGGTCCATTCATTGTCAATCTGTGTGTGCAGAGGATGCCTGTGCACACACAGGTGGAGCCAATGGAAATTTCTCATCAGAGAACTGACCCTTGAAGAAAGTAATTTTAAGGAATGGAAAACAGTGCTAGGCATGGTGGTGCATGCCTATAATCTCAGTGCTGGGAGGCTGAAGCAGGAAGTTTGCAGATTTGAGAGCAGCCTCAGTAACTTAGCAAGACCTTGTTTCAAAACAGAAAATAAAAAGGGCTGGAGACATAGGTTGGAGGTAGAATGCCCCTGGGATCAATCCCCAGTAAAGAAGAAGGAGGAGGAAGAAGAGGTGAAGGAGGAAGAGGTAGAGGAAGAGGAAGAAGATGTAGAGGAGAAGGAAGAGGTGGGAGAAAAGGAGGAGGAAGAGGAGGAATGGGTGGAGGGGAAAGAGGAGGAAGAGGAGGAGGAGGAAGAGGATAGTGTTTCACCAGGAGTCAGATTTCAATAGAGACATAAGAAAGAGGTCATACCGTATGTGACACCAAATGAATCTCACAGCCACAGTGTGATGACCTTTGCTACTAACTGGCACCTGACCATTGGCTGGCCTTTGTTACTTATAAGCATGCAGTCAATTTCAGACATCTTTGTGTTTCTAACCAATGATGTGTAGGGTCAGACTTACTTTTTTGCTCTCAAGACACTTTAGATCCTCCCTGGAATTAAAGACATGTCTCTGACCTGGCCCTTTCTTATCTTTTTAGGAAAATAGGGCTGAATAAATGCCAGTGTGGGTCACAATACAGAGATGTTGGTTGACACATTATGCTGCCTCAGTCTGTCTGAGACCACTACCCACTACTTGCCTTTGCTTTCTTCATGCACACCTGTCCCCTGACTTAGCAAAAAAAGTTCTTTCTGTCTGGCTATTGGAACACTGCTATGTCTGAATAAATCACCCTCAACTGATGGCGGAAGAACTAGAAGTTCTGAACAAATATGTTTCATCTGATTCCCTCAGTGCACCTCTTTCACAATTTTGAAAAGTTCCTGTTGAAGATTAACCCTTTCCTGAAACTCTAGATCTTCTCTTCAGTCGAAGAGTACAGTATTGACTGAGTGCTTGACAGAAGTCCAACTTAGATCATTAGTCCTGAGAGTAGCCAAGCTGAAAGCCAGAGAAGAGATCTATGTTGAGGTGTATGGCCAAGCACATGGAACCTGGACACAGCTGGGCCATCCACTCAGACTCCCCTACTTTTCATAATCACTGAATAAGAGAAAACTTCAGGTATTCCATCTGTTTACTTAGGCAACAAACCCATCACCAGCACTATAAGCTACACTGATAAATTAGTCCTTGGAGTACATCAGTGCACACATCATGATAGAGGACCTTGAATATGATACTCAGAGTAATGAGCTCATTCCAGACCAGTCTGTTCCCCAAGCTCATCTTTATTTTGATACATAATAATTAGAAACAAACTTTTATAGGGAACATTCTGTGCATGTTCTATTGTAAAGGCTCTATTTCCTGGTCCCAAAGACAATGTTCTAAACCAACTGCACACTGTGTTCTTTCTCTTTGTGTGGAGGAAATACTTCAAAGAACACATTATGTTTCTTTTTTTCTTTTTTTAAGTTTCTCAAGTCTTTCCATTTCCAGCCTCTGCTACTGAGAATTTGAGATGTGAATGATGCTTAGAATATTCAAAAAAAGCAACAATTTTCATGGTACAAATTAAAGGAGATCAGAAAACTCATCCCAAAATATCACCAGTACCCTTTTGGTCACTGTCATGGACTGAATTTCTCAGCTCCGTGAGGCCGCTAACGTGAAAACACTACTCCATGGGTAGAGTTCCAGAGCACATGAGCTTAGGTGGACAGTGTAGATTCATTAGCAGTGACCCAAAGCATCCAGAGGCAGGATGGACATATTGCTGAGTATGGTTTGAGTCCCCCAAGATGGGAGCCAAATAGGCAGGAGGAAAGTCAAGAGCATGCTGAGCCAGGAAGACATGGGTACCACTGGGAGGCGGGCGGACGAGAACTCAGAAAGCTGGGGTTCCAGGTTACTTGTTGCTTGGAGCTGGTTGCTAGCATTTATTTTGTTTGTCTTCCAGTGAGAAATATGTGTCTGGTTCCCTGGCAGAGAAGTACAGAGCCATGAAGGAGCCTATCTCCCTGGGCCATGTAGAATGATGGCCAAAACAGATGCTTCCTTTCAAACATGGGACTTGTGTTAAACCAGGACCATGGGCATGTGTTGTATTCTCCACTAGAGTTTTCAGACAATGCCATTCAAATCAATTGCCTTGTCCATATCTTCCATAGTTCCTTTATTCAGTATTAATAAGTTTGGTCATGTTAGCTGTGCAAATTAAGCCTATCATGAAGCTATGCATTAATGCAGACACATTATGTTTCTACGAAGAAAATGGTCACCAAAATAATATTGTGTTTAAGGTAGCATAGATTTAAAAACTTATGAAGAAGATTTATGTTCTTAGTCTGTTTTATTTGGGGGTAGCTCAGAAAGTCAGCACTAACTAGATACACTCAATGAGAGGTAAGTGAGACACATATTCAGGAAGGGAATGAATCCTGGTAGACTCTCTTATCTGTTCCAAATACCAACGTTGTTTCAGTCAGGGCAGCCTTTCTGGATCTTCTGAGGATATGCTTTTCTTAGTAATCACACCTTCTATGACTATTTTCAGAAGTCTTCTTGGGTTGTCCGGCTGTTTAAGTAACAACTACTTTCAACTTCCTACTAATGTTTCTGAGCACTAGTGGAAAGTGTACTACTTTACCTTTCTGAAATTCAGGAAGGAAATAAAAAATGAGGGAGTTTGTCCCTGGAAATCTCCCCATTTTCAGTGGGCATGTCTAATCTGAACCATCCAAAGTTCCTTGAGTACCCACTCCAGGAATAACCAATATCAATTTTAAAAAATGTTCACAAATGACACGGGCAAGGTCTTGTAGAAGATATGCAAACATCAGTGATATGCATGGAGACTAAAACTAGAGGAAAAAGAAAAGGAGGAAACAGAAAAGTAGAAGGATGAGAATGAAGAGAAGAAATACAAATGGCTAATAAGCATGAAAAAATCCATCACCATCATTAGTCTTCAGGGAAGTGAAAATTAAAACCATATGATATACAAATTCAAACCATTGAAATTATTATAATTTAATTTGACAAAACTATGTGTTGGTGAAGATAAAGAGCAAATGTGAATAATGTTTGCACATTGCTGAGGAATGTGTAACAAGTTGTGACCACTCGATTTAATTGGTTTGTGGGTTTTTTTAAGAAACATGCAATAGTCCTAAATAAAAAGAAATTTATCCGAAAATTGAAAGTTTATGTCCACATAAAAATATTTACAGAATATTTACTGTCATTTATTTTCTAATATGCACAATGAAAATCATCCAAGTTGCAAGCAAAGCATGAACAGGTACATAAATGGAGATGTGCTCAGCAGGCAGTGACATAGTGTTAAACAATAAAGAACACGCTGCTGATGTAACACAGGTGACCTCAGAAATGCCTGTTAATAAATCAGTGAGGAATACATACTGAAAGTTTCCAGTAAGGTGAAATTCAGAACAGGCAAGACTAAAACACACTTTTAGAATCAGGCACATATTATCTTCCAAAATATCTTGGGGGAGGGGACTCTTGGCAGGAAATTAACTACACGAAATACATTCTGTGGTGAGCAGAGTTCGTGATTTATGGATGGAGTTCAGAGGCATTTACTTTTGTCATAATATTTTAAACTATACATTGAAGGTCATCTGGGGAAAAGGCTGAGAGGGTGGGTTTCAGCAAGCTCTAAGCTGGTCTAAGATAAATCAAGAATCTGTTGCCTTGTCTTGGGCCCTCAAAGAATAGCTGACATTCAGCATGACATGTTATGTTTGACCCTACCCTGTTGAACATATATTCCGTGTGTGTGTGTGTGTGTGTGTGTGTGTGTGTGTGTGTGAGAGAGAGAGAGAGAGAGAGAGAGAGGAAAACAACAATAGGGACACATCAAATTGTAACAATATTTCTCTCCAGCGATTGTTTTGGGTCTATTTTTTTCAAGTTTTTTCAGAATTTGATTTACAGAACAATTTCAGACATAGTTCAGAGAGTTCCCTTGTATTCCCTGCCAGTTTCCTCTGTACTACCAGCTTTTGTTAAATAGCGTATTGTTACAAAAAATGAACAAAACCTGATGCATGACTAGCCACACCCTCCAATCAGATTTCCCCAGCACATCTCTTCCTCGTCACATCTCCTCACCCTACTCTTCTGGGCTGCAAGAATTTCTCAGATTTCACCTGTTGTTTATGACATTTTGAGGAGTATGAGGTCAGAACTTCACAGCACAACCCTTGGTTTGGGCTTTTTTGTTGTTTTTCTTTGGGTTGGACTGGGATGTGCGGGAGCCTCATAGAGGTGAACGCCATTCACAGCAAACACTTCACAGATGTGTACCCACGACCTGCTTTATCACTGCTCACCATGACCGTGATCATCAGGCTGAGTTTCTGTTTTCCTTGTAAAGTTGCTTTTCCCCCACATTTCCACATTGTATTTCTTGGAGCAGGTCATTGAGTACAGCACTTTTGCAGGAGTTCTATTTTTTCTTTTAACACATTTGTATTTTCCAAGTTGTCTACAATAGCCGCAAGACATGCATGGGTCCCAAGTGGACAAGGATAATAAAAGGCAGGGACTTTGTTTTGTTTTCATTTCTTTTCCTTTTATTTAGAAGAGTAGAAACATGTCTTCGTAATTACTTTTTTATTTTTTATTTTTTCGGTTCTGGAGATTGAACCCAGGGATATTCTACCTCGGAGCTACAACTCCAGCCCTATTATTTTTTTTTTCATTATTGTGAAAGAGGGTAAGTTGCAGAAGCCTCACTATATAGCTGAGACTGGCCACAAACCTGCTATCCTCCCTCTCAGCCTCCCAAGTACTAGAAGTATAAGTGTGTACCACCATATCCAGCTCAGTAATTACTTCTAATTGTAGTAAAAATACATAAATTGGCCAGACATAGTGGCACATACTTGTAATCCCAGTACTTGGAAGGCTGGACAGGAGGATCACGGGTTAGAGGGTAGCCTTAGCCACTTAGTGAGGCCCTCTGGAAATTAGTGAAAACCTGTTTCAAAATTTAAAAAATGAAATGGGGCTGGGGGTACAGCACAGAGGTAGAGTGCACCTGGTTTCAATCCCCAGTACCACACAAAAATACATAAATAAAATTTACCATCATAATGATAACCAGTTTTGAGTGCATAATTCAGTTACGTGCACTTAAAACTGGTTATGATTATGTTAAGTATATTCACGTTGTTGTAGAGCTGAGTTCCAGAAATTTTTCTTCTTGCCAAGCTGAAATTCCACACCCATTAAATGAGTTTTCACTTCTCTCTCTCCCAGACCCTGGTAATCACCATTCTACTTTCTATTTTTGTGGATTTGACTAATTTAGATGTCATGTAAATAGAATCATTGAAAACTTTTTTATGACTGGATAACTTCAGTTAGCATCATGTTGCAGCATATTGTAAGATTTTATTCCTTTTTAAGGCTGAACAAAATTACACTGGCTAGACCACATTGCCCGTTCATCTGTCAGGAGACACTTGAGTTGCCGCTGCCCCCTGCCTGTTGTGAAGTCCTGCTGTGTGCACATGTGTCTCAGAGGCCCTGCTTTCAGTTCGTTTAGATATGTATCCAGAAGTAGAATTTCTAGGTCATGCAGGGGTTCTCTCTTTAACTATTTTAGGAAGCATCCTACCACTTCCCAGAGCTGTACCATTTTTCTTTCCCACCAAAAGGGCAGTGTTCCTATTTCTCCATATCCTCACCCACATTTGTTTTCCTGTCTATTTTTGTTTGTTTGTTTGTTTGTTTGTTTGTTTGTTTGTTTGTTTGCTTATGTTTGGTACTATAGGCTGAACTGAGAGGCAGTCTAGCTCTGAGCTACCCCCGTACATCCCAGACTTATTTATTTATTTGTTTATCTATTTATTTATTTATTTACTTACTGTGGTACTGGGGGTCAACCCAGGGGTATTATACCTCTGAGCTACATCCCCAGCCCAATTTAAAGTTTGTTTTTTTTTTAACATGGTCTCTCTAGGTTGATGAGAGTCTTACTACCTGCTAAGTATGAACCTGCCATCCTCCTGCCTTAGCCTTCCAAGTATTGGAATTACAAGTGTGTACCAACAGTCCCAGCTCTGTTATAATTTTTATTTTGAAATAGGGTCTCTCATTAAGATGCAAGGGCCTTGCTAAATTGCTGAGGTTGATCTTTAACCTGCGGTCCTCCTGTCTCAGACTCCTAAGTACTGGGATTACAGTTATCTGCCACCAGACCTGGTTGTTTTCTATCTTCTTGATAGTAGCTATCTAAGTACTAGTACTAGGGATTGAATCCAGAGGCATTCACCTCCAGTCCGATTTTTTTTTTTTTTCAGTACTGGGGATGGAACCCAGGAGCATTCTACCTCTGAGCTACACTCCCACCCTATTTTTTTTTTCTTTATTTTGAAATAAGTTCTCACTGAGTTGCAAAGGACCTCACTAAATAGCTGAGGCTGTCCACGAACCAAGATCCTCTTGTTTCAGCCTCCCAAATGCTGGGATTACAAACATGCGCCACCAGCCTGGCTCAGCCCGATTTTTATTCTTATTTGGAAACAGGGTCTCATTAAGTTGCTGAAAGCCTCACTAAGTTGCTGAGGCTGGCTTTGAATCTACGATCCTCCTGTCTCAGCCTCCCAAGTACTGGAATTAGAAGAGCTCAACAAACAAACAAACAAAACAAACAAATAAAACAAAACCTGGGGATTAAACCCAGGGACATTCTACTTCTGACCTACATCCCCAGAGCCCTATTTTATTTTTTATTTTGAAGCAGGTAGGTTCTTACTAAGTTGCTCAGGGTCTTACCAAATTTCTGAGACTAGCCTCTAACCTGCAATCCGCCTGTCTCAACCTTCCAAGAACTGGGATTATAGGCTTGGGCCACCATGGCTGGCTCTTGAGAGTCACTTCTATATCGGTGGAACTGGAACGCAGGCAGTTAGTTAGGTGGCCAGAATAACTCAGCGCCTGTGAGGAATGGAGAGAGGAAAGGTGAGGAAGAGGGAGACTAGGATGAGCCTGAGCTTCTGGTGTTGGGGGAGGAGCCAGTGGCCAAGAGAGAGGTGAAGAGGGCTACTCAGAGGTTATATGGAGATGGTGGATGCTCAACAGAACTCAGGTAGAGGCAGATGGACCTCTAGGAACAGAAACAGAAAGGGACAAACTACCACTGCCAAAGGAGTCAACTGTTATTGAATGTTCTAATTTTTTAATTTTTCATGATAGCTGTTAACAGAAATCTTGATCTTTGCAGCAATAGGTAGAAACCTTCCATCCCATAAAATTCATATGTTCAGAAACACACTTAGGTAAACAGCTCAGTTCAGCATGATCTTGGACCCACTCACCTAGAAGAAAAGAACATTTATACTTAGTACTAGAAAACAAGATTTAGAATTCACAGTGAAAAAACCTCCCTGTGAGAGAAAGCCTATTCTTCAAAGGAAGAACACATCCAGCTCCCAGCCAGGGAAAACAAATAATAGCTCAACAACATTACCTGTCTCAGTGAAATAGAAGAAAATCTTGGTTCTGCATCCAAAGCTGGAGTTCACTGTGCAATTGCCCTCACCTTTCAAACAATGGCCTTTCTTAAAAATGCTACAGGCAGTGCACACTGTGGCCTGGGCTGGAGAAAATAGACATGAGACTAAACACAGGAATAAATGGGCTGGGACCAAGGTGATCTGAGAAATCATGCGGGCCCAGGAGTTCAGCATCACCCTCAGGGATTCCCCAAAATAATCTCAGGAGCTAGAAATGTCCCCATCAGATTGGATCCACGAATTCCTTATGAAGCTGAGGTTTTAACACTGCAGTTTTGATTACAAGTAAATAAAGTGAAAGCTCTGGTGCAGTAAATACTAAAAACAGCTACATACAGCCAGCCTCAGACCAAAAGGAACTTACAAATGGATGAGGATAAATACTGACCTGACACCAAGGTGAGGAGGCCATCTTATAAGCTTTCTTCTTACCATATACCCCCCAAGATAGCCATCTGATGTTCAAATCTACCCAACTGGAAACACTACACTTCCTATGAAAAACTGGTTTAAGGTAAGCCCTATACTAACCTCTTCCTGACAGGTGACTGTTCTATGCATCTTCTACATTAAAATTCTTGAGCAACTATTAGCCACACTTTCAGCCAACCAGCAAGACTCAAAGCCCTAAATTGACAAGAGCAACCTCACCTAAGCTTTTCTAAAGACTGACTGATTCCACTTGGGAACAGAATGCTTGCCTGAAAGGCATCCAGGTGAGTTCTTGATGGTCAGATGACTCCAGAATCCTGACCTTGACCTTTTGCCCTCAAAGTAGGTTGACTGACTACCCTGTTGAGCCCATCAACCCTGGCTTTGTCCACCCCCTCCCCAACCAGCCAGGCCTCACCCACACCTTGGAAGAACACATGAGAGAAAGCGCCCAATAGCAGGAGCACCAGCAGGAACTTGCTCATCTCCATGCAGGACAGCAGAGGATGCAGCGGGGCCACTGAAAGCAGACAGCCAAATGCCAGCTGCCACGGGCCGTTCCCCTGTGCAATGGAAGCAGGCTGGAGAATCTGCTCCAAGCTGCTGCCAGGCGGTGGGCAGGAGCTCCTTTTATGCTCTTGCCAGTGGGTGTCTCATCACCATTCAGGCTCAGGAAAGCTCCCCACAGAGCCAACCCCTTTACAGCTTCCAAGGACAGAGGGTGCCCCTGGAGCCCCTGCCTGTTCCCTTGGAGGTATATCCAGGCTGTTCACTTCCGATTTCCATCTACCCTAAGGTTGAGCTCATAGTCTGGATCATGGCCCTCCCACTCCAGAATTGGTGTTGATAATGGTGCGTTGATCCTAACAGCCACCCTTGCTCATAATTTTCTGTAAACCAGCATCTGCTGCCATGCATCCACTATAACCACACAATGTCTCTTTTGTGATAGATCTCTAGCCTGTTCTGAACACCTCACATACACAGCAAATACCATCCAGACCACAGAAGTAACAGGGATCTTACAGAGGTTTAGGTTATTGTACAAACCTGTCCTTTTGACTCTCTTAGTTTTCTTGTTGCCAAAGTCAGACTCATGCTGGTCAATGCAGATTGAAGACAGGGGTTCTCAGCTATGGCTCTTATACTGGGCTGAAAGGATTGAACTTTTCACATACACACTTCCCCATGGGCATTACCACACTCTACTGAGAAATTCTAAAGTGTCTTCAGCCCCCTTATCACACTTTATAAAAAATAATCAATCTTCTAGACACTCAGAATTTTTCATCATCTGGCCAAGTGAAGGAGAAAGACCATGGAGCAGGCTCTCAGCTGAGAATGCACTAGAAATCACGTCCCAGGAGATAGGGCAGACAGGAGATAGGAGGATCACACAGGTTCAATGCCAGCCTCAGCTACTTAGTGAGGCTCTCAGCAACATAATGAGACCCCGTTTCCAAATAAAGTATAAAATAGGTCTGGGGGTGTAGCCCAGAGGAAGAAAAGCCCCTGGGTTCCACCCCCAGTACCACACAAAAAAAGAATGTTATGAACACTTACTGATGGTAGGATTGAACATTAGTACAACCACTGTAAAGATCAGTATGGAGGCTCCTCAAAAAGACTAGAAATGGAACCACCATAGAACCCAGCTAGACCACTCCTCAATATATTTCCCAAAGAATTAAAGTTAGGTCAAGCGTGGTGGTGCACGCCTGCAATCCTAGTACTTGGAAGGCTGAGACAGGAGAATCACAAGTTTGAGGCCAGCCTCAGCAACATAGCAAGACCCTCAGCAATTTGGCAAGACCCTGTTTCTAAATAGAGTATAAAAAGGGCTGGACATGTAGCTTAGAGGTAAAATGCTCCTGGGTTTAATCTCCAGTACCAAAAAAAAAAAACAAAAAACAATAAAAGTTAGAATACTAGCCGGGCGTAGTGGCGCACGCTTATAATCCCTGTGCTTGGGAGGCTGAGACAGGAGGATCGCACAGGTTCGAAGCCAGC
Source organism: Muscardinus avellanarius (assembly GCF_963383645.1). Classification (NCBI taxonomy): domain Eukaryota; kingdom Metazoa; phylum Chordata; class Mammalia; order Rodentia; family Gliridae; genus Muscardinus; species Muscardinus avellanarius. The sequence goes on along the minus strand of NC_137786.1, from coordinate 125,955,674 downwards.
CTTGGCTACTTAGTTAGACCCTGTTTCAAAATAAAATATAAAATAGGTCTGGGAGTATAGCCCGGAGGTAGAAAGCCTCTGGGTTCCACCCCTAGTACCACAAAAAAAAAGAGTACTATAGTGACATGCACACCCATATTTATAGCAGCATAGTTCATGAGAACCAAAATATAGAACCAACCTAGTGTCCATCAACAGATGAATGGATAAAGAAAATGTGGTATGTACACCCAATTGGAGTTCTACTCGGCCATAAAGAAGAATAAAATTATATCATTCCCAGGGAAATAGATGGAACTAGAGAACATTATGCTGAGATCGGCCAGTTTCAGAAAGTCACGGGTCATGTGTTTTCTGTCATATGTGGAATCTAGAGAACAAATAGGAAAGAAAAGAAACGTCATGAAATTGAGAAAAGAGACCAGTAGAATAGTGGAAGGGGTTGGGGAGAGGGAGAAGAGGGGGAAGAGAGGGTCGAGGAAGGAAACAGACCAAATAATGTTATGAATATGAAGGAATCGCTACCAATCTCATTAAATGTATGGGGAATAGGAAGGGGCTGGTGGGGTTAGGTGTGGAGGGAAACACACTGAGAGATGTTGTGCGTATATATGGATGTATCACTTGTGCCAATTAAACTGTGTGAATGTATCACACTGTGCCAATTAAACTCTAAGAAAAAAGAATGTTACTAATAACAGCAACACAACATGTGGTGTTAGATAGGTATTTGTTTGAAAAAATAAGAATTTAAAATATCTTGTGGAAATTTATACTCATCAAACATCTGATGGTGTCTTCTAAGATAGGAACAGTCATAGATCTCTTACCATGAATATTTTGTCTCTTATTTATATTTCTTCTATCCAGGCTGCAGGTATAAAGAACCCTGCACTTAATGTGTGTATAGGGCCCAGACTCTCAGAGTTAGCTGAGACCTAACAGTTTATCTCATCTATGCCCCTAGTCCAAGCTTAATTATTAATAAAGCCTTTTTTTTACTTCCACAAAGTGTTTGAGACCCAAAGTACCATTTCACAGCCAGCCTACTCAGAGGTCATGAGGCCATCTCCCTGCCCATACAGGAAGCTCCTTCTCTGATCATCCTAGAAAGTGGACATCCAGAACCACCACACGCTTCCAGGCCCACCCCAGCTCCACCTGACCGCCTGTGATGCATCTTGGCTGAAACCCAGAATGGGATTGCACAAATCATAGCACAAGCTTCACACATGCTAGGCAGACCCTTTGCCACTGAGCTACACCCCCAGCCCCAGAGTGGGTTGTTTAAAGTGCAGCTACTCTATATTTTTGGCTGCTTCTGCATCTCTCACCATAAATTCTCTTCACTCAGCTCTACCCCAACACTTGCTCTCGTTGTACAGGCCAAGGACAAATTTTGAAGTAGCTGCAAAAGGAAAAAGAAAAAAAAATGTCACAGTGAGTTAGGCATCCCCTTACAAAACATTTAGACATAAAATGTGTTTAGTTTCATCAATTATGCACACAATTATTTTCTGCTGGAAGACCTGTTCATTCTGACACTAAATGAAAATCCATAGGTTTGAACAGTCAGGACCCAGCCCTCAAAACTCTCTTGTCTGGCTCACTCTACCTGCCCCTCTTGCACACTCGAAGCCCCATTCCCATTCTCACGACCACTACCTGGACCCCCACTACCAACACTGACAAAGCCAGCTACTCCCTGCTTCTCTCACCTGCATCCTTCCAGTGTCACTGCTGAGAAGCCAGGATGTTTCAGCTGCCATAAGTGTTTAGGGCACCAGTGAATTACGCTTATAGTGGAAAGAAATGTGAAACTAGAAAATCCAAACTCTCTGTGTCAGTGTCTTGGGTGACCACAGGGCCTGATGGATCCGGGCCAAGCAAAAAGTACACTCACTCCACAGCATGGCCTCCCTTCAGCATGTCTTGGGCATCATTCCCCAGTCTCTGTACCTCTCCGCAGACAGAAACAAAGAACCTGCAATGGGAAACACTCCTCAGGGCCCGCTTGGTAAATGGAGTTGCCAGCAACCCAATCCAATCCCCAGAGCGGGTGCCAGTGTCAGAGCATTTTCCTCCTGCTGCAGGACCGATGGATGGTGGAGCTGCTCTGCCAATGCTCAGCCTCTTCCCCCACTGGTGTGGACTCAGGCTAACACCACCGAGAAGCTGGGCTGCTGGTGTGTATGCCACACACTCTCTCTTCTGGATAGCCTCCAAGAAATTATTGCTGAAAAAGTCAGCGATAAGCCAGGTGTGGTGGCACATGCTCATAATCCCAGCATTCGGGAGGCTGAGACAGGAGGATCGCGGTTTGAGGACAACTTCAGCTACTTAGTGAAGCTCTTTGCAACTCAGTGAGACCTTGTTTCAAAATAAAGAATAAAAAATAGGGCTGTGGGGTAGCTCTGAAGTAGAATGTCCCTAGGTTCAATTCCCAGCACCACACACACACAAAAGTCAGAGGTGTTTTGTGAATATGACAACCCTAATCTGAAATATATTCTTCTGGTTTTGTTTTTTGTTTTGCTTTTGTTTGACTTATTGTTGTTTTTGTAGTATGGGGGGTGCTGGGGTGGATTGAACTTCAGGGCTTTCCACCTCCAAGCTACATCCCCAGCCCTTTTTATTTTTTTACTTTGAAATGGGATCTGGCTAAGTTTCTGAGAGTCTCCCTAAGTTGCTGAGGCTGGTCTCAAAACCTGTGATCCTCCTCTATCAACCTTTCAAGTGCTAGGATTACAGGTGTGTGCTACTAGGTTCAGCCTGAAATACATCCTGATAGTTTCTCATTAGGATCCTTGTTAGCCCAACTCAAATGGAATAGATTAAAATGTCCTCACTTAACTCTCAAAAAATATATATATGGCTATAGAAATTTGTATTTGACTAAAGGTGTTGTGGGAACTTTGCCAATAAAAGTAATTCCATCCTATTTCTTTTCAAAGAGTATTTTTTGTTTGGTTTTGTTTTTCGGCACTGTGGATTGAATCCAGGGGCATTCTACCTCTGAGTTACACCCCAATCCTACTTTATTCTTTATTTTGAAACAGGGTCTCACAAAGTTGTGGAAGGCCTCACAAGTTGCTGAAGCAACAAACCTCAATCCTCTTGTCTCAGCCTCCCAAGTACTGGGATTACAAGCATGTACTACCACACCCAGCTTCCAAGAGATTTTTATTGCTATTTTTGTTGTTATTCTTACAGGTTTTAAACTTTATTTTTTCCTAAATTTATTTTTTTCCATATTTTATTTTATTTATAAGTGGAACATATTGACAATGGTGTACATTTTGATTGTGCTTTGTGCCTTCTCCCCCTGGACTCAGGCCTGTACTTCCCTACCGCAGGGGTGGAGGATGTCCAAAGTAGTCTTGGAACCTCCCACTGAGGCCTTGTGCAGGTATTGTGTCTTGATAACTTTTCCTGTGTCTCTGGAAATTCTAACTGGGCTAGCCCATGGGGTCCCAAGATGCACCCTGGGAAAAGGGTTGCTGTAGGGTCCTGGGGCACACACAATTACTGCCAGAGCGCTGTCAGGTCCCAGGACACGGGCTGGGTGCAAGGCTATCAGTGGACCTGGGAGCGGGTGGGCGCAGACTCCTAGCGCCTGGTCCAGGGCTTGGGCAGGGTGCACAGGGCTAGAGCCGACCCGGGGCACAGGCTGGGTGCTCTAGATCAGCACTGAGTCTCTGGTTGCGGGGCGGGCACAGCCAGCCAGCGGTGGATCTGGGATGCCCGGCAGGCGCAGATGGGTCCGGGGGCACAGGCGGAGCGCAGGGTCTAGCATTGGTCTCTGGCTCAGGCAGGACGCAGGAAGGTGGCGCTAGGTCCCAGAGCGTGGGGAAGGCCTACATGGCTAGTGCTGGGCCCGGGGTGCAGGCTGGGGGCCCAAGGCTAGCTCCTGGTCTCAAGGCTCGGGTGGGACCCTCACAGCTATCGCTGTCCTGGGGAGCAGATCAGGCCCGCGAGGTTAGCGTGGCTGGGGCAGGGCGCACGGGCTAGGCGCACAAGGTGAGCGCTGAGTCTAGGGGTGCGGGTGGCACAGACAACTACCGCAGATCCTGGGGCACGGGCACGGGCAGGGCTCACGAAGATAGTGCTGGGTCCTGAGGCGGAGGACAGGCGCCCAGGGCTAGTGCCGGACCTGGGGCGCATGCTAAGACCCGCAGCTTCTCTGGACGCACTCAGATACCTGGCTTCCTTGATCCAGGTGTCTGGAGGACTCGCTGTGCCGCTGTGGTGAGCACACAGGCTTCTGGCTCGGGCACCGCTCGCTGCTTAAGATGTTGGAGCTCTATGTCCGTTTTCAAACACTTGGGTTATTTTGCCACAGTGGCGTCAGTCAGATCCAGGGATTGCGGTTTGGGCCGGCAACCCGCGCTTGGCACCTACCGGAGGCCCGGTTGTGTCTGCAGTATCCGATGCTCCCAAGGAAGATTTTTTAAATGGTGTCATCCTAAACTTTATAATATAACATTTTCATGAATTGGGATGATATGATTTACATCTGTGGGGAACCTGATGTAGCGTGAATTGATTGGTAGATTATCTAATGTTGAGCCATGCTGTTACTTCAGGAAAAATCTGAAATTCATCTAGATACATACTTGTGCAATTTGTTTTTCAGTTCTGCAGCTAATATTTCATGTGTTATTTTGTATATAGAATCATAAATAAACAGTTTAGAACCAGGCATGGTGATGCATGCTTGTAATCCTTGTACTTGGCAGGCTGAGACAGGAGAATCTCAGGTTCATGGCCAGCCTCAGAAACTTGTGAAGTCCTCTGCAACTAAGTGAGACTTTGTTTCAAAATAAAAAATAAAATAGAGGTCAGGCATGGTGGCATGTGCTTGTAATCCCAGTACTTAGGAGGCTGAGACAAGAGGAGTGCGAGATTTGAAGCCAGCCTCAGCTACTTAGTGAGGGGGGCTTTCAATGTAGTGAGACCCTGTTTCCAAACAAAAAATAAAATAGGTCTGGAAGTGTAGCCCAGAGGCAGAAAACCCCTGGGTTCCATCCTCAGTAACACACACACACACACACACACACACACACACACACACACACACACAGAGTAAAATAGGGCTTGGGGTGTAGCTCAGATGTAGAATGCCTCAGGGTTTAATCCCCAGTACTGCAAAAATAAATAAATCAACAAACAATCAGTTTATAATTTTCTCTTTTTCTATAATCACTGAAATCAAATCACCTGCATGGTGATGACTTTATTTCTATTTCCAGGCACGTTTTTCAAATGATAGAAATAAGATACCCTGAAAAATCGGTACAAGTCACATGTAAAGCCAGCAGAACCTGATGTTTCTCGTGCATTTGTCGAGGTCTGAATGTTTATATCCTCCTCTCCCCCAAACTCATATGTTGGAAACTTGTAACCAATATAGTGTATTAGGCTGTGAGGCCTTTGGGGAGTGAATAGTCAGGAGCATAACTCATGAATGATGTTAGTGCCCTTACAAAAGAAGCCCCTGATCTGGCTGTGCAGTGCATGTCTGTAATCCCAGCCACTAAAGAGGCAGAGACAGAAGGTTCAAGACCAGCCTCAGCAATTTAGTGAGATCCTATTTCAAAATAAAAAATAAAATGGAGCTGGAGGTTTAGCTCAAAGGTAGAATAAACTGTGTTCAATTCCCAGTACCAGAAAAGGAAAAAAATAAAAAGAGGCCCTAGGGATCTTGTCCATTGACCAAGCACAGGCACCATCCGCTTTCTGGCCATGGACACTACCAAGGAAACATGTGTGTGTGTGTGTGTGTGTGTGTGTGTGTGTGTGTGTGTGTGATACTGGAGATTGAACCCAAGGGCATCCTACCTTCGAACTTTACTCCCAGCCTTTTCCTGGTTTTTGTTTAAAAATAGGGTCCCGTTAGGTCCTGAGAGTCTTGCTACATAGCTGAAGCTCTCCTCAAACCTGCAATCCTCCTGTCTCAGCCTCCCAAGTATTGGGGTCACAGGAATGCACCACCACACCTGGCTCATCCTCACTGATGAGGAAAACTTCACTGAAGGCCTTCTTACTGCTGCTGTCAAATCTAAGGCAGGGCCTCCTAAAGAATCCAAACAGCTACAGAAGCTCTTGATTAGAGAGAGGGCTGAGCTGAGGAGCCATTCTGCACAGCGGGGAACACTCGTGGACCATGATGGGAGATCCAAACACCCAGTGCTCTGGGGGCTGAGTGTGTGTCTCAGGCCATGATGGAACAGACACACACTGCCACGAGTGCAAGGCCACACGATGCAGGTAAAAACCTGTGCAGCCAAAGAGGCCTTGTCAAGAGAGGGTTCACAAAGATCAGAGGCCCACTTCACCATGGGAAAGATCTTTGTGGCATTAAAGACACTAAAGAGCAATATATGAGAGATTGTTTGAGCAGCACAAGGAAATCAAAGTGATTAAAAGCATGACTGAAGCCAGGCATGGTGACACATGCTTGTAATCTCAGTACTTGGGAGGCTGATACAGGAGGATCACAGGTTCAAGGACAGTCTCTGTGAACAATGAGACTCTCATCAACCTAGTGAGACTGTTTCCAAATTAAAAAAAAAAAATAGGGCTGGGGATGTTGCTCAGAGGTAGAACATCCCTGAGTTAAATCCCTTAGTACCATTACAAAAAAAAAAAAAAAAAGTGTGACTGACCAAGGCAGTGGCAATAGAGGGGGCTTTGCCTTTATAACCTTTGCCAGTGACCTTGACATCATGGATAAGACTGACATTCAGAAATATCATATGTAGCTGGGCATGATGGTACAGGCCTGTAATACTAGTACTGGCTGAGCCAGGAGGATCAAGGCCAGTCTCGGCAACTTAGTGAGATCCAGTTTCAAAATAAAAATTAGTGGGTGTGGTGGTACACACTTGTAATCCCAGTATTTGGGAGGCTGAGACAGGAGGATTGCAGTTCAAGGACAGCCTTAGCTACTTAGTGAGGCCCTTTGCAACTCAGTGAGACCCTGTTTCAAAAATAAAGAATAAAAAATAGGGTTGGGGTGTAGCTCAGAGGCAGAGTGCCCCTGGGTTCCATTTCCAGTACTGCAAAAAAAAAAAAAAAGTGGATGGGCAAAAAACTCAAGGACTCTTTGTGACTGACTATATAACAAGACATTTCAGTTTCTGTTCTGTGGGAAGCATAAAGCATTCCAACAGAGGGTTTTAATGTAGATTTTCATTTTTGTACCCATGCTGCTGATTAGTAAATGTAAACATCTAATCATTGTGCTAAAAAAATATTTGAGAAGAGGAGGAGGAGCAGGAAGAAGAGGAGGAAGAAATCATTTGCAAACTGGGAAGAGGACTCTCACCAAATTCTAGACCAGCAGGCTCCTTGATTTTGGACTTCTCAGCTTTTGTAACTTTTTTTTTTTTTTTTTTGGTGGTACTGGGGATGGAACCCTTCTACCTCCAGGCTACACTCCCAGACCTATTTTATACTTTTTTATTTGGAAACAGGGTCTCTTAAGCCAGCGAGGCTGGCTTCAAATCTGTGCGATCCTCCTGTCTCCGCCTCCTAAGCACAGGATTACAAGCGTGTGCCACCACACCCGGCCTTTTGTAACTTTTAGATACAGATTTCTGTTTATAAATTGCATAGTTTATGGTACTTTGTTAAAGCATCCTGGAAGCATTAAATATTTTATTTTTTGGTGGTACTGAGGTTCCTGGAAGCCCTTCTACCTCCAGGCTACATTCCCAGACCTATTTTTTACATTTCTATTTTTTACATTTCTATTTGGAAACAGGGTCTCCTAAGCCAGCGCACGCGGCTGGCTTCGAACCTGCGTGATCCTCCTGTCTGCCTCCCAAGCGCAGGGATTACAAGTGTGCGCCACCATGCCCGGCCAGCATTAAGTATTTTAAAAAGGGTATTTCACTACTCCTTTGCAACTTTCATGTGATTTCATACTAAGGAGCCATTGTGTGTGTGTGTGTGTGTGTGTGTGTGTGTGTGTGTACTTTCGTTGGTGCATTATAGTCTCAAATCCTAATGTAGTTCAGAGTGACAGGGACATACATGCACACAGCACTTGGCAAGCTTCCCACCCACCCCTGGGGTCCCTCCCAACTCCCTCATCCTCTCCATACAGGATATTGAGATTGGCATTGGCAATTTCACATATGTATATAATATCAATGGAAGTGATTCCTTCATTAATTTTCCTTTTCCCACTCTCCTAAACCACCTCCATCTCTCCACTGGGGCTTCTCCTCCATTATCTCAAGTCCCTTTTGAATCCCCATTCCTCCCTAGATTCTGCATATGAGATAAAACATGTGACCCTTTACTCTCTTTGGCTGGCTAATCTCACTTAACACAATGTTCTCCAGATCCATCCTTTTCCTTGTAAGTAACATAATTTTATTCTTTGTTATTGCTGAGTAGAATGCCATTGTGTGCATTTCCCATAATTTTGTGATCCATTCATCTACTGAAGGACTCCTAGGATGGTTCCATAATTTGGTTATTGTGAATTGTGCGGCTATAAACATGAATGTGCATGGATCACTTTTTTTTTTTTTTTTGGTGGTACTGGGGGTGGAACCCAGGGGCTTTCTACCTCCGGGCTATTCTCCCAGGTCTATTTATATTTTATTTGGAAACAGGGTCTCGCTAAGTTGCTGAGAGCCTCACTAAGTTGCTGAGGCTGGCTTCGAACCTGTGCGATCCTCCCGTCTCATCCTCCCAAGCGCAGGGATTACAAGCATGCGTCACCACGCCCAGCTGCATGTATCACTGTAATGTTCTCATTTCAGTCCCTTCAGAAAGATACCCAGGAGTGACACAGCTGGATCATATGGTGGATCCATTCCCAATTTTCTGAAGAATCTCCACATTGATCTCTACAGTGCCTGCACCAATTTGTAATTAAAGAGCCACCTTCTTTGGGCAGTTTTAGAACTTTGTAAACTTTGTTTGGATGACTTTGAATAACTGAACTGAAAACAATGAACTGTAATCTTTAACTGAGTACGTATGAGTCTAGTTAAAAATATACTTAACAGTAAGAATGGAGGTGGGGAAGTAAGAAAGAGACTGCATATGGGACAGAAGCATGATGTACATTGAGGAAGGGAGATGTTGGCGCCTGTGTTTTGTGCCTCCATACCTACCAGCTGTTGCTATTCTGTGCTTTGTTAACCAAGTCCCTGAAAACACATAATGCTCAAAAACCAGCAAAAGCAGAGCTGGGCATGGTGGCACACACTTTTAATTCCAGTATTTGGGAGGCTGAGGCAGGAGGATCCAGGTTCGCAGCCAGCCTCAGCTACTTAGTGAGGCTCTCTGCAACTCAGTGAGACCCTGTTTCAAAAACTAAAAAAAATAAAAAATAGGGCTGGGGTGTAGCTCAGAGGTAGAATGCCCCTGGCTTCAATCCCCAGTACCACCAAAAAAATAAAAAAACTAAATAAATAAAGCCAGCAAAAGCAGACACTTGTGTATCCTCTTATCTATAAGACTCACATGTGGTTCAGTTTCAGAAGACCTATTAATATGCATCAATTCAACATGGAATGAACATTGTGTAAACTATATACTGATCTGAACAAGAGAATATATCATCTTATGTGGTTCAATTCCATTTGTGAGCATATACCTGTGTTAGGCATGGGAGGACGTCCTGGTGGTTTTAGGTTCTTGGTGTCCTAAACAAAGAATTGGACCAGACACACATGTAGCAAACAATAAACTGGTTTATTGAAAGTGAGAGAAAACCCTCCTCTTAGGAAAAGCAGGAGGCGGCTGGGCCTGGGTGCAGCTCAAACCAGGCAGGGCCCTGAGCTTGCTGCTCTGGACATCTTTTATGAAGTTTTGGTGGTGGGTAGAGAAAGACCTCTGGGTGGTCCTGGGTGTGGTGGAGGGGATGATTAACAATATATGGTTATATAACCTTATCGCCTATGCACCTGTACTTACCCAAAATGCCTTGGGGAAAGTCCACAAAAAGACTATGTTAACTATATTACAATTAGGCAAAGGTGCTGGGGTCAGGATCTAATTTACTTTATTTATGTATTTATGTTTGTCTGTTTGTTTGTGGAACTGGAGAGTGAAGCCAGGGACATTCTATCTCCAAGATGCACCCCCTAACCCTTTTCTAACTTTATTGTTTTAAAGCAGGAACTCAATGCTCGGTGTGGTGGCACACGCTTGTAATCCCAGCATTCAGGAGGCTGAGACCGAAGGATCGTGGTTCACAGACAGCCTCAGCTACTTAGTGAGACCCTGTTTCAAAACAAAGAATTAAAAACAAATAGGGCAGTGGGTGTAGCTTGGAGGTCAAATGCTTCTGGGTTCTATCCCCAGACCTAACCTAAAGAAAAAAAAAAAAAACAGGAACTCACTAGGTTGCTAAGAATCTGACTAAATTGCTGAGGCTGATGTGTGTGTGTGTGTGTGTGTGTGTGTGTGTGTGTGTGTGTGCGCGCGCGCGTGTGATGTGTGTGTGTTAATGGGGATGGAACCCAGGGGCATTCTACCTCTGAACTACACTCCTAGCCCTATTTTTTTATTTCTTATTTTAAAACAGGGTCTCACTGAGTTGCAAAGGGCTGCACTAAGTAGCTGAGGCTGGCCATGAACCACAATCCTCCTATCTCAGCCTCCTAAATGCTGGGATTACAAGGGAGTACCACCACGCTCAGCTCAAGGACCTTATTTTATTTTATTTTTTTATTTTTAATTTTTTTGGTGGTACTGAGGTTCCTGGAAGCCCTTCTACCTCCGGGCTACACTCCCAGACCTATTTTTACATTTTTATTTGGAAACAGGGTCTCCTAAGCCAGCACGCATGGCTGGCTTCAAACCTGCGCAATCCTCCTGTCTCTGCTTCCCAAGCGCGGGGATTACAAGCGTGCACCACCATGCCTGGCAAGGACCTTATTTTAAATGCACATGAATGTGCAGGGACTTTCCAGATGTCTTGTTTCTTCTCCTGAGCTCCTAGACCACACTGATATTCTGTGTTGGGTGTGTCTTGGGGTGGAGTTAGGGTAGTCCCCTCTTGCTGTGGGGATGGGATGGGATGATGGGATGGGAGTGTCTACCCTATCCTTCCTCTATCACCTGGACTTATCTTAAACCTATGTTGTGCTTTCTCAGAGCAGACCAAGTCCCAGGGAAGGGCAAGCAGCACCCAAGACACAGCAGCCCGACTCATCTCCCAGCCATATACCCTTTCCAGTTTACCTTAGCCAAGCAGGAGGAGAAGCATGTCCCTCACCCCTGGCATCTCCTGCACCATTCCTCACGTTTCCCCACTGCCCCAGACACAGAGGAGGACAACAGGACTTTAAAGGCCATCGCTACTCAAGGGCTCCAGAGATGGAAATTCACAAGGAGCCAAATCATATTCTAGAATCCCTGCACAGTGACCCAGGGGAGGGAACTGGAGCATCCTCTGCTTACCTAGGACACAGGACTATCCACCACTCCACAGCCACCTGCTCCCTGCCTGAGCTAAGGCCAGTGTGAAGCCACAGTGCCAGGGACTTGACTCTGGAGCTTCCCCTTCATGTACTTCCTAGGGGCCTTGGACAAGGGGGAGGGGACTCAGCTCTGCTGAGTTTTGGGAAGTGAAGACAGTTAAGTAGATTCCTGGATCCCCCAACCCCTCACCTGAAAAAGATAATCTAGGAGAAAGACTGAGAGTAGGTTTCAGCAAGCTCTAAGCAGGTCTAAGACAAATCAAGAGTGTGACATTTTGTCTTGTCTAATGCCCTCAAAGAATAGCTGACATTCAGTATAACACTTTATGTGTGATCCTACCCGGTTAAGTGTACATTCTGTGTGTGTGTGTGTGTGTGTGTGTGTGAGAGAGAGAGAGAGAGAGAGAGAGAGAGAGAGAGAGAGAGAGAGAGAGAGAGAGATATGGAAAGGACAATAGGAACACATCAAACTGGAACATCAAAACATTTCTCTCCAGTGATTGATTGTTTGTGTTATTTTCTTCAATAACTTTAAATTTTATAGGATTTGATTTACAAAACAATTTCAGACATAGTTCAAAGAGTTCCCTTGTACTCCCCACCAGTTTCCTCTGTGCTTACCAGCTTTTATTATAGAGCAATTTGTTAGAAAAAAATGAACCAACTCTGATGCATGAATGATAACCACACTTCATTCAGATTTCGTCTGTGTTTTGCCTATCATATTTTTTTCTCTCCCATCCCATCTTCTTATCCGCAACAGTTTCTCACACTGTCTCTGCTGATGTTGATAATTTTGAGGACTATAGGACCGTATCTTTGTAGCATGTCTCTTAGCTTAGGTTTGTGTGATTTTTTTTTTTCATGGTTATCTGGGGTTGTGGGTATGTAGCAGGGGGCATCACAGAGGTAAACATCACTCACAGCACAACATATCAGGTGTGTCCCAGCAACTTGACACCAAGGAAATTTATTTCTAACACAGATATGTGCTACCATGCTTAGCTAAGAGTTTTATTTTTTTAGTTCTTTATTTTTGGTACTGGGGATTAAACCTAGAGACATTCTACCTCCCAGATACACCCCCAGCCTTATTTTATTTTTATTTTTGAAACAGCGTCTTGCTGGATTGATCAGCCTCACTACTTGCTGAGGCTGTCCTTGAACCTACATATCCACCTCCCCACAAAGATCCTCCAGTTTCAGCCTCCCAAGTACTAGGATTACAGGCATGTTCCACCACACCTGGCTAAGAGTTTTAAAATATACATTCAGAGAGAAAGTAAGTTGGTGGCAGAGAGTCCTACAGTTCTCATAAAAGAAATACTTTTGACTAAAGTGGAGGCTGAAGACTAAACATTTTTTTGCCTAGAAACATATTAAATTCACTCTTCTTAAATTTTTAAAAAATGGCAAAATTCTTCCCATGGTTCTAAGTCACATGCACAAGTCACCATCTCATCTTGACATAAGACGCTCATTCCTCGGCCCACTGGACTGTGGTCTCTGTTCCTCTTCTCCATGGAAGCTGCTCTACTGATAACCTCCATTTTGTCACAGAAAAGAGTCACGGAATTCACCCCAGTCCCCTCCTGCCTCTCTGATTGGCACCCTCAATCCTGCAGAGTGACCTTCACCAGCTCTCTGAGGTGATGGTGGTGTCTCAAGCATCTATGACCCTTCCTCCCAGTTCTCACTCAACTCATTGACCTCTTTAGAACTCAAGCTGTCAGTAGGTTGTGATAATATATTGAAAGCTGATTATCCCCCCTTGCCTGCCTCAAGCTTTGCTAGCTCCCTGAATTCTAGGACATCTCTGCCCATCTGCCAGTTGGACATGTTTTCCTGGGTTTTTACTGACCTCTGCAACTCCTAGTGTATAATATGGAGCCCATATTACTGGTCCCCATGTTACACTTGGAAGTGGCTGGTCACTCAACAGTCATTTATAAGTTGGTGGAACTGGAAGCCAGGCAGTTAATCAGCCAGAGTAACTTGGTGACTGTGAGGGATGGAGAAAGGCAAGGCAAGAAGACTTGGGTGATGTTCAGAAGAAAACATAGGAGGGAGCAAAACTAGGATGAACAGAAATGCTTAGTGTTGGAAGAAGGAGCCTGTGGCCAAGAGAAAGGTGACAAGAGTTACTTCAAGGTTATGTGAAGGAAGTGGCGGATCATGTAGAGGCAGATCGACCAGTGATGCCGGGGAAAGAGATGTAAAAGAACCTGGAGTTGAGTCAGGCGTGGTGGTGCACACTTGTAATCCTAGCATTTGGGAGGCCGAGACAGGAGGATCCGGTTCTTGAACAGCCTTAGCCACTTAGGGAGGCCCTTTGCAACTCAATGAGACCCTATTTCAAAAATAAAAATAAAAGATAGCGCTGGGAGTGTAGTTCAGAGATAGAATGCCCCTGGGTTCTATCCCTAGTACTAGGGGGGAAAAAAGAATTTGGAGTCAGTTAGCATATTTATTCACTATTTTTCCACGATATCTATTACAGAAAGGTCGATTTTCGCAACAAAACATTGAAACTTTCAGTTTCCCACGAATCAATACCCAAGACCTACATGAATCAGAGCAGTCCAATATAGTGTGGTTATAGTAAAACCCATCTGGAAAATAAAAGCATTTAGTGTCAAAAAAAAATACAAGTCCAAGTCTAGTCTCCAAATTAGAAACATATCCACCTCCCTGCAAAGGTAGCCTTGGACTTAGCAATAGCATTACCTTTTATATTGAAATAATATATATCCCTGGTTCTGCATTTACTGCCTTCCTCCAAGGTACAGTTGCCCAGGCCATCCACACATTTGCCCTTCTTGAAAACATTGCAGACCATGCACACTGTGGCTTGAGCTAAGGAAGACAGACACAGAAACCGAGTCAGGAATGAAAAGACTGGAGGCGACATGGGTTAGGACAGTCCAGGGACAAAGCATGACCCTAATTACTCCCACCCATCTGTAGAATGTAGGGCTGGAAGTATCTTAATTAGATGTCTTCCATTGACTCTTAAGGGTATGAAATCTTTGATCTGGGGAATCTCAAACACCATTAAGCATAAGTAAATTGGTTTATTCTTTCATTGTATAAATTTATAGTGTGTTGATTATACCTCAGGAAAGCTATTTTTACAAAAAGAATAAATAACGTTTAATAAGAAAATGAGGTATTCCTCTTGGCCGACATAAAAAAAAATACTGGTAAATTAGATTGTGTGTGTGTGTGTGTGTGTGTGTGTGTGTGTGTGTGTGTGTGGTACTGGGGGTGGAACCCAGAGGCTTTCTACCTCCGGGCTATACTCCCAGACATATTTTTTATATTTTATTTGGAAACAGGGTCTCACTAAGTTGCTGAGAGCCTCACTAAGTAGCTGAGGCTGGCTTCGAACCTGTGCAATCCTCCTGTCTCAGCCTCCCAAGTGCAGGGATTACAAGTGTGTGCCACCACACCCGGCCTAGGTAAATTAGATTTTAAAAGATATGGGGGCCAGGTGTGGTGGCACATGCCTGTAATCCCAGTATTTGGGAGGCTGAGACAGAAGGCTCGCAGGTTCAAGGACAGTAACAAATGATAATTTAGTGAGACCCTGTTTCAAAAATGAAAAATGAGCCGGGTATGGTGGCGCACACTTGTAATCCCAGTACTTGGGAGGCTGAGACAAGAGGATCCCTGTTTGCCACAGCCTCAGCTACTTGGTGAGATCTTTTGCAACTTAGTGAAATCTTGTTTCAAAATAAAGAACAAAAAATAGGGCTGGGATTATATAGTTTGGAGGATCATGGTTTGAGGACAGCCTCAGCTACTTACTGAGGCCCTTTGTAAATCAGTGAAACCTTGTTTCAAAATAAAGAATAAAAAATAGGGCTGGGTGTATAGCTCCAAGGTAGAATGCCCCTGGGTTCCATCCCCAGTACCACAAAAAATAAATAAATAAATAAATAAATAAATAAATAAATAAAGCTGGGGTTGTAGCTCAGAGGTAGAATTTCTCTGGGTTACACACACACACACACACACACACACACACACACACACACACAAACACGAGCACACTGAGAAATTATGCCTCCTCAAGTTTCATTCCCTAGCTCAACTCCCCCTAGTACCATTTACCATTTACTCTCTTAAAATTTAGGAAAGGTTCATAAAATGAAAGGGGCTCCACTTAGCCCAGAGCCACTGTACAGAACAGAGTCAGAGCATCTATGTCCAGCCAGAATCCCTAGAGAGATGGATGAGCAGAGGGACTGTGCTGACCTAAAGGTTGGAGGAAGCTTTTAGTGCCCACCTATTTCATAGCATGACACCAAGGGGTTTCAAAGGACGCACTCCTAAATGGAAGAAGTATTCTTGCTATGAAAAGCAGGTAACGCATTCAGTGATCTCTTCCTACTAAAAGGCTTCCCTAAGCAGCATCTGCATAGAAAGTCTTGAGCAACGACTGGCTGCCACTCAGGGCCAGTCAGACGCATGGCACACACCTGTAGTTGCTGGGAGGCTGAAATAGGAGGGTTGCAGGTTCAAGACCACTTACTGAGATTCTGTTTCAAAATAAAATTCTGTTTCAAAATAAAATTAAAAAGGGGCCGAGGGTACATCTCAGAAATAGAATGCCCTTGGATTCAATTCCCAGTAACGTGCGCACGCACACACGTACCTAAACCCAATCTTTCCTAGCGAACGACTGACCCCCACTCTAAGAACTTGGGAAAAGTCCTGAACTAGGAGTCAGAGTGGGCTCAGCACAAAAAGACCTCCAATTCTTGTTGGTTGGATCATCATCTTAGCTACCTCCACCCCCTCCCCAAACAGCCAGGCCTCACCCACACCTTGGAAGAACACATGAGAGAAAGCACCCAGTAGCAGGAGCACCAGCAGGAACTTGCTCATCTCCATGCAGGACAGCAGAGGATGCAGCGGGGCCACTGAAAGCAGACAGCCAAATGCCAGCCGCCACGGGCCGTTGCCCTGTGCAATGGAAGCAGGCTGGAGAATCTGCTCCAAGCTGCTGCCAGGCGGTGGGCAGGAGCTCCTTTTATGCTCTTGCCAGTGGGTGTCTCATCACCATCCAGGCTCAGGAAAGCTCCCCACAGAGCCAGCCCCTTTACAGCTTCCAAGGACAGAGGGTGCCCCTGGAGCCCCTGCCTGTTTCCTTGGAGGTATATCCAGGCTGTTCACTTCCGATTTCCACCCATAGCATCACTGAGCATCCTAAAGGTGTTCCTATAGAGCAGACAGTGGCAGATCCTTTACTGTGGAATGCCTTTAGCACTATGGATCCATTCTGTGTAGGTTGCTTATAATAAGAAAACTTTTAATTTAAAAGAGTATGAGAAGCCAGATTTGGCGGTGCATCATTGTAATCCCAGTATTTGGGAGGATGAGACAGGAGGATTGAAGGTTCATGGGCAACCTCAGCTATTTTGTGTGTGTGTGTGTGTGTGTGTGTGTGTGTGTGTGTGTGTGTGGTACTGGGGTTCCTGGAAGCCCTTCTACCTCCGGGCTATACTCCCAGACCTATTTTTACATTTTCATTTGGAAACAGGGTCTCCTAAGTCAGCACACACGGCTGGCTTCGAACCTGCGCGATCCTCCTGTCTCTGCCTCCCAAGCGCGGGGATTATAAGAGTGCGCCACCATGCCCGGCCACTTCAGCTATTTAGTGAGGACTTCTGCAACTTAGTGAGACCTTGCTTCAAAATAAAGAATAAAAAGCAGGACTGGGGGTATAGCTCAGAGATAGAATGCCCCTAGGTTCCCTTCCCAGTACCACAAAAAATACATATATCCAGACACACATAAATAAATAAATAAATAAATAAATAAATAAATAAATAAATAAATAAATAAAAGCTGGGCATAGTAGGCAACACCTGTAATCCCAGTACTTGGAAGGCTGAGACAGGAGAATCGCAAGTTTAAGGACAGCCTTAGCAAATAGTCAGACTCTCAACCTATTTTTTTCAAAATAAAAATAAACAAAATAGGGCTGGGACTATAGCTCAGAGTTAGAATGCCTCTGAGTTAAAAACCACACACAAAAAAATTAAAAGATCATGAAGAGCCGATCGTGGTGGTGCACTCTTGTAATCCCACCATTCAGGAGGCTGAGACAGGAGGATCACGGTTCATGGACAGCCTCAGCTACTTGGTGAGGTCCTTGCAACTCAGACCCTATTTCAAAATAAAGACTACTGGGTTCCATCCTCAATACTGGAAAGAAAAAGATTATGAAGCCTGGAGTGGTGGTGTATGCCTAAAATCCTAATACTTAGGAGGCTGAGATAGTATAGGAAGATTGCAGGTTCAAGGACAGCATTAGCCCATAGCAAGACTCACAGCAACCTAGCAAGACTCTTTTTCAAATAAAAATAAATAAATAAATAAATAAATAAATAAATAAATAAATAAATAAATAAAGGAGCCGGGTGTGGTGGCACACCCTTGTAATCCCAGGATTTGGGAGGCTGAGACAGGAGGATCCCGGTTCGCTGACAGTCTCAACTACTTAGTGAGGCCCTTTGCAACTCAGTGAGACTCTATTTCAAAATAAAGACTATAAAAGAGGGCTGGGGTGTAGCTCAAAGGTAGAATGCCCCTGGGTTCCATCCCCAGTACCAAAAAAAAAAAAAAAAAGGCTGGGGTACACATGTAGCTTGGAGGTAGACTGTACCTGGGTTCAATCCCAGTACTATACACACACACCAAAAAAATTTTAAAAATTGATGGGAATGTTTTCACTAGAAAATGTCTGTGACAGATGTCTAATAATAGTGCCATAAATGGAGATGCTGTATGACTGAAGTTACTCCGTGAGTATGAAACACTTAGAAACATCATCAGTTAAGTGTTTACCAGCAAAGGCCATGATCACCTCATAGCAGAATATCCTGCCCCAGATTCTTGACTGATCCTCTCGATAAAGCTTTCCAAATACATTTCCATAATGTCTCTGTATCAGCTCTACAGGAAAAGCATGATAAGTTCAACTGGCAGAGTTATGCTGGGTGGTACACAGTCCTGAATAAGATACTCTAAAAATTGTTTGGATATTCAGAAGTAAAGGCAGGTTGGGAAGCTAATGGGCAATTAGGATCTTGACAGAGACCAGATATTAAATACTGGTTTGTAGTGGTGACACACGCTTGTAATGCTCCCAGCATTAGGGAGGCTGAGACAGGAGGATCGGGGTTCGCAGACAGACTCAGCTACTTAGTGAGGCCCTTTGCAACTCAGTGAGACTCTGTTTCAAAATAAAGAATAAAAATAGAGCTGGGGGTGTGGCTTGGAGGTAGAATGCCCCTGGCTTCCATCCCCAGTACAGAAAAAAAATGCTGAGTTCACTAAAAGCATTTCTTCAGGCTCCTAAATGTGAGAGAAACTAAGTCCTACTTCAGGCCTTTAGTCCAGCTTGATTATTTAACTATCCCTTTGAATCTCCAAAGTGTCCGACCACCAGGGTGTATGACATAGCCAGCCTACCCAGGGGTCAGCAGGCACCATCACCCTCCCACGGCAGGAAGGTCCTCTTCTGGCCACTCCAGACAGTGGGAGTCCAGAACTGCCACATACTTCCAGGCCCACACCAACCATATCAGATCTGCCATTAATATGTCTAGGCTGGGACCCAGTGAGAAAGTGTCCTGGCTAGAACACAGACTACTAAATATGATTCATCCAGGGCTGCAGCCTGATTCTAGCACCTTTTGGCTTTGAGACCTGGGAACAAGTTACTGAATTTGTATTCCTTAGTTTCCTCAAGGAAACAGAGAAACTAATACCACTTAAATCCTAAGGTTGGTCAGGCTTAGTGGAGTGGCTTGGTGGTATGCATCTATAATCCCAGTATTTGAGAGACTTAGGCAGGAGGATTACAGATTCGAGGCCAGCAGCACAGAGAGACCCTATTTCAAGAAACAAAAATAGCTGGGCATGGTGGTACATGCCTTTAATCCTAGTACTTGGGAGTTTGATACAGGAGGATGGTGGGTTCAAGGTCAGCCTCAGCAAGTGGCAAGACTCTCAATAATCTAGTGAGGCCCTGTTTCAAAACAAAAAATAAAATAGAACTGGGAATATAGCTCAAAAGTAGAATGCCCCTGAATTCAGTCCCCAATGCCAAAAATACAAAAAAAATCAATAAATAGATATAAATAAAATAGAGCTTGGGATATAACTCACAAGAAGAGCAATCCTGGGTTCAATTTTCAGTACAGTAAAAAAAAAATTCTGAAAAGTTGTTTTTTCTGTTCTTTATATTGTTCTTTTAATTCATTATAAATAACACCTCATCGACTTTTAAATTAAATTCTGTGTGTGTGTGTGTGTGTGTGTGTGTGTGTGTGTGTGTGTGTGTGTGTGTGTTACTGGGGAACCCAGGAGCATTCTACCTCTGAGCTATTCCCCCAGCCCTCTTTTTTATTTTTTATTTTGAAATAGGATCTCACTAAGTTGCAGAGGGCCTAAGTAGCTGAGGCTGGCCAAAAACCTGCAATCCTCCTGTCTTGGCCTTCTAAGTACTGGAATTACAAGCGTGCACTGTCACACCTGGCTTAACTTCTTTATTTATTGAGTTGTTTCTAGGGATTGAACCCAACCAGCACCTTGGGCAT
Source organism: Muscardinus avellanarius (assembly GCF_963383645.1). Lineage (NCBI taxonomy): Eukaryota > Metazoa > Chordata > Mammalia > Rodentia > Gliridae > Muscardinus > Muscardinus avellanarius. The sequence continues at coordinate 125,935,606 of NC_137786.1, read as the reverse complement.
GCCAAACATATGCTTTATTGCTGAGCTACATCCCCAGCCCAAGATTATTTTGGTGGGGGGTGGGGGTGGGAGTGGGAATTGAACCCAGGGGCATCATACCTCTGAACTATATCTCCAGCCCTATGTTTGTTTGTTTGTTTGTTTATTTTGGTGGTACTGGGGTTCCTGGAAACCCTTCTACCTCCGGGCTACACTCCCAGACCTATTTTACCCTTTTTTATTTGGAAACAAGGTCTCTTTTTTTTTTTTTTGAAGATTTAAAGAAGTTTATTAGAAAGATAGAAATACAGCCCCATGCCAAGAAGGCATGAGGGGATGACTCGAATAAGTACACCAAAGGGCTTACACATGGACCGGACCGGACATTTTATACCCATGACTTCCATCTTGTTTGTGTGACTCTGACGTAGTGAACGTCCCTGTAAAGTACCTCCTCTTAACCCTGTAAGGTACCTCCCTAGCAAGGTGTGGTGAGGTGTCTCCTTTCATGAAGGGCAAGGTCAAACCCTGCCCCATCCTCCCTAGATCATCATGTAGATCTGTCTGACTGGCCATGAATCTGCAATTCTCCTTTCTCAGCCTATCAAGTACTGAGATTACAGGTGTGTGCCACTACCCCTGGCTCCAAGATTCCATCAGAACTGGGGAGCCAGCGATGGTGGCGCATGCCTGTAATCCCTGTAGGTGGGAGGTTGAGACAGGAGGATCACAAGTTGGAACAACTTAACAAGGCTGTTAGCAACCTAGCAAGACCATTTCAAAAAAACAAACAAACAAGCAAGAATAAATAAATAAATAAATAAATAAATAAATAAATAAATGGTCTGAGGGTGTAGCTCAGAGGTAAAATGCTGCTAATTTCAATCCCCAGTACCAAAAAAATAAGTAAATAAAATAAAATTGGAAGTGGGAAGCAGAGGAAGCCTTGTTACCGGCGGGGTTCAGTCCTGTGGGGGGCAAGTCCACTAGCGGTCGGGGGCCTCAGAAAGATGGGTCAAAAGGCAGGCGGCGTTCTGCAGATCCTTATCTGCAGCGGTTCCTTTCCCTCTATGAATTCCTCAAGTTTTTTAGTTACGACGTTTTGGAAAAGAAACCTGAAGTGGACAAAGGCTTCTTGAGCCAATGACACTTTATTATGAAAAACCCAAGAAATTTATACACTTCACCAGTAAAGTTAAGAGAAAGGGGGGCGGGTGTCTCTCAGCTGGCTGTTGGCCTTTGAAGAATTAACTTCTGTTTCTCTCCAAGGTCTTGCAGATAAGCAGCTGCAGGTGGCAGCCTCCCAGGATAGTCGAGGCTTGGGAGCTTCTCAGGGGAATCTTCTTTTAACCCTTCCTGGAACTTTCCATCTTTTGGGCTCAGTTCATATAACAAGTGTGGGGAGATTTGGTAATTCAGGTATTGGCATCTTATCTTCTGAATCTGAAAGCTTAAGCATACTCACAACACAGTTTGGCAGACAAAATACCACAAACAACACCACAAGGTTTTTAGTTCTAATTGTCAGATGTATTTTCTTAACTGCTGAGCACTCTTCTTTAAACAACAAGCCTATTAAAAGAATCCACTTATCTTTAATAATCCACTTCCCTGTCACAAACTCTCTGCAACTTGCTTCTAACTTTCTAATTCCTTTCTTTCCTAGTTGGGACTTTCTTATGATAAGCTCTTCCTCATGCAAAAATGCTCCTCCCACTCTTACGGTATTTCTTTTCCTTCATACATACATATATTTAGAATGTCTGTCCTTTATTCTGTCATATTCATTTCTAACTATGCGGCCATTTTTTCTGTCTCCTGGAGTGCTCACACTGAGGTAAAAGTTAACAGTCTTTTTCTTTGGGTCTATTGTATTTGGGCAGCTAAGTTGTTTCTTTAAGGTCACACACAAGGTTTTTCTCTGTCTCTTGGCAGGATTTGCCAGAGTTAACGATGAAGGTCGGAGGCCATTTGTGATTACTGCAGCTGGGGTGCTTATCACAGTACCTGAATTCTGGCCAGTCTCTCATTATTGTTGAGCAGAGCCAAGGATGTTTAAACAAATTATTAGAAAGTTTATCTCCACGGACTCAGTTTCTTTTTATAGTCCTAATTTCACATCACTGGAGCAATTCGTGTAGAAAGTTAAAAGAAATAATAGTGAAGGGTATCTAAAAGTGGGGGGTACTTTAGCCAGAGACGATACCTCCTTCTCGGGGCGTCCTTGCCGATTAACTATGTGGAGTGGGGTCTCAACACATAGATGCCGAGGCAGCAGGATGTCTTGGCAAAGCCTGAATATAAGGGCACATTTCTGGTTTTGGTTTTTGCTTATCTTAGCAGCCCTTCCCAATGCCATCCCACCCCACCCCCACACACTCATTCATAAGGTCCTTGATACCTTTATCGACCTTTACAGAGACGGCTACCCCTCCTCTAACACCTTGCATAGAGCATTGCTTTGTTTGCCTCTGCCTAATACTGAGGCTAAGTCCCAGCTCTGTCTCTCCTGTCTCAAGCTCTCCTCCCTCTCCAGTTCTGTCTTGAGCCCATGGCCACCAGCTAGGTGAAGAGCACTCCACTTCCAAGTGGCTTCCAGCTAAAGAACACTGTGACCCAGTGTTGCTATGGTTTAAATTGGTCCCCAAAAGATATGTTTGGAAAATTAATCCCCAATGCAACAGTGTTGAAAGAGGAGTCTTTAAGAGGTGACTAGGTCAGAAGGGCTCTGCCATCAAGACTGGATTAGTGTCATGGGAGAGAAAGGAGGTTGTTATAAAAATTGGCTTTGGCTCCTTCTTACTCTATTTTTTTATGAGGGGTGTCTGGGGATGGAATACAGGGGCATTCGACCTCCGAGCTACACCCTCTGCTCTATTTTTTATTCTTTATTTTGAAACCAGGTCTCACTGAGTTACCAAGGGCCTCACTAAGTAGCTGAGGTTGTCCACAAACCGCAATCCTAGGCTCTCAGCCTCCCAAATGCTGGGATTACAAGCATGCACCACCACGCCTGTCTGCTTCTTATTCTCTTGAGCTCTCTTACCCTTCCACCTTTCAGCATGGGAGGACACAGCACAAAGACCCTTGCCAGATACGGGCTCCTTGATCTTAGACTTCCCTCTCTCCAGAACTGTAAACCAAATACATTTCTGCTCTTTATAAATTAGTCTGTGATATTCTGTGATAGCACATAAAACAGGGATGATGTGCAGATTTATGCAATAAGTGCCCTTATAATAAGTTCTCAGAGGACACCAAGGGTCGTGACATCCTCTTCATTGTCTGATCACATGATGCCCAGGCATGTCTGTTTGGCAGGTGCTATGATCTAATGGAGGAGCACCTTCCTTGGGCAGATTGGGTCTGTCCTATCTGTATAACTCTCCTGATGGCTGATGGCACACATCCCCACCACCTCCTCCATCAGCATCACCATCACCCCGAGCAGCCTCAGCTGAGGTCCTTCATTCAGCCCTTGCTCTGCAACCTGTACTCTCCCAAAGTGCATATGAGTTTAGGCTATTCCTGAGCATAGCAGGTGGGGGAGCAAGACGTGAGAGAGAGGGAAAAGAGAGAGAGAGAAACTAAAGAAACAGTAAAGAGGCATAAGATGAATGAAAGCAGAGATTCCTAAATTTATGGTAAACTTTCCATACTAATGCAAGGAAAAGAGACAGAAAATTCACCTTTGCCAAATACAAGCTAAAGCTTTTTATTCCTTAAGTAAAAAATCTGCCCTTTGATTCAGTTCTCCCTCTAGCCATTACTTCACTGATTGGTTCTTTTTCCATTCTCTATTCTTCAAAGAGTTGGCGACATAAACTCACTCCAAGTCATCTCTGTTTACTTTTTATTTTTGTTTTGTTTGTTTGTTTGTTTGCCTGGGTACTGGGCATTGAACCTAGGGGCATTATTTACTGAGCTACACCCTCAGCTCTTTTTACTTTGAAATGGAGTCTTGTTAAGTTACCAACGCTTGCCTCAAACCTGTGATCTTCCTGTCTCAACCTTCCAGATATTGAGATCACAGGCATGTGCCTCTAACACCCAGGTTTTGTTTAATAATAATAATAAAGAATAAAAAATAGGGCTGGGGGTGTAGCTTGAAGGTAGAATGCCCCTAGGTTCAATCCCCAGTACTGAAGAAAAAAAAAAAAAAAAGAAAAAAAGAAGCAGAAAGGCAGAACAAAGAAGAATTGAGGGGGTGGGGTTATAGGCTCTGAGGAGGGAACCAGTGGCTATGGAGGGGAAATCTGTCCTAAAATAATGAGAAATTTTTATTTTTTTTTTGTACTGGGGATGGAACCCAGGGGCATTCTACTTCCAAGCTATACCCCCAGCCCTATTTTTTTTTATTCTTTATTTTGAAACAGGGTCTCACTGAGTTGCAGAGGGCCTCACTAAGTAGCTGAGGCTATCCACGAACTGTGATCCTCCTGTCTCAGCCCCCCAAATGCTGGGATTACAAGCGTGCACCACCACACCCGGCTTAAAAAGAAATTCTTTGACAGAGTGGGTTGATACTGTAGACTGAAGCACACATCAAAAAATGGAACTAGATAAAGTCTCAGACATTTGAATTCCCCAAGGTAGAGGCAGAAGAAGAGTATAATCCAGAACTTCTAAAAGAAACTTGCAATTAATTCCTTTACCTTCCTAACATTGGCCTTTAAAAATCTTTTTGGAGACCATGCACACCCTGCTTGAGGCTGCGGGGACAGACCAAGTTGAAGCCCAGCCCTTGGCTAGGGAGACAAGGATCCCTCTTGGTTAGGTTAAAGGTAGGGATTTCAGAGACCTTGGCATGAGTTTCAATAGTTCTCTAGTCTATACCGTGGTGCATGAAGTTCCTTCAGTACTGCACTTCCACTTGGACTTTGATGATTGGGCTGGGGGTGATTCTGCAGGGTTGTTTTTTTTTTTGTGTGTGTGTGTGGTTTTTTTTTTTTGCCACCTCCATTAAGTGCGAGTAACCTTGGCAAGATTCAATGTAATATAGTTACAGCAGGAGCAATGAGAAGAGAGAGAAAACACATGAGAAGAATATGGGAAAGGTTGATTCAGACTGCCTGCAAACACAAGGATCCCTAGGTGAACAAAGATGCATAAGGAACCCAGGTACTGACCAGGGGCACCAAGGTGACCCTAAATCTAAAAGACAGGCTTTAGATGTCCTGATCAAGACCTTCCTATCTCCACGTGGGAATAATGAACTTGCAATCCAAGTGCAGTGAGTGTGAGTGCTATTGAAATGTAGTGTTGAGGCAAGTATCTTGGTCCCTCTTCCAAACAGCACCTACCCTGTGTACCTGTCTTATTGAAATGACAGACTGCCTCTGTCCTTTGCTGCAGCCCCACCAACCTTAAAGACAAATCCCACCTCCTTGGTTCCTCCAGCTAGACACTCCCCACTGAGCCCCTGAGAAGATCTTAAAACTCCTACACAGCCTGAGGAGAACAGCAGCCATAGGGTCAGGAACAGGACCCTGGCAGCACAAACCCCTGTGACTGCCATTTCTGCAGATCACACCAACCAGGGACCAACCCCCAGCCATTCTCTCTACTCCTGACCTCTGCTCCTTGCCCCATCCCAACCAAGAGTTCCACCTGCTAGTGAGAAAGAAAGAAAAAAAGAACAAGAAAAGCTCCTGACACTAGAAACACCAGCAAGAACAAGTACATTTCTCTTTGAGGGTAGCAGAAAGGGGAGGAAGGAGGTGGTGACTGGAGTAATGAACCAAGTTTCAGACAGGAGGAAGCTGAGAATTCTTGCTAGAATTAATAGCCATCTCCTTTAAACATGGGCCTGTGAGCATTCTCTTTTTCTTTTTATTCTTTTTGAACTGGGAATTGAACATAGGGGATTTCCACCTCTGAGGTATACCCCCAGCCCTTTTTATTTGTTATTTTAAAACAGGGTCTTGCTAAGTTGCTGACTGAGTCTGGCCTCAAGCCTATGATCCTTTTTTTTCTTTTTTATTGGTGCATTTTAGTCACACATCTTAATGGGGTACAGATGGTAGAGGCATATATGCACACATCACTCATTTAGCCCTTTCCCAGTTCCCTCCCCATTCCCTCCCCCCTTTTTCCTTCTCATGTTTGGCTTAGTGATTGACTTGGATATGATCGTGAATGTGATTTCCCTCTCCCCCTTCCCATCACCCCCAGTTAGGCCTCCTTATTAGCTTATCTGTGGTTTCTCCTCCTTTGTCTAGAGTTTCTCCTATGACCTTTTTCTCCCTAGCTTCCGTAGATTAGAAAGAACATTTGATTTCTTACTTTTTGTGACTGGCTAATCTCACTTAGCATAATGTTCTCCAGTTCCATTCATTTCCCTGTAAATGAGGTAATTTTGTTCTTCTTTATGGCTGAGTAAAATTTCATTGTGTCCATATCCCATAGTTTTATAATCCATTCATCTGTTGATAGACATCTTGGCTGGTTCCATAGTTTGGCATTGTGAATTGTATGGCTATGAACATAGATATGCATGCATTAGGTAGTGTGATTTCCATTCTTTTGGGTAGACACCCAGAAGTGGTATTGCTGGGTCATATGATAGGTTTCTTCCCATTCTTCTGAGGATCCTTCATACTGTTTTCTGTTACGGTGAAATATGTTGCGATGTGGGAATGTTATGGTTTTGGGAAAACTGTTCCTGGGGACCCCTGTTAGGATCCCGGACACAATTTCCCTCAAACCACAACAAAACCCAAACAACCAAAAACAGAAAAACTGCAGGTTCTTGTCCTGAGCTAAGAGTAAAAACCCATTATCCCGGACTCTTGCTGAAGATTTAAAGAAGTTTATTAAAAAGAAATACAGAAGATAGTTATAGCCCCATGCCATTCTGGCATGGGGGGGCATCAAATGAATGCCCCACCCAAGATACAGCACATGGATCAGACTTTTTATACTTATGACCTCCATCTTGTTTATGTAATTCTGACATAGTAAATGTCCCTGTAAGATTTCTCCCCCAGCAAGGTGTGGCAAGGTCGACCCCTCCTCCCATCCTAGTTAGCTTATCTAATCATGTGGATCTGTCTTTAGACAGAGAAAGGCCTAGTTCCCCTCTCCTATGGACTTGCTAATTACTTTTAGCTAAGTCAATCTAAGTTTCAATAGCTGTTTGCTTCCTGACCGAAGCCAAGCCTTTCTCTCTCCTGGTCTGCCATTTTGACACAATTATTTCTGAAATATATCTATTAATAACCAAAGCTTTCTCAAATCTTCCTAAGCCATTCCCAATACTGGTACATTTTCCAAAGTGGTTGCTCTAATTTGCAATCCTACCAACAATATATTAGAGTAAACCTACGATCCTTCTGTCTCGGCAATACAAAGGTCCTAGAAACTTCTTAGAAGAGAATTAGGGCTACACTGAGAAAAAAGACAAGATTTAAAAACAGAAAAAAAGAGGAGTATTATTAAGTTATCTTGACACACAACTTTATTTTTTCTCCTCCAGTTAAGTGTCATAAGACAGGAAAAGGAGGTTATAGGGAAACTACCAAATAGCTGCAGCCCTGAAATCTCATCTCTTCCATATCTAATAGAGGAGGAGGTTCTAGGTAGAGCCCAGGGTTAGCAGGATACCTGGCCTGGTGGGACACAGTGGAACCATTGCTGGCGGTCTTTGGGAAATTGTGGGAATTGGATGAAATGGTTGCTGTCCACCACCTTCATTTGTCATCTCTAGGCTCCCACCTCCCTGTGAGCCTGGGTAGAAAAGGAGCCCCTCCCTGTTACCCTCTCTTCAACCCCAGCTACCAGCTGTTCTGAACATAGGTCTTAGAGCAGGTCTTCTCTATCTTTTAGGAACTTCCCTCCACCTCCACCCCCATTTTGCTAAGCAGAAACATCTCACATGCTCCTTTCCATCTCTCTGCAGTGTCTTCTATACAATTCTTCCTTGTCCATTCTTTGGCCTCTGTGTTCTGGCTGTAACTAAAACTTCTTCATTCTCTCTGCTCTAGTCCAAATCTCATTCCTTCCTGGATTTGGTTTCCTAGAATACAATTACAATCCCATTACTTTCCTGCTCAAAACTGGTCCACCTAATTAAGTACCATCTCCTTAACTTGGCATTTGACTCTCCCCCAAATAATCCCCAGAGAAGAAAATCATCCAAATTGAGAACCAGTTAGAATATGGTGCTCTTATAAAATTTTTCTTGATCTTCTTTTTTTTTTTTTTTTTTGTGGTCCTGGGGATGTGTTACAGTTTGGGGTAAGGGTTACCGTTTAGGGCAACTGTCCCTGGGACCTTTGTTAGGCTCCTGGAAACAATTCCCATAAAACTGTGGGTTCTTGTCCCAACTCAGGACAGATGTACACTGCTAAAGATTTAAAGGAGTTTATTAAAAAGATAGAAATACAGGAGACAGTTACAGCCCCGTGCTATAACATGCAGGGGTGGTTCACCACCCACGAAGCCTGGAATAGCTTTTATAGATGTAAGGCCCTCCATCTTATTCTACATAATTCTGACATAGGTAAAGTCCATCCTCTTAATTTTTCCTGCCTCACTTTGGTCTACACCCAGGTTTCTCCTTTCATGAAGGTCAATCCCCTCTTCCCACCCTAACTAGATATAAATTATTGTGTAAACCTGTCTTTAGAATGAGGAAGTCCTAGCTCCCCTTCTCTTCCCACTTGCTAATTATTTTTAGCTAGGTTAATTTACATTACCATAGCTACTTGCTTCCTGCCCAAAACCAAGTTCCTCTACAGGTCTGCCCTTCATTTTCTACAAAACGATTTTTGAAATATATTTATTAATAATCAGAGCTTTTGGAAATCTTTCTAGGCCATTCCCAATACAGGATGAAAGCCAGGGGCATTCTATCTTTGAGCTACACCCCCAGCCCTACTTTTTATTCCTTATTTTGAAACAGGATCTCACTGAGTTGCAAAGGACCTCACTAAGTAGCTGGGGCTGTCCTTGAACCGTGATCTTCCTGTCTCAGCCTCCCGAATGCTGGGATTACAAGTGTGTGCCACCACACCCTGCTGGAACAGGACTCTTTACTGGGCCTTCTCTTTCAAGCAGAAGGAAGGCACAGCACACTAACCCAACAGTGTCAGGCTTGAGAGAACTACTTTTTATTCCAGTGAGCAGAGCTGTTTGCAAGGGAACTAAAGGCTTAGGAATGTTAATTATCTTTAGGTACATTTTAAAAGGTAAATAGATTTTAGTTTGTTTGTGAGGCTCTTGAATTTCTGGGGAAGGCAAGGCCAGTCTGTTAACCTGGAACCAGTTTAAACATGTCTGCTTTGTGATGAGAATGAGCTCTGTGGTTGTTAAGAGAAGAAAGCACAAATCACAGAATTAACAAGTCAAGGATACTGAGAATTTTCTGGGTTAGTCACTCAACAGTTTCAGCCTTTCAGTTGTTTGCTAACTTTTTTTAAGTTTTTTATTGGTGCATTGTAGCCATACATCTTAATGGGCTACAAGATGGTGGAGGCATACATGAACACATCACCCAATTAGCCCTTACCCAACCCCCACCCCATTCCTTCCCCCTCCTCCTTCTCATGTTTGGCTTAGTGATTAACACTGATGTGTTTGTTAAAGTACATCATGTGCATTAGAGAATTTCCCTCTTTCTCCCCTCCCATCCCCTCACTTAGGTCGCCTTATTTGCTCATCTATAGTATCTCCTTCTTCTTCTAGAGTTCCTCCTGTGACCCATTTTCTCCCTAGCTTCCGCAAATTAGGGAGAGCATCCGATTTCTTATTTTTTGCGACTGACTCATGTATGCTAACTTCTAATATCTAGCATCCCAGCCTTAATTCTGCACCTGTCTTTGAACCTGAAAAGCACATACAAAGCTCTGCACAGCTAAAATACTATGACAGAAGGCCCAAGAGTACATTTTCATTTTGTCCCTCTGTCTCAGAAGGAGGGATAGAAGATGTGGGTAGGAATGTTTTTGAGAATACTTTAACTTACCTGAAAAAGGTATGCATTCTGCCCCTGTGGTAAGCAGAATTCTAAGAATAACCCAGAGTCTTGCCCATGAACCATCTCTGTCCCTCAGAGTGTAAGTAGAAGCCATAACCAAGAGGTTCTGGGAGACAGTAGACAGCTCAATGGTAGAACAGACTTTATTGGGATAAAACCTGAGGAGGAAGTCTACAGGAAAGGTTGAAGCCCATGTCTACTTATAGACTAGAAGTTTATAGAGGTTGTTTAAGGAAAGATTCCACAAGGAGGGGGAATGGTCATTAGCAATTACCAAGGAGAGTTGTTAAGAGGAGATTTTATAGGGCAGAGGGGAGCCATGGTTAACTATTGCCAAGAGAGGGGGATTGTTACAGCAGGATAATGGGGCATTCTAGGAAGCAAAGGGACATGATAAGGAGCTTAGATAAGACAATAGGGACATTTTGGTAAGCAGGGGGAAAGGTATATTTGAGTAAGATTTGCGAATTTCTGGTTAGCAAAGAGGCCTGCAAAATGACAAGTCTTTACAAAATAAGGTGAATTTTGTTTGAGACTCTAGCAATAACAGTATCACTCATTAAAGATGAAAAGCACTTACCAAGGGAGATTTCTTGCTAGGACTAATTGAATCACAGGAACCCTTTAAAACCAGTCAGTTCTCCAGCTGATGACTGAAAGTTTAATCATAGAGAGACTGATTTTGCCAACCTTGAGGATGGAAGGTCCACCTGATAAGCATGTGGATGGCCTCCAAGAGCAGAGAGAGACCTGAGGCTGTGAGCAGAAAGAAAACAGGACTTCATGAACATAAATTCTGCCAACAACTAAAAAAGAAATCAGAAGTATATTCTTTTTTTTTTTTTTTTTTTTTTTTTGTACTGGGAGTAAAATCCAGGGGCATTCTATCTCCAAGCTATAGCCCCAGCCCTTTTTTTATTCTTTATTTTGAAACAGGGTCTCACTGAGTTGCAAAGGGTTTCACTAAGTAGCTGAGGCTGTCTGCAAACCGTGATCCTCCTGTCTCAGCCTCCCAAATGCTGGGATTACAAACATGTGCCACCACAACTGGCTTAGAAGTAGATTCTTCCCCTCTCTCAGTAAGAGCCTCAACAGGCATGACGACATCTTGATTTTGGCTTGTGAGCATTAGATGGAAGATTCAAGTGGGCCCTGGCCTGCAGAACTGTAAAATAGTAGAACTTCCTTTCAAACAGCTAAATTTTGATAGAAAAATTAATACACCCCCTGATGCCATCTGGATGTGATGCCTGAGATTATGCTGCCACCTGGTGGCTATATACAATAAGAACAAGGGAAGCGGCCAAAGAATTTCAGAATTTTGTCTTTGGCATCTGGGCTTCTGACCCAGTGCCAGCAACTGCCTACCTTCAGTCTTATGCAAGAGAACAAACCCTACTCTTTAAATCCCAGCAGCCTGGTATCCCATTATTTGTAGAAGAGATCACTTCTGATGCAGGAAGTTATTGGTTTTAAGACTTTGGTTTTCTGAAAAGATCTCTTAAGCTGAATAAAAAAATGTGGGTTAAAATTTTCATTTTTAAAAAACTCATTCTAGGTTTTTTTTGTAGTACTAGGGATGGAACCTGTACCAGTATTGGGAATGGCCTAGAAAGATTTGAGAAAGCTCTGATTATTAATATATTTCAAAAATTGGTGAAAGGACTTGGTTTCTGCCAAAAAAAGTAGGCAACTATTCAGATGTAAATTAACCTAGCTAAAGGTAATTAGCAAGTCTATAGGAGAGGGGAACTAGGACTTCCTCATCCTCATTTTAAAGACAGGCTTACATAATTGGATAATCTATCTAGGATGGGAGGAGGGGGTCGACCTTCAACCTTCATGAAAGGAGACACCTTGGTGGGGAGGAAACTTACAGGGTTTTTACTACATCAGAATTACATGAATAAGATGGAGGGTGTCGTGTATAAAAAGTCTGTTCCATGCTTTATATTTTGGTGAATTCGTTCGAACAATGCCCTCATGTTTCCCTTGGGTACATGAGGCTACAATTGTCTTCTGTATTTCTATCTTTTTAATAAACTTCTTTAAATCTTCAGCAAGAGTCTGGGCTATTGCATATTTATCCTTAGCTCAGGACAAGAACCCACAGTTTTTCTGTTTTTTGTGGTTTTCTGTGTTTTGGGGGGTAATTATTCCCAGGGGTCTACCAAAGGTCCCTGGGGACAGTCTCCTCAAATCATGACAGAACCCAGGGGCATTCTACCTCTGAGCTACACCTCCAGCCCTATATTTTATTCTTTATTTTGAAACAGGGTCTCATTGAGTTGCAAAGGGCCTCACAATCCTTCTATCTCAGCCTCTCAAATGCTGGGATTAAAAGTGTGTGCCACCATGCCTGGCTAGGTTTTTTTTTTTATTACTTTCCATTGTGACTTTTGAGTAATACTATTACATTTTCCTTGTCCTTTTTATAGATACTGGATTTTTTTCTGTCAACTTTTAGGAGGCATCTCTTTATGCCTTGTAGTTAAAAATTTTTATCACTGATAATATATATAGCTAGTTGCCGTGGTGCACACCTGTAATCCCAGGATTTAAGAGGCTAAGACACTAAAAAATAAAAAAGATAAAAAGGATAGGGTTGTAGCTCAGAGGTAGAATCGACCTGGAATCAATCCTCCCTTTTATGAAAATACAGACACACACACACGCGCACAGTTTTTTCACTTGCTCCATGATACTTCAGTATAATTTGGCTTTTCATACCAGAGCCTTTTCTAAAATGTCTAGTGACCCTTGGCCATGCGTTCAGTTAGTAAGTGACACTTCACTTTAGGGGAATGGGGCAGAATGGGCAAACAACTCTTCTTTTGGTTTACTTGACGACCAAAATCTGTAGGTCCTTTCCTTTGGAATCACCCAGTGCTTCCAGAAAGATGTGCACATCTCTTGCCTAGGTAGGGACATGACCCTGAGCACCCATATTTATGAAGTTGAGAAGAGAGGGCTGGAGCTCTCTCCATTGCCGAGATTACTTCCTTCTCCTCGGCATCTGCGTGAAGATTTCCCACGTAGGAAATTGGCTAAGCTTCAAGGAGGTGGAGCCCCGAGGGGAAGTGCTGTCTCTGGCCAAAGTACTCCCCCACTCTTAGATATTCTTTCATAACTATTATTCTTTTGGTAATGATTCTTTTAACTTTCCACATGAATTGCTCCAGTGATGTAAGATCAGGACTGTGAGAGAAACTGAGTCCGTGAAAAATAAATTTTCTAGTAATTTGTCTAAGCCTCTAAACGCCCTCGGCTTTGCTCAAATAGTAATAAAATCTAGTTAGAATTCAGATGCAGTGGAAGCATTCCAGTCACAGCAATTACAAATGCAGATTTCCCCTCTGTCTCTGACCTTCATTCTAATCATTAACTTACAGTAAAAGCATTGAGTCAGCTGAAACCATTAGCCCTAAAAGGGAGGCAACTGTGCCTCTGTTTACCCCCCTCCTTGTGATCCTGCCTAGATACAGAGAAGATAAACTTTGTGTGTGACATCAAAGCAGCCTAGTTGATGAACAGCTAATACTTCCCAATACAATAGAGCCAAAGGCTAGGAAGAGTCTTGACCTTTATACCCAGTATGTGCGCTTCCCAAAACAGGGAGGTGCCACGTGGCTAAGAAATGGATATGTCAGAACAAAGGACAGATATAATAAATGTGTAAGTGTGAAAAAAAGGAAATATGGTGAGAATAAGAAAGCATTTTTGTGTTTTTGTTTTTGGTTTTTTTGGTGGTACTGGGGTTCCTGGAAGCCCTTCTATCTCCGGACTACACTCCCAGACCTATTTTTACATTTTTATTTGGAAACAGGGTCTCCTAAGCCAGTGCGCGCGCGGCTGGCTTCGAACCTGCGCAATCCTCCTGTCTCTGCCTCCCAAGCGCGGGGATTACAAGCGTGCGCCACCACGCCTGGCAAGAAAGCATTTTTGTATGAAGAAGAGCGTAGGGGACTTCCAGGAAGATGGCGACCGAGAAAAGCGGGGCTTAAGAGCCCCGCTAACAACCAATCTCTATTACCACAAAATCAGCGCCTTTTATAGCCAGAAAACACCATCATCAGAGAAACAAAAAAATCACCAGCCCCAGAGAGGAGGGGGTCTCATAACAGAGCTCAGAGCCACAGAGGAGATACGCCAGCCTCACGGCCGAGGACGCAGCAACAGCGCCTTACTGCCGGCGGCAGTGGCGAGCTCACTGGACAGCTACGGCTACAGACCAACGCACTCAACAGCCCACCAGGCTCCAGAGAGGAGTGGCGGACAGTGAGCCAAGATGAGCCGCTGCGGAAGAGCCCAGACAGCGAGCCGAGGTGAGCTGCTGCAGAAGAGCCCTGTGGGATTAGGAAGATTTTTTGGGGCAGGGAGCATCTAAAGCTCCCAGTGACTGGGCTGAGCACACGCTGCAGGGACTCAGAGCGGAGGTCAAAAACAGAGAAGAAATACACCAACCTCATGGCCGAGGGCGTGGCAGCGGCGCCATATTGCCACCAGCAGCAGCGGCAGCAGCAGCGAATCCACTGAGTCCACTACAGCTCGATCTGCATACTCAAAAATAGTGAGTCAAATTGCAGGCCCCAGAGGAGAAATCCCAGTACTGACCCCAGGGACTTGACCCAGTGGGGCAGGGGCGGTGGCAGAGATATCACACCATAGGAGAACGCAAAACCTGGCACCCCCCATAGTCTAAAGCAGCCTCTATTGACTCCCTGGGTCTGAGACTTTGCGATACAACCCAGTAAAGGAGTAGTGGTGACTGAGATACCACAGACTCGAGATCCAGAGCACCTTAAGTGAAGTCATAGTGAACCAAGGGAAGAACCCAGAGAAGGCACAAACTCCCGAAATCATGGGAAAGAGGAATAACAATGGAGCAATGAATGCCCACAACCACACAACATCAGAACCTGATAAAACAGAAAATCAGAGATTTCTAGAAGATCAAATCAGGAAAATAACTGTAGAAATAATAGAGGTGTTTCGAAAAGAACTCAGAGAGAGCCAAAAAGAGATAAAGGATGCAATTAATGAAGTAAAGGCCTCAATTCAAAGCACAAACAACCGATTAGACCACATGGAGAACAGAATCTCACTCTTAGAAGATGAGCAATCCAAAAATGAACTCATAGTTTCTAATCTAGAAAAAAATATCCAACAGCAGGAATCTGACATTGAAGAAATATGGGCCCATTTCAAGAGAGCTAACCTAAGAATAATTGGAATAGAGGAGGGAAAAGAAAGTGAAACCAAAGGGATCAACAATCTCTTCAAGGAAGTAATAGCAGAAAATTTTCCAAACATAGAGCAAGAGGTTGATACACAGGTCCAGGAAACTTATAGAACTCCCTTTAGACAGGATCGGAGAAGAGGATCCCCACGCCACATAATTGTCAAAATAACCACTGTGGAAGCCAAGCAGAGAATCTTAAAGGCAACAAAAACAAAGGGCCAAGTGTCATTCAGAGGCAAGCCAATTAGAATCACTCCAGACTTCCCAAACCAAGTCATGAGAGCCAGAAGGGCATGGAGTAACATATTCCAAACTCTGAAAGAAAACAACTTCCAGCCAAAAATTTCCTACCCAGCAAAACTATCCATCAAATTAGATGGGGAAATAAGAAGCTTCCATGACAAACAGAAACTGAAGGAATATATGTCTTCAAAACCAGCGCTAGAGAAAATACTCAAAGAGATTAACTACAAAGAAGAAATAGGTAACACACACCAGAACCAGAGAAACAAGATTTTCCATCCAACAGACAACTAAGATTAGTTATCTGTGGAGATTCATTATTTATGTTAGTCTTATACCTATCTCTAAATTGTATTGTTTGCTTTTATTGTTAATTTTTAGGATTTCTAGTTGGAATATTAATATACCTTCAGATATAGCATTTGGAAATATTTTATCCCATTCTATCAGTAACTTTTAACTCTGTTTACATTGTCTTTGGATATACAATATTTTTTTATTTTTTAGGGAGTTTGTATACTCTTCTGCTGCCTGTGCCATTGAAATCATATCCAAGAAATCACTGCCAATTTCAATGTTGTGAGGTTTTATGACCCAAAGTTTCTTCTAAAAGTTTATAGTACTAAGATTTATATATAGGTCTTTTATCTATTTTGAGTTAATATTTGTATATGGGATTAGGTAAGGGTCCAATTTTATTCTTTTTCATGTAATTATTATTTTTCAACAATATTTAGTTAAAAGATTATTATTTCCTCCACCAAATGTTCATGGAAACCTTGTCAAAAATAACTTGACAATATAGGGAAGAATGTATCTCTAGGCTTTTATTTAACTCCAATGGTTTATATATCTGCCTTTAGAATAGTACTACACTGTTTCAATTATTGTAGCTTTATATGGTTTGAAAGTAGAAAATATATATCTTCTAGCTTTGTGCTTTTTCGAGATCGTTTTGGGTATCTAGAGTCCATATTACATATTAGGATAGATTTTTTTTGAAAAATAAATATATAAATATATGATAGTTTCACCTAAAAAAAATATTCTCTGGTAAGAAAGAAAGCAGAAAGAAATATTAAAATGTTATCTTTAAGTTATCAAAAGCTTGATATCAGACAAATGAAACTGTTATGTGAGATTATCATTTTTAATTTTGGATAAATTGCTATAATACTAGATGTCAACCACTAAGCCAAGCATGGGAAGAAGGGATGGGGAGGGAATGGGGTGGGGATCGGGGGGGGGGGCTGACTGGGCAATATGTGCATGTATGTCTACACAAGTTTTTTGTATCCCACTATGATGTATGAATACAGTGCACCAATAAAAAATTTTAAAAAAAAAGAAGAGCTTATCCTAAGATTGTCCCAAATGGGAAAGAGAGAATCAGGGTAATCAGAAAAGAAAAGGAAGTTGCAGAGGGTCAGTGATAGGAATATGGATTATTAAGAGAGGAATAGCCTTCTAATAAACCTATTGTTTGAGGAAAAGTGCTCAGCAGCTAGAGAAGTACATCTGACAACTAAATCTAAAAACTTCATGTTATTTTTTGGTGTTTACCTGCTAAACTGTGTTGTGAGCTTGCTTAAGCTTTCAGACTTTGGAAGGTAATACAGATGAAACCTGGGAGACCTCCATCACATCCCCCTGAATCGCCATATCTCCCCATGCCTGCCATATGGACTAAGCCCTAGGAATGGAAAGTTCCGAAAAGTTAAAGAAGATTCCATGAGAGGCCATATTCTCCAAGCCCTGGGCGTGCCTGTGTCTTCTGGAATTTGCCCTTTGGAGCTGCCTGTCTGCAAGGGCAGGGGGCTCAAGGGCAGGGGGCTGGATTCCCGGACTAGTTCTTTTTTTTTACTTTGTTTATATGTCCTTCACTATTGATTTGTGGTGATTACACTCCTTTCTTTTTTTTTTTTTTTTTTTTTTACTATTAATCTCACTGGTGAAGGATATAAATTTTCTGGGTTCTTGTAATAAAGTGTCAATCTCACAAGAGGCTTTTGTCCACGTCAGATTCTTTCACCTTTAGCGCCGTGAATAGGAACTTAAAGGAATTTATTTCATAAAAGGGAAAGAATTGCTGCAGATAAGTGGCTGAAGAACTACCACCTAAACCTTTGTCCACCTTTCTGAGATAATTCGGTCCGGAACGGACTCAGCAGCCATCCCAATTGAGCCAGTCTGTTGCATTCCATTCACTATTCAAATCTGTAGTTAATCCTCCGGGTTTCAATACAACATTTTGCAAACCCTGCACTAAACACCTTACCAAAAGACAGGACTTCCTTTTCCTAAAGGAGTGGAGAGAGGCAGTTACCTATACTTATGAAATGAGAATAGATGGTAACTGGATATCTAGACTTGAACTTGGGAAAGAAGGAGCTGAGAGTTTGACTTTCCCCAATGTAGAATTTTATAAAATCTTTGTTTGCAGCAACCCACATTTTCTGGTTAGTCATGGGATGCATCTGCTTGATTTCCCACTATTTTCCTTTACAGGCATGAAGATTTCACCTTCTGTTCTTCTCTGTTCCTTACTTATCTTCTATTCCCTTCATATGTTACAAAACATAAGTCTCAGGCTTACAGATATCTTCTAGTTTCATTGAAAAACAAATGTAGGACTGGGAGTGTAGCTCAGTAGTAGAGTGCTTGCTTATTATACTCCAGAACCTCTGTTCAATCCTCAGCATCACACAAATATGAATAATAAAATAAATGTAGATAGCTGGTCAAGGTGGTACATACCAGTAATCCCAGTACTTGGGAGGATTAGACAGGAGGATTGCAGGTTTGAGGCCAGCCTCAGCAACTTAGTGAGACCTTCAGCATCTTAGCAAGATTTTGATTCAAAACAAAAAGTAACACCAATTAAATAAATAAAATATAAGTGAAGAAGGAGAAGAAGAAGAAGAAGAAGAAGAAGAAGAAGAAGAAGAAGAAGAAGAAGAAGAGTAGTAGTAGTAGTAGTAGTAGTAGTAGTAGTAGTAGTAATGTGGTGGTGCACACTTGTAATCCCAGTACTTGGGAGGCTGAGACAGGAGAATCCAGGTTTGTGGCCAGCCTCAGCTATTTAGTGAGACCCTCTGTATCTTAGTGAGACCCTGTTTCAAAATAAGGAACAACAACTAAAAAGATGGGCTGGGGGTGTAGCTCAAAAGTAGCATGCCCCTGGGATCAATCCTCAGTACCACAAAGAAGAAAAAAAGAGTCCTGTGAGTGTAGCTTGCAGATAGAATGTTCCTAGGTTTAATTCCCAATACCTAAGTAAATAAATAAATAAATAAAGCTTCACAACACTAATATTATAGTGTTAATCAATTCTGTCTTTACTTTTCCAAGGTTCAGATTATAAGATTATATTCTTTCATCCCCATAAATACTTTGTTTCTAGTTCAAGATACTTGGGAGCTTTTGACCTCTCATAAAATACCAAGCCAATCAATAGATGGGAGAAAGAAGCCTCAGATTCCCCTTCAAATCAAGGAATCCAGTATCTTCTGTGTGTTGAAATTTCTGCATCATACATAACCTCATTTCAGTTGTAAGTCAGTTTCAGCCAAAAAAACAAACAAAAACAAAGCCTTGATGACGGCAACAGAGCACCTGGCCTTGGGTGTGTTAGTGGGATACATCCCCGGCCCTATTTTTTATTCTTTATTTTGAAGTAAGGTCTCACTAAGTTGCTGAGGGCCTAAGTAGCTGAGGCTGGTCGCAAACCTGTGATCCTCTTGCCTCAGCCTCTCAAGTACTGGGATTGCAAGTGTGTGCCACCATGTCCAGCTCTTGCATGATTCTTATAGAGCTAGACTGCATTGGGACCTTGCAGTGCTAAGTTGTCATGATGAGGGAAAGGCAGGACCGGATGGCACTCAGGACTCTGGCCTGGGTATCTGAGTTTGTGACAGTGTTGGTTACTGAGCCAAAGGTCCTAGGAACAAAGTTGGAGTACAAATGATGAATTTAGCATTATAGATGTTGAGGAATCTCCAGAAAAGGATGCCCAGTGAGTAATTGGTGTGAACTAAGGAGAGAGAGGTCTGTGGACCATATTGGTACACTGGGGGAGTCTTCAATCTGTAGGTGATGACTGACCAAGGTTTCCAAGGGACTGGGCATGGTGGTGTACACCTATAATCCCAGTACTTGGGAGGCTGAGATGGGGATTGCAGGTTCGGGCCAGACTCAGCAATTTAGCCAGGCCCTTTGAAACTTAGCGAGACTCTGTTACAAAAAAAAAAAAAAAAAAGCTGGGCGTGGTGGCGCACACTTGTAATCCCCGCGCTTGGGAGGATGAGACAGGAGGATTGCGCAGGTTTGAAGCCAGCCTCAGCTACTTAGTGAGGCTAGCAGCAACTTAGTGAGACCCTTTTTCCAAATAAAATATGTTTTATTTTATATTTTAAAATAAAAGTAGGAGTGGGTTCCATCCCCAGTACCACAAAAAGTAATTAAAAATGAAACAAGCCTGGAGGGGGTTGCTCAGAAGTAGAATGCCCCTGGGTTCAATGTTCAATCCTAGTATAAGACAGAGAGAGAGAGAGAGAGAGAGAGAGAGAGAGAGAGAGAGAGAGAGATCTTTAAGGAAGCATGATAAAATAATTAATTTTCATTAAGAAGCTGAGAAGGAGAAATACTTCTTAGGAAGAAGGGCCAAAATGCAAGTTTAGACAGCATTGCATATTTAGAGAATTGTCGCGCGCAGTGACGACTCTTACACGATCTTCCTCAAGCAGTTTTATTACCCCAGGTTCTTGTACAGTTCCCGCAAATCTTCTTCCCGTAAATCTTCTCTTCTCTCTCCCTTTTCCCCCCAGAGATCTTCCCCTTATATAGAGCCCAACAGCCAATCAGCAGACTGTTCACGTGCACAACTCATGGCAACAGCCAGTCCATTGGCTGTTGCCCTATGGCATGCGGTGTTCCCGTGTATCTCATGCTCTTGTCGTCACTTCCTGAAAGCTGTTTACCACCTAAGCGCTCTGGGGAAGATTTCCGCTCAGCGCCATCTTAGCTCTCGGACTTACTGGCTGATGGGCGGGGCCCGTCACAGTTCCCCCTTTTTTGTTTTTTCAGACAGGAGAGGACAGAGGACTCAACCCCTGTATGTTTGGAAGGGGCTTCTAGGCCCACCACCTTTTGCCAGGGACGGGACAAGAATCAGTGGCAACCCGTATGCAGTTGAGCATGCCCTCCTCGGGATGCACCCTCCCGGGGTCCCGAGTGCAGTCCTAGCTGGCATCCTGTCATTAAGACTTTCCCATCGCCGCAAGCCATATTTGAGGGGATTGTCCCAACTCCATGGCTGCAAATGCCTGAGCTATGAGCACTTGATCTGTAGCGCGCTGACGGATTAGTTTTCTAAGACAGTAGAGACATAAGATACACAGTAAGACCAGACAAAGACCAAGAGCACCCAGTCCAGCCCACTCTTTTAAATGACGAGCTGCTTGTTGGATCCAGGACATCAAGGTGCGGGCCATCACCGGGTCAACTTGAGTAGTATTGGTTTTGATGATCTCCAACCGCAACCGTCTTGTCAAATTGTCAAATTTCGATGACCGGTTATCTGTAGGATATGCAGAAAGCTCGCAAGAAAGATTAGCGGCAATAAACGCATTATCATTAATCATGACAAGGGGAGCTAAATCCGTGCAACTGCCATTTATCCCACAAAGAAGCCACAGATCAAATAGGTTAGAATGAAAGGCCATGGTCAGGCTCTAATAAGTAAAATTATAACCTGCAAAAGTAGAATTTGCTCCTGTGCCAATTTTAAGGGGAAAAGGTAAAAGGATTAAGCGGGGAAGAACTTGAGCAGAATGACTCAAAGGCAATAGAAAAGAAAAAGCAGTCAAAAGCCCCCATTGTGGATCACTTCCTATCCTTGGAATTCCACAGTATCATGGTCCCCAAAAGAATCAGTCGATGGCTCATCATCCTTTTGTTTCACCAGACGAGTCAGCCGCTCTGGAACCCAGACAGGATCGGCGCCGTTCTGTGGAAACACACAAACAGAGCCTCTGGCCCATGTGAGCACTGGGTCAGGTCCCCTCCATTGCCCTGTGAGGGCATCCTTCCAACGCACGAAACCCTGGCTCGTACCCGAGGGGGCAAAATGACGATCGGCAGCAGTCTTGCCATTGACATCTAATTGCAAAAAATTCAAAGTAAAAAGGGCTAAGGATAGGCGCTGCTTCGGTTTCATATTGGTTCCAATTCCCTCTTTTTGTTTTATCAAGCATTCTTTAAGAGTACGATGGGCGCGTTCCACAATACCCTGTCCCTGAGGGTTGTACGGAAGGCCATGCTTTAGAGTTATTCCCATCTGTGAACAAAAGGATGTGAATTTTTGGGAAGTATAAGCCGGGCCATTATCAGTTTTTATTTCTTTAGGCATATTCCATGCTGCCCAGGCCTCAAGGCAATGATTGACGACGTCATGTGCCTTTTCCCCGGCATGAGCAGATGCATGAATAATTCCAGAGACAGTATCTATGGAAACATGGATATATTTCAATTTTCCAAATTCAGATATGTGAGTTACATCCATTTGCCAGAGATGTAGAGGGAGCAAGCCTCGTGGGCAAATGCCCACATGTGGGGGGTGTAAAAAAGGGGCACAGGCATTACAGGTTTTTACAATTTCCCGAGCCTGATGTCGAGGGATTTTAAATCGCTGTTGTAATGTTTTAGAATTTACATGATATTGACGGTGAAATGCCTGTGCCTGTTGCATTTGAGTAAGAGAAAAAATCATATGTATCTTGGTGAGTTTATCTACTAGATCATTTCCATATGTAATAGGGCCAGGTAATCCAGTATGTGCCCTAACGTGCTGGATAAAGAATGGTGTCTTTCTTAAATGTATATAAATCTGGATTTGGCTAGCCATAGAATGAATAGGAGTATGTAAAGAGAGTTGACCCGCGCATTCAAGCGATCTAACCAGATTAACCACATATTGTGAATCTGATAATAAATTGAAAGGAGAAGAAACTCTCTTAAAAATTTCTAAAACAATATTTAATTCAACCAGTTGTGGAGAGGTATGTGAATATTGGATGATAACAGGATCGCTTCCCTCTATTAGGTAGGCCCCCACACCAGTTTTGGATCCATCAGTAAAAATGTTAATTGCATTAGCTACAGGTTTGTTTTTAGTGACCAATGGGAAAATGAGAGGATGTTCCAGAACAAAATGTAACAATGGATCTTTGGGAAGATGATTGTCTATTTCACCACTGAAAGAGCACATAAGTATAGCCCAATCATCAATAGTGGCTACCAGCGTTTGTACTTGCAGAGCAGTGTACGGTACCACCAGCTTATCGGGCGTTCTGCCAAAGTGTTGGATGCACTGCTGAATGGCTTTAAGGGCAAGGCTTGCTACACTGGTGGGATAATATTCAACTACCTTTTGAGGGGAGACTTTGGGGTGAATCCAAAGAAGGGGTCCTTGTTGCCAAAGAACACTAGTAGGCTGTTTTTCAGTGGCCAGGATACAAGCCCATAATGGCTGTCCAGGGGTCACTCGACGGAGAGACGCTTTCGTAAGTGCTTGTTCTACTAATTGTAACGCATGGCGGGCCTCATCGGTAAGGACGCGAGGAGAATCTAATTGAGGATTGCCTACGAGCAGATTATATAAAGGTTTCAAGGCATGGTTAGGAATTTGTAAAAAGGGTCGAACCCAATTAATGTCTCCCAACAGTTTTTGGAAATCATTGAGGGTTTTTAATTGATCAGTGCGGATGATTAATTTTTGAGGCAGGACTGCATGGGGGAGAACAATGTTGCCAAGAAAGTGTATATTTTCTCCTCTTTGTACCTTTTCTGAGGCGATGAATAATTGATGAGTTTCCAAAATCTTTACAAGGTGACAATAAGCCTCCTCAAGTATGGAGGGATTTTTTGTGGTTAACAAAATGTCATCCATGTAATGAATACACCGAATTTCTGGAAATTTGGTTTTTACGGGCTCAAGAGCACTATTTACATATAATTGACAGAGGGTAGGGCTATTGGCCATTCCTTGTGGGAGGACCACCCATTCATATCTACTGTCAATTTCCTCTTGATTAATAGAGGGAACAGTAAAAGCAAAACGAGGAGTATCCGCAGGATTTAAAGGGATGGAGAAAAAACAATCTTTTATATCTATGCTGATAAGTGGCCACTCCTTCGGAATAGCAGAGAGGAGTGGAAGCCCTCGTTGGACTGGCCCCATAATCTGCATTTGGCTATTTATGGCTCGGAGGTCGTGTAATAACCTCCATTTTCCAGATTTTTTCTTTATCACAAAAATCGGGGTATTCCAAGGAGAGGTGGATGGCCGGATATGGCCTAACTGTAATTGCTCTTGTACTAATTTCCTTGTTACTTCAAGCTTTTCACGGGAGAGAGGCCACTGAGGAACCCATACTGGATCTCCCGTCTTCCAGGTAATGGGAATTGCCTCCTCAGTGGCTACTGCACAAAACCCAGTTCCTCGCGACCACTCTTTTCTTTAGTAGGAATTGGGCTTTTACGTCCCTGGAGGTGTTTTCCCAGCCCGTAGGAAGGGTGGTAGCCCTGGCGAAGGAGAATATTATGGGCTTGGGGGAAATAAGATGTATTTTGTAAGGAATATCCCATGTCCACTAATAAATCTCTTCCCCAGAGGGAAACTGGCAGCTCCAGCACATAGGGTTCAAACTGCCCCTTATGTCCCTCCTGATCTTTCCAATGTAAAGCCCTAGCACTGAGGTCAGGGGTTTTAGCATAACCCAAACCTCTAAGTTCTCCGGTAGCCTTTTGAGTGGGCCATGAAGATGACCAATCTTTACAGGCGATGACACTTTTATCTGCCCCAGTATCTAAAAGTCCTAGGATTTGCTTGCCTTCCACGTCCAAGGTTATCAAGGGACGAGTTCCCATATCAAAGGCAAGAGATATTAACTCATTTCCTGAAGAACCGAACCCACCAATACCGCGTCGTCCCTCTGCTGAAGGAAACATACCATGTAGACTGGGAAGCAAAAGTAACTGTGCCACTCTATCCCCAGGGGAAATGGCAACGATACCCCGGGGCGCTGAAACCATCACTTTGATGATACCGGTATAATCCTCATCTATAACCCCCGGATGGACTACAAGTCCTTTCATGGTAGAGGAAGACCTTCCAAAAAGTAAGCCAACAGAATTAGGTGGCAGAGGACCTTGAAAATCTGTTTCAATAATTTGAACCCCCATTTGTGGCGTTAATACCAGCCTGGAGGTGGCACAGAGGTCCAATCCTGCCGAACCTGGAGTGGCTCGCCGGACTGTTCCGGAGGCTGTAAATTGGGCCACTGAGGTGGCTGTGTCTCCATGGCCCCATACACCTGAGGGTTCCCATATTTTTGTGGGCCCTGGGAACGAGGGCCCGCCCTCCCGTTTTTTGTCTGAGTATTTGATGATTGCTTTCCAGTATAGGGCAAGGGGTTGCCATCGATATCTTTAACCGATCGGCACTCAAAAGTAGGATGCCTTCCTTTTCTACATCGACGACAATACTCAGGAGGAGAAGGATAAGATTGGGACGCCCTACACTTAGGACAATCTCGTTTTAAGTGTCCTGTCGCTCCACAGGAAAAACAATTGCCATTTTTGGTACTATTCTTACTTTGTTGTCCGGAGGCCTGTATAATGGCTGCAGCAAGTCCTGAATTGGTTAAGGGTCCTCCGAGTTCCCTGCACACCTTCATCCACACCTCTAGGCCTTTATGTTTGTAAGGAGTGATGGCCTGTCTGCATTCTTTAGTGCATTGCTCATAGACCAATTGTTTAATGAGCGGCATGGCCGCGTCAGAATCCCCAAAAATTCTTCCCGCAGCCTCTACTAGACGGGCAACGAAGTCTGAAAAGGGTTCAGTCAATCCTTGAGTAATCTTTGTAAGGTTACCAGATACCTCTCCTTTGTTAGGGAGGGCCTTCCAGGCCTGGGTAGCGAGTCTGTTGATTTGTTCATACACCTGTTGTGGATACCCAAGCTGTTGATTAGCAAATCGTCCTTGGCCCATCAGCATGTCTATATCCCAGGCTGAATTTCCTGCTGCTCGATTACGTGCAGCTTGTTCAGTGGCATATTCTATATAATAAGCTTTCCAATCCAAATATTGGCCAGGATTTAAGGTGGCCCTAACCAAATTTTGCCAGTCTCCTGGGGTCATGGCATAGCGATGTAAACTCTCTATTATTGCTATAGTGAAAGCAGCTGACGACCCATATGTGCGAACTGACTCTGCGAGATGCTTAACTATTTTAAAGTCCAAAGGCTCATGATAACGATTTCCCCCCTCCTGCAGCTGGAAAACTGGGAAAGCTTGATTTGCTAAAAAAATTCCCGCATCTCTCCACATCTGACTACTAAAAGAGACACCTTCTCCTGCTCTGGGCGCAGAAGGGTTATACGGAGGAGGCGAAATTTCCTCTTTAATCAGTTCAAAAGCTTTCACTTGTTTACCAATGGCCTCTAATTCCTCCTCAGAGTCATCTTCCCCCTCTGACTCTGAATCCTCCTCACTGGCCACTTTAGAGGAAGTTGAACGTTCCTCTTTTACACCGTCTAAAGCTGCCTGGCCCTCCTGCACAAATCTTCTAAAGCGCCTTTCTTCCAAACAGGCACGAATCAGCCGACAAAGCGGCCGAGTCCCTCCTGTGACAATACCTTGTTCTTCGGCGCGTTCTACGTCTCTTCCCAATTTATCCCAGCTTGCTAAAGAAAGATTCCCTGATACTGTAAACCATGGCGCTACCCTATCTATTTGTTCGAGAAAATCTTGTATTGTCTTGTCCCTAAGCTTTAGGCCTCTACTTTTCAACAAAGCTTTCAATGCTTTATGCAATGGGTGAGATGGACTATTTCCCATCTTGTCGAATCAGGACCAGCCCGATTCTCTAACTTACTTACACTAAAAAATATCCTCCTTAATGGAGCCCCCTTTGATCGGGGAAAATACAGCGCTGTTCCTCGCTTTTCCGCGAGCCTCGCTTATCCGCGAGCCTTATTTACTAAATATCCTCCTTAATGGAGCCCCCTTTGATCGGGGAAAATAACCCTCCGTAAACGGAGCCTCCTCCTCCCTTTCCGGAGTCAAGGAGTACTTACCAGCCGGCTGCCCTGGACTGCCGAGGTTCTGATCAAAGCGAAGGTCCCCGTACGGGCCAACCACTTGTCGCGCGCAGTGACGACTCTTACACGATCTTCCTCAAGCAGTTTTATTACCCCAGGTTCTTGTACAGTTCCCGCAAATCTTCTTCCCGTAAATCTTCTCTTCTCTCTCCCTTTTCCCCCCAGAGATCTTCCCCTTATATAGAGCCCAACAGCCAATCAGCAGACTGTTCACGTGCACAACTCATGGCAACAGCCAGTCCATTGGCTGTTGCCCTATGGCATGCGGTGTTCCCGTGTATCTCATGCTCTTGTCGTCACTTCCTGAAAGCTGTTTACCACCTAAGCGCTCTGGGGAAGATTTCCGCTCAGCGCCATCTTAGCTCTCGGACTTACTGGCTGATGGGCGGGGCCCGTCACAGAGAATAAGTTGTGCATGGATGTGGTTTGGGATGGAACTTGGAGTGAAGATGGAGGAAGGGGAAGGGAAGAGCAGAAAGATAAGACAAAGGAAGGAAATGTGAGGAGAGACTTTGAAACTTGTGATGCCTTCACCTGGCAAAGCACAAGCACTGATGAAGTAACATGCTTTCTAGCTCTACTGTCTTCTTCCCACAACTTGTAGAAAGCCTCAAAAAGGCTACACACCTGTGGCCCCTTCCCCACATCTCAGCACAGACAACTGCACTGGGCACCACACAGCCACTCTCCTCCATCCACCACATATTCTGTAAAAGGCCCACGGGATGTAACTTTGCATTAGAAGTTGGTGCAAAGGGGACAATTGTAAGATGTTAAATCTTTAGATTTTTCTCTTGAAAACTCTAAATGTGAGGAGAGTTAAGAGCACATGTTGGGGCCAGAAGTCAAATGTCAGAGAAAGGCACTTGGAGCCAGGTATGGTGGTACACATCTGTAATCCCAGTACTCAGGAAGCTGAGACAGGATGATTGCAGGTGTGTGGATGGCCTCGGCCCCGTAGCAAGAATCTCAGCAACCTAGCAAGACTCTGTTTAAAAATAAAACAATACAAAAGGCTGGGAGTGTAACTCAGAGGTAGAATGCTCTGGGTTCAATCCCCAGTATGCTCCTGTCCCCAAGAAAGGTACCTGTCAGAAGAAATCACAGATAAACATAATCTATGAATAACAGAAGTTGTGGTGAACAGTGCCAGGCTCTGTACGTGCAGTGTTCCGGAGGACGTGATAAACAAATGCTCTTGAGTCTTTATTTCTGGTCTCAACGAGGTGGGGGAGGAGAAGGCAAGAGAATTAACTTCCCAAATGAAACTCAGCTTTTCCTTTTACTTTGTTTACAAGGCTTTAAGATCAGGTCATCAAGTTCTTGCCTGTCTCTAGCTATAGAAATTGGGCATTATGTTAGGAATGTTTTGGAAGGCACGTTTTTGCCTGATAGTTTTGCAAGGGTGTTGGAGATCACTGCCTTCTGACTTCTCCTTGGGGTGGCCTTCCATTCTTTAGTAAAGCAAACTGAAACAATTAGAGAAGAGAGTGATATAGCTTAAATAGTAGAGATGCATCGAAGTTACTGTCTTCAGGTCCCTCAAGAAAGTCAGGCTTGTGCCAAAGCAAGCAAGAAGCTCATCAATCCTTTAACCAATACTTTTTAGACTTAGAACAATTTCCCACAAAGTAGAAGTAATTAGCTCTCAGGAACCATAAGAAAATCAGTCATGACTATGGAAAAGTTGTGAGTAAGCAAAAGTCACAAAATAAAAGGAAGAGAGAAAAATAAGCAGAACAAGACCAGTAGGGACACAGGGAGGGAGAAAGACTAGAAAAAACTAAGGCCCACAAGTTCAGGATTAATATGCATCCACAACCACCTTCGTGTCAGACTACATAAACTCAGGCTTCCCTCCACAAGGCCCCGCCTAGATGGGGTTAATGCATACATATTTATCTATATAACTCCTCATTATTGAGGCACAGTGTGTCTCATCTCCTCTCTGTTCTTTTCTGTTATTTTCTCGCGGACTTCTTGGCTTGTTCATCCCCCTTTGGCCTCAAATACTGGTCTTGATCCATAAGTCTAAGTGACCTTTCAACTCGACTTTCCATTGCTAAGTTGTAAACTGTGAGAGAACTTACATTAGCTCAGCTCATCTTTTTTGAGCCAGGTCACAAAAACTACAAGGCCCAGGGTGGCTATTTCTTTGATTCGTCTCTGGGCTTTAAAAACTGGATCAGTTCAGCCAGGCGTGGTGGTGCACGCTTGTAATCCCCGCGCTTGGGAGGCTGAGACAGGAGGATGGCGCAGGTTCGAAGCCAGCCGCGTGCTGGCTTAGGAGACCCTGTTTCCAAATAAAAATATAAAATAGGTCTGGGAGTGTAGCCCGGAGGTAGAAGGGCTTCCAGGAACCTCAGTACCACCAAAAAAATAAAAATTAAAAAAAATTAAAACTGGATCAGTTCATTGAAGATAGAAGAGAATGGCAACAGACAGGAGCAAGGACTGAATGGCCTCTAGATGTCTCATCCCAGAACTCTTCAAGTTCCAAAGTGAATTCCCCATCACCACGTCTTCCTCTATGCTGGTATGCTTAGATGCTCACAGGTTTGACTTTGATGCCAGACCGCTGGGCATAGGGAGAAAGTTTTCAATCCAACTTGGGTGCACTGAGGGCTCACTAACACCAACCTTAAGAAGAGAGGTAGGGAGGAAGGGATGCCCCAGAAGGTTTTGATAATTGCAAAGAGAGGTACTTCCAAGCTTTAAATAATTGGTGGATGGTATCAATAGCACATCTTTCTTCCCATGGCTTCCACCAAAAAAGTAGCTGCTTCTCTAAACTCACTCTGCATGAAAACACACCTTTCTCTCATCCAAAGGAACTCAGTCTGAGGCTCAGAAATCCTAGTTTTGGCTGGACGTGGTGGTGCACACTTGTAATCCCAGTACTTGGGAGGCCGAGACAGGAGGATCGTGCAGATTAGAAGCCAGCCTCAGCTACTTAGTGAGGCTTTCAGCAACTTAGTGAGACTCTGTTTCCAAATAATATATTTTTAAAAATAGGTCTGAGAGTGTATCCTAGAGGTCAAAGGCCCCTAGGTTCCACCCCCAGTACCACACACACACACACACACACACACACACACACACATCCTAGTTTGTCTCCCAAATAGGTAGGTTGAGTCTAAATGACCTTTCACCTCAGCTATCCATAGCTCATTGCCTCTATGAATTTTCATTTGGAACACAGACAATGAGACATAGTGAGCCTCGTTTAGTTTACTTGAATAAATGGGTTGTCTCCAGGGAGATCCTGCTTTCTTCAGCAAGTCTTTAAGTCAGCCCTCTTCTAGGCCATCTCCATAGATTCTCTCCCATGTGGCAGAAAGGCCCAGTAAAGGCAGTTCACTCATTCCTTCACTCAGGAAAAGTATAAAGTACCTGTTATGTTGCGAGCATCCTGCCATGTACTGCACTGATAGAAATATGGTCCTAGTTTTCCAGAGGCTCAGAATCTAAGAGGGGAGGCAAGCATTAGTAATTATAAAAGTGATAAACACATCTATTCTAAAACCAGTTTTCAGTGGTACATGTAACGAAGTGGTTCAAGAGAGCTAGGCAGGGAAGAAGTAGATGGGGGCTAGAGGATATCTGCTCTCTAACCCGGAGCTCCGTGTTTATACATGGAAGCTATCTCCTTGACAGAAGTTACAAATGAAGGCATAGCTTTCAACCATCTCTTGCTGATCCCTTTTCTCTGTCCCTTTCTTTGTAAACTCTCCTCCTCAACCTGTTGAGTTTGCCATCTGTTTCCTGCCAAAATCATGACTGATAAAGGTCTATATGAAAAGACTATTTGCAGAATTGAGTAGGGTTAAGGAAATAACAAAAATGAAGTTGGGGCACCAAGGTTTTAGCAACAGTAAAAACCATTATTATCCCTAGGCTGAGAAGAGCAGAAAGAGTAAAACATGTTATCACTATTTGGTCAAAAACCAGAGACAGGAGAGAAGACATTCAACAGAAGTTTCATGTTATAAAGACTCAGCCAGAGGCCAATGTAACAGGAAAAACATGGCAGAATAAATTCTCCTCTCTTTCTCCTGGCCTCTCCTTTCCCCTCAAATCTTCTATTGGATAGCCTTTTTTTTCCCTTTTTTTCTTTCTTTTTTTTTATTTTTTATTTTATTTTTTTGTACTAGAGATGGAATCCAGGGACACTCTAGCTCTGAGCTATACCCCCAGCCTTTTAACCTGATTTTTAAACACTTCCTCACTCTTTTTTTTTTTTAAGTCAGGGCAAACTTCCCTAACACAGTACTCTGCATGTGGAAAACATTGATTAGCCTTCATTGGTGGAATCTGTCTTGGGTTGTTAAAGACCAACCTGCCTCAATAGGCCACAGAGCACAAGCCATTGTGAGGAATTATGGGCTGTTTCTGAGGTTCTAGAATTCCCAGAGACCCTGGTTTAGCACTGTGAAGATCACAGTTTCTTTGCAGCTCTTGGGTGCCCCACACTAGAGACCTCTCTTTTCCTAAATCCAGATGAACAAGTTAATCTTACTAATGAGTCTTTATGTGCTTGGATCTACCAGAGGTGAGTCTTCTCTCTAGGTTCTGGGTGGATAAGGGGCCTCCTTTAAGGTGTTTCTGCCATTAGAGAAGAAAGACCAGTCTCTTAGTTACTCAAATAAATCTGACTCAGAATCAAGAGTAACTAAACAAGACCAACTCTGTGAGTTCCGGAACCAGCTGATTTTCCCACTTACAGCTTACAGTCAGAGGGCCCACTGTTGTACTAGGGGTTGAATCCAGGAGCATCATACCTCTGAACTATACCCCCAGCCCTATTTCTTATTCTTTATTTTGAAGCAGGCTCTAAGTTGTAGAGGGCTTCACTAAGTAGGGGAGGCTGTCCACGAACCTATCATCCTCCTATCTCAGCCTAAGTACTGGGATTACAAGCATGCTCCACCACACCCAGCCTGTTCCTACTTCTTTTACTCAAAATTTATAACTCATGTTCTGTGAAATGAGAGAACAGGCCTAAGAGTTCAGGAGAAGTTCAATGAAGGTTTGTTCCCATCAACTGAGTATCAGGAATCCTACAGCTAATATACCAAGGAAAGACATAGGAGACAAGAGGGTGATGCACCCAGAAAGCCATCTCAGAACACTGCAGGGCTATAGGACAGAGACCTTATAAATCTCTTCTTTAGGGCTATGTTCATCATCCTGTTTTCCAAATCTTTCCTTTCAGGATTGTCAATTCACGGAGAGCTGTGTTCCTTCTTGCCTCCTACAAGGGAAGAAAGAGGCCATGAGCTCTGAGCTATTCATGAAATGGCAAAGTGTTTTATCCATTGTTGGCTTTCAGAGATTTTGCTTTTTGCTTTGTTAGACTTTCAAAAAGTTGACACAGAAATATAGATAACACAGCCACTAGATGGTAGTATGTGCTAGACACAGTGAAGTCTAAGGATAACTAAGAAATTAGCATGCTTTCTCAAACCTCTGCTCTATACCAGAAACATTTTATTTAAAAATTCTGTTAAGAGCCGGGCATGGTGGCACACGCTCGTAATCCCCGCGCTTGGAAGGCTGAGACAGGAGGATCACACAAGTTCAAAGCCAGCCTCAGCTACTTAGGCTCTCAGCTAGTGAGGCTCTCAGCAACTTATTGAGACCCTGTTTCCAAATAAAGTATAAAATAGGTCTGGAAGTATAGCCCGGAGGTAGAAAGCCTCTGGGTTCCACCCCCAGTACCACACACACACACACACACACACACACACACAAATCTGTTAACTACTGAAAAATCAGGCAAGCAGATAATTATGTAACAATTTTTAAAATAAAAACCTAACAAAAACCTTATAAAAGCTATCTTTGGTAAAGCTTATCAACATATTTTAACCCTAGCCTTTTAGAAAATTACTGATTATAAATGCATATTTCTTACACAACTATTTGTGGGGGAGTTGGGGGTTACTGGGGATTGAACCTAGAGGTGGGTGTACTACCTCTGAGCTACACCCCTAGCACTATTTTTTTTTTTCAAATCTTGGAACAGGGTCTAAGTTGCTGATGGCATTGCAAAGTTGCTAAGGCTAGCCTTGAACATGTGATTCTCCTGTTTCTGCCTCCCATGTACTGGGATTACCCACATGCCCCACCAAGCCTGGCTTCTTGCATGATTCTTTTTATCTTTATTTTTAGTGGTACCCGGGATGGAATACAGGGACATTCTACCTCTGAGCTACATCCCCAGCCCTATTTTTTATTCTTTATTTTGAAGTAAGGTCTCACTAAGTTGCTGAGGGCCTAAGCAGCTGAGGCTGGTCATGAACCTGTGATCCTCTTGCCTCAGCCTCTCAAGTACTGGGATTGCAAGTGTGTGCCAGCACGTCTGGCTCTTGCATGATTCTTATAGAGCTAGACTGCCCTGGGACCTTGCAACTACCTCAGCCTAAAGATCTTTTAACGCCTCTCAGCTTTTAGCTAGAATTAGTAATCCTACTGTTGGAGTCTCCTCTGGGCTGCTCCCTATGGTCAATGGGGCTTTCCCTCAATTAATTTAAAAGTCAGCTGGGCATGGTGGCACAGGCTTGTAATCCCAGCATTTGGGAGGCTGAGACAGGAGGATCGCAGTTTGCAGACAGCCTCAGCTACTTAGTGAAGCCCTTTGCAACTCAGTGAGACCCTGTTTCAAACTAAAGAATAAAAATATGGCTGGGGGTGTAGCTTGGAGGTAGAATGCACCTGAGTTCAATCCCCAGTACTGCTAAATAAAATAAAATAAAATAAAAGCCACACTTAATATTTGTCTGGCAGTCATTAATGGAACAGATTAAAGGTAGAAGAGATTGGCCAAAAAAGAATGACATTGAAGAGTTTTACAACTTTGAGTATAGGATGGGTAGGAGAGAAAATGAAAATTAATTAGGCACCTAGGCAATAGAGAAAGTACTTGACAATTTATTCTACTGAGTACCCAACAACTCCCGAACATGTGTAATCAGTATGTCACAAGGAATCCTGATTCAGAGGTATAGAAGCAAGAATTATTCAACCTAATGGTTTATAGTAACTGTGCTTTCTGAGCACTCAACCCACATGAATTAGGGAGTGTGAGAAAAATCTGACCTATCTAATAAAAGTGACCATCCTTTCTGGTAATTTCTGTGGGTTCCTTATGTGCTTGTCATCTTTTAGCTTAAAGCTGATTCTCTCCAATAGTTAAAAGTGTCCACCCTCGGCCGGGCGTGGTAATGCAAGCTTGTAATCCCAGTACCTGGGAAGCTGAGACAGGAGGATCGCTCAGGTTCAAAGCCAGCCTCAGCTACTTAGGGAGACCCTGTTTCCAACTAAAATATAAAACAGGTCTGGGAGTATATCCCAGAAGTAGAAGGCCCCTGGGTTCCATCCCCAGAACTACAAAAAAGTGTCCACCCTCAGTTTAGGTTGCAATGATCAGCTGTTGGAAACAATTTTCTATTTCCCTCTTGTCTCCATTCTTGCCTTTTGCCCACAGAGGAACTGAGGACAGAGTTGGCAGGAGAGCTCTGGTGACATGAGGGACAGTGCCTGACTTCCTGATGCTTTGTCAGGGAGACACTTTTGGGTAACAATCAAATGGATCCCCCTGTGCAGTTTTTAAGATTATGTAGTGGAAAATTCTTACTTCAATCCCAAAAGCGATCTCCATGTTTTTCACCAAACACCTCCATCCTCCATGGTCTGTTAATGTGGTTAACTTCCCCGACATCTGCACTATCTTCAAGTGCTGTTCTAGACCCACAGGAAGCCTAGGATCCTCATATGTCTCATGACATAGGGAAGCAGTCTTTAGCCCCATCCTCTCTCACCAGCACCATCTTTTTGGTTTTTTTTGTTTGTTTCTTCTCCATCCCAGGAGTGTCAGGTCAGTCTGATGAGCTTCTTGGCTCTATGGCTCATCAAGGTTCAGTTCAGCAACTTTCAGGTGAGTACTTTTCACTTGCAAACCCTTCACATGTTGAGGCTCTATATGAGACTTCTTCCGTGAAGAATGCTTTAAGTGAGCATAGTACCAGCGAGCACAGTTCAAGTGAACACACGGCAGGTGAGCACACTTCTGCTGAGCACACTGCAGGTGAGCATGCTGAACAGCCTTCAGGTGAGAAGTCTTCCAATGAACAGCCTTCAGGAGAGCAGCCTTCAGGTGAACACACTTCCAGTGAACAGCCTTCGGGAGAGCAGCCATCAGGTGAACATGCTTCCAGTGAACAGCCTTCAGGAGAGCAGCCTTCAGGTGAACAGGCTTCCAGTGAACAGCCTTCAGGAGAGCAGCCTTCAGGTGAACAGGCTTCCAGTGAACAGCCTTCGGGAGAGCAGCCTTCAGGTGAACAGACTTCTTTAGCTGAACAGACTTCAGGTGAACAAACTACAGGATCTGAAAACACTTCAGAATCTGAACACACTTCAGGTGAGCAAGCTTCAGGTGAACAGACTTCAGGTGAACAGGCTTCAAGTCAACCGACTTCAAGTGAACCAACTTCAAGTGCACCAGTGTCAAGCACAACGTCAGGTGAGCCACAGTGGCTTCAGGTGGGAAGTGGGGAACTCATCAGGAAAACCTGATTTTAGGGAAGGAGTGGAGAAGAATCATTAGCACTTCACGAATCGCCCTACAAAGGCTCCTAGTCTCTGCACAATAATACCAAGAGGCATGTTCAGGGATTATGAGGCCTGAAAGGCTACACAATTTGGAGAACCCTCTTTTAAGAAAGATGATATAAATACAAAATGCCAGCAGCCCCTCAAACTCCACTCTCTGTAAGAAATTATTAACACAAATGTCCACAGCTCCCCTGGAAGAGACTCATGGAAAGGCAGAGTTCTAAAAACTAATGTGGAATGTGAAACAGGCAGATGCTTTTGTCTGTTAGATCCAAAAACAGGATGGAAGAAAAACTGAAACCTTGTGGCTTTTACTTAAAAGGGGCTATTAGAGCAAGGGAAGTTATACCCAAAGTTTTATGCCTCGAATTTCACATCATTGCGTAAGTGTTATTATCCTAAACTTTCAGATGTGAGACACAAGACAGAATAAGATACCCAGTATCAATCACATGGCTAGAAAGTGGCAAACCCTGTATTCAAACTTAGGTCCGTTTAAAGCCCATACTAAGCTGGGCATGGTGGCGCACACTTATAATACTAGCATTTGGGAGGCTGAGACAGGAGGATCATGGTTCATGGACAGCCTCGGCTACTTAGTGAGGCTCTTTGCAATTCAGTGAGACCCTGTTTTGAAATAAAGAATAAGAAAAATAGGCTGGGAAATAGCTCAGAAGTAGAATGCCCCTGGGTTCTATCCCCAGTACTGAAGAAAAAAAAAAAAGCTGGGCATGGTGGTGCAAGCTTGCAATCCCAGCATTTGGGAGGCTGAGACAGGAGGATCATGGTTCATGGACAGCCTCAGCTCTCTGCAACTTAGTGAGACCCTGTTTCAAAAATAAAGAATAAAACAAAAATAGGGCACGGGATGTAGCTCAGAGGTCAAATGCCTCTGGGTTCTATCCCCAGATCCACAAAAAAAAAAAAAAGCTCATACTATTTCTGTCACACACACACACACATGCACACACCACACACACACGCATACACACCTTCTTTATGCTTCCTGAACTAGGGGAATACTAGTAGACATAGTAAAAGAGGCCACATGGAAACACTTCAAAGACAATGCCATCAGTAAACTTCAATAAGGTCAATTTCAAAATGGAGAATAAGGTAGAGTATTTCATGTTGGAGCATTTTTCTATAGCTTGTTAGTCAAATTTTACTCCGAGTGTTTGTGACATGAGGGTATGATAGGAAATAGGAAAACGAGCCAGTCATGGAACACTTGGCTCCTCTATCACATGACAGAAGAGCATCCAATTATTAATGTCCAAGAAGCCAGTGAGGATATGGACTAAAGTAAAAATTGGTGATGAACAAGTTAGAACTCATCAGCAATGAAGGTCATAGGCAAAATAGTAAGAATGACTTTTCTCTTGAGTAGAAGAGGAAATGTACTCCATCAGACTCAGGGCCCTCAGACCCAACAGAAAAAAACAAGAAATTAATGTGTTGCATGCAAGCCACCTACTGCCCCCATCCCTCCCCCAATATGTGACTCATATATACACTCTTGGACCATAAGGGAATTTCATGAAACTTATCTTAAAATTTCAGGCACGTTAAGTTGCCACACATGCGCTTACATGAATGACCAGGGAAAATGTCTTCGCGGTGAGGGAGTCTGCACCACTCAGAAGTCCCAGCAGTGCATGTTAAAGAAGATCTTTGAAGGTATGGAGGGACTTCCTGAGGCAATCTTTGCCAACGAACACATCCACAAACTAAGTACTAATAGGGGGCAGCTGGAGTGGCACAGGGGTCTGGATCAGGAATCAAGAAACTTGGAAGTTCAGAAGAACCTCATACTTTGAAGGATTAAGAATAGAATCCCAGGTACTGATGGAGAGGTAGAAATCTTGCTAGCAGGCCTAACAGTTCTTCAAAAGGAGGAGGCAGAGAGACTGGCATCTCTTCCTATTAAAGAAATATGTGAGTTTCTGCTTGGGCCACTAAGACATTGACTGTAATCACAGGGCTACCTCTATTTCATTCATAGCTATGTATTCCTTAAACCTAGCACAGTGTCCAGCATGTGGTAGGCATTCAGTAAATACTGAATGAATAAATATCTATGTTCACAGGTTGCAAAACTGGAGTACACCCCCACACCTTTCTACTCTGACACCCATTCCTCATCCCCCAAACAAGGGCTCTTGGATACTTCCACCCCATCAACCATACTGCCTGGCTTTGTGGTTTATCTCTCCCTCACTAGAAATACCATTTCCCCCACATTTCTATATGTGTGCATTCATTCACCACCACTCTAACATTAATGACACATATCATGGGCCCTTAAAGAAGAGGAATCAAATATAGACTATGTACAAATAGACTATAATCGAATGCAAGAAATAATATCGCAGAAGAGAAAATAGTGTCATAAGAAAGGCACACACAGCACTGGGCACTTGAAGGGAGGAAGGATTTGAGGTACAGGAAAGTCTGGGGAGGCAGTTACGGTATTCAGGAAAGTCTTGGATAGATATCTACGACATGGGCCAGTAGTTCTCAGTCTTGGCTGCACATTTCAATCACCTGAGCAGCTTTTTAAAATGCTCAGGCTGCACTAGTTAAATCAGGATCTTGGGGATGGGCTAGGTGTAGTGGTGTATGCTAATCCCAGTACTTGGGAGGCTGAAATAGGAGGCTCATAGGTTCAAAGCCAGACTCAGCAATCTAGTGAGGCTCTCAGCAACCCTATTTCCAAATAAAAATTAAAAATAGGGCTGATATATAGTTCAGAAGCAGAATGCCCCTGGGTTCAATCCCCAGTGTAGTGGGTAGCATTGATGTTGATTGGTTGATAAAAAGTCATCTCTCACATGAATCACAATGGAGCCAACATGGCAGCTGGGGAGGCCAGAGGAGAGAGATGTCTCTACTCCTGCCATCCTTCCACCAGCATCAAAACATTATAATAAATTATTAAATCACAGGAAATAGCAATCATGGGGTGAGTCAGGGAATAACACCAAGGTAGTCACAGATGAATCAAGGCAGGAAAGGGTAAACATGGGAACTGTCAGGGTCCCATTGGGACCTTGGAAAGTTGTCTACCTGCAAAGAATTCCCACCTTGGTGGGCAGTTTGTGCCCCTCCCAATCTGGACCGAGGTGACCTCAAAGCAGAAGACTAACAATGCTCCTAATACCTAGCACCACACACACACACACACAAAGAATTCAGTCACCAATAGCTTTGAAAGCTCCTGGGGATCACAACGTGTAATCAGGACTGAAGAGAAATGCTGATTTAGTCACAGAAATGGTTGAATGGAAGCACAAGTCAGAACAATACAGGATGTGGATGAGAAAATAGCAGTCTTTTCAGGGTAAGCAAGTAGGGGGACAAAAAGACAAGACATTTGGAAAGGTTGGTAGGCTGAAATCAAATTATATGAGACCTTTGATTTCATTTTAAGGAGTTTGAATTCAAGAACTCTGAGGA
The DNA here is from genome assembly GCF_963383645.1 of Muscardinus avellanarius. Lineage (NCBI taxonomy): Eukaryota > Metazoa > Chordata > Mammalia > Rodentia > Gliridae > Muscardinus > Muscardinus avellanarius. The sequence goes on along the minus strand of NC_137786.1, from coordinate 125,896,924 downwards.
AGTGACTAAATAAGGTTTATTCCCACATATGCCAAACACTGATATACACTTTAAATATGCTTTCTCATTTAATCCTCACAAAATAAACGTGCTTTTTTCCCTATAAACAAAATGGGAACTATAATCTAGAAAAGTGCCTTTTTCTCAGCTCTTGACATCAAAGACCTTGAGGTTATTAGTCTTAGTATTCTCTAGTGTCTAGCATGGGTCACTACACACACTAAGGGTCCCTTAAATGTTTGATAAAAGTCAGGCCTGGTGGCGCACCCTTGTAATCCCAGTTCTTGGGAGGCTGAGATAGGAGGATCACAGATTCAAGAACAGCTTCAGCAAGTAGTGAGACTCATCAACCTAGCAAGACATTGTTTCAAAATAAAAATTAAAAATAGGGCTGGGGGTTTAGCCTGAAGGTAGAATGCCTCCTTGCTTCAATCCCCAGTACCACCACCAAAAAAAAAAAAAGGAAAGAAAGAAAGAAGTCTGATAAATGGTAAGAGAGTGAAAGAAACAACATACTTTCCAAGAATTGATAGATCTTAACTATTTGGATGGAAAGGGCAAAGGGGGAGACGAGCGATGAAAGGTCTTAAGGGGATGAAACAAAATATATCAGGGCACATCAGGAAAGCAAACAGGTGTAGGGAGGTTGATAATGAGCTTCATGTTGGGCAGAGGAAACATCAAATGTCTTTAGCATATCTGCATTAGGATGACTATTAGGTAGTTGGAAATTCAAGAATTCTACATGGGAGAGTAGAGATAATTGGATCCAGAGGAGTTAGATATAGTAGTAGGAAGACCTTATCAGAAGAAATTGTCAAGAGTGGAAATGGGTATCGTGGCGCAGATCTGTGGTGCAGTACTTGGGAGGCTGAGAGCGGAGGAGCGCAGGTTTGAGGCCAGTGCCTCAGCGACTTAGTGAGACCCTGTTTCAAAATAAGAAATTAAAAAGGGGCTGAGGGTGTATCTCAGAGACAGAATGCCCCTGAGTTCAGTCCTCAGTACCCAAATAACAAAAGAAAAACAGTAGGCAACAGCATTATGTGCATGCAGGGGGTTAGAAGAAGAGTCCTGAGAAGAGGTTGCAAAATTTGGTAAGTAGAACTTGAGTGCCCTTTGAAAAGATAGTTTCAACACAGCAGAATCATCAATCAACTTTCACAGCCAAGATAAAAAATGGGAAGGAAGAGAGCCAGCTCTTTGGAGAGGTTGGTGGAGAAATGATGGTGGAAGAAGAATAGCATAGTCAAAAGAAAGTATCTTTGAGGTTAGGGGAACTTGAGAATGTTTGTAATCCTAAGAAGCCAGTACAAAGAGAGAGATGCAAGGTCTAGTAGGAGTGAGTGACTAATGCTTGGAAGATCCCAGAGGAGGCAGATAGAAAGGAGAGCTGGACGTGGTGGCACATGCTTGTATCTCAGCATTTGGGAGGCTGAGACAGGAGGATCACTGTTCACGAACAGCCTCAGCTACTACTTAGGCCCTTTGCAACTCAATGAGACCCTGTTTTGAAATAAAGAATAAAAAATAGGGCTGGGGGTGTTGCTAGGAGGTAGAATGCCCTTAAGTTCCATTCTCAGTAGTGAGAAAGAAGAAAGAAAGGAAGAAAAGAGAGAGAGAGAGAGAGAGAGAGAGAGAGAGAGAGAGAAAGGAAGGAAGGAAGGAAGGAAGGAAGGAAGGAAGGAAGGAAGGAAGGGGCGGGCAGAGGAAAATATAGCTGTGGAGGTGGTAGCCATCCCTGCACAGGGCCCTTTGGAAGCATGGAGAAAGGCTAAGGCTAGAGGAGAAAGCTTCCTGCTAACTCTAGTCTGTCTCTGCTCCTTTCAGGTGGAAAACTCCAATTCATGGTTCAGGGGTGTGAGAACATGTGCCCATCCATGAACCTCTTCTCCCATGGAACGAGAATGCAAATTATATGCTGTCGGAATCAGCCTTTCTGCAACAAGATCTAGAAGCCCATGCCACTGCCTCTTGCTCTGACTCGGGCAGAAAAAAGCCACCACCATCCTACTTGGTTTAGTTTATATGTAGCTCAACAAATAATGGGCATCAGACAGGATGAATAGATCGCTCCTCTTCTGTTCATGCCATGACCCATTCTCCTCTGTCCTATGTCTTCCTTGCTCCCCTTACTCTCGATTTTCCAAAGTTCTTTTTTTCCCAATAAATTCCTCATTGTTAAAGAACACAGGCTCTGCGCAGACCTCTCATCAGTCCAGTTGCAGGCCCAGCCTGAGCTTCCTGCCACCCCAATTCATGTGGATGCTTTTTGTAATCATTCCGTATTCCTCAAAGTGAAGTTCTCCTAAGGCAGACAACAAAGAGGATTGCAAAGTAGTTTTTTTTTTTTTTTTTTTTTTTTGTGGTTCTGGGGTTCCTGGAAGCCCTTCTACCTCGGGGCTACACTCCCAGACCTATTTTTACATTTTTATTTGGAAACAGGGTCTCCTAAACCAGCGCACGCGCGGCTGGCTTCGAACCTGCGCAATCCTCCTGTCTCTGCCTCCCAAGCGGGGGAATTACAAGCGTGCGCCACCACGCCCGGGTAGCAAAGTAGGTTTTAATCTTTTATGGGGCTTAGATATTGCAGGTACTTCTCTCTGCCCCCTTGCCTTCTATTCTGTGTGTGTGTGCATGTGTGCATGTGTTACTGGGGATTGAACCCAGGTGTATTTTTACCTCTAAGCTACACCCCCAGATCTTTTTTTTTTCCTTGAGACAAGGTCTCACTAGGTTGATGACAGTCTCACTACTCACTGAGGCTGTCCTTAAACCTGTAATCCTTCTGTCTCAGCCTCCCAAGTACTGAGATTATGGTGTGCGCCACCACACCCTACTATCCCTTTTTTTTTTTCATTTTATTGTTGGAACCCAGGGGCTTTTCTACCTCTGGGCTATACTCCCAGACCTATTTTATACTTTACTTGGAAACAGGGTCTAAGTTGCTGAGAGACTCACTAAGTAGCGAGCGGAGGCTGGCTTCCTACCTGTGTGATCCTCCTGTCTCAGCCTCCCAAACTCTGGGATTAAGTGTGTGCCATCACGCCCAGCCTTACTATCTGTATTTTCACCTACACCCTTTCATATGTAGCATATAGAACTCAACTCCTCTTTGGCTCTTGAGTTTTCAGCTTCAATAGTCTGCTATTAGCATAATAAGATTATTTCTTTTTGTTTACTTGCTGTATAAACATACATTGTTTCATAATGTTTGAATCTGTTTTTCACAACCTGGATGTCTACTAGGCATAGAGGGGCAGGTGGAATGCTAAACAGTCCCTTACTTCTAGGTGTTTTCCATATACATTGCCTCATCTGATTCTCTAGGAAGCACCCAGAAGGGTAGAAAGACAGTGTCATACTTATTTTACAAATAAGGAATGTGACATGTAGCGATTTATTATTTACACTCCATATTATTCCAAATTGACCAAGATTAAAAAACTAGTGAAAGCCAGGCTGGATTCCAAAAGTAAATTTATAAGACCTCAATCTGAGTTTTTTCTCACACTATGAATATTAGCCAGAATTGTTCTTTCAAGACTAAAATCAATTTTCTTCCCCATTCAAACTCATCTCTTTTCAGCCATTGCTTCTACAAACCTCATTTTAAAGGCTCCTAAGATCAGCTGGGTGGTCTTCATGTAACCTTAAAAGCAAGCCTTTAATTTTTTTCTTTTAAATTTTTTTTATTGGTGCATTATATTCAAACATCATATTGGGGTAAAAAACTTGTGTGTACAAACATGTACTCATCACTGATTTAACCCCTACCCAATTCCCACCCCATTCCCTCCCCACCTTCCCTCCCTTGCTTGGCTTAGTGATTGACTTCGATATGTTTAAGTACATTGTGTGTTTTAGAGATTTTCCTCTTCCCCCTTCCTTTCTCCTCCTTTAGGTTGTCTTGTTTGCTCCTCTATAGGATTTCCTTTTTCATCTAGAGTTCCTCCTATGACCTATTTCTCCCTAACTCTCACATATTAGGGAAAGCATCTGATTTCTTATTTTTTGTGACTGACTAATCTCACTTAACATAATGTCCTCCAGTTCCATCCATTTCCCTGAAAATGATGTAATTGAGTTTTTTTGATGGCTGAGTAAAATTCCATTGTGTACATATCCCACAGTTTTGCAATCTATTCATCTGTTGATGGACATCTTGGCTGGTTCCATAGTTTGACAATGGTGAATTGTGCAGCTATGAACATAGATATGCATGCATTAGTTAGGTGTTTGGTTTCCTTTCTTTTAGGTAGATACCCAGAAGTGGTATTGCTGGATCAAATAGTAGATTTGTTCCCATTCTTCTGAGGATTCTCCATACTGTTTTCCAAAGTGCTTGCACTAATTTGCAATCCCACCAACAATGTCTTAGAGTTCCCACTTCTCCACATCCTCACCAGCATCTGTTGCTGTTTGTGTTTTGAATGATTGCCATTCTAGTTGGAGTTAGGTGAAATCTCAGGGTAGTTTTGATTTGCATCTCTCTGATTGCCAGTGATGTTGAGCATTTTTTCATGCATTTATTGGCCATTTGAATTTCTTCTTTTGTGAAGTGTCTAGTTCATTTGCCCATTTTGTTATTGGATGTTGTTTTCTTAGTGTTGAGTTTCTTGTGTTCTCTGTATAGTCTAGATATTAGTCCTCTATCGGTGGTGTAGGTGGCAAAAATCTTCTCCCATTCTGTTGGCTCTCGATTGAGATTCTTGATAGTTTCCTTTGCTGAACAGAAGCTCTTCAGTTTCATGCAATCCCATGTATTGATTCTCCTTTTAATTTGTTGTGCCTTGTTGAGGAAATGTTTATCTGTCCCTATGTGTTGTAGTGTTGGACCTATGCCCTCTTCAAGGAGCTTCAAGGTCTTTAGTTTAATTTCCAAGTCTTTGATCCATCGTGAGTTGACTTTTGCACAGGGTGAAAAAGTGGGATTAATTTCCAATTTTCTGCATATGGTTAACCAGTTTTCCCAACACCATTTGTTGAAGAGGCTATCTTTTTTCCAGTGTATGTTTTTGGCCCCTTTGTCAAAAATCAATTGGCTGAAAGTGTGTGGACTTGTTTCTGGGTCTTCTATTCTGTTCCATTGGTCTATATATCTGTTCTTTAGCCAGTACCATGCTGTTTTTATTACAGTGGCTTTGTAGTATAAAGTCAGGTATTGTGATTCCTCCTGCGTGGTTTATGTTGCTGAGAACTACCTTGGCTATTCTGGGCTTTTTGTTATTCCAGATAAATTTAAGGACTGATTTTTCTATGTCTGTGAGGAATGATCTTGGTAGTTTAATGGGCATTGTGTTAAATCTGTAGATCACTTTTGGGAGGATGGCCATTTTAATGATATTTATTCTGCCAATCCATGAACATGGAAGATCTTTCCATCTTCTAAGATCTTCTTCGATTTCTTTTTTCAGTGTTTTATAATTTTCTTTGTAGAGATCTTTTACCTCCTTGGTCAAGTTTATTCCTAGGTATTTTATTTTTTTGTGGGAGATCCTGAGTGGAAGTGTTTTCTGAATTTCTTTTTCAGTGGATTTATGGTTGGTGTACAGGAAAGCTTCTGAATTTTTAAGATTGATTTTGTATCCAGATACTTTGCTGAATTTGTTGATCCGTTCTATAAGCCTTTTGGTTGAGTTTGTTGGGTTTTCTAAATATAGTATCATGTCATCTGCAAATAGTGAAAGTTTGAGTTCTTCTTTTCCTATTTGTACTCCCTTGATTTCCTTTTCTTGACTTATTCCTCTGGCTAGAGTCTCTAGTACTATATTGAAGAGAAGTGGTGATAGTGGACATCCTTGTCTCGTTCCAGTTTTTAGGGGGAATTCTTGAAGTTTTTCCCATTTAATATGTTGGCAGTGGGCTTATTGTAGATTGCCTTAATAATGTTGAGATGTGTTCCTTCTATTCCAATTCTCTGCAGTTTTTATCATAAATGGATGTTGAATTTTATCAAATGCTTTTTCAGCATCTATTGAGATGATCATGTGATTTGTCTTTGATTCTGTTTATATGATGAATTACATGGATTGATTTTTGTATATTGAACCAGCCTTGCATCCCTGGGATGAACCCTACCTGGTCATGGTGTATGATTTTCTTGATGTGGTTTTGAATGCGTGTTGCTAGTATTTTAATAGTTTTGCATCCAAGTTCATCAGAGATAAATAGGCCTGTAGTTTTCCTTCCTTGAACTGTCTTTATTCGGTTTGGGTATAGGTGTGATCTTGGCTTCACAGAATGTATTTGGGAGAGTCTTGGTTTTTTCTATTTCGTAAAATAGTTTAAGTAGTATTGGGGTTAGCTCTTCTATAAAGGTTTTATAGAATTCACTTGGGAAACCATCTGGTCCTGGGCTTTTCTTTGATGGTAAACTCTTTATTGCTGTTTCAATTTCTTTGATTGTTATTGGTTGGTTTAAGTGTTCTATATCTTCTTGACTCAGTTTAGGAAGGTTGTATTTATCTAGGAAGTTGTCGATTTCCTCCAGATTTTCCATTTTGTTGGAGTATAGTTTTTCAAAGTAGTTTCTGATAATCCTCTGGATTTCTACGCTGTCAGTAGTAATGTCTCCTTTTTCATCTCTTATCTTCATAATTTGGGTTGATTCTCTCTTTTTTTTAGTTAGGTTGGCTAGTGGTTTATCAATCTTGTTAATTTTTTCAAGAAACCAGCTTTTGGTTTTGTTGATTTTCTGTATTTTTTTATTATCTATTTCGTTAATTTCTGCCCTAATTTTAATAATTTCCCATCTTCTGCTGGCTTTGGGGTTCAATTGTTCCTGCTTTTCAAGGGCTTTGAGGTGTGTCATTAGGCTATTTATTTGAAGATTTTCTGTTTTTCTTACGTGAGCACTCAGTGCTATAATTTTCGTCTGAATACTGCCTTCAAAGTGTCCCAGAGGTTTTGATATGTTGTATCTTTATTTTAATTTCTTTCTAGAAATTTCTTGATTTCACCTTTTACATCGTCTATGACCCATTCTTCATTCAGAAGTGTGGTGTTCAGTCTCCACATGTTTATGTTGTTTCTCTGGGTCTTCTTATAGTTGATTTCTAGTTTCATTCCATTATGGTCTGAAATGACACAGGGAAGTATGCAACATTTTTTAAATTTGCTAGTGCTCATTTTGTGTCCCAGGATGTGATCTATTTTGGAGAAGGTTCTGTGAGCAGCTGAGAAAAATGTAAACTCCGCTGTAGTTGGGTGAAATATTCTATATGTGTCCAACAGGTCCATTTGGTTAATGGTGTTCTTTAGTTCTGAGGCATCTTTACTGACCCTTTGTCTGGAAGATTGGTCTAGTATTGTGAGAGGTGTATTGAAGTCTCCCAGTATTAATTGTGTTGAATTTATGTGTGACTTCATGTCACTAAGAGTTTGATTTATGAAAGTAGCTGCCCCTATGTTTGGGGCATAGATGTTGATTATTGTTATTTCCTCCTGCTGGACTATTCCTTTTACCAGTAAAATGTGACCTTCTTTGTCTCTTCTAATAAGTTTGGGTTTGAAGTCTAATCTAACTTGTCTGATATCATAGTTGCTACTCCTGATTGTCTTCGAGTACCATTAGCATGAATTACCTTGCTCCAGCCCTTTACCTTGAGTTTGTTCCTATCTTTACTTGTGAGGTATGTTTCTTGTAAGCAGCAGATGGATGGATTCTGGCTTTTAATCCATTTTGCCACTTTATGTCTTTTTATTGGGGAGTTGAGGCCATTTACATTCAGTGTGATTATAGAGAGATAATTTTTAATTCCCAACATGTTAAGATCTTATTTCTGTTTGATATACTGTTTATTCTTCTTTGCTTAGTTGTCTGCTGGATGTGAATTCTTGTTTCTTTGGTTCTGGCGTGTATTACCCATTTCCTCTTTGCAGTTAATCTCCTTGAGTATTTTCTCTAGCGCTGGTTTTGAAGACATAAATTCCTTCAGTTTCTGTTTGTCATGGAAGCTTCTTATTTCCCCATCTAATTTGATGGATAGTTTTGCTGGGTAGGAAATTTTTGGCTGGAAGTTGTTTTCTTTCAGAGTTTGGAATATGTTACTCCATGCCCTTCTGGCTTTCATGACTTGGTTTGGGAAGTCTGGAGTGATTCTAATTGGTTTGCCTCTGAATGTCACGTGGCCTTTTGTTTTTGTTGCCTTTAAAATTCTCTCCTTGGCTTCCACATTAGTTATTTTGACAGTTATGTGGCATGGGGATCCTCTTCTCTGATTCTGTCTAAAGGGAGTTCGATATGTTTCCTGGACCTGTGCATCGACCTCTTGCTCTATGTTTGGAGAATTTTCTGCTATTACTTCCTTGAAGAGATTATTGATCCCTTTGGTTTCACCTTCTTTTCCCTCCTCTATTCCAATTATTCTTAGGTTAGCTCTCTTCAAATGGGCCCATATTTCTTCAATGTCAGATTCCTGCTGTCGGATTTTTTTTTCTAAATTAGAAACTGCATTCATTTTTGGAGTGATCATCTTCTAGAAGCGAGATTCTATTTGCCATGTGGTCTAATCTGTTGTTTATACTTTGAATTGAGGCCTTTATTTCAATGATTGCATCCTTTATCTCTTTCTGGCTTTCTGAATTCTTTTCGAAAGTCCTCTATTATTTCTACAGTTATTTTCCTGATTTGATCTTCTAGAGATCTCTGGGTTTCTGTGTTATCAGATTCTGATGTTGTGGGGTTGTGGGCATTCACTGCTCCATTGTTATTTCTCTGTCCCATGATTTTGGAAGTTTGTGCCTTCTCTGGGTTCTTCCCTGGGTCACTACGAGTTCACTTAAGGTGCTCTGGATCTCGAGTCTGTAGTATCTCAGTCACCACTACTCCTTTACTGGGTTGTATCGCAAAGTCTCAGACCCAGGGAGTCAATCGAGGCTGCTTAGATCGTGAGGGGTGCCAAGTTGGGTGTTCTCTAGCGGGGAGTTGTGACTATGGTGTGATATCTCTGCCACCGCCACTCTCCCACTGGGTTGCACTGCTAAAATCTCCGACCCTGGGAGACTATCTGCACAAGTCCCTGGGAGTGGAGTACTGGGATTTCTCCCCTAGGGGCCGCAATTTGACTCACAGTTGTTGAGTGCGCTGATGGAGCTGTAGTGGACTCGGTGGATTCGCAGCTGCCGCCGCTGGCAATATGACACCACTGCCACACCCTCGGCCATGAGGCTGGCGTATTTCTTCTCTGGTTTTGAGCTCCGCTCTGAGTCCCTGCCAGGTGTGCTGTGCTCGGCCCTTGGGAGCTTTAGATGTTCCCTGCGCCAAAAAAACTCCTGAATGCTGCCCAGCTGTTCAGCAACTGCTCACCTCGGCTCACTGTCCACCCCTCCTCTCTGAAGCCTGGTGGCTGGTTGAGTGCGTTGGTCTTCAGCCGTCTGGTGAACTCACCGCTGCCGCTGGTAGTAAGGCACTGCTGTCGTGTCCTTGGCCGTGAGGTTGGCGTAGTTCTTCTCTGGTTTTGAGCTCCACTGAGTCCCTGTGGGGTATGCTGATCCCGGCCCTTGGGAGCTTTAGACGCTCCTTGCGCCGAAAAACTTCTGACTGCCGCCCGGCTGTTCAGCAGCTGCTCACCTCGTCTCGCTGTCCACCCCTCCTCTCTGGCGCCTGGTGGCTGGTTGAGTGCATTGGTCTAGAGCTGTCCGGTGAATTCGCCGCTGCCGCCGGCAGTAAGACACTGCTGCTGCATCCTAGGCTGTGAGGCCAGCGTACCTCCTCTCTGGATTTGAGCTCCATTCTGAGTCTCCCTCCTCTCTGGAGCCTGGTGCTGCTAGGGATGATATAGCCTGGGCCGCTCCAGCCGCTCCGGCCGCTCTGTGCTGCAGCTCTGGCCGCTCCGGCCACTCCGGCCGCTCTGCGCCGTGGCTCCAGTTGCTCCGTGCCGTGGCAGCCGCGGCACTTCAGGCTGGTTTCTTTCTGGTGTCTCATTTTTCCAGCCCTCTTTTTCTCTGTCCCTTGTATTTACAGTTTTTATTTCTTTGTTGGTGGTGTTTTTGGCTCTGAAAGGCGCTGATTTTGTGGTAATAGAGATCGATTGTTAGCGGGACTTGTAAGTGCCGCTTTTCTCCGTCGCCATCTTCCCGGAAGTCACAAGTCTTTAATTTTGATAGTCCAATTTATCATTTTAAATGGATTAGAGTTAGAAACAACTAGGACTTTTGGTTTCATGCCCAAGAACTCAGAACAGTACACCAAATAAGTCAATTTTACTGTATGTAAAATTAAAAATGTACATGCATGCGCATGCACACACACACACACACAATGGCCCTACCCCCAAAAATATTGGTAATAGAGTCTTTATTGGTAATAATCATAGATTAGAAAAAGTAAAACCTGTCTTCAAATTTCTGAATGAACATGACTTCAAATATATACTCCTACCTCTAGAGAAAATGTGAAACTAAAGCTTGGCATGGTGGCACATGCTTTTAATTCCAGCATTTGGGAGACTGAGACAGGAGAATTGTGGTTCATGGACAGCCTCAGCTACATAGTGAGGCCCTTTACAACTCAGTGAGACCCTGTTTTAAAATAAAGATTAAAAAATAGGGCTGGAGGTATAGCTAGGAGGTAGAATGCCCCTGGATTCCATCCTCAATACCTTGCAAAAAAAAGTAAAACTAAAATCTCAAATGAATTCTCTTTGCGAATTATGACTTGTAGGGGGGCATAAAAAGACAGGAAAGCCTGCCAACATGTTCATACTATTTTTTTTTTTTTGAGAGTAGAAAACACCTATTATCTATAGTATTGAGAGAAAAACATGTTTAAATGTGTTGTAAAAACTTATGGGTAGGGGAGGTCCTGGCTTTCATTATGGTAAACTAACCCTCCACAGATAACAATTATAGACTTCAGAACAAAAAAAATAAGAAACTATTTGGAAGTTATCCCTAAACAGACAGGAACAGCATTGGGTGAAATTTGTGGGTTTACAACCGAAGTATTTCTCAATCCATGTACCACAGGATGGCAAAAAGTCATGGTCTTACTGGTTTAAGGTTTCAGAGAACATAGATTGGGGCTGGCAGAGAAGCTATAAAATTAGAAGGAAAAAAAAAAAAAGAAAGAAAGAAAAAACATCTTGGAATAAAAAAAGTAATAGAAGCTAGGCATGGTAACTCATACCTGTAATGTCAGTACCTATGAGGCTGAGACAGGAGAATCATGGGTTCAAGGCCAACCTCAGTGAAATAGCAAGACCCTATTTCAAAATAAAAATATAATAGGGCTGGGGGTGTAGCTTAGAGGTAAAATACCCCTGTGTTCAATCCCCAGTACCAAACAACAAAAAACAAAAGCAACAGAGGTAGCTAGGTGTGGTGACGCACACCTACGATACCAGAACTTGGGGGCTAAGACAAGAGAGTCACAGGTTCGAGACCAGCCTCAGCAATCTAGTGAGACCCTGTTTCCAATTAAAAAAAAAAAAAAAAAAAAAAAGGACATGGAGCTTGAAGGTAGAATGCATCTGGGGTTCAACCCTCAATACCACCAGAAAAAAAGTAACAGAGGGGGATAAATTCTTAAATTCTAAGCAAATAAATATTTAGCTGATAAAAAATTCAAGAGGCTCAAAAACAAAAGCATCTGAAAGTTGAAAGGGTCAAGTGGAGATTTTAGGGGCTGTCCACATGAAGGGAGACAGAGCTTGAGTCCAAGTCCCCCACACTTGTGATCCACCAGAACAAAGCCAACACTCTTCAGGCTGAGACAAAAGGATTGCAGGTTCAAAGCCAGCTTTAGCTAATTAGGCCCCCCACAACTTAGTAAGACCCTGTTTCAAAATGAATAAACAATGGGGCAGAGGGTGTAGTTAAGAGGTAGAAAGTCCCTGGGTTCTGGGCCCTAGTATCACACACACACAAAAATAAATAAATAAATGAAGCTGAGACAGGAAAATAACTTCATCTCCAAAGTTCAAGACCAGTCTGGGCAACAAAGTGAGACCCTAGCTCAAAAAATATAAACTATAAAAGGGGTGGGTGCATGTTTCAATGTTGAGAAGCAGCAACTTTGGGGTTGAATTTACTTGAATGGATTAAAAATTGCATTGTTACAGAGTTAGAAAATTTTAAGTATTAATAATTATAATACCCTTACACGGAGTACAAATAATACTTATAAGCATGTGAAGATGTGATCATTTGTGATGTTACTTGTATAAAAAAGTGTATATATACATATCTTTTGAAGTGTTGAAAGGAAAATGTTTAATAGGTACACGTTTCAGTTTGATAATCTCAGTACTTGGGAGGCTGAGATAGAAGGATGGAAATTTCAAGGGCAGAATCGACAATGTAGGAAGATTCAGCAACCTCCTTAGAGTTCTTATTTCCCCACATCCTCTCCAGCACTTGTTTGACTTCTTGATGACTGTCATTCTAATTGGAGTTAGATGGAATCTCAGTGTAGTTTTGATTTGCATCTCCCTGATTGCTAAGAGATTTGTAGCTTTAAATGCAGCTTATATATTATACATTTCAATGGGAGAAACAAACATGAATAACAAAAAGATCCTATGTCAGGTAATAAGTAGTATGACAAAAAAATAACTAGTGATGAAAAATATTGTTGATGAGTTAGGCAAAAAGCTTGCAGAGGAAATGACATTTAAGCAGAGACCTGAAGTGCAGCACAAGCGACATAAATATTTTTCTAGGTAGAGGGGCCAGCAGTGAAAAGACCCTGAGGTAGGAACATGCTTATCTTGTGAGAACAAAGTCAATGTGGCTGAAACAGAATGAACAAGGAAAGGCAGATGAAGCCAAACAGGTGGCCAGAGGACAATGACATGGGCTGTACACTCAGACAAAATTTTTGAATTTTAAGAGTGATAAAAAGCCATGTGAACTGAAATCAAGGAAGAGAGATCGGGTTCAGATTTTAAAAGAATCCTTCATATTGCTTTGTTAGAAAATAACAGGGGTAATATAAAAAGAGAGATGACTATATTCAACTAGAGTGGTAGGCACAAAGGTGAGAAGCAGGATATATTTTAAATTATATTTGCTGAATTGAATATAGAATATAAAAAAAATGTTAAGAATAAATAGGTTAAAAAAAAGTAGGGCCAAATTTATTTCTCCTCTGAGTATGTATAGTAATATAATGTGTCAGTATATACTATTTTGTGATAAACACCATGAAATTTTACATGTTCTTGGCTTTGGACAGCTAATTTTATAATTACTTATTTAGAAAGTGGAACATAGGACCCCAGCTGTATACATTCAAAAGTTAATAGCCAAGCGTACCTGGGAGGCTGATATGGGAGGATCACAGGTTCAAGGCCAGCCTCAGCAACTTAGTGAGATCCGATTTCAGAATAAAAAGTAAGCCAGGCATGGTGGCATATGCTTATAATCCAGTACTTGAAAGGCTGAGACAGAAGATTCGAGGACAGCCTTGGCAACTTAGTAAGGCTCTCAGCAACTTAGTGAGACCCATTTCCAAATAAAATATAAAAATAGGTCTAGCACGGAGGCAGAAGACCCCTGGGTTACATTCTTAGTACCACACAATAAAGAAAAGAATAAAAAATAAAATAGGGATGGGGGTATAGCTTGAAAGGTAGAATGCCCCTGGGTTCAAACCCCAGTACCATAAAGAAAAAAGGAAGAAAGAAAAAAAAAAGAATGAAAAATAAAGTTTTAGTAATCTAACAAACACAAAAACCAAGAATGAGTCATTTCTATGTCAGCACCCTCACTCTTCCTTCCCTTTGGTTCCTTATCACCTAAAAGGCTGGTCATCAATAAATTCAGAGATAGCCACTCATTTTCAAAATAGAATTTATTTTTGTGGTAAAGAATTAAAATATGGCTGTGAGAGTAGAAAATAAGATAGAAAAATATTTAAGATGTGCAACAGTAAGTTGAGTACAGTTAGTTAAGCACTACAGTGTATGTTCAACTTCTTGAAATACCAACCGGTATTTTATACTTCACTAGCTACTCCAAAAAAATACCTACTTGTAATTTTAATTAATTGCTATAACTCACAACCAGGCTTACACAGACATTCAGACCCTTCTTGAAAACATAAGTACAAATCTGGAGCATCCATTTTTTGATGTGGCCTCAAGCTTCACAGACTAATCTACTTTTATATCTGAAAGTCACAAGGATTAAGTTTTTGCTAATTCACCCTTATAATTAGATCAACATGGAAGAAATATGGACTTTTAGATGAAACAAAATGCTCTGGTAAAAAAGTGGTATATGTTGGTATAAAAGCTGGTAACCTCATGTACTCCAAAACTTGGTTTCCACCAGATTGATTTCAAATTCATATATTAAACACAGCTAAAGAAACATCTAATGAATTCTACCCATTCCTTCTCCAAAATATTACTCACAATTAAGATGTAGGTAATATGTGTATGTAAAACATACAATGAATCAGAAGATGTTTGGATAAAAGGGAAGAGACCTTTCTAGAAACTATTGTTTGCAGTTTGCAGAATAGAATCATCTTCTCTAGGAAGAATAATGTCAACATAGCAGCACTATATTCACCAGGAATCCCCAGAGCAAAAATGGATCAGTCATGTGGCAGGAAGCCAAACCTTCTGGCTGCTCACAACATCACTCAGCTTCCCTTTAATCTTCAGGAAGTGTCTCTTGAACTCCAGTCCATCACCCTGTATCAGGAATGATATACAAAAATAATGCAGAAAAATAAAGATAATGCCATGAAGTCAATTTCTGAAGCCATGAAGTCAATTTCTGAAGCAGAAACAAGCATGTTTAGATACATTCTGCTTATGAAGACCAAATATTCTAGTGGAGGAAACAACTATGTAACACTGACCTCCATCGCCTTGAGCTCAGAAAGCAGAAAAAAAGGAATCTGTCTTGTTTTAAGGGTTAATATTTCTGAGCCACAGTTTTCCACAGGTAGTAGTGGTTTGTAAACTAAAAACAGCCTTATAACAGCACCAAAGAGTTGTCACAATAGTGTGGTAATGAAGCCGACAGATTTAGTTATGGAGCTTTAAAAATAGAAATAATCGGAAAGATGTAGAGAAATCTACATATAAGAATATCAAACAAAGAAATACTATAACAAGTAAAGGTTCAAATTAAATTATAATGTTTGAGCACCAGTAAAAGTATATAAAAACTACAATGTTCAAGCAGTTATTGTTACAATTTTGATAAAAACAAACCATAAGAAACCAATTAGAATGTTTCAAAATATTAAGGGTGATTACTGCTGGCAAGCATAATTTGGGAGTATTTTTATCTATATTTTCTACAAAAAAATAAAAAATATTATAATAAAAAAAATCTTATTTAAAAAAACATGTTTTGAAAAGCCGGGTGTGGTGGTACACACTTGTAACCCCAGCATTTGGGAGGCTGACACAGGAGGATTGCGGTTCACAGCCAGACTCAGCTACTTAGTGAGGCCCTTTGCAACTCAGTGAGACCCTGTTTCAAAATAAAGAATAAGAAATAGGGCTCAGGGTGTAGCTCTGAGGTGCAATGCCCCTGGGTTCTGTCCCCAGTATCGCAAACAAAACAAAACAAAACAAAATAAAACAAACATGTTTTGGGAGAAAAGACAATATCAAAAACAATAGTTCATAATATGAAATTTCAAAAAAGCAAGTTACCATATATTTACAAATGCTAAATAGCTACTCCTTCTTAATTGACAAGGGATACATTCTAAGACCTCCTGCTGAGGCTTGAAACTGGATACTAAAGAAGCCCACACTGTATGTACATGTATATACCTATATATCCATGCCTCTGATAAAGTTTAATTTGTAAATTAGGCATGGTAAGAAATTAGCAACTAACAAACAGAAAAACTTTCACAATATAAGGTAGTGTCTTTGCACTTTGGGGCCACTAGTAAGTAAAATACACACTATTTGAATGTAAACAATGTACTACTGTGACAGTTAATCTGATAACTAAAATATCTCCTAAGTGGGAGACAGACAATTCATCTGTAAGATTTTTATGCTGGACAAAGGGATGATTCACATCCAGATGGGATGGAATGGGACAATGTAAAATTTCATCATACTTCTTAGAACTGTGCTCAATTTAAACCTACGGCTGGGTGTGGTGGTGCATGCCTGTAATCCCAATATTTGAGAGGCTGAGATGGAAGGATCACAGGATCGAAGCCAACCTCAGCAACTCAATGAGGCTCCAGCAACTTAGCAAGACTCTTGCTTCCAAACAAAAAAAATAAAATAGGTCTGGGGGTGGAGCCTGGAGGTAGAAGGCTTCTGGATTCCATCCCCAGTACCACAAAACAAAACAAACTTAAAAACTGTTCATTTCAAAAACTTTACATTTAATATTTCCAGACCACAGTTGTCCTCAGGTAACTGAAACTGCTGACAATGGAATAACTATTATAAACACATCACTTTTAAAAAAATTCATATAGAAATATTTACACAGAAAGAATACTATAATGAAATAAATAAAAAATACCTTAGAGAGCCGGAAGTCAACCAATATCTTCTCATCCATTTCTACCAAATTCACTTTAAAAATCAGTTTATTGTTTCTCCTATCAGTTGTTGATACAGTAACCTAGGGCAAAACAAAAAATAAGGCTAAGTCATATGCAGGAGTAGAAAATACTCTAAATAAAAACTATTTTCTCAGATCAATGATACTTCTCAGATAAAAATTTTAGGGTGCTTCCACAGCAGAAGTGGTCTTGAAGATGCTCAAAGTCTCCATCGCAATAGGGTGTATGTGTGTGTTTATGTGTGTGTCTCCAACCTAAACCAACCTGTAAATAGAGACTGAATCTATTTAACTTTCAAAAACAAAATAAATCAGTGTTTTACAAAAATATACAATTGAAAAAGAAACAAAACAATAAAAATACAATGAGAGAGAAAGCAAGATTAGAAAAATGTAAGAAGAGGCTAGATTTGTAGCTAAAAAGCAAGAGCAGCGATTAGAAGATAATGAAGGACGAAGAGATCTTAAAACGTCCACTGTCAGCCTTCTAAAATATTCCTACGGCCTGAAAAGAAACTCAGTCTAGATGAGTGACATGAAGAGCCTTGCCAACAGCCAGCACCCAGGCCCCGACGTGGAGGTGACCATGTCTTACACTGACAGTAAAGCCATCCAGTGACTAGAGTTGGGCGAACAAGTCTAAGCAAAATTGGCAGCTCTGCCCAGCTAAGCACAGCCCAAACTGCAAAAACATGTGTGCCGTCATAACTTTATACCCCTCACTTGCCTTAGCTACCTAGATATGTGTGCTTGTCTTTGAATAGTTGTTTGCCTTTTCATAAGCTCTGAACTAAGTTACATATATCACTTCCACTTTACTTAAGATGGTTCTGCTATAAACAAGGACATTCTACAAATAATATTATTGCCACACTATTTGATAATGATACAAAAACATTAATATGTGGTTCATGTTCTAGTTTTCCCTATAGTTCTAGTAACATCCTTCATAGTTGTTTGCTTTGTTTTAAAATCTATGATCTAGAACTGGCCACAGTGGTGCACACTTGTAATTCTAGCACTTGGGAGACTGAGGAGGTTTAAGGCCAGCCTCATTGATTTGGTGAGGCTCAGGAATTTAGTGAGACTGTTTTTTTGGTTTGGTTTGGTTTGTGGTACTGGGGATGGAACCCAGGGGCAGTCTACCTCCAAGCTACACCCCCTGCCCTATTTATTTTGAAACAGGATCTCACTGAGTTGCAAAGGGCCTCACTAAGTAGCTGAGGCTGTCTGCGAACCGCTATCCTCTTGTCTCAGCCTCCCGAATGTTGGTATTACAAGTGTGCACCACCACCCCTGGCTTGAGACTGTTTTGAATAAAAAAATAAAATAGGGCTGGGGGTGCAGCCCACAATGCCCAGTATCACAAAACAAACAAACAAAAACAAAAAAATAAAATCTATGACCTAGCCAGGCGTGGCAGAACATGCCTGTAATACCAATACTTGGGAGGCTGAGATAGAAGATTTGCAGCCAACCTCAGCAACTTAGTGAGCCTCTCAACAACCTAGTGGGACCCTATTTCAAAATGAAAGGGTGGGAGCTGGAGGTGTTGCTCTAATGTAGAATGCCCCTGGATTTAATCCCTAAATATATATATATATGTATATATATATATATATTTATGTTTATTTATATTTTTATTTATAGTAATTTATTTATTTATATATATTTATATAATATATTTATTTATATATATTTATATGATATATATATATATATATAAACCTGTGATCTAGTGAAAGATCATGCATTCCATTTAGTTATTTTTTATTTTTTATTTATTTTTTTTTTGGTGATACTGGGGTTCCTGGAAGCCCTTCTACCTCCGGGCTACACTCCCAGACCTATTTTATTTTTGGAAACAGGGTCTCTTACGCCAGCGAGGCTGGCTCTGAACCTGCGCAATCCTCCTGTCTCTGCCTCCCAAGCGCGGGGATCACAGCGTGCGCCACCATGCCCGGCTGCCATTTAGTTATTAGGTCTCTTTAATACAGAATAACTCCATTTGTCTCTCATGACTTTAACATTTTTCTTGAAAAGCTTAAAGACAGATGAGAATGTAAATATTATCTCTGCTATAATAATATAAACAACAAAAAAATGGTGGGTGAGATAAAGGCAGATGGGAAGAAGTATGGGATTATTCATGTATTCCTCTTTCATAGAGGAAAGTCAATTGTTACTCTCTACAATTTAAGCATACACTTTTTAAATGACTCTAGATGCTTAATATTTTAATAACCTTAGAGAATATTTTGAAGAAATATTATTTAAGATAGAAAATATTTTAAATTTCTTCAATTTCAGTTGTTTCTTTTTAAAAATAAACTAATTACTCTGTATTTTTAAATATACCAAATAACAGTTTTTACTCAAATACTTAATTTTTTATAAAGATGTAATGAAAACCAATGAAACATACCTGATTCATACAACTCTTCTTCCACTGATAGCCCAACTTCTCACAAGTCTCTTTTAGACATTGATAAGATTTGTCTGCATCCAATTTGGTAAAGAATCGTGTCATTCTCTTAACCAAGCGCTGCCAGGGGTTCTGCATGCCAAACAGGAAAGCTGAATAAATCCACTATTATAAAATGCAGTCATTATCATAGCTATTTAATCTGAACATTCTTTTCTGTGACTTAGAATTCTTTCTCATGAAAACCTCCTTTGATTTTTCCTTGTCCAAAAAATACACACAAATAAAAAATATTACTATTATACACCTAAAAGAGAGTTCCACATTGAAAAAAAAGAGCAACCATTATTTATTTGAAAAAACAAATTCCCTTACCTGTGAGGATCCTGGGGTTCCAAGTAACTGACTATTGAGAAGCATATGTTCAGGACATGTGGGTTGGGAGAAACTGATTCCTTGTACCAGTTTATCAATATATGAGGGACTAGTGTCCCATAAGGAAAGACCTGTCCGTGGCTCTGGCTGGGAACTGGAGTACTTCACATTTTCTTCACTGAGATTAAAAATAAAGGGAAAAATGTGCCTTTAATTATTTTCTTTTTAAAAATATTTATTATTTTATTGTTTTTTATTTTTTTGGTGGTACTGGGGGTAGAACCCAGAGACCTTCTACCTCCGGGCTATACTCCCAGACCTATTTTATATTTTATTTGGAAACAGGGTCTCACTAAGTTGCCAAGTGCCTCACTAAATAGCTGAGGCTGGCTTTGAACCAGTGTAATCCTCCTGTCTCAGCCTCCCAAGTGCGGGGATTACAAGCGTGCGCCACCATGCCCGGCTCTTTTTAAAAATATTTAACTTTAGAGCTGGGCATGGTTGCGCACGCTTGTAATCCCAGCATTCGGGAGGCAGAGACTGGAGGATCCCGGTTCCTCACAACCTCAGCTACATAGTAAGGCCCATGTAACTCAGTGAGACCTTGTTTCAAAAAACAAAAAGACTAAAAAAAATAGGGCTAGGGGTGTAGCTTGGAGATACATGCCCCCTTGGTTCCATCCCTGGTACCACAAAAACAAACAAACCAACCAAAAACCAAAAAAAAAAAAAAAAAAAAAAAAAAAAAAAAACCACTTAATTTTAGCCAGGTGTAGTGGTGCAAACCTGTAATCCTAGTATTTGTGATGTTGAGACAGGAGGATCACAGGTTCAAAGATAGCCTCAGCCAGTACTGAGACTTATCAACCTAAGGAGACCCTGTTTCCAAATAAGAAATAAAACCGTGTTGAGGGTGTAGCTCAAAGGTAGAATGTCTCTGGTTCAATTCCTAGTACCAAAAAAGTAAAACATAATAAGATATTTAACTTAAAAAAATTTTTTTTGCGGTACTAGGGATGGAACCCATGGGCAGTCTACCTTTGAGCTACACCCTCAGGCCCATTTTTATTATTTATTTTTAAACAGGGTGTCACTGAGTTGCAAAGAGCCTCACTAAGTAGCTAAGGCTGTCTGTGAACCGTGCTCCTCCTGTGTCAGCCTCCCAAGCGCGGGGATTACAAGTGTGCGCCACCACACCCGGCTTAAAAAATTCTTTTGTAGCTGGGCGTGGTGGCGCACACTTGTAATCCCCGCGTTTGGGAGGCGGAGACAGGAGGATCGCGCAGGTTCGAAGCCAGTCGCGCTGGCCCTGTTTCCAAATAGAAAATATAAAATAGGTCTGGGAGTGTACCTCAGAAGTAGAAGGGCTTCCAGGTACCACAAAAAAAAAAAAAAAAAAAAAAAAAAATTCTTTTGTAATTATTCATTTTGTTATTTGACACAAGGTGCTGCCATGTTGCTAAGGCCTCAAACTCATAATCCTCCTTTCTCAGACTCTCAGGTAATAAGAACTACAGGTATACTGCACAAGGCCAAAACTATGTCTTTAAATAAAACCCAATAGGTCTTTCTTTTATCACACTGATAAAATTATGTTTAGCAATAATAAAAATAGACATGCATTATTCTTCATGAGGAATACTATATTTAATAATGACTTTATCAGTCTTACCTAGAAGTACCGTTTACTGGACTGAAGTCCAAATTGGAGTGAATATGCTTAGAGAACCCACCAGGAGACTCTGAAACACCACCTGAAGTGACACGAGGCCTCTTCGCCCCTAAAAAGGAAAACAAAATACAAATACTTTCAAGTCTTCCATGCAGTTACTTTTTAATGAACCTAAATGGCAATTTAAGTAAGTAAAACTACACCTAAACTCATTTATTGAGAGGAGTATTCATAATACAAATACTGGTTCTTTCTACATGATTTTACAAAAAATACGGTCAAGTTATAAACTTAAATTCTTTACAAATTGTGACTTATAAGTTATGTTCTTTACAAATTGTGACTTAGAAGTACATTCTAAGTGTGGAGTATATGCTAAGGACATAATTTCAGTGGTATCTTATATGACTAACACAATAATATTCTATAAGACCTAGACATACAGCTAAAGAACTAGAACTTTTTGAAATAAAAATAATAGCCAGGGGTGGTGGTGGATGCTTGTAATCCTAGTATTTGGGAGACTGAGACAGGAGGCTTACAGGTTCTTGGGTAGCCTCAGCAACTTGTGAGGCCCTGTGCAACTTGGTGAGACCCTGTTTCAAAATAAAGAATTAAAAAAAAAAAAATAGGGCTAGGGGAAGCCGGGCGTGGTGGCGCACGCTTTTAATCCCAGCATTCGGGAGGCTGAGACTGGAGGATCTCGGACAGCTACTTAGTGAGGCCCTCCGCAACTTAGTGAGACCCAGTCTCAAAGTAAAGAATAAAAAATAGGTCAGGGGGTGTAGCTTGGAGATCGAATGCCCCTGGGTTCCACCCCGAGACCCATAAATAAATAAATAAATAAATTAATTAATTAATTAAATAAATAAATAAAACAGGGCTAGGGGTATAGCTCAGAGGTAGAATGCCCCTGGATTCAATCCATGGTACCACAAAAAAAGAAAGAAAATTATGATAATGGCAATAAACACCTTGAATCTGTTCTATCCAAAATACTATGATCATTATACAGAAAAGTATAGTACTACCAATGCATGGCTACAATCCTCAGCCTGACCCTCAACACTGATAGTCAATCCAATCCTGTATTTTTCTCTACTCAGTTTCATCTCTCTTGCTACAGAAGGATTATTTCAGAACTTCTACACTCCTCTAAAATCCCCAAGACCATCCTCTACACCCTCATCACTGAGCATATGATATCATCTCCCATTTAGAGAGAAAAGAAAGCCATTAGGAACTGCCTCAACATGTCACTACTGAATTTGCAAATTTAATTCTTACCAGTCTTTTCCTCCTTTGCCTCCTCCCATGGAATGTCCATCCCTCTATCTCAATGCTATTACTTAATATTTTTCTCTTAAGACTTTCAGCCTCTCCCTCTACTGGATCTGTCCCCCAAACCATTTAAACATGCTTAAGTTAGCCACACCTTTTATTTGGTAACTTACTCATTTATTAAGTCTACTAAGTGCCAGGCATTGTTCTAGATTTTAGGTATTTGGCAGTAAATAAAATTGACGAAATAAGAGGCTTAAGTCTGGCATTCTACTGAGAGACAAAGTAAAAATACGTTCAAGTAAAGTTAAACCTCAATAAATTAAATGGTGTTGAATGCAATACAGGAAAATAATGCAAAAAGTGCACAGTTTTGAAGTTTTTCTGAATGTTCAGCAAAGACTTACTGAAAAAATGACAATGAAGTCAATACTCAAAAAAGGTGAGAGAACGGGACATATTTAGAAATTCCATAGGGATGGTCATTTCCAGCAACAGAAAATCATCATTCCAAATCAATGAGGTAAAAATGTACCTATACTAATTTAACTTACTTTTTGGTTGGAACATTCTGGTAAGGTACCATGGTGGTTTGGACTGACATAGCAGCAATGGAAGAAGTAACGTGTGTGTGTGTGGCGGGGGGATTGAACCCCAGGGCATTCTATCCCTCAGCCCTATTTTATTTTTTACTGTGAAACGGTTTCACTAAATTGTGGAGGGCCTCACTAAATTGTGGAGGCTGGCCATAAACCTGTGATCCTCCCTTCTCAGCTTACCAAGTACTAGGATTACAGGCATGCATGACCATGCCTGAAGGGTACAGAATATTTATTTACTTATTTATTCATTTATATTTGTGGCACTGGTAATTGAACCCAGGGGCATTTTACCTCTGAGATACACCCCCAGCCCTATTTGATTTTTATTTTGAAACAGGATCTCACTAGGTTAGTGAGTCTATTTGCGATCTTCCTGTCTCAGCTTCCCAAGTACTGGGTTTATAAGCGTGTGCCACCACACATAGCCAGAATCTAGAATTTTTAAAGGCAGGGAAGAGTGCCAGGTGTGGTGGCGCACGCTTGTAATCCCAGCATTTGGAAGGCTGAGACAGAAGGATCGCAGGTTTGCAGCCAGACTCAGCTACTTAGTGAGGTCCTCTACAACTCAGTGAGACCTTGTTTCAAAATAAAAAATAGGGCTGGGGGTGTAGCTTGGGTGTAGCTTGGAGGTGAAATGCCCCAGGGTTCCATTCCTCAGTACTGCAATAAATAAATAAATAAATAAATAAATAAATAAATAAATAAATAAATAAATAAATAAATGAATGCAGGGAAAAGCCACCCTTGATTCTTCATTCCCCTTCATTTTCCATATCTTATTTCAAGTCCTTAAGTTTCTTTGGAGTCCATCTCTTTTCTCTTATCCCATTGTAACTAACCAACTCCAAACTACCATCTTCTCACATCTAAGCCAATACTATAACCTCCTAGCTATCAAAAACAATTAAAAAAAAAAAAAAGCCGGGCATGATGGTGCACGCTTGTAATCCCAATACTTGGGAGGCTAAGACAGGAGGATTGCAAGTTCAAAGCCAGCCTCAGCAGCTTAGTGAGGATCTCAGCAGCACAGTGAGGTTCTCATCAACTTAGTGAGACCCTGTTTCCAAATAAAATATAAAACAGGTCTGGAGGTATAGCTCAGAGGTTGAAGGTCCCTGGGTTCCACCCCAAGGACCACAAAAAATAATAAAATATTTAAAAAAATAAAAAAAACAAAAGCCAGAAATAACTTTTAAAACAAACATATGACCTTGTCATTTTCTTGGCTAAAGTCTCCTCTAAAATTTTTGTAGCGGTCTTATGCTATAGCCCAAAATACTCAGTATGGCCTCCTCCTTATAATGTGGCTGCAACGTGCCTCTCCAGCATCATCGCAAACCTAACCACTTGTGATACAACGAACAAAACAGACATACTGATCCTGTGTCAAACTGACTTTCCAAACACTGCTCCCATTGCTAAGAATCCTGGCTAGCTCCCATTTAATCTTCAAATGACAGATTTCATATTGTTTCTTGAGGAAAAAATAGTCTTCACTCTTTCTTAAGACTTGTTTAAACACTTAGCTATAGTATGCTGACTTTCCCTTTGCAGTTTCTTTCTTTTTTTTTTTTGTGGTGCTGAAGATTGAACCCAGCAGCATTCTATCTTTGACCTATACCTCCAGCCTTATTTTATTTTTCTATTTGGAAAGCCTAAGTTGCTGAAAGCCTTGTTAAATTGTTGAGGCTGGCTTCAAACTTTCCAGTCTAAGCCTCCCAAGTACTGGAATTACAGGTGTGCACCACCACGCTTGGCTCCCTCTGCAGTTATTAAAGAACAAAATTCCTTTCTGTTTGTTCTTATAATCTCCATGACGACAGAGAACACAGCTATCTTGTATTGCTGACTTGTGTTACTGACTTTCTATTCTTTCACAAAGAAAAATGCATTTTAAGAATATTACCTTTCTTGAGTGGCTTATTGTACCATCTATCTTTTTTGATGTCCGGGATGGTAATTCTGGTTGTTGGATTCTCAACTAGGATTTTATGCAGCAGGGCTGAAAACAAAACATTAAGACAACATTTACAAAAAAGTCACACAGATTAGAAAAGCCTATGGTTTGTGGTAAGACACATTTTCTTCTGACCTCCTCTCTCTAAATATCACTTATGAGAAGGAAAAGAATAAAGCTACTAAATCATTGCTTTAATTTTATGCAGTTTTTCTTTGCTGCTATCTATACTTTGTAATATTCTTCTCAGATCTAATTATCAATTGTTTGCAAATAAATAGAACAAGAGCCAGGTAAAAAAACTGTCCCCATGTTACATGAACAAAAAGATACAAAAAGTTTTATCCATTTTTAATACTATGTTTCTCTGCTCTAACATGTTTATTCTCACATTCTTCCTTCATTGATACATTTTAAAAAGTTTACTTATCAATAACTTTTTAAGAGATAGTAATGAAACCAATCACCATCCTCAGGTATCTTAATTATCTTGACAAAGAATTCATACATCTCCCAACACCAAAATTATTGTCTAGTAAACCAAACATTTCAAATGTAAAAATGAAGCCATAAAAATACTAGATGAAAACATAGGGAATAGTTTTAGTGACAGTAAAGACCTTTCCAAACATGACAATGTAGTGAGAAACCATAAATGACTATATTATAGATTAGAAAAAGATAAAACTCTTATACATCAAAATATAAAACAAAAGTAAAATTCATGACAAATGTCTACGTAGAAACTACTTTTAACAAATGCAAAAGTCAAGGCTAGGTATTGTGGCCTACACCTGTAATCCCAGCTACACAGGAGGCTGAGGCAAAAGTATCTACAAGTTAGAGACTAGCCTGGGTAGCATAGCAAGACCCTGTCTCAAAATAAAAGCTAAAAAAGGCTGGGGAATGTAGCTCAGTTGTAGAGTGCCTATGAGTTCAATCCCTAAAATTGGAGATCACAAAGGTAAGATGACATTAATATGTTTTTTAAAAAGCCCTCAAAGGTTAAGAGTAATAATATAAATCTGTCAAAACTAAGCAAAACTAACAAAAAGCAAATAAATGCATAAAGAGTAGGCAACTTCATTAGTATTATATTTAAAGTAAAAATATAAAACTGTCATTTAAGTCTTATGATATGGCATTATTTTTTCATTTTTATCTATATTTTTAAATTTATCGACAAGGGTCATGGGTGACTTATGCAATTATTTAAAAATTAAAAAAAATAAAAATTCAAAAAGCACAAGCCTTCATTAGTCAAGAAATCAGTACTTTCAATCAAGATAACCCAGTTACCTAGAGGAGCAGAATCAATTTTTTTCCAAGGGTTGAGGAATGTTTTTTTTTCTTTCCAATCAGAATATTCCTGACAACTGTCACTGGGCTGGTCCCATGGCAATTCTAAAAATGAAACAAGTCACAGTTTTCTAATATAATTATACCATAATGATTTGAGAAAAAATAATCAATACAAATCTATTAAGATTCCTCCAAATGTATTCAATGTTTCTCATACTAAGAATCTAAGTTTCATAGAAGCTTTAGAGGCCCTTGTGATAGATAAACTACTTCTTGCTCTGCTCTTTGGAAAAGTATTTTCATGAAGCCCAGTGTAGTGGTACTTGCTGGTAATCCCAGCTACTGGAGAGGCTGCAACAGGAGAATCACAAGTGGAAGGCCAATCCCTGCAATTTAGTGAGAATGTCTCAAAATAACAAATTTTTAAAAGAGGCTGGGCTGAGCCGGGCATGGTGGCGCACGCTTGTAATCCCCGCGCTTGGGAGGCTGAGAGAGACAGGAGGATTGCACGGGTTCGAAGCCAGCCTCGGCTACTTAGTGAGGCTCTCAGCAACTTAGTGAGACCCTGTTTCCAAATAAAATATAAAAAAGGTCTGGGAGTATAGCCCGGAGGTAGAAAGCCTCTGGGTTCCACCCCCAGTACCACCAAAAAAAAAAAAAAGGGGGGGGGGGCTGGCTAGGCTGTAGCTCAGTGGCAAAATGCCCCTGGGTTCAATCTCCAGCATCATGGAAAAAAACAAACAAGCAAGCACTATTATGTAAATATGAATCTCCTTGCTTTACTTCATTTATTTTGCAGCACAAATCTGAAATTTCTTAGGATGGATGTATGATCATAACTGAATAGCTCTTACCTCCAGCCAACATTGCAGTAAGTACTATTCCACAGGACCAAACATCAACTGGTTCTGCATGAAATTCTCTTCTCTTAAGAAGTTCTGGAGCAACATAAGGTAAGGTACCACACATCTTGTTCAATAAACGCTCACGATTATTATGCCGAAACACGGTGGCCAAGCCAAAGTCAGAGATTTTGAGGTTATCTAAAAACAAAAGAAAAAAGGATGTCGCTGGATAAAAAGGAGTTATAAATAGACATGGGAACTAAGTTTTATTGGAAATATCACTGGTATTAAAGTTTGTAGCCCCTTTCTCTACCTTAAAATGATCAAAACGAAGGATTTTTTAATAAAAAAAAATCTAAGACACCATCATTATGCTAAAACTTGAAAAAGGTCTCATTTTTTTTGGTGGTGCTGGGGTTCCTGGAAGCCCTTCTACCTCCGGGCTACACTCCAGGACCTATTTTATACTTTTTATTTGGAAACAGGGTCTCTTAAGCCCGCGCGGCTGATTTCGAACCAGCTCAATCCTCCTGTTTCTGTCTCCCAAGTGCGGGAATTACAAGCATGCGCCCCCACGCCTGGCTAGGCCCCATTTTTTCTATAAACTTAAGATAATTATTATCCACAAACAAATAAAGATGCTAGAGTCAAAAGGGGCTGCCCTCTTGGGAAAGAACACAGCTAACTTGAGCTGAAAGCAGAGCAAAGCCGTCATCAGGTAGAGGCCAGGAAGGAGACATTGGTAAAACACTAGGCACAGCTTTCTCAGCAGCAAACAAACCCAGTTGGCAAGAAAAAAATATGTAAAAACATAACGAGCTAAACATCTATCTACATGCCTGTTACACTGTGGCCCCAGGAAACCCACTTCCAGTGTAATGCTGGACTGCGACCTTCCTGGTTCTGAACAGTATCTCCTTAGTTTTCTTAGATTTCATGACCAAATTAGGAAATGTCTTTTTAAACCTGTATTACTGCCAAGAACCAGCCACTCAACTGTACTTGGTTAGTTTTTCAATATATATACTACACTGTGGATTTGTTCTTATTAGAAAATAATTTGTTAGATTTGACCCACCTCTCTGGTCTACTAAATTCATATATCCAGTAGACAAGTACTACTCCAAAGCTAGGTACACAGCACTAAACAAAAGAGAAAAGCCCACTGCCTCATACAGCTGATGTTTGTCATCTTTTTCAGTCCTAACTCTAATTCATTTTCATTATCCATATCTCTTAGCTTTAATATTCATAACATGAAAGTAAACTTCTTGCTATATAAGCCATAGATAAAAAAAGAGGTGAACTGGTCATAGCTAGGGTCTAGGGTATTCCAAAAGAAACTTATCTATATTGATAATAAAGAAATTGTTTTAAATTATCCTTTATGTTTATTCACCTAGCGTGCTACCCTTGATCTATGTACGATTTCTATAGCTCATCCATATCTATACCAATGAAAGACTGTGAAGTCCAAATATATTGAGTACCTCAAATTTCCCTGACTTCTTATATTTTTTTGTCCTGAGGTTTCAGTAATGTGAAAACACTGATCCTGCCTTATATGCTATCTTAAAATTAGTAGTAACAAAATGCTAAACTTACCCCTTTCATCCAAGAGAAGATTTTCTGGCTTAATATCCCTGTGAGTTATTCCAATACCGTGCAGATAAACCTAAGGAAAAGGAGAATTTGGCAGCCAGTTTACTTTATTCATACGTGTGTATATGTGTATACATGCGCGTGTGTACTAGAAACTGACCGCAGGGGTATTTTACTTCTGAGCTACTCCCCCCAGGCCTATTTTATTTTGAAACAGGATCTAGCTAAATTACTGGCTTCAAGCCTGAAATTCTCTTATCTCTTTTTCCATAGTACTGCGGATTTAACCCAGGGGTATTCTAACTCTAAGCTCCACCCCAACCCTATTTTATTATTTTTACTTTGAAATGGTCTAAATTGTTGAGGCTGGCTTCCAACCTGCAATCCTCCTGTACTCCTAAGTACTGAGATTATGTAAAGGTGCACTCTACATTTCCAATTTATCCATACTAATTTTTTTTTTTTTTTTTTGCGGGTCTGGGGATGAAACACAGGGGCATTCGACCTCCAAGCCACACCCCCTGCCCTATCTTTTTTTTCTTTATTTTGAAACCGGGTCTCACTGAGTTGCAGAGGGCCTCACTAAGTAGCTGAAGCTGTCCGCAAACCGCGATCCTCCAGTCTCAGCTTCCCGAATGCTGGGATTACAAGCGTGCGCCACCACGCCCGGCTTCCATACTAATTTTAAGTAAAAGGAAGAAACAATTTCACCTACCACCCCTGCCATGAGTTGATGGAAGAATCTCTGAGCATCTTGTTCGGGCATGCCTATATCTGGCTCTGTAAAAATTAATTATGAAAGACAGTTTATTGCATAAATATAATCAGACATCAACCATGGCTATTTAATTTGAATTCAGATATGTGACTGTACTTTAGCAAGCAGAATCTTTGTGTGTGTGTGTGTGTGTGTGTGTGTGTGTGTGTGTGTGTTATTGAGGAATGAACCCAGGGGCATTCTACCTCTGAGCTACATCCTCAGCTCAATTTTATTTTTTTATAACAGGGTCTCACTAAGTTGTTGAGGCTGGTCTTGAACTCACGATCCTCCTGTCTCAGCCTCTCAAGTACTGGGATTACAAGTGTGTGCCACCACACCTGGCTAGCAAGCAGGAGTCTAATAACAAATATAGTTATTAAACAGCAAAAATAAACTAATATCATGGGGAGAATTCTGAAACAGAACTGCCAATGTTAAAGTCTAGCCAAGTCCAAGCCAATGTCACTAAATATTTAACAGATTTAAGCTTAAAAAAAAAACACCTCACACACTCACTTCATTGCTTGTTTGACTTTTATGGTATTGGGAATTGAACCTAGGAATATTCTAACTCTGAACTCACCAGATTGCTAAGAATCTGGCCTCATTGCTAAGGATATCCTTGAACCAGGGATCCTCCTGTTTCAACCTCCTAAGTACTAGGATTACAGGCATAGACCTGGCTAGGAAACAGTTTTATTTAGAAATATAACCATGCCGGGCGTGGTGGCG
The DNA here is from genome assembly GCF_963383645.1 of Muscardinus avellanarius. NCBI lineage: Eukaryota > Metazoa > Chordata > Mammalia > Rodentia > Gliridae > Muscardinus > Muscardinus avellanarius. Next base: position 125,866,865 of record NC_137786.1, on the reverse strand, counting down.
CACGCTGTAATCCCAGCATTAAAGAGGCTGAGACCAGAGGATCGGGGTTTGTGGACAATATCAGCTACTTAGTGAGGCCTTCTGCAACTTAGTGAGACCCTGTTCCAAAATAAAGAATAAAAAAAAAAGAAAAAAAACAGGGCAGGGAGAGTGGCTCGGAGGTCAAATGCCCCTGGGTTCCATCCCTAGCCCCACCAAAAAAAAAAAAAAAAAAAAAAAAAAAATCTGAGCCAGCAATGGTGACATATGCCTGTAATCCCAGTATTTGGAGGGGTAAGATAAGAGAATTATAGATTAAAAGAAAGCTTCAGCAAGTAGTGAGAATCTAAGCAACCTAGTAAGACCCTGTTTCAAAATAAAAATAAAATGGCGCTATTGATACAGCTCATAGAATGCCCATAGGTTCAATCCCCAGTACCACACACATACACACACACACACACAAAAAAAAAAAAAAATCTCCAATGGTTTACCTTTTACCCTTTATATTTTGATATCTCTCATTAACTCATGATTTCTCTTACCTTCAACTCTCTTTTATAATTCACAGTGAAGATTAGTAATCAGTGTTAACTACTAATAAAACAGCTTTAAATAATAAACTTAGTAGCTGGGCATGGTGGCCTGTAATCTCAGTACTTGAGAGGCTGAGACAGGAGGATCAGTTTCAAAGCCAGCCTTAGCAACTTAGCAAGTCCTTAAGCAACTTAAATGACACTGTTTCAAAAAAATAAAAAATAAGCCGGGTGTAGTGGCCCATGCTAGTAATTCCAGTATTTGGGAGGCTAAGACAGAAGTATTGCAGGCTCAAGGACAGCCTCAGCAAGTAATAAGACTCATCAATCTAGTGAGTGTATCCTGGAGGTAGAAGGATTTCCAGGAACCCTAATACCACCAAAAAATATTTAAAAAAATAAATAAAAAATAAAAACAAACAAGGCCGGGGGTATAGCTCAGAGGTACAATGTCCCTAGATTCAATGCCCAGTGCCAAAAAATAAATAAAATAAAGATGAGCATAAAACTCAAAAGAGAATGCCTCTGGGTTCAATTCTGGGTACCAAAAATATATGTAATAATAAACCTAGCCATATTTAAATAATAATAATAATAATGAAATTTAGCCATAAAACATATTGGATGTATTTCTCAGTGTCCTACAATATTAGCCATTTGAATCTTCACAGAACATTTAAGTAGCAAATGTTAATTATAAGAGCAATCCTAGAAAACTCAATTATTTCACTTAAGGAAATAGAGGGGAGATTAAAAAAAAAAAGCATGCCATTATTTTGGATCTATAAATGTATGCAATGGTTTGTAATGATTTGTAATCCCAGCATTTAGGAAGCTGAGACAGGAGGATTAAGGTTCCTTGACAGACCCAGCTACTTAGTGAGGCCCTTTGCAACTCAGTGAGACACTGTTTCAAAACAAAGAATAAAAAATAGGGCTGGGGGTATAGCTTGGAGGTACAATGCCCTGTTTCTAGTACTGCAAAAAAAAAAAAAAGAACTGTACAGGCAAACACTACATTGCATTTATGCTTCACCATGAAACTATATTCTTAAGCTCCATAAAACAGCAATCCAGAACAAAATCGCTGAAATAATCTTAAGAGTTTCCTTTCACTGACTCTATATATTTTCATGTATTAGCACAAGTTGTAAAAAAAAAAAAAAGAGAAGGCAATGTAAATAACTCTGAAAAGAAAATAACCAAATAGACTATTTGAGATTAAAAACACAACTTAGAAACTTGTTTAGCAGAATAAATATCTTAAATCTTTTCCATACCTATTCTATCAAAAAGTTCTCCCCCACTACAGTACTCCAGAAACAAATACTGGATATTGCCTTCTCTCCTGTGACCATAGAATTTCACTACATTCTCATGATTTAACATTTTGTTGATACAGATCTCTTTCTTAATATTTTCTGGACAGTCTATGGCACGCTTCATATCAACAATCTTCACTGCAACTGCTTCTTCAGTTATTCTATTCACAGCAAGTTGAACTCTAAAAAAGGAAAAAAGAGAATTATAACATTCTAGGCATTTGCATTCTATTTTAAAGCTTCCAAAGATTAAACATGACACATCCAAAGCCATTTTACGTTTACATTTCTTTGGTTGTCCACCAAAGAAAACCAAGAAAATGGTTTCTGCCATAATCTCAAACAGATTCTACTTCTTTCTGAAATGTGAATACTATGGCTAATACTCCAAAGAAGTTATTATTATAAGTCATTTAGTAAATTCTTGACAAACTAAATTTGGATAAAAACAATTCTAAGTCACATTACATATATACATGTTCTAGTCATATAACTTTAGTAGCATTACCTAACATTTATTAACATTATGCTATATATGTCTATAGTAACTATGCTGAGCACCTTAGGTAAAATTACTGCCATCTTATATAAGAAAAAGAGAGGTACACAATAAGAAGTCTGTCTAAGACCATAAAACAAGACAGTATGTGTTTAGGGTTGCTATAAGGATTAAATGGAAGCTATGTGAAAATGCTGCATGCAGAACACTTAGATAAGTGTCCAGAACTTGGTGGACATTATGTTAGTGTTAAATTAATCAAAGAAAATCAGTGTTAACTGTTCTTGGAAGAAATTTTTTTAAAGATCCAGTATAGATGTGATATAGATGTGAACCAAGCAGGCTCATTTAATCGTTATGCTTAAACCTCAAGTCTGTGTAGCTGGTTGGAGAAACAACTTCAACAAAACTCTTGCGGTTCCTTATAAAGAAGAAAAATATTAAGCCTTAAAAAGATTGTGTAATTTCACTTGCTGAAAGTCTTGGTCTCCAAAATGCAAAGATTTGTTCTCTAATGCTTAACGGTATAAAATACACAACGCCCCCAAAGTAGAAAACTCTAAAGCATGTTGGCCAGGTAAAAATGCAGACTCAAACTCACTCTCCATAGGCCCCTTCTCCCAGGGTCTGCACCAAGTCCCAGTCTTCCACAAAAGGCACTGCCATGACTCCACCGCGCAGCAAAGCTGTAAAAGCAAGAAAATAGAGGTGCTGCGCGTAAGCTCCCAGCACCTGAACAGCAGCCACCGCGATCAGGTCCTCGCCATTCCGCTCCACGGCGCCCGGCGTCCCCCGGCGGCTCATCCATATCCACCCAATTCTTTCGGCCACACGCAGGTACCCTAGGCTCGGGCACTGCGCGTCGCTCGGCCTCGGTTACGTGCGGGGGCAGGCGGAGGCCGCCGCCTCGGGGGGATTTAACGGCGGCGCCGGGAGGGGCGGGCGCGGAGGGGCCTCGGCGTCCAGGCCCGCCGGCCCGGAGGAGCGGGCGGAGCCGCAGCCGAGAGGCCCAGCGCGGCTGCGGCCCCGAGCCCCGGCCGGGCGGCGCCCGCGGCGGGGGAGTGTCTCCAGTCCGCTCCACCGTGGGATCGCGGCGCCGCGCCCCGCCGCCTGACGCCGCTCCTCCGGCCCCTCGGCCGCCGGCACTGACTCCCTCCCGGGGCGCCTCCCCGCTAACGTAGACGACTCCTTCTCCGGACCCCGATCCCACCTACCGGCCGCCCGTCCTCGCCCAGCTGCCCCCTGCCCGCCACCACAGGAATCCACTGCAGCGCTTTTCCCGCCAAAAAATGCTTGCGTCACGCCGTCGCAAACGCGCGCGCCCGGGCCGTAAAGCAGCACGGCGCGCGCTCCCGCGGCCCGAGGCGGCCCCGCCGCGCGCCTTCGCGGTCCCGGACGGGTCGGAGCTGGAGACACACCGCCCGGAGCAGCCGTGCGAGCCGGCCGGCCGGAGCCCAGCGCGGTCCCGCTCTGCGCCCGGAGGTCGCGCCGACGCCGGGGACGCCGAGCTCGGCGCGGGCGCAGCTGCTGGGATCCCGGGAAGAGGACTTTGTGGCGGAGCTGGAGGCAGCACAAGTGACAGTGGGGCGGGGGTGCTGAACGGAGGATGTAGCCTGGGGGAGTTAGAGGGAACGTCCGGTCCGGGTAACATTCTGCCGTGTCTGTAAACAGGCTCCAAAACAATACTTTGGTTCAGCCTAACCTTTCTGAAGATAGATCACCTGCCTAGCTTAGTTCCACCAGCCAAAATAAATTTTCCAATGCAGACTTAAAACTAAATAAACACGGTTTTGCGCGCGTGTGTGTGTGGCACTAGGGATTGAACCTTGGGGCATTCTACCTCTACCTCGGAGCTACATCCCCAGCCCTATTTTATTTTATTTTTTTGTGTTTAGAAATAGGGTCTTGCTAGGTTGATGATTTCCCTACTTGCTGAGAAAGTCCTTGAACCTGTGATCCTCCTGTCTCAGCCTCCCAAGTACTGGAATTACCAGTGTGCTCCACCAAACCCAGCTTAGATAAACACATCTTGAAAGAAAAGTATATTCTGAGGGAAGGAACTTGAAAATAAAAAATGGTATGGAAAAACTGAAACAGGTATTCCCCTATAGTAGACTGGAAACTCAAAAGCTATGGGCAAGTTTAACATTAAATTCCCTTTCCCCAACACCAGCTCACATATATTCAACATAAATAACTATTGTGATAATAGTAATGGAGTAAAATAGGTGTATGTGACACAGAAAATGCACATTTGTTTTAAAGTCAGTGATGAAAATAAACAAAACTTCATGTTTATATGTTAAGTTTTGGACTATTATATTTAGGATTCATATAATTTAAGGTTTTTGAGTGGGGCGTGGTGGTGCACACTTGTAATCCCAGCATTTAAGAGGCTGAAACAGGAGGATCGTGGTTCTCGGCCAGCCTCAGCTATGTAGTGAGGCACCTTGTAACTCAGTGAGACCCTGTTTCAAAAAAAGAATAAAAAATTGGGGCTGGGGATGTAGCTCGGAGGTAGAATGCCCCTGGGGTTCCATCCCCAGTACCGCAAAAGTAAAGTTTTTTTGATCATTTGCCCTATTTTCTCTGGTTTCCTCTATGAGCTGAAAACAGTATGAGGGAAGGAAGAAGAGGACCTGCAGTTCCCATGTGCCTACAAAGAATGAAAATATCATTTTAGCCTGGAAAATATAAGGCATACAGATTCAGGCTCAACACCAATTAAAGACCACCCATATGAGAACAAACAGCCTGCTTCTTTCAGAGACATAATAGTAAGTTTTTAAAAGACAATAACCTCCAAAAAGAGTAAGAAACAATTTTGGAAAGGAAAAAACAGCCTTTACGAAGGTAACTAAAAGAAATAAAAATGAATCCCAAAGCCAGCAAAAGGAAGGCAGAAAAGCAACAATTTACATTTCAGAAGTCTCAAAAGGTTCAAGCTGAATTGGTGACACCTGGCAATTCTGAAGGTGAAGTGGAAAGTAGGGCAAAAAGAGGGTAGGTAAACTACCTGAAGATGAAAATAGACCTCTGCACCCATGGAACTGCCTTTCCCAAGGCTGGATGGATGTTTGAGCAGGTAAATACATAGTATCTGAACTGGAATCAACTTGTGACAGTTAAAAGCTTGTGAAATCGCAGGGAGGAACTAAGCATATGTACTGAAGTTGAGCTTGTAGAACTTCTTGCCCTACACTATTCCCAGAAAGCTGAGAATCTGAACCTGGCATGGGGTATGGCAGTGGCATACACCTGTATCCTAGTACTTGGGAAGCTGAGAGGAGATTATAGGTTTGAGGCCAGCCTCAGCAACTTAGCAAGACCCTATTTCAAAATAAAAAGGGCTCAAGGTATAGTTCAGAGATAGAATGCCTCTGGGTTCAATTCCCTGTACAAAAAAAAAAAAAAAAGACAAATATTCTTCAGGGAATCTTATTTAAGTATTATACCAATATTGGATTTTTTGATTAACAGTCCAGCTAAATCAGTTGACTGGAAAAACCATATCAGTTAGCATGGCCCATCAAAACTCTTTAAAGCAAATTTTCATTGTCTTCCTCATTAAAAAGGGAAAACACCCAAGAATTTTTTTTTTTTTTTTTTTTTTTTGTACTGGGGATGGAACCCAGAAGCATTCTACCTTAGCATTACAACTCCCAGCTTGATTTTTTTTTTTTTAATTTCTTATTTGGAAACAATGTCTCACTAGGTTGATGATAGTCTCACTACTTGTGAGGCTGTCCTCGAACCTCTGATCCTCCTGTCTCGGCCTCCCAAATACTGGGATTACAAGGCATGCACCACCACGCCCAGCTGGAATTTTTTCAAAACATTATACACAGAAGAGCCCAAGACGTATAGGAGAGGGAATGGACAAGTATTAATAATCAATATAGTACTGCATTAGCTGAACATGGTGGAGCATGCCTAAGTACTGATATCAGTACTTAGGAGATTGAGACAAGAGGATTGCGGGTTTGAGGCCAGCCTCAACAACTTAGACCCTGGTTCAAAATTTTAATAAAGAGCTGGGAGTATAGCTTGAGGTAGAATACCATTGGATGTAAACCCCAGTACCACACACAGAAAACCAAAGGGTTAACACACACACACACACAAATACATCAGTGAAATTATACAAACTCAGCAAACCTGGGGAATAAACCAATTCAAATCAGAATATACCCAAACAGCAAATATCCATAAGAATGAATCTCTAATATGTCAGGACATACTAAGCACAGGCTGGTATATGAAGGAGAAGTGGGGGTATTAGTGATGTGGAAATAAAAACTCAATTTAAAAAACACCTAAAAATTGCTGCAGGAAAAGAAATATATAGTATATATCATATGGCTTAGCTAAAAATACCAAGTTTGAAAGTAATTACTGATCTAGCCTAAATTGTAACAATGACAGAATTGAATAATTACAACAGAACTGTAACAATAGAATATATAACTATACTCAGAACTATAATAGAAGAGAGTAAGGATGTGTGTCCACTGGTGAAAAGGATGATAAAAAAGAGCTAAATCCTCGGTTACACACCAGAAAGTAGACAATGATACCCAAAACTATCAAAACACAGCAAAACAAAGCCAGTTATTTAATGATAAGGAGATAAGCACTGTGAGAAACTGCAGAGTTGAAATTGGCTATCTCTGGGGAATGGAAAATGTTGTATTATTGCTTTTTAGAATTGATTTTTTAATACTAAATGGACTATAACAGTGAAAATGAAAGGTAAATTTAAAAAAAATGTTTTCTGGTGTACATGCCTATAAAATCAGTACTCCAGAGGTTGAGACAGGAGGATCACAGGTTTGAGCACAGCTCAGGCAACTTAGTGAAAGCCTGTCTCAAGATAAAAAGGGGTGGGGGAGGCTGGGAATGGAACTCAGTGGTAAAGTGCATGTAGTCTAGAAAGTAACAAAATTAAAATCTGAAGAGCCAGAATTATAGTGACAAAGTTATCTCTTATAGAGGAAGCTCAGTCATTCTCTTTACAATCAATAATAGCGGTAAATAAAACTCAGAATAGCCTCTTCTACTTGGGAACAATTCTGTATATAAGTCAAGTAATGCACTTACATATAATAAATCTTAAACTGAAGTCTTGAGCCAGGCGTGGTGGCGCATGCTTATAATCCCAGCATTTAGGAAACTGAGACACGAGGATTGCAGTTCGCAGACACCCTCAGCTACTTAGTGAGGCCTTTTCTTAAACTACAGAATAAAAAATCGGGCTGGGGGGTATAGCTCAGAGGTAGAATGCCCCTGGGTTTCATCCCCAGTACCACATTAAAAAAAAAAAATTTTAATCTTGAGATGGACATGACGGTGCACACCTGTAATCCCAGTACTTGGGAGGCTGAGGCAGGAGGGTTACAAGTTCAAGGACAGCCTCAGCAAGTAGTGAGACTCTTATCAACCTAACAAGACCCTACTTCCAAATAAGAAATAAAATCTAGTTGGGGGTATAGTTTGAAGGTAGAATGCCTCTGGGTTCAAACCCCAGTACCACTAAAAAACAAAACAAAACGGCATGGTGGCACATGCTTGAATCCCAGTACTTGGGAGGCTGAGACAGGAGAATTCCAGGTCTGCAGCCAGCCTCAGCTACTTAGTGAAGCCCCCCACAACTTAGTAAGTTCCTGTTACAAAATAAATAAAAAATGAGAGTGGAGGTGTAGCTTGGAGGTAGAATGCCCCTGGATTCCATCCCCAGTACCAAAAAACAACAAAAATCAATTGAAGTACCTGGTATATAACTGGCTTAGAAAGCTAAGTTTCTTAGGTATACACATAGAGCCAATTATACCTTTTGGTAGTATCATTCTGACTTATCTAAAAGCCATGTAATTCCTCCTGTTTTCTTAAACAGGTAATACTAGATGGTTACCTCAAATACTGGAAAAGACTTAGGGTTTATATACATCAGTAATATATGTCTTATGCTGTAAAACATAAAAATGTCCTACTGTATTGAACAGAAAGCTGTTTGTCCTGACATTTAATATCCATGGGTTCACTGTGCTTTGGAGTTAAAATTTTTAAAAAGATAAGATTCTCTTCTGGCAGTCAGGCTGGCCATGCTCTCCAGGCACCTGCTGAGGGCAATGCTTCCCCTTCTAATTTGCAGCTTATTTGATAAGGAATTTGAAGTGGAATATAAAAACAACACAGCCGGGCGTTGTGGCCCACGCTTGTAACCCCAGTACTTGGGAGGCTGAGACAGGAGATTGCAGGTTCAAGGACAGCCTAAGCAACTTAGCAAGACCCTATTTAAAAATGAAAAATAAAATAGGGCTGGGGGTGGAGCTCAGAAATAGAATGTCTCTGGGTTCAATCCCAGTACCAAAAACAAAACAAAGACTGAAAGACTGTCACAGAAGAATAACCATAAGAATTTTAGTACACAGTTTAAGGAAATGAGCAAAAAGCCATTTTCCATGTTATAAGTGAGAATACTGAAAAGCTACTAAATTCCAAGTAGAAATATATAATTATATCTAGGATGATTCAGAAACATCTACTGTCCATCAAGCTCCATATATGACACTGGAGGAATTTCTTCCTCTCTATTAATAACAATTTCACTGTCTGAATCTTCAAAACTACTTATTTGGTCATAGTTGATTATTTCTGCACTACCAAAAAAACAAACAAAAACACTTGCTAGTTCCAAAGAGTACTAGGGAGAACATGTCTGGCTAGCTTTCTGGCCCTCATAAAGTCAAAGAGTCTCTTAGGAAAAGAGAAATTAAGAACAGAGACATAATAACAAGAAAGCTGGCTTTCCTGCCCAGAAATAGCACACCTCCAATTCCACCAACATTTATTCATTCATTAAAAATTTATTGAGCACCCACTATGTGCAAGGCATCATAATAGGTGCTACAACAGATAGTATGACAGAACTGTATATATAGAATCAGAACTAGTCCTTGATAGTTTTCCTGATATGAGAAAGAATGCCCCTGCCTGGCTCATTTAGGGAGCTAAGAGCATGAATAAGGTCTGCTATTTGTCCTTCTGTTGACCTACAATAATCTTCTGCCTTCCTTAAATCAACCATTAAGTCAGAACAAATAAGGCACATTAAAAAAAAATTCCCCCCTTTAATTGACCAAAGTAAAGCCATGACATTTCATTTGGTAACCTGCTCAGAATTATAAAAATCATTCCATTTGGCCCAGCCCATGCTGTCCAGGGCAAAACTTTCAGACAATTCTAATGCCTTCCGGCTCTGTTCTTATAAACTGCATATAAAAAAATCTTCAACGTCCTAAATATGACGTGCTCAGTGCGAAGCTATCAGAGCTGGATGTGACATTTATGTCCTTGACAAGCCTCGATTATCCAGGTCCTTTACCTGCAACAGAAAGATGTCAGTTTAATATTTACAATCAGGTCAACTTTGGAGTTTTGCTACTAAAATAGATTCACTCAGAGAAGGAAGGATTATATTGGGTTCTGTTATCTGGCTTTACATTGTAAATAAGTACAGGTTACAAACTACCTACTCTAGGTAGCCTTTTGGAGTAGCTCTGTGAGAAGCAGTGTAAAAGATCAGTAGATGGATTCACTGGATTCACATGAATCAAAGGCTTTCAATCTTTCTTATGTAACAGACATAACACTCTAATATGACGCCATGTGACACAAATTCTTCCCCACTACCCAACCTAAAAATCACCCCCCAGCCTCAACCGGAAAAATACTTCCAAAATGACTAGAAGGTCTACTCTGTAAGGACAACTTACAATTTAAAAAGTAAAACTCTGAGTCAGTTACAAGCTACTTTTCAGACACACGTGTCATTAGGAATGTCCGTATTTGAAAAATATGTGGCACATTTTTTAAACACTAAAACCAATCTGCAAACATGAGAGTTGTTTTTTGAGCCAGTGTAGCATCTGCTCACCTTGTATATCCTGACCAGCCAATGTTCTGTGGTATATGCTTCCTCCAAGACATCAAGCTCAAAGTCTTTATTACCAATCTCAGCATTTCGGACACGGTCAAAGCCTGGTGGACGCTCTGAAAAGGGATAAAACAAAGAACATTGCTTTCTACAATACTGCTTTACTAAAGAGATCATAAATACATTCAGCACATCATCTACTATTTGGATTGTTATTGCTCTGCCTGCAGTTTTATAGACAGTAGAGTCTGCAGAAAAGAACATCAGGTAGGAGGGGCAAATCAAGTGTTACCCTAACTCAAGTCTTGTCAGAGTCCATGGAGCATATCTTTTCTAAGAAATACAGGCTGACTTCCATGCCCCTCTATTCCTGAGGATGGGCGCTCAGAGGCATGTGTGACACACTTGTAACTCTTCCATGAATCAGAGAAGCACCTATGAAAAGCCAAAGGCCTGCATCCACCTTGGAAATCCTCTCTAGCACAGAACCACAAAATTGAAGTTCAAAGGAAAAAGATTTAATTTGACCAAACTCCTTTCAATGTATTCTTCTGAAGAAATGAAAAGTCCTTTGTCTCACTCGACCCCTTTATCCCTTTCCTAACTCTTCAATGAGATACAATAAAAGATATCTGAAAGTACAGAATCTGGAGCCAGACTGCCCAAGTTTGAATCCTGACTACCACTAGTCATGCAGTGTTGGTCAGGTGAGTAACCTATTGGTACCTTAATTTCCCCATAAAGAAAATAACAATAATATCAGTGTTTTCCTTCCGGGTTGCTATGAGGATTACATGAGTTAATAGATATAAAGTATTAGAGCAAAACCTGGAAAACACAGTATGTGTAAGCTATATGTTGGGAATCACTCACTGGCTTCTGTGTAGACCTGTCCAAAACGGTAGTAACACATTTTGTACATGAGGCAGTTAAGCAGCACTGGAGAACCCTCACGATCCACACGGAATTCCCCAGTTGAAGTGTAGTAGTCATTCTCCTTGATATGTTTGCCTGTATCTGTGCTCCCTCCGATCCGAACCATCCAAAGAAACTTGTTGATATCTAGAGAAAAAAAGAAAAAGAAAAAAAACTTCTGCATCAGAAAGACTATTGGAGCTAAATAACCTAATTAAAATGTCACTATTTCTAAGGAAATTCCCCATCATTATTTATCTAATGAGGAATGTGATTTACCTCTAAGGTATAAAAACAGGAAAGACAACATGTATACAAAACATTTTCCCTCAAAATATACAATTTTTCTTAGTAATTATTAGACTCCTAAAATCCTATAATGCCACAACTAAAATTATTTCTTAATATTAGTTGGAGCTGAGCTATTGAATATAGTAACTGCTAGTCACATAGAAATGTACATATAATGTGGCTAATTCAAATTAAGAGATGCTGCAACAATAAAATGCCCAGGATTTCTAGGACTTAATTAAACACACACACACACACACACACACACACACACACACACAATGGGCAAAATATTTTATTGTATGCTAAATCAAATGCCAATTTTATAAATTCAGTTTAATAAAATTAAAATCAATTTTGATCTTTTTATATTTATTTTGATGTAACTATAGATTAGATTAACATGTGGCCCCCACTATATTTTCTATTGGACAATGCCTTGGCACAGGGTGTAGCAGCTCCACCAAAAAGGAAGAGATGAAAGAGGAATGTGCTCTGTCTTGGCCTACAGTTGCAGTTACAGCCCTGCAACTCACACTCAGGAGAAGTCAGCATTTCTATGTCAAACACACTCCTACCTCCATAAATACTGACACTATCAACTCAGGACATAATATGTCATTCTCTGCAGCACTCCTATGGTTTTAGGAATATCAGTAACTATATGTTATAACTGGATGATGAGTATAAAAAGTTCTACAGCCCTCAGGAAAATAAAACCCCTACTATACTACCACACATGGTTCCAGAGAATATTCCAAAGGTTAAGAAACAGATTCTAAATGCAAACCACTTGGGCTTGAATTCCAGCACTGCCAATTCTAGTGGGTAACCTTGAGCAAGTTAATTAACATCTCGGTGCTTCAGTTTCCTCATCTTTCAAACTGGAAAAATAAGAGTATCTACAATAAGAGGGTTGGTATGGTATTATGAATAGAGCAACTATGCTGGTTGTCACAGGTTACCGTTCAGTGAACAATATTACCATCCTTTGCACTATCTGTATTCTTTTATCTTAGAGATGGGAAAACAGAGGCAGAGAGATTGGCCCAGATCATACAAGTAGAAATAAGACCAAAACAAAACTCCAGAATATCAACTGTCACAGAACACTGGCCCCGTAGTTTCCTGGAAAGTGCATTTGAAGTAAAAGATCATAGCAGGCTTAATGAATAGAAGAATAAAAAAATAGAAAGGAATAGGGGTATGGCCAGTGGTAGAGTGCTTAGATCTGTGAGGCCCTTCTCCAGAACCCTACACACACAAAAATAAACTTTTACAAGGATAACATATTGCTCAAAGATGTTGCTAGATGCAAAAGAAAAAGAAAAAAAAGGAAGTTAATGGGGCATGGTGTCACACACTTGTAATCCTAATATTTGAAAGGCTGAAGCAGGAAGATTACAGATTCAAGAGATTCAAGGCCAGCCTTAGTAATTTAGGAAGATCTTCAGCAACTTAACAAGACTGTTTAAATAAATAAATAAATAAGAAGGGCTAGAGGTATAGCTCAGAGGCAGAATGGCCCCCCCAAATAGGGGAAGAGTATCCCATGGTATAACTGAGAAGTAGAATACTTCTGGATTCAATCCCTACTACCACCAGACCAAACACACACACACACACACACACACACACACACACACACACACACACACACCTTTAAAATATAAGGGGCTAGGGGTATAGCGCAGTGGTAAAGTCCTTGCCTAGCATTCTTAAAAAACAAAACATAATTCTAGAAGATAATAAGGGGGCTCTAGTATAGGGGTGAGAGACTACCATTTTTCATTTTTATTATAAACCTCTTGAATTGGTATAATATTTTTCCCAAATATCTATTATGTGTGGTTGGTTAAATCAATAGTTGCAAAACTTGTGCATAAAGAGGGCTCACTGTATAGGTACATATATATTATACATACTTTTATATACATATATGCATTTCATATCTACACACACAACAATATTTTTAGACTGGTAGATGATTATATGGCTTGAATCCATTAAATAATGATAATTCTACAGTTCATTTTCATAATCCTTATGTTCTTTGTTTTACTAGTTGTAGAACTAGTCTTATGTCATTAGGCAATCACAGCATATCACACCTATGTGAGAATTATGTACATTTATTTCCTATTTATTGCAAAAGAAAAAATTGAAATACTTTAGATTTAATAATTTAATCTAAATTTAATACTAAATCTCAAGTTGTAGATACTTAAAAACTTCCCACATAGGAAAAATATATCTTAAGGCTAGGGCAAGAGGTCAGTAGTAAAGCTCTTACACAGCATATGTGAGGCCCTGTGTTCAATCCCTAGCACAACATAAAAAAAATAAAGAAAATGTATCTTGGTAAGATTAGTGAAAAGAAAATAGGAGATTCATCATTTCTTATTACTTATGCCCTGCACCTGGAAATCACATCAAGTACATTACCATCAGAAGAATACCCAGTGAGGCCTCCGAAAATGACCAGTACATAGCTGACATCAAGCTCCCTCATGATCTCATAGGCTTTTTCTTCTGTGGATGCCATTGCCTAGAAAAATAAATACATGGTTCTTAGAACAAAGTCTCAAATCATACAATCTCATGGAGGAGTATTTCCCACTAGACCTTGCATAACAAATACTCAAAAAACCTCTTTTTACCTTACCTGCCCTACTCGAGAAATATGAGTATTATTCCATGTGTTATTGTCCACTAAAATTGTCCGATTCGCCATAGCTGTAATCTGGTAACCATAATCCCACCATGACATGACTTTTGCATCCTGAAAGAAGAACAGGGAATAGAAACAAAAGGCTTCTCACTACCCATAAAAATCAAATGTAAGAGGAACGGAAGGGCATCTATACTCTGATAGGAAGTGAGGCCTGGTTAATTAATCCATTTTTTTTCACAAACTAATACATTCTCAACCAAAAAATAAACCTTGGCACCTGCTTCCCATTTATACAATCATGAAATCTCAGTACAAATTATATATAATCAAACATTCCCAAAACCGTCATCCTAATCACTTTATAGAAACAACATAATGAAGTAAGAAGTATAAGGGACTATGCATACATCCAAGTAAATAGCCTAGTGTCATTAGGTAACTTTATTAAATAAATGACCTACAAATATCACAAGAATCAGTCATAAAGATGGGAGAGAAAACATATATCATGAGATGTGATAGGCAAGAATTAACATTCTTAGCTCTGAGTCTGTAGCTCAGTGTTAGAGCAGTTGCCTAACATGTGCAAGAACTTGGGTTTAATTCCCAGTACCATATACAGAAAAAAAAAAGGTTCTTAGTTTTGACACTTAACGAATCTGACTCAGAAAATGCAATGTTTGATAGCTGTTTCAAAAGAAATCTCTTAAGATCCTTAAAAGGTATAAATTAAAATGTAAAAGTAAGCTAGGTATGGTTGCACTCACTTGTAATCCCAGTACTTGGGAGGCTGAGACAAGAAGATTACAGGTTCAAGAACAGCCTCAGCAAATAGTGAGACTTATCAACTTAATGAGACCCTGTTTCAAAATAAAAATAAAATAGAACCAAGGATGTAGATCAGAGGCAGAATGTCCCTGGGTTCAATACTTAGTGCTACAGAAATAAATAAGTAAATAAATAAATAAATAAAATATTAAAAGTAATAATCATTAGATGCTAACTTTATAGAAGTTTCATTTTTCCTTGCATCTATTTCCTGATCTTCTACAGTGACCATGTTTATTTATTTGTAGTTTCTTCTTATAGAATTGGGATGGCCTATCTCATATTAAAACTACCATCATATCAATGCAAGCATCCAAGCAACATCTAGATAATTAAGAATCACTACAGAAGAAATCCCTGAATTAAATGGAAAGTGACCTTTGAAGTCCATTCAAGACTAGGTTTCTCAGCCTGCTACTTACTGAGGCCCTCTGCAACTCACTGAGACCCTGTTTCAAAATAAGAAATAAAACTGGGCCTCTGGGTTCAATACCCAGTGACACACACACACACGACTAGGTTTCTAAAATTCTTCTCCAATCTTTCCACCGATCTATAAGCTATATAATTCACTTTATTACACAATATTCTCCCCCTTCATCACTACCCCAAAATCCCATTCCTCTCAAAATTTTTACCTCTGGAGTATTGTGACGAAGCCAATAATATGCTTCTCGGAAGTCATCAAAAATGATCCTACTGCCATCCCCACCCCGGGCAGACAGTACAATGGAAGGAGAAGAGTAGGCCTCGCTGGTCACCCAGGTTGAATGAAAGGTGTAGGTGATGAGAAAAAATGCCATCACCAATATCATTCCACTTGCCACCTAAACAAGGAAGAATTGTGTTGTAAATCAAACAAAATTAACACAGGACATCTCCTTAAAGTCATATAAACAATATGTACTAAAATCAGAGAGGGGCCACAGAAGTAGCCCCTGAGCACAAATAATAGTGCTCTCATTTACTCTCTGACTCAAATACACATACACACATGTACACATGCACACACACACATACTTTCTCAAGCCTATTATAGTGTCAATTCTTACTTCATTCTTAATAGGGTAGGTAGAATCCTGTTGCTTCTTGCTCTTTTTGTCTGGGCGACTTATGTCCAGGTTCTTCATATATGTGGACAGGACCTGGGAGACTCCAATGCCAGAAAGAATGCACATAACTGGTGCCAACACTAGCATGAGACGCACCTAAAAGAGACAGGCATCATCAGACCAATATTTTACAAATTACAGATTTCAACCTAGTAACAGAATATGACATCAATTTAGGAGTTTGTTCATGATTTTTCAAAGTAGAATGGAAAATATTTGGTAGAGCTACAGTAGTTTCTTAAACTTTGTTGCAGTTACCTATGTGAACATATGTGTCTTGAGTAATAACATAAAATATACTTCTTAATTGTAGTTCGGGATCAAAATCATGTAAGAAATACTATCTTAAGAGCCAGGCATGGTGCCACAGGCTTGTAATCCCAGTACTTGGGAGGCTGAGACAGGAGGATCGCAGGTTCGAAGCCAGCCTCAGAAGCTTAGTGAGTTAGTGAGACTCTCAGTAACTCAGTGAGACCCTGTTTCCAAGTGAAATATAAAATAGTCTGGAGGTGTAGCATGGAGGTAGAAGTCCCCTGAGTTCCATCCCCAGTACCACAAAAAAAAAAAAAAAAAAAAAAGAAATACTGCCTTACAATATATAACAATCTCTTCTTAGCCAGGAGTGGTGACACACACTTATAATCCCAGTACTTGGGAGGCTGAGACAAGAGGGTTGCAGGTTCACAGGCTCATGACCAGCCTCAATGTCTTACTGAGGCCCTTCACTACTTTGTGAGACCCTGTTTCAAAATAAAGAATAAAAAAAAAAAAGGGCTGGGGGTGTACCTTGGAGGTAGAATGCCCCAGCTCAATCCCCAGTATCACACACAATAATAATAATAATAATAAAATAAAATCCTTCCTCTCCTCCTCTCTTTCAACAATTTATCCCAAGCCTTCATATCATCTACCATTTTGAGTCATCCAGAGTCAAATTCTCCAATGAAGTATAAAACTGCCTCATTAACTCAAGTTTATAAACCCAAGAAAGTTGGACCCCATAACCAGAACGTATGAATATCTTGCACATTCTCGACAAGAATTAACAGCAGCAAGCAGCTTTACAACTCATCCCCTCAAATGCTCAAAGGAAAGCATATGCATAAACATCAGTACTTTTTGAACCTGCCAGGCAGAAACAAAACAAAACACCTCAGAGTTAAGAGTAGAAAGTTTTGCCAGGCGTGATGGCATTTCTCACCATTACAGCTGAAAAGTACATGCTGGTCACACCATACATGATGATAAAAATCCGGGCATCAGACAGGTTGCTAAAGCAGTAATACAGACCAACTATAAAAGAGAGAAAGAGAAATAAATAGGCAGGTGGGCCCTGTAGGCAGAAACCTATAAGGGAAAGTATCTTCACTGAATGACTAGACAACTTCACACATTTAACCCAACAATTCCACTTCTAGGAATTTATCCTAAAAAAACAATCAGGGACATGCAAAGGTGTTTACCAGAACATTCTTTAAAATAGTAAAAACTTAGAAACAACCTAAATGTCCAACAAAGGAGCCACTTAATAATAGTGTATTTTTAAAACCAGATATATCAATTATGAGAGTGCATAAAGTTACAGACCATTTGCCTTTTTACATAACTTTATACATCTCTGCATTTGAAAAAAATAACAAATGATAGATTTTAAAATATTTCTACAAACCAATACTAAACAGAAATTTATCATGATTTTTTTCTTGCAGTGCTAAGACTGAACTCAAGAGCATTGCACAAATTACTTTCAAACTGCACAAATTACAATAAAAAATGTAAAGGATTTTTAGAAAAGAAAAAACCCACTAACATTGGTAAATTCTAAAACATATCTGGACCAGCCAGAGATGCTGAAAAGACTTGACGGTCAGCAGGGCCTATTGTGGAATCTGAACATTGCCCAGAGGAGAAACAGGGTAAAGGCAGAGGAGTATCCTGGAAGCACTAAAAAGCTGAAATTTAACTTATAACAAATGAACAGAAAACTGTGAGGTTCTGAACTTGCCAATAACTAAAATTTCAACTACTGATTTCTATTCTACTTCAAATATCAAACAAAAAGATGCAGGTAGTTGGATATTTGGAATCTAATGGTAATAATGATGAAGAAAGTCACTTCAGAATGTAAGGAAGACAGACCTGGAAACATGAAGACGAGGAGTTGTAGATCAAAATAGTAGGAGGACCAAGTTGTGGGCTGATGCTCCGAAACAGAAGCAATGATGGGGATGTTGTTCTTAGCATAAGAAGGATCCAGCAGTGAGTAGAAACGCCCAGTCCAGGGAGATATTTTTCCTGGCAACAAAGAAGCAAAAAGCATTTCACATGCACTCTTAAAACTAACACCTTATTATAACTAATGACATTCCCTCCCACCCCAATACTGAGGATGGAACCCAGGGGCATTCTACCTCTGAGCTACACTCCCAGCCCTATTTTTTATTCTTTATTTTGAAACAAGGTCTCAGTGAGTTGCAAAGGGCCTCACTAAGTAACTGAGGCTCTCTGCTACCCACTATCTTCCTGTCCCAAATGCTGCGATTACAAGCATGGGCCACCACGCCTGGCTAACATTTTATTTTAATAAGATTCTAAGAGACAGAGAAGGACTGTTTCCTTCAGTGTAATCACTAATGCTCAGGAGAGTTTCACTCCTTTTCTTTCCAACTTGAGAGTTCTTTAGTAAATTAAAATTGAACTGAAATGTGAGACTATAATGCACCAATAAAAGTTATCTAAAAAATGTGTTATAAATAAACTCAAGAATAGAGGCAGAAAAGCTTCCTGGAAGAGTTTTAGGCCTGATCAAGCCAAAGCTAAAGATTATGTGAACTATGTCCTCTGGTCCTGCTCTGAAGTAGTAGTAGATACAGAGACTGGGTATCAAAATCAAATTAGCCTGGGAGAAGTGGAAATGAGGAAAATGGAGAAAGAAAATGTGACATGCTAATCAAACTCAACAGCCATGATACATTTCCCATAGGATCAGTGAGTGCCATGCTGTAAGATGTAGCAAGAAATATAAGGATTTCTGCTATCCAACCAATAGGAAAGAAAAAAACGGGAGAGAAGAGGACTAGCAAGGTACAATGCAGTCCTTTCACCAGGTATAATTAGGAGCAGCTTAATCCAAACACTGAACTGCAAAGTGGACTAAATGTAAAAAAGAGCTTTAGTGATTGAAATAGAGAAAAACAGGAGGAAAAGAATCTTGTGGTCAAACACCCTGTCTTTCTGGAGTTTATTCTATTTCTGTACCCATCTGTAGTTGACACTAAGAGCTAAGATCCTGCCCTACCTGTCAGCATCAGGAGCGCTCCCACAGTGAGCAGGACAAAGCCTACCAGGGAGATGACACTCCGGAAAAGAACTTCAAACTGCTGAGGATTCAACTTGCTGCGCAGGTAATCCACAAAGGCATGGATCTGGCAAAGACCAAAGACTCCAAAGGCTGCCATGTGCTCTGACGAGAGGACCGGCTACAGGGAAAAAGCATTAGAGAAAAACTTGAATGAGTCCAGCCCAGGCGTGCATTACCCGGCTCTAGGTTAGGGATCAAATGAGTTCTGAAGTTTCCAGAGAAACCAGGGACAATCTAGGGGAGAGTTTAATTCACCAGCCATATTTTCCAAAGAACATTTGGACTCCCCCACAAAGCATTCCATATACCATCATACTCACAGCTGCCTTTTGCTCAGGCTACTTTCTTAACTTGGGCTGCAATTTCCCCCAAACTTCTATTCACTAAAATTCTCATCATTCAAACCCAATGCAAATACCATCTCCTCCTCACCTACCCAACTAATCCTTCCCCTCTATGGTCCAGTGCACTTTAGGTCTCTTGTAGCACTTATCACTCTTTCCCCAGACCAGGGGCTCTCCAACTCTAAGGGACAAATCAGTGGGGGTTGAATTTTAAAACAGGTTGTTGAGCCCCACCCCAGTCTTTGATTTAGCAGGTTTGTGGTGGGACTCCAGATTCGCATTTCTAACAAGTTTTCAGATGCTGCTGGTTCGTGAAACTACTCTGCAGAACCACTATATTACAGGCTACAGTTACATGTATTTCTATCCTCCCAACAAGAGTCCAACTTTAGTAAGTTGGACATATCCTTACTCTTTTTACATTTCCCAGTGATTAGCAAATTATATATAGTAGGTGATCAGGAAAGAAGTATTTGCTGACCTCCAAATAAAGATTCCAATTTCATGAGAATTTTACAAGAGAAATCAAACACACTAGATAATTATCTTGATTTTAATAGTCATCAATTACCCCTATGGAGTAATGTGGTTAAAAGTTTGTGCTTTGCTTCCTGAAAGACTTATATGTAGCCCCATTAAAAAGATTAAGAATTCACTGCTATTAAATGGGGTCATTAGCAATAGAAGAAATTGGAAATTATAATTATTTTGTTTTTTGAAGTTATAGCTTTGATAGTTATGTCAACTCAACTAAAACGTCCTTTCCCTACCACAATCCTAAACCAAACTAAGTCATTAAATTCAAAGTTCGTGGAACAAATATTAACACCTTCCTGAAAGTAGACTTCAATGACCAACGATTCCATTACTTCACTTATCACACATAAGCAGTCAAAATAAAAACTGTGAATAAGTTTTACTGTTCTTAACAGAATCCAAGATAAATCAATGTAATTCATAGATTTCCAAAGTGGATGATATTGCCCCTTGAAAGATGCTGGAACAAACACTGATATCTAAAAGACCGCAAATTTGTTACTGTATCTTTCTTTCTGCTTATTTGGTTTTTTTTTTTAAAAGAAGATAGATTTTGGAAGAAGGATGAGTACTTTTTTTTTTTCTGAAGAGGGGCAGCAAGCCAAATAAGTTTGGGAATCTATGAAACTGGAGCTATTTAGAGAGAGTAGAAGCTAAAAACCCTACTCATTTTAATGCTTACCTGGAAACCCACAAAAGAGATCTGCATGGAAAGAATGGTACCCAGGCAGTACACGGTACAGTAGGCCACATAGATCCGGTGGGAGAATCGGCCTGTGAGCATCAGCACCAGGACATGGAGAGGAATCAAGTTGATCAGGAACACATAACCTCCCCATGAAGAAACCTATGAAGGGATAGAGTAACAGTTCCCCTGAGCACTCCTCCTCAGACCACCACCATGAGCCCTTAGTGTATCATTCATGATGATGATGATGATGATGATGATGATGATGATGATTTGCAGTATGGGAGATAAAACGCAGGGGCATTCTACCTCCAAGCTACACCCCCCAGCTCTATTTTTTATTCTTTATTTTGAAACAGGGTCTGAGTTGCAAAAGGCCTAAATAGCTGAGGCTGTCCTCAAACCCAAATCCTCCTGTCTCAGCCTCCCAAAGACTCATTACCTTTTTAAAAAATATCTCTTTAGCAGTTAAGAGAAGAAAATCTATGGGTATACATAAGACCAAACAGAAAACAAAATATTGGAAAAAGAAAGATTTAAGGCAGGCGTGGTGGCGCACGCTTGTAATCCCCGCGCTTGGGAGGTGGAAACAGGAGGATGGCACAGGTTCAAAGCCAGCTGTGCTGGCTTAAGAGACCCTGCTTCCAAATTAAAAAAAAAAAAAAAAAAAAAAAAAAAAATATATATATATATATATATATATATATATATATATATATATATATATCTGGGAATATAGCCCAGAGATAGAAGGGTTTCCAGGAACCCCAGTATCACCAAAAAAAAAAGAAGAAGATTTAAGAGGAACAGAACCAGAATAGAAGGTCAGCCAGTCAACTAATAGGTACCCACAGGAAATACAGTACTTGCTAAACTTTAAAAATTAAAAACAGGCATGGGATTAATGATTTAAACTCAATGGTAAAGCACTTGCCTAGCATATGTGAGACCCTGGTTTCCAGCCCACCCCCTAAAAAAAGTAGAAAAAAATTACCATGTAGAAATAAGCAAGGGCACACTTGGCTGCCCAATAGATGGAACCAGTCTTTACTGCCTTGATCCACATGTAGTAGGTGAGTAGCATGCAAAAGATAGCAATCCCTGCAGAAAAAAATACACCAAAAACTCAAAAAAGAGGCCATGCTAATACAGTGGTAGAATACTGTTATGGAACAAATTCCCTGGATTCATGTCTCAGATCTACTACCTAGCAACACTATAATTTTAGGTAGATTATTTTACCTCCCTTTGTCTCTGTTTCCTAATGTCATAAAACTGTTATAAAAACAAACAGAATTAGTGCACATAACAAAACTGAGAACAGTACCTAATATATTTTAAGCACTCAGTAAGTGTCAGCCTTTATTATTATTGCTGTCCTCTCCAGGCATTAAATTCTCTGCTGGTCCCAAAGAGGCCCATCCTATTATGCACCACTCTACCTCTGTGCCTTCACACAAGCTGGCCCTTAACCTCTCATTGCCACCCTCCTTGCTATCTGCCTAAGGAAGTACCAACTTCCTTGCCCAGTTCAACTTTAACCACTTCTAAAAAGCCTTCAACTCTCAAAATCTAAAAACCTCTCCTTGTACTACATTCCCAAAGTACTCTGTTCATATTTCTACCATGACACATAGCACTATCTACCTGCCATTGGAGTTATTTTTATAGGTCCATTTTATCTTTTTCAACAGATTATGGGCCAATATAATCTTTTTTTGTTATCTTTTTTTTTCTTGTGGTACTGGGGATGAAACTCAGGAGCATTCTACCTTTGAGGAACACCCCCAGCCCTATTTTTTTTATTCTTTATTTTGAAACACGGTCTTACTGAGTTGCAGAGAGCCTCACTAAGTAGCTGAGGCTGGACACAAACCCAGATCCTCCTGTCTCAGCCTCCTAAATGCTGGGATTACAAGTGTGCACCACCACTCCCAGCCTGTTATTTATTCTTTTAATTTTTTAATTATGAGCCAAAAAATCTTATTATCTTTATAGCACTGTTTTCCCAATAACATTCTATAAATATATGTTGAGTTAAAAATAAACAGAAAAGTAATTATAATTATAATTTTAAAGATACTTATATAACTTTATCTAGGAAAATAAAGCAAATTATTATCATGTTAAAACAACAGTTAATTCTGAGTCCAGAGGTGAACCTAAGGCCTGTAAAAATATTTCCCTTTCTAAAGGGGATGACAGAAGGAAATATTAATTTATCAAAAAAAAACCCTTCCCTACCATTTCAGTTTCTCATCAGGTCCCATTTTATTATTGCTAAGCAACATATCTGAGTCCAAATTCTACTGTACCCTGTGAAGTTATATTGAATAATGAAATTAACAGACTCCTTTAGCATTTTTAGAAGTCTTACCTTCATTATCATAAGAGCCAGCCACAGATCGGGAGATGTATCCAGGAACTACTGCTATCATGGCAGCAGCAAGAAGCCCAGCACCTGCATCCTTTAAGAAAAGAGTGACACTAAGTTAACGCTAACACACCTGTAAAAGAACAAAAGCTCCACTAGTCCATTCTGCTTATAATGGGCCCAAAAAGTGTCCAACAATTTCCATGGTAGATGTGAGATGCTAGAAATACTAAAAGTACTCACAGCACAAAAGAGCTAAAAACAATTCCCCATGACACCATGCCTGAAACAGGGTATACATATACTGAGGTCAGACAAATCATCTGAGCTATCAAACATCAGCGCATGTCCCAGAATGGGCTATTTGTTTGCTTCCTGGTTTTGTTGCTGCCTTGTTTTGTGGTTTTAGTGTGCTATGGTACTGGGTAGAGAACCTAGGGCCTTGTCCATGCCAGACAAATGTTTACCAGTAAGCTCTATTTCTAGCCCATAAAATGAGCAAGTTTGGCCACAAGTATCCCCCGATTTATCATTCTCTTCTTTGTAACAATGACTGAACAGAAACAACACTCAAACCTCTAAAAGCCATGCAATCACAAGCAGAGGAAGAAAACTATTATGTAAGTTAAAAAGTCAACAAAGACAGGTGATAATATACCACAGGCTTAGGTAATAAAGCTGGAGTGTTACTAGCCAATCTTTGAGCTCAGGTTGGAGAAAAAAAAATATAATCCACACTCCAAAAGGGGGGGAGAAAAGGCTTATTTGTTGATAAGAGTCAAATTTGGCACATGGGCAACAAGGAGAAGGATGCAATGTTTTCCAAACTAAATTCAGGCTTCCTAAGCTCTCCTACTGGTTTATCACCTCTCAGCTATCTACTGGCACCAGTCACAGACTTAGATCCCAAGGAACCATGGTCAGCAAAGCTAAAACCTAGAAAAAGACAGACAGCAATATGGAGTCTGTTACAGAAGCTAAATGGCTTAAGAATATTTAAATTTTGATTTTTAAAAATCAACAAATAATTGCTAAGTGCTTATCTGAGGTAGAAAAAATTAATCACTTTGGAAAGCTTCATGTAAATGTTCTTTTTTCTCTCTTATATTGCAAGGTTTTCTTTCTTTCTTTCTTTCTTTCTTTCTTTCTTTTTTTTTTTTTTTTTTTTTTTGTGCTACTGTGGTTCCTGGAAGCCCTTCTATATCTGGGCTACACTCCCAGATCTATTTTTTTTATTTTTGGAAACAGGGTCTCCTAAGCCAGCGCGCGGGGCTGGCTTCGAACCTGCGCGATCCTCCTGTCTCCACCTTCCAAGCGCGGGGATTACAAGCATGCGCCACCACGCCCGGCATATATTGCAAGATTTTCAAAGTCTAAACTTCACTTTTTTTGTGTGTGGAATGGGGGGACTGACCCAGGGGCATTCTACCTCCAAACTATACCCTCCACCCTATTTTTATTCTTTATTTTTTTGAAACAGGTTCTCACTAAGTTGCGGGGGGCCTCACTAAATAGCTGAGGCTGTCCACGAATCGCGTTCCTCCGGTAATAGCTTCCCGTACAAGCGTGCGCCACCACGCCCAGCTCTAATTCTTTAATTTGAAATAGGGTCTCACTAAGTTGTGGACAGCTTAAGTTGCAGAAGCTGGCTTTGAACCTGTAATCCCCCTATCTCGGCCTCCTATGTACTAGGATTACAAGTGTGCATCACCACGCCCAGCTACATTTTTTCATTTTAAATGTTTTTGTGTGTGCATGTGTGTGTAATGAGGGTCAAACAAAGAGCTTTGCATATGCTAGGCAGGCACTCTTATCACAGAGTTATATCTAGCCCTCTTTATTTTATTTTGAGCAGGGTCTTGCTAAATTACCAAGGCTGGCCTCAAACTTATGATCTACCTGCCTCAGTCTTCCAAGTAGCTGGGATTATATACATGAGCCACTTATTTTCTTTATATAACAATTTACATATGATTTACAATGTCTTCTCATGTGGGCGAGCAATGCAAATGATAAGAACCACATTCTAGGGAGGGTTGGAGTAAACCCAATTAACGCAGCCTAGCCGACACTGTCCTTAGCCTCCGGCTCCCTGCCCTCCTATGGCTCTCGGATTCCTCGCCCTCTAGCATCTACTAGAAAGGTCGAACAACATTCATTCCCAAGCTTCCTGTCACCCCAAATCCTTCACCTTGAGCTCTTTGGTAAGGTGGTACGTGACGATGGTGGTGAAGGAGGAGAAGAGAGGGGCCAGGAACACACAGACATTCCGAATGTCGATGGTGATGTGGAAAAAATGGAGAACATGGTAGATTGCAGCAGAGGTGATCATTAAGCCTGTAACAGGAAGGAGAAACTCCATTAGGTTGCCCTGGTCAAACTTAATGGAAAGAAATAGAGTCAATTTTATTAAGTGACTACACAGGTCTTCACAAACCACCTCAAACACTAATACAGCAACTTCAGAACGCCTTTAAATTTCTCTCCTAAGGATTTAATCAGAAACCCAAAATGTATGAAAATACCATTCATTTCCACTCTCACCCATGTTCTCCTGTCTGATATAAAATACACTTTTAGATATCTACGAGGATAAAATACAAGTGTCACAAAACAAAGCTACTAACAATATGTAACATACTATACTGTATTTTAAAGAAAAAAAATCCTGTTCTCCTCACCTGGATAAATTGTTCCTCCAATAATTCGTCCCAAAGGGTACCAAGCCCGATCATCAAACCAATTATGGAACTTATAAAATCCCTCCTCAGCCAGGAACCGTGTAGTCCGGTAATTAAAGTACCTATACCAAGAAATAAAATATCTGTGTCTCCTTCCCTTCCTACTCAAGTACTTATACTAATTTACAGTGAATTTTGTTCCTCAGAGTACACCACTGAGAAACTTAACATTACTTAAATAAGTCAGTTTGATACCAATAATTATGCCATGAAAATCACTACACTCAGCCGGGCGTGGTGGCGCACACTTGTAATCCCCACGCTTGGGAGGTGGAGTCAGCCGCGCTGGCTTAAGAGACCCTGTTTCCAAATTAAAAAAAAAAAAAAAAAAAAAAATATATATATATATATATATATATATATATATATATATATATATATATATATGTCTGGGAGTATAGCTCAGAGGTAGAAGGGCTTCCAGGAACCCCAGCACCACCAAAAAAATAAATAAATAAATAAAAATCACTATACTCTCATAAGTTTCCTTATTTCTACTCCATGTTGTCTCAACTAAAGCATTGCTTCTTTTATAAGGAAATAAAACTGGAGCTTAATGTCACCCTGCAACACTCAAGCAGGACAGTCGCCAGAATGGCAGACAACAAAAGTGGTCAGAAAATTCATACACCCAGAAGACAATATCACTGAGAGGTGGGCACCAGTGGAATCTATCCTTTTCAAGAGATAGAAGTGTGTTTTTATGATAGCTGGGCGTGGTGGCACACGCTTGTAATCCCAGCATTTGGGAGGCTGAGATAGGAGGATCCGAGTTCGTGGCCAGCCTCAGCTACTATTTAGTGAGGCCCTTTGCAACTCAGTGAGACCCTGTTTCAAAATAAAGAATACAAAAATAGGACTGGGGGTATAGCTCAGAGGTAGGATATCCCTGTGTTCCATCCCTAGTACTGCAAAACAAACAAAAAAGAAAGAAAGAAATGTGATTTTTAAAATTTTATACCACACACAAGAGCTTAAGTGATTAAGAACCATCGATGATACTGGTATAACACCATATGCAGAATGAGAAATTTTTAACCCACATTATAACACAGACTTCTTAATGAGTGTTTAAAATCCATAACAAGGTCTACTCGTGTTGTTATGTAAAATGTCTGAACACCAGTTATACAGGAGCACAAAAATAGTACACAAAAACTACTTGACATAGAATGCTTAGAACTACAAATGGAAAGACACAGTTCTTTAGGTCCAGGCTACTTAGGCCCTTCTCACAAGCTTCTCATTTAAAAAGAAAAAAGAAAAAAGAAAAAAAAAGGCAGGCAAAAATAAATAAATAAATAAATGGGTCCCAAACTAGGGATAGTTTAATTACCTCAGATAACAATGACTAACCATCCTCCTGCCCACCACCCTAACCCTATTTCCTCTTTGGTCAGTCAACTTTGGGCAGCTGGAGTAGGCAGAAGCAGCAGATGGCAGAAATCTCTATACTTCTGTTCATCACTGATGAATGTTACTTTGGTAACTGTCAGACAGAAGGGATGGGGGAAGAAGGCAGTCAACATGTGTCAGGTTTGTGTCCTCTACACTCTCAGCAGGAAATGGAGTAGATATAAGTTAGAAGGAATAGGTCTGGCATGGGATCATGATCTGGGCTTGTTTCCTCCTCTACAAAAGGACAGACTGAACCATATCATCTTGAGGTTCCCTCCTAGTTCTATGACTACAGAACAGGTGTCTTTGTTCTCCTGACCATCTCAACTCAACATTTGTTCCTCTAGAGGGTTTGAAAAAAAAAAAAGCCCTAACAGACTTGTGATCAAGAAACAAAAGAATGTTTCCTCATTCATGATGCAAAAATTATTTGGGAGGCCTCAAAGAGAGTATTTGTCTCCAAAATGTGTTTAAAGATCTACACAAAACGACAAATTTGCAAAACAGTGCAGGCATTAAACTTTTGAACCAATGTTCCACAAGGTAAATATGCTATTTTTAAGATGTTAACGATACTTTGAGAACCCATGATTCTGGCTCTCTACTTTCTAAGTTTTAACTTAAGGCAATATAAAGTAATGACACCAGTCTCTCGAGTCAGATAAACCTACATTCAAATCTTGGCTCTTCCACTTACTAAGTGGTTACCTTGGATGACCTTTCCCAGCCCAAGGTTCCTCATTTATAAAAAGGGGAGTGCCACCATACACCTGCACTCCTAGTGCTTAGGAGTCTAAACCAAGAAAACTGCAGGTTCAAGGCCAACCTCAGCAACTTAGCAAGACCCTGTTTCAAAATAAAAAATTAAAACAGGCCTGGAGGTGTGGCTTGAGGGTAGAATACCCCTGGGTTCAATACCCAGTACCCCCAAAAAATGTGGACAGTGCCTACATCTATAGAATTGTTCTAAGAATTTAGAGATAATCTATGAGTTAATGTTTAAATCAAAATGAATGCCTAGTAAATGTTAGGTATTAATACTATTAAAGATTCCACCCATCTTTCTTTTGCAGATCTGGAGATGGAATCCAGAGGTATCTGACCTCTGAGCTACACCCTCTACTCTATTTTTTATTCCTTATTTTGAAACAGGGTCTCACTAAGTTACGGAGGTCCTCACTAAGTAGCTGAGGCTGTCCATGAACTGCGATCTTCCAGTCTCAGCCTCAGGAATGCTGGGATTACAAGCATACACCACCATGCCTGGCTTCCACCCATCTTTTTTAAACTAATAAAATTCCCTAATCAAACTCATAAATTTAACATTTCTCAATGTCTTTGAACTTAAAAATAAGCTCAATTTCTACTATATTAGTGATTAAACAAAAGAAAAGTAAAAACAGTCATGGATCTCAATTTCTCAACTTGTGATTCTCTTTTGAGACTTAAATATACACCAGGCCCCTTTCCACCAATCTGCATCACAAACTCTTGAAACCGAGATGCCAGATTTCTCTTCGCCAGATCAAACAAGGGTACTCACGGATCAAACTCATGGATAACACTTTCAAACCTCAGGACAGCAAAGAGACGAGTAGAGAATGCTGCAAAAACCAAGAATAAATGGTTTAATGGTTACATGCCATGAAAGAGCAATAGCAGATAAACAGAATTGTAAAGAAAATAGAAATATCCAGAACAATGCCCACATAAAAGACAAAATAATCTCTAAATAAAATCTTTATCAATCTCTTGCCACACTGAGGAAACAAATGATGTTTAACAATGGCCTCTACATTTTCCATTTAGGACACATTGAATCATAATTACAGTATACAAAGCCAATAACATTATAATCACCTACTAATATTAAACTAAATTTACATATATACTGACCACACACACCTTAATCTTGGAGCAAATCAACAGGTATGTTAAACAAGACTATATTTACAACTCATAAACAGTTAACAAAATCTGAAGGAATAAGTTCTCAGGAGACTTTCAAAAATACTAAGGTAAGCTCCTAAATGAAAGATAATTGTCCTTTACAAAATGCAGTATCCAATGTCTCCATCATCTCTTTTAGCCGTGTGAGAAAACACAATGAGCACAGCATTCTTTCCTAGATGATCACTAGCCCTCTTCTATTGCTTGTGTTTCTTTGATTTTACCTTCATGAAGTATCTGGGGAATTATGCAGAAAGAACAAAGGATAATCTGCTAAAAGAACAAGGCATTTCACCAGACGCAGTGGCACACACCTGCAATACCAACTACTCCAGAGGCTGAGTGGTCAAGGCTATCCTGGACAACTTAAGAGAAACCCTACCTCAA
The DNA here is from genome assembly GCF_963383645.1 of Muscardinus avellanarius. Classification (NCBI taxonomy): domain Eukaryota; kingdom Metazoa; phylum Chordata; class Mammalia; order Rodentia; family Gliridae; genus Muscardinus; species Muscardinus avellanarius. The sequence goes on along the minus strand of NC_137786.1, from coordinate 125,836,993 downwards.
AATTATAAATTAAAAAAAAGGCTAAGGATGCACCCCTAGGTGCATCCCTAATATGATACAATCCCTAGTATCATTTTTTAAGCTACCTTTTTTCTTTTCAATATTTTATTTTTCTCATCCCAAAGAAATAGAAACCTATGTGCATACTCACATAACACAGCAGCCATTGACAGAATGAGAAGCTTCAAAAGTGTGTCCTGCTTCTCGTAGGACAACCGCAAAAATCCAAGCTTAGTCATCTTGATATCAATGGGTGGCAATATAGAAGACACTCAAACAGCTAAACTGGAAAAATCAAGACCGTAAGATATGAAACACCCTCAATTTACTTAATTTTCATCTTTTACAGGAAAGAACCATAAATAACATATGAGCTCGTGAAAATACCACAAGGGATTTAGGGCTAGTAACAATACCCAAAGTACTGGAAAAGAAGCACACAATCAGCTCTATGTGTGAAGACTAAAATGAAGTGATCAAAACAGACCACCCATAAGTCTGTTCCCTATTCTCTCACATCTAACAACTATACAAAGCACTGGCAATGATAGAGTAAAGCAGAAACAAAAATAGAAAAAAGGGAGTATATGGGGGAAATGCAAAAATAAATAGGGAGATTGGATATAGAGGGAAAAATAATGAAGAAAGAGTACTCAGAAAAAGACAAGCTTGTATGGAAGGGGACAGGGAAAAAACATTAAGCATAGAAGGAAAAGGAAAAGGAAAAAAAGAAGTCATGACTGAATTAGCACAGTTTCCAGTTCTAAATGTAAGCTTCAGTTGACTGGCTACAAGTTTCTTCCTGTTCTAAATCCCAGTAGAGCTGGGCATGGCAGAGCATGCCAATAATCCCAGTACTTGGGAGGCTAAGACAGGAGGATCACAGGTTACAGGCCAGCCTCAGCAATGTAATGAGGCCCTCAGCAACTTAGAGACCCTGTTTCAAAATAGAGTTAGGGGTGTAACTCAGAGGTAGAATGCCCCTGACTTCAATCCCCAATACCCAAAAAAAAAAAAAAAAAAAAGAAAGAAAGAAGAAAAAAAATTAAAATCCTAGTGGAGCTATTGGGTCAACTAAAGAATATGACTGATTATTGACTCAGGAAAAAAATCATAACCTCAAAAGGGGGGAGAAACACATACACAGACCACTGTACTTTTAACAGCCTGTATCACACTGTAACCACTGATCAGATCTATTCCTACTGCAAATCATCCATTTCAAGGTACCAGTAACTGATACTTCTTTTAAAGCTATTGATTACATGACCCAGAGACAGTTCATGGGACCAGATGATAATCTGGAGGAAAAGAAAATAAACTTTCCCTGCTGAAGCAGTATGTGTGCCCACATGCATGTGTTTGTGTGTATAAATAAACAAAAGTTATGTAGCACCGTGTGTGTATAAACAAGAATTGAATAGCACATATTTACCAAACAAGTTAGCTATTGTATATAAAATATCACCTTCTTAAACTATATCCAGTTAAGTTCTAAGAACTAATGAATATAGTAACAAAGGATAATTAACGTTCTTCAAAATTATGCGGGACATGGGCATGGTGGTGCATGCTTGTAATCTCAGTACTTGGGAGGCTGAGACAGGAGGATCACAGGTTCGAGAACAGTCTCAGCTACTTAGTGAGACACTCATCAATCTAGTGAGATCCTGTTTCCAAATAAAAGTAAAATAGGGTTGGGGGTGTATCTGAGAGGTAGAATTCCTCTGCGTTTAATCCCCAGTGTCATGAAAAAAATACTACACAGGAAAAAAGGAACCTGCATTGCTCCTGATCCTCCCCCCCACACATACACTATTACTGGAGAAAAGGAGGAAAAATAACACTTGACTAGGTGGAAGGCATGAAGAATCATACATTCCTAGCCCCAAAAGTGAAAAGCCAAGCATCTTTTCTATAATTAACTGCGTCAGAAAAGCAATTTTAAGCGTGTGTTAGTTTAATTACAATCCCAAAGGGAAAACCTATGGTGCAAAGACTTAATTCCAGCAAGTCAACAATCCAGCCCTCTCAGGTGTGTAGTTGTTTTCTGGACTGGCTGAAACAGAAATAAACTTAGTACCACTGAACTGATACGATCCATACATCTGGAAAAGTACGCAGAAGAGGACATGAGAGTGCTAGGACCTCGACCTGAAAACTGAGTAAAGGAGCTGGGAACTTAACGCCGGACTACGAACAAGTTTTCACCGTGTGCTCTCTGGTCATTTCGTACATCGCCAAAGCGAGTAAGGGCAAAGACATCTACAACATTCAACATTGGCTCTCAACTATGTCCTGCAAGCTGTGACATCTTGCCCACCCTAGCTCTAGCTTCCCAGTTTGCAAATCCCCAGCCCCACTTTCCTGCACACGCAGGTCTCCACGCCCTCGCACTGCTTTACTCCGCTCTCCCAGCCCTCCAGGTCTCGGCAGGTGTCGCTTCCCTCTCCTACAGGCAGAGCAGACCACCCAGTCTCACCCCAACCCTCGCGACCCCCGATCACATCGTATTCGCCTTCTCCTCAAAACATGTCCCAAGACCCAGTCTTTCCCACGCCCTCCTGGCCTCAGCGCACGCCCCATCTCCACGACCCTCCAAGCCCAGGCCGTCACATCCTTCCACCCACACCCCACCCCACGCCCCCTCCTCCGCAAAGTCTAAGCGCTGCTCCCCAGCTCCTCTGAGAGCCCTGCCTCACGCACTTCCCTCATGCCCGCCCACAACCTGGACTACATCCGCCGCTAATTGTCAAGTTATATCCCATGGCCTTCTCACCTGGCCCGCGTTCCTCTGGAATCCACTCCGCTCCCTCTGCCATCCGTTCACTGGTGCACCCAACCTTGGCAACCACTGGGTCCGCCTCTCGGGCAGCGCCCCATTGGCTGGCTCCCAGCCAATACGACACTTCGAGAGAACGATAAGATCACAGTACTGTCTGTCAGTTTAGGAGGCGGGAACCAAATTGCACTCTCGCTTCTTAACTGGTCAAGGTAGCTGTCACTTAGCAATATGAAGGCGGGATTACAAGTTCACTTTAAGCTGCCATAGGCTGGCGGCTGAGAGAGAAGAGCGCCGAAAGAACGTGCTCCCAGCAGTTTGGTTGAGAGCCGAGTAGTGACGTGTCGGTCTGGGGACCCGGAAGTAGTAGTGGTGGGGAGGCGTGACCCGTTCGCTCCAGCCACGTGACCAGAAACGGAAACTATACTGTGGGCAACTGCTCTACGCTCCACGTCCCAAAAAGCGGGACCGCAAAGCTGTCTGTCTTCGTTCCTTTACAGTAGAAATGGACCTTTGCCTAATAAAAGGTAAAGCAGAGGAGGGGAGAAGGTTCCAATTTCAGTGAAAACGCAAACGCTTCCTGGTCCGGATATCTTGTACAGGATTTATCTGCTAATTCGCCCGAGAGCTTTTCTTTTTTCCCCTGCTCCCATTATTGTAATAGACATTTCACGAGTCATTACCCTTTCTTCAGTCCCTGGCTTTGTGAAAGAGCGTGCCTAAACCTAAAAGGGTCACGGAGGAAGCCCCGCCGCTGCTGCCAGCAAATTCTCCCCAGCTGTGGATAGGCGGGAACCGGGAGGCCGCCCTGTGGGGATTAATCCACGCCTTTGCAAGATGCCTGCCAGAAAGCACGGCTTTCTTTGCGGTGACTAGCCTCTCTCCTCCCGCCCCAAAGAGGTTGAAGACAGTAGGGAAAGGGGCAAAGTTAAAGCACCCAATTCCAACAGCTTTCAAACTTGCACTTCAGTGCACTTCCACTGTTAAGATTTGGTGTAAAGCTACTTCATATGTTCCCAGTTACTCTCCTAGAAACCACCAAATTTAGGGAAAGTACATTATTTAAATCAGTGCTTTAGGCCAGGTGCAAGCCTGTATTCCAGGGTCTTAGACGACTTAACAGAATGGCAGTTTGGAAGCCAGTCTTAGCAACTGAGACCCTGTCTCAAAAGAATAAAATAGCCGGGTGTCTTGAGACTGAGACAGGGGGGCTCGCAGGTTCGAGGACAGCCTCAGCAAGTAGTGAAACTCATCAACTTCCCGAGACCTTGTTTCAAAATAAAAATAAATAAGGCCGGGCGTGGTGGCGCACGCTTGTAATCCCCGCGCTTGGGAGGCTGAGACAGGAGGATCGCATGGGTTCAAAGCCAGCCTCAGCTACTTAGTGAGGCTCTCAGCAACTTAGTGAGACTCCGTTTCCAAATAAAATTTTTTTAAAAAGGTCTGGGAGTATAGCCCGGAGGTAGAAAGCCTCTGGGTTCCACCCCCAGTACCACCAAATAAATAAATAAATAAATAAATATATATATATAAATAGAACTGGGGGTGTAAATAGGGAGTAGAATAGCCCTGGATTCAATTCCCAGTAGCACACACACACACACAGAGCAAAACTAACATTATCATTGCTTGATCAAAAGAAAACACAGCTGGGCGTGGTAGTGCACACCTGTAATGCTAGTACTTGAGACTGAGCGCAGGTTTGAGGCCAGCCTCAGCAATTAAGCAAGGCTCTCAACACTTAGACGCTGTTTCAATTTTTTTTAATTCTTTATTTTGAAACCAGGTCTCACTGAGGACAGCCTAATAAGCAATTTAGCAAGACCTTGTTTCCAAATAAAAAATAAAATAAGGCTGTTGGGTGTAGCTCTGAGGTAGTTCAACCCCCAGTACCATAACAACAACAAAAAACTTATAAAGTACAGAGCAGTTAACAGATGTCAGTGCAAAGATCTGACCATCTAAGTTTTTATTGGAGCTAAGGTTGTAGCTCGGTGGTAAAGAACTTGCCTAGTATGCACAAGGTCCTGGATTTGACCCCCAGTGCCATAAAATAAAAAGTTTCTAGCAGACATGATCTGAAGCATCCACTTTTTTTCCCCTTAGTGATATTGGTATTAAACCCAGAGATGTTCTACCTCTGAATTACACTTCTAGTCTTAACTATTTTGAAACTGGGTCCAAGTTACTGCACACTGGCCTGGAACCTGCAAACCTATCTCAGCTTCCTAAGTACTAGAATTACAGGTGTGCACCACCATGCCCAGCTTGAATAATCCACTTTCTAATTGTTCAAGAGTTGCTTTAATGGTCACACTGGGCTAAAAGTAAAATAAAATTTTAGAGTTGTTTTAAATCACAAATGTCTGTCCAAGCTGTCATACCTATTTGTGAGAAGAGCTGTTGTGAGCAATTCCTCAAATCCTAAGTTCTTAAAATTCTAGCTTTCATTTTTAATGATGTAACTCCAATATGTTGAGTTACTAATAATTAGCTTGCCTCAAACTGCCATTCTGGACTTGGCAAAATTAAAGCCTAGTTTCCCTTTGACCAGTTTGCTAATCTCTGCTCAGTGCCCATACCCTAGTGAAAAAGCAAAACACATTCACACTGATTCTGTGTACACACTACACTTAAGATTATTACCAAATTTCTATTATTGTAGATATGCCTGAACTACCTTTTATGCAGATCTGACCTCTCAATTACACTAATTAAGCTTTTGGGATTCCTCACATTCAATCACTTAAACTTCTAACATTTTCTATAGAAAGACATAGGGCAGAAGATAAAAAATGAGGAGATAAAAATTTTCATCCACTCAACCCTCTAAACTAAATAGGCTTCTAGTTGGCACTAATACAAATTTCAGACAGAAAACATGGCTACTTAAAACATGTTTAGAAACATGGTTATTTCTAAAACTAAAGTTTGAAAAACTAAGCTTAAAGTGCTCTTAACTGTCTTACAATTTTTTTTGCACAAACTAGATAGTGATCACTTTCAAGACACCCACTGTTTAAAAATTCTCCTTCAATTAGGTGTGGTGGTACATACCCTTAATCCTAGTTGGGATTGTTGAGACTGGATTGCAGGTTTATGGCCAGCCTCAGCAACATATTGTTACTCTTAGCAAGCTATCAAGACCTTGTTTCAAAACAAAAAAAGGGCTGGGGTATAGCTCAGTGGTAGAATGCCCTGGGTTCAATCCCCAGTACCCCCCCCCCAAAAAAAAAAAACTTCAATCAATTGCATAAGGACTTCAAATTCCAGCAATAATCTTTAATTCCTTATTTTGATTTGCACATATGCACATAGTAAAGATTTCTGTTAACCAAATGTCTAATTTTTCCCTTTGACTAATGACTCCCATGTTCAATACACTGAAATCTAGATAGATTTCCTTTCATGAAAATAAAGTAGAGATATACATACAGACTCTAAGAAAAATAACAATCCTAAAGTCTCATAAGATGTATACAAGGCCAGGCGTGGTGGTGCATGCTTGTAATCCCCGTGTTTGGGAGGCTGAGACAGGAGGATCACACAGTTTTGAAGCCAGCCTTAGCTACTTAATGAGGCTCTCAGCAACTTAATGAGACCCTGTTTCCAAATAAAATATTTTAAAAAAATAGGTCTGGGAGTATAGCCCAGAGGTAGAAAGCCTCTGGGTTCCACCCCCAGTACCACCAAAAAACAAACAAAAAAAAAGATGTATACACAATGTTAATCATACAATCCAAATTTCCTCACATTTTTCATGACTAACTTCAAAACTATAACCAGATTACCCAAGACAGAGTCTTGTGTCCCATATCTCACAAATCCAACCATTACACACATTGTGGGAAACCAGCTCACGTTTAATTGTGACATTTTAAAATTGTACAAGTGTTTTGACATCTGCCCTCCCACCCCACTTAAGATGACAAGGAAACATCACCAATCACAGGTTTAATGGGTTTAATAAGTTTATCCCTTCAGTTCCCATTTGCAGCACCCAATATTCCTTTGAAATACCAGTCAGACTCGGCAGTGGCCAACAGTAAATTCCCACCCTCCAGAGTTGGAAAGTTCAGGTTCTCTGAGCATTCTATTTCAGTGGCACTTGTCCAGAATTGGTACTTCCCCGTGGCTGGGGAACTATAAATGTACCAGTGAAAAAAGCGTTTTCCCCTTCAAGGGGAAGAAAGAAAATTACTCCTCAAAATCCAGCCAATCTGGCTGTGAGGTCTTTCTTTCTGTCCCATCTCTTCAGGCTCTTTTTTATTTTTAATTTTTTTCTTTTCCTTTTTTGCATTAGAGCAAGAGAGACCAAAACCTAACCTGAGTTACAAGAAACAAGACAGTGATGGCTATAAAGGGAGTAACCAGGAGCAACTGAGATACTCCTTCACCTCCCACATCCAATGTATGTGCTTCACAGAAAAACAACAAAAATAACAAATCCACAAAATACAACAGCTAGAATTACAAAATCCATTCATCCAAGGGTGCTGGAAGGCAGGAAGGAAAGGTGGGAGGGTAAATGGCACAGGGAGAAAAACAAAGTATTCAAATGAGTCCAGGCACAGGGGCTGGCAAATGCTAGAAAACAGCTGCAGAAAAACCTGTGGTTCTTTCAGACTCACGGTGGTGTTAAAAATCCATATACTGGTGTCAGGAAGAATCTGCTTATGTGCACCAGAAACATCCCAATTCTTCAAATAGAAGGGAATATGCAGAGGACCCTTGGCAGAGTGGGTCCTGCCTTCCCTGGCAAGGGGAGGGCAGAGAAAAGAGCTGCCACAGCCTCCTTCTAACCCACCCATCCTCTCTGGATGGCAGGCGACTCAGTGGCCTGCAGCAGCCTTCAGTTTGGCAGGAGATGGATGTGGTGAAGGGAACTTCTCGGCAGAGGTTGAGCTGCTCAGTGCAGACTGCAGGTAGACTGTCTTGTGAAAAAGTCTGTTGCTTAAGAAGACCACCAAGGAGAAGAGTCGCAACTGGAAAAGACTAAAGGGCAAAAGAGACCCAACTTGTTAATTCCCAAGCTCAAAATTATGCTTTCAAAAGGTTATGTAGTGCCAGGCGTGGTGGCACATATTTGTAATCCCAGCATTCGAGAGGCCAAGACCGGAGGATTACAGTTCACAGACAGCCTCAGCTACTTAGGCCCTCTGCTACTTAGTGAGACCCTGTATCAAAATAAAGCATAAAATATAAGGCAGGGGAGTGTAGCTCATAGGTCAAATGCCGCTGGGTTCCATCCCCAGACTCACACACACACACACACACACACACACACACACACACACACAAGCTATGTAGCAGCTTACTTGACTATATTTAAAACTATAGAGAAAACTAAGAGTGGTGGCATACACCTGTAATTCCAGCACTTGGGAGGCTGAGACAGGAGAAGTGCAAGTTCAAGGTCAGCCTTAGCAACCCTCAGGAACTTAGCAAGGCCTTGGTTCAAATTAAAAATAAAAAGGAGCAGGGGTGTAGCTCAGAGATAGAATGCCCTTGCGTTCAATCTCCAATACATTAAAATAAAAAACACTACACAGAGAAAGACAATTAAAATTTGATCAAAGAATAGAGATTAGCCTGGCACACTGGTGCATGCCTATAATCTCACCTACCATAGGAGGTGGAGGCAAGAGGATCACAAGTTTGAGACCCTGTCTCAAAATACCAAGTAAAAAAAGGACAGGATTTAGCCCATTGGTAGAATATCCGTAGGTTCAATCCCTAGTATTGAGAAGAAAAAATAGTGTGTGTGTGTGTGTTAGATTAATTCTCATTTGAAAAGTAATTTTTTGCCAGGCATGTTGGCGGAGACATGTAATCTCAGTACTTGGGGAGGCTGAAACAGGAGGTTTGCAGGTTCAAGGACAGCCTCAGCAAGACTAATTGACCTAGTAAGACTAATAAAACAGGACTGAGAGTGTAGCTTGGAAGTAGACTGCCCCTGGGTTCAATCCCCAGTACCACACACAAAAAAAATTTTTTTTGATTGTCCTGGGTCTAGAGCTTCATGCATACTAAGCAAGCAGTCTAATACTGAGCTTGTCCCCATCCATTTTTAAAGTTGGCCAAAGGTGTTCACAAGTATCTCATATTCAGTGACTTGTCAGATTTTAAGAATATATATAATAGCGTTAAATTGGGAAACATATTCAAATTTATGTTTTATGTGCACATATTTACGAGGAAAGTTTGGGATATATACAAGAAGTGTGTGTGTGTTATTGGAAATAGAATCCAGAGGCATTCTACCTCCGGTATACAACCCAGCCCGATTTTTATTTTTTGTTTTGAAACAGGGTCTTCCTAAATTGCTGAGTCTTGCTACTTGCTAAGGCTAACCTCAAACCTGTGATCCTCCTGTCTCAGCATCCCAAGTGCTGGGATTACAGGTGTGCACCACCATGCCTGTCTTATTTCTCTTTCTCTTTAAACTTATATTGCCAGGCGGGGGGGGGGGGCCTTATAATCCCAGCATTTGGAGGTTGAGACAGGAGGATCGCAATTTGAGGATAGCCTCAGCTACTTAGGCCCTTTGCAACTCAGTGAGACCCTGTTTCAAAAGAAAGAATAAAAAATAGGGCTGGGGGTGTAGCTCAGAGGTAGAGTGACCCTGGATTCCATCCACAGTACCGCAAAAAAGAAAGGAAAAAAAAAAAAAACTGTATATTAAGGTGTTTCTGCAGTCTCAAAGGGTTTTTTTTTTTTTTTTCCCTCTTTTGTTTTATTTGGTACTGGGAATTGAACCCAAGGGCATCCTACTTCCAAATTATACTCACAGCCCTTTTTATTTTTTTATTTTGAAACAGGGTCTCACTACGTTGCTAAGAGTTCTGCTAAACTGCTGAGGCTGGCCTCAAGCCTGCAATCCTCCTTTCTCATCCTAACCAAGTAATGGAATTATAGGTGTGAGCCACCACACACAGTCTCACTGACATAATCCTGGTGTTACAGCCCTCTTTTATACAGTGAAGTCTTCATCACTACCTGATACTTACTATGCTTTTCCAGGGGTCTTTGCTTCATTGGCGCTGATGATAAATAAAGGGAAAAGGATAGAGAAGAGGCAGCCACTGTTAAAAAGAAAAGAAATAATTAGCCATCTTTATAACAGCCATGATTTTAGAGAAGGTATTAGAAACCCAAAGTTCTTTTGCCTGCAGTAAAATCATCATGGCTTAATGAAGTCTCCCGATGGCAAACACAGCTTTCAAAATGGAGAAAAGGAGCCAGGTGTAGTGATGTGGGAGGCTGAAACAAGAGAACTATAGGTTTGAGGATAGCCTCAGCAAGTACTGAAACTCTTAGCAACCTAGTGAAACTGTTTCAAAAAATAAAAATTAAGCCGGGCATGGTGGTGCATGCTTGTAATTCCAGCATTTGGGAGGCTGAGACAGTAAGACTCACGGACTGCCTCAGCTACTTAGGCCGTTTGCAACTTCATGCAACCCTGTTTCAAAAAAAAAATAAAAAAGAATAAAAAATAGGGCTGGGGATATAGCTCGGAGGTAGAAAGCCCCTGAGTTCCAGCCCTAGTACTGCAAATAAATAAATGAATAAATAAATAAAATTAACATAGGGCTAGGAGCCAGATGTGGTAGTATACACTTTTAATCCCAATACTTGAGAAGCTAAGATGGGAGGATTGCATCTTAGCTGGTTTACAGCCAGCCTCAGCTACTCAGGTGAGGCCCTGTTTCAAAATAAAGAAATAGGGCTGGGGGGTATGGCTTGGAGGTAGAAGTGTAAAGTATTGGTACTGGGTTCTATACCCAGTACCAAAAAAAAAAAAAGGGGGGTCTAGGGTTGTAGTTGGGAGGAAAAATCCCCTGGGTTCAACCCCCAGTACTACACACACACACAGAACAAAAGATTTTTCTAAGCATTGAGTATGTTTAACACTGCTCCAGGAGGCAACATGGAAAGAATATGAAACAGAGTCACACAGACTAGATTTTAATGATAACTGATGAATGTTTATGACTATCTGTCAAGGAGAAAAATCTTTGAGGCTGAGGCAGGATGATTGCAAAGTCAAGCCCAAGCTCCTCAATAAAGCAAGACCCTATCTCAAAAAAAAAAAAAAAAAAAAAAAAAAAAAGGTTGGGAATATAGCTTAGTGATAGCACATCCCTAGGTTCAATGCCCAGTACTGAAAAAAATAAAAATAAAAATAAAAAAGCCTCTTTACAGGTCTCCTAATGGTCAAATATAGAATTCCTCCAGAGAACCAAGTAAATAAAAGATGCTTGCACCATGAATTTATTTTTACTAGTTTCTTCTAAATCTTTCTAGATGAATTACCTGATAATGTATGAGGACTGCATTGCTGTAAGGAAAGCCAAGGGCAAACCAAATCCAAAGTAGTAAGGCCAATTCCTTTCGATGTTTGACAATCGCTGGTGCATTTCAATTCCTACAATAAGGAAGCCAATACAATTAGATTGCATGCTTTCTTTTAGTCAAGTGACTAAATAACTATGGCAAACAAAGTATTTGAGGCTTGAATTTTAGATACAGATCAACCATTTAGTCTGCATTTTTTTTTTTTTGGTGGTACTGGGGTTCCTGGAAACCCTTCTACTTCCAGGCTACACTCTCAGACCTATTTTATATTTTATGTGGAAACAGGGTCTCTTAAGCCAGCAAGGCTGGCTTTGAACCTGCGCGATCCTCCTGTCTCTGCCTCCCAAGTGTGGGGATTACAAGTGTGAGCCACCATGCCCAGCCAGATTAACCATTTAGAATGTGGCTATAGAAACTAAAATATAGCCAGGCAGGGTGGCACATACCTGTAATCCCAGTACTTGGGAGGCTGAGACAGGAGGATCGAGGTTTGTGGCCAGCCTCAGCTACTTAGTGAGGCCTTTTGTAACTCTGTGAGACTCTGTTTCAAACTAAAGAATAAAAAACAGGGCTGGGGGTGTAGCTCAGAGGCAGAATGCCCCTGGGTTCCATCCCCGGTACCAAAAAAAAAAAATAGAAAAAAAATTCAATAATCACAGTTTCAAAGCTGACAAGGTAAGTAAATTATGAATTTCAGCACCAACATCCTTTATTAGAAACTAGTCTAGGACAAAGTAAAATATCACACAAGCTGGGAATGGTGGCACAAGCCTGTACACTCAGCTACGTGGAGTGGAATAGGGGAAGAGCATGTTCGAGGCCAGCCTCAGCAACTTAGTGAGACCCTGTCTCAAAAATTTTAAAAAGGGCTGGAACGTAGTTCGGTGATAAAGTGCCCCTAGTTTAAATCTCCAATACTAAAAAAAAAAAAAAAAAAAAAAAAAAGCTGGGTGTGTGGTGGCACACACTTCTAATCTCAGTACTTGGGAGGCTAAGACAGAAAGATCACAGGCTCAAAGCCAGCCTCAGCAGCTTAGAGGCGCTCAGCAACTTAGTGGGGCCTTGTTTCCAAATAAAATATAAAAGAGGTCTGGAGGTATAGCTCAGATGTAGAAGGCCCCTGGGTTCCATCCCCAATACCACAAAATAAAAAATAAAAAGGACGCTATCCTGCCGGGCGTGGTGGCGCACACTTGTAATCCCCGCGCTTGGGAGGCGGAGACAGGAGGATCATGCAGGCTTGAAGCCAGCCATGCTGGCTTAAGAGACCCTGTTTCCAAATAAAATGTAAAAGAGGTCTGGGAGTGTAGCCCGGAGGTAGAAGGGTTCCATCCCCAGTACCACAAAAAAAAAAAAAAAAAAGGATGCTATCCTATCCTATAGAAATCTCTTAAAACCACATAAACCCAGATAAATATGCCAAAGCCTCCCCCTTCCCCCCGGTACTGGGGATTGAACCCAGGGGCACTGTACCTCCAAGTTGCACCATCATCTATCCCATTTTATTTATTTATTTATTTTCATTTTTACAGCACTAGGAATTGAACCCAGGAGCATTCTGCCTCTGAGCTGCACCCCAACCCTATTTTTATTTTTAAACAGGGTCTCACTAGGTTGATGAGTCTCACTATTTGCTGAGACTATCCTCAAATCTGCAATTCACCTGTCTCAGTCTCCCAAATACTAGGATTACAAGCATGCACCACCATGCCTGGCTCCATTTTATTTTTTGTTTTGAAACAGGCTCTCTCACTGGGTTGATGATTATCTCGTCACTTTGCTGAGGCGAGTCTTAAATTTGCGATCCTACTGTCTTAGTCTCCCAAGTACTGAGATTATGGCTATGTGCCACCACATCCGGCTGCCAAAGTTTTTTTAAAAGTTCCCCAAAAGATTCTAAATATCCTGACATCAATTAATCTCTCCAATTTAGAACTCATGCTCATTTGTGCTATCTTACAACCCAGTCAGAGCTGTATTATGTTAGCATTAAAAAGATAATTCTATGTAGCTATTTCCCCCAGCCTCAAAGTTAAGGGTTAAACTCACAAAGCCAGATGTAAGTTCCCCCTTGCCAATGAGGCTGCTTCTGTTCACAGATGATTTGCCAATGGTTTAAGTATTGAACATTTTAAATCTGCTTAGCAATAGCATTTTCAAATTGGACCTCTACATTCTGGGTTTCTTTAGATGGACTTACCTTTATTGAACCAACGATATTCGAAGCAGTACAGTGAGTAGAGAAGGGACATATGCAGCAAACTAACCAGCTGACCAACAAGATGGATGGGAAATAGACTCACAAACATCCCCTGAAGAAAAGTATGGCAAATCTTAATTCCAAAGCTTCAGAGACCCAACATGTAACACACAACTCTAAGATCATCACTGCCTACTAAGAAACCCTCTTAGCTGCTTCTCAGGTTTCTGAATAACAAGAGTGGAGAATACCCTCAGTGGCAGGAAATCACAGGTAAATCCATCTTTCTTATAATTTTATATTTAAAGTCTCTAATTGTAGCTGTTAAAATGATTTTTAAAAATCATTACATCCCACAGGCATATATGAATACCCAGTATATATGTAATGCCATCTTTGTGAAACTTCCTCTAGTGAAACTTAAAATTTTCCCATGTGTCCAGAAGATCCATCTCACCTGGATAAGGAAAAGAGCCTGCAGCAGAAGGTTGAAGAGCATGTCAGCAATTATCTTGCTGACACTAGGGAATGGATGAGGCTTCCTCCCTGATACCTCAAATGCTAGGTCAGCTATATCCTGTAACAAAGGAAGTGGAGCACCAAAACGTGAACGGATGTCCTTGATGACCATCCCCACAGCTGCTCACCAACAAGACTGCCCGGCGAGAAAAGCCCCAGACATCTATCAGTGACAGGTTCCAGTGACTTGCGGCAGTAACTCCATTTTACAACAGCACAAAGATCTCCCATGGCTGCTGGACCAAGCAAGGCGAAGGCTGAGAAATAGCTACCCACGTGGCAACTACCCTCACAGGCTAATACATGTCACCTGCCAATCAATCCATCATGCTACAGGACCCAGACTCACTTCTCTCCAGGACTTACCTGGAACCAAATGGCATTCACAACTTTGCTGAGCACAAACAGAGGAAGCACCCAAAGAGCACTGAAAATTGACGTGAGGAAGAACTCCAGCCACGACCACACATCCCCATGTAGCGACGGATCACCTAAGAAAAGGGCCAAGAGTATTGGTTTATCTGGGGAAAAGGAACACAATACCAAACGTGAAGCCTCTATGCTGTGACTATTCTTTTTTCCCCACACATCTTTCTGTTTCTTGACAGTATATATCATCCCACCTAGCTCAGAGAATCTTAGTTCAGAGTACACCCAACACAACTTCAATTCAGAGTAACCACAGATATGTGCCCCTTATCCTGAACCTGCTTACAAGGTGGTCACAGTGATTAACAATGCACAATTACAGGAAAACAGCTGGGTCTAAATCCCAACTCTGCCACTTACTAATGGTGTAACTGTAGAAACTAACTTTCATTTTCTCATTTTAAACGGATAGAACAACAGTGCCTATCTCAGAAAAGTGTCAAGAAGTCTGAGTGAAAAACATCTAAAGCTCCTCACACACAGGAAATGTTCAATGTTCAATAAACTGAGAAACATCATTTCCCACCCTCCATCCCTTTAGCCACCAAGGGGCACGGTGTGTACTTACCAATAATTCGGGCTGTTACTGACTGAAGCACAGGAATAAACACTCGATAAAACAAGAGGAGACTAAACTAAAGAAAAGAAGCAATAAAGGTAGCATCAAAAGCCCTTCTTTAAAACAAGAGTTTCAAGTTTCAGTATGACAATTTTCTATATGGAGGTGCCTAATATAAATCAGAAGGCCTGAAAAAGCACTAAAATAAGACTTGTTTCTATTTCCTAAAATGCTAGTGAAGAGGTGCAAATCTGATACTGCCTCTAAGACAGTGAACTTTTGGGGAGCATAGAAGAACATTTCAAATAGGCCAAAAAACACAGCTCCAAACTAAGTATACAGTAATGTTTATTAATATCTAAAGCTAACATCTTAGAACATCTGTGAAATGTTTAAGTAGAATTACACCAAATTCTAAGTCAAAGAAAATATTTAACTTCATATTTAATTTCTTCAAAGAACCCAAATTTCAGTTAACTCAAATTTCCTCAATACTTGGAGGCTGAAACAGGAGGTTCAGAGGTTCAAAGACAGCCTCAACAACATAGTGAAATCCCCAGCCACCTAGGAAGACTGTTTCAAAATAAAAAAGGGCTGGAGATGTAGCTTGGAGACAGAATGCCCTGAGTTCAATTTCCAGTACCACAAAATAAATAAATGAATGAATGAAACCAGATTATAAGTCTATGGTGATTTTCAGTTCATTGTAAGCAACCTTTTCTGCTCTGGGGTTCAATAATAATTAGTTATAGTTCATTGCTATGACCAGAAGTAAGGAGAACCTCACTTTTGTTCAGCTATGTCTGCCCTTCTCCTCTGATCCCATAAATCTCTTAATCAAAATGTCTAAACATTGTCAACAACAAAAAAATTATTATTATTTTTTTTTGGTGGTACTGGGATGAAACTCAGGGGCAACACTGGGGTTGTTTTTAATTCTTTATTTTTAAACAGGGTCTCACTGAGTTGCAAAGGGCCTTACTAACTACCTAAGGCTGTCTGCAAACCACGATCCTCCTGTCTCAGCCACCCAAATGCTAGGATTGCAAGTGTGCACCACCATGCCCGTCTTGTCAACAAATTTTTTTGTCTATAATAATACTAAAACTTGTGAATCATTTTTCAAAAAGGCAAAATAATAAAAGCATATATTCAGGGCTATCCTTGAAACCTGTTTCCATACAAGTGTTCTTGAGTAAAAATAAAATCACTGAATTATATTAAGTGTAATTCTGCACAAAATCCTGAATTATACTGTTTATAAGCAGTTAAAAACTATGCCTTAATGTTTCAAGAAAACACTTGGAAACTATTAACATTCCAAATGCTCCTAAAAGGTGCATAGAATTTGAGAGAAAAGAACTTACCCAGAATACGCCACCATTCCAAGCACAGCACTGGAAAATTCTACTAACAATTCGTGGCTCACTGGAAAAGACCATATGTATTAATATGTATAAATAAGGCATATAAGTTATTTCCTAATTGTCATTCAGTAGTTTCCATTTTATACCTTCCTTTGGCACCTTATTATTTTCAGCATCTAATGTTCTCCCAATGTTATAATTTTGTCAACAAGAAAAAGCTGAAATATTTCTAAGGAAGCAGCTTTTCTTTAAAAAAATTATTTTCAAGCCGGGCATGGTGGTGTACACTTGTAATCCCAGTACCAGGGTAGGCTGAGACAGAAGGATCGCAGGTTTGCAGACAGCCTCAGCTACTTAGGCCCTTCACAACTTAAGAGAGACTGATTCAAAATAAAGAATAAAAAATAGGGCTGGGGATGTAGCTCGGAGTTCCATCCCCAGTACCAAAAAAAAAATTATTTTCTTAAAATCAGAGGTTAGAGATTGAAAGAGAAAGCCTTGAGTTAGGGTTCTTCTATCAAATATACAAAGGCTTTCCTACAAGTATCCATCAAACCAAATTTTTCTGTTTTGTTTTTTTCTCTATTCAGCATTTGTTTTAACATTATGATATTTTGAGCAAGAATTATTACCAGAACCTAGTTTAAGTCAATGTGGGAAATTTGGCTATATAACATTTTTCTGTGAAAATACACAAAAATAAATAATGGGCTGCTGACTCTTTAAGCCACTATGTAAGGTCTTTATTCAACACTAAGGATCAGTCCCTATCTTAAGCACCCCTCCCTAGGCGCTCTTACCTCTCTTGTTTCCGCTCTATACTCTGGGCTCTCCTCTGGGCTAGGACGCTACTTGCTCTTCGTCGCCGCTGCTCCTCTCTCTTTTGCTGGATTCGAGCATCTAGCTTTGAGATGGTACAAATGCCCCAGATGGAGTCTTTGATTCCCTATAGACAAAGGGAAATCATGGATTGGAGAAGATTTTCATAAGTCACATACAGGAAAATGAGATAAGAATGGAAGCCACTATACTCATTTTGCTACAGAGTTTAAAGGGACTTTTAATTTTGTGGGAGGTGCTAGGGACCATCCCAGGGCTTTGTCCATGCTAGATGTGTGTTGTGCGAGTGGGCCCTCAGTCCTTGTTAACATACACTGTCTTTGGAATCACCTGAGTGGAACAGGCTACCACGTCAAGTCCCTTTACTTTTGTGTGTATGTGTGTGGTGCTGGGGCCTAAATCCAGGAGTTTTCTACCGCTGAGCTATACCCCCAGCCCTGTTTAATTTTTTATTTGAAACAAGGTCTTTCTGAGTTGCTAAAGGCTTCACCAAGTTACTGAGGCTGGCCTTAAACCTGCAATCTTCCTGTCTCAGTGTCCCAAATCCTGGGATTACAGGTATGTGCCACCATGCCTGGCCTACTTTTAATTTTCAAGTATGCACTTCTAAGAAAAATAATTTTTTACATAACCACAGGATTCTTATCAATTCAAGATATTTAGTACTGAAATACTTTGTGTGAAGCCGGGCAAGGTGGTATATGCCTGTGATCCCAGTACTTGGGAGGCTAAGAAAGGAGGATCAAAGGTTCATGGCCAGCTTCAGCTATTTAGTGAGGCCCTCCACAACTTAGTGAGACCCTGTTTCAAAATAAAGACGAAAAAAGGGCTGGGGGTATATCTCAGAGGTAGAATACCCCTGGATTCAACCCCCAGTACTACAAAAAAAAGAAAAAAAATTGTGTATGTGTGGTAGTGAAGATCGAACCCAGGGGCATTCTACCTCCAAAGTACACCCCCAGCACTTTTTACTTTTTGTTTTCAAACAAGTTCTCACTAGGTTGCTGACAGTCTTGCTATGCTGGTGAGGCTGCCCTCTAACCTGCTACAATCCTTCTGTCTCAGCTTCCCAAGTACTAGGATGACAGGCATGGGTCACCACACCTAGCTCTGAAATACTTTAATCTATAGTCCACAGTGCAGTTTCTCCCTTTATCCCAATAATGCCCTCTATGTCATTTTACTCTTCAAGATTCAGTCCAGAGTCACACTGCCATTTAGTTATCATATCTCTTTAATCTTTCTGCGTCAAGGACAGTTCCGTAGCTTTTATCTTTATTTTTTTAAAAATATAGGCAGTTCAGGCACCAATCACACTTGTAATCCCAGTACATAGGAGGTTAAGACAGGAGGATCACAGGTTCATGGCCAGCTTCAGCTACTTAGTGAGGCACTCCACAACTTAGTGAGACCCTGTTTCAAAAATAAAGAATAAGAAAATAAGACTGGAGATGCAGCTATTTTTAAAATTCCCTCAACATTTTTGTTTCCTCAAACTCCAACTCTATTGTGAAACAGGGTCCCACTAAGTTACCATGAAATGACCTCAAAGTTGCGATCCTCCTATCTCACCCTCCCAAGTACTAGGATTTCAGGTATGTACCACCATGCCTGCCTCGTAAAGGCAATAACCTTTTAAATTCTTCTACTGAGCCAGGTGTGGTGGCACATGCTTGTAATCACAGCACTTGGAATGCTGAAACCGGAGGATTGCAGATTCAAACCCAGCCTCAGCAAATTAGTGAGGCCCTCCACAACTTAGTGAGACCCTATTTCAAAATAAAGAATAAAATAGGGCTGGAGGTGTAGTTCAGAGGTAGAATGCCACTGGGTTCAATCCATAGTGCCACAAAAAATTAATTAAGTAAGTAAATTTTCCCACTGAAGGAAAAACCTCCCACCCAGAACCAGCCTTGCTCATGTTCCTGGGAATATAGCAAGAGACATTATGACAGGAACATTAGACTTCAGACATTTACTACAAGTAAAAGAATCTTACAACACTGACAATTTGTGTGACTGGGTCTTGTTTTGAGGTTTTTGTTGTATTTCTGTTTTTTGGTGGGGTCCTAGGGATTGCACCCAGAGGCATTCTATCTCCAAGCTATACTTCCCAGTCCTTTTAATTTTTTATTTTGAAAGAGTCTTGTTAACTTGCTGAGGCTATCCTCAAATGTGCAATCCTCCTGTCTCAGCTTCTCAAGTATTAGGATTGAAGGCATGTGCTATCATGCCAGCTGTAATTACATCTTAAACCCATTTTTATGGGGCATCTTCCTAGAACATCTTTCTCACCTGCACTTGCAAAATGGGAGTAAAAACTAGGCTCTCAGCCAGACATGGTGGTGCACAGCTATAATTCCAGTACCTGAGAAGCTGAAACAGTAGGACTGCACATGCCAGGACAGCCTTAAAAGTGAGACTCTCATAAAACCTACTGAGACTGTTTCAAAATTAAAAAACAAAACAAAACTGGGGGTGTAGCTTAAAGGTAAAACACCCTATCCCCAACACCACACACACAAAAAAAGGCTCTCTAATATAAATCCAAATGAATTAGTTTACGTAATAGTACTAAACCAATGTTTCTTAGTTTTGACAAATGTACCAAAATCATATAAAATGTTAATATTTGGAGAAGTTGGAAAAGGATATATAGGAACTCTATCCTACCTTGCAACTTTTCCCTAAGTCTAAAAATATCACGAAATTAATAGTAAAAAAGAAAAAGCTGGAAGCTAGGCATGGTGGCTCCTGCTTGTAATCCCAGCATTTGAGAGACTGAGACAGGAGGATCTGGGTTCGATGACAGCCTCAGCTACTTAGTGAGGTCCTTTGCAACTGAGTGAGACCCTGTTCCAAAATAAAGAATAAAAATAGGACTGGGGTGTAACTTGGAGGTAGAATGTCCGCTGGGTTCCATCCCCAGAAGAAAAAAAAAAAAAAAAGTTGGGTGTGGTGGCACACTCATAAACCCAGTACTTGGAAAGCTGAGACAGGAGGATTGCAGGTTGAGGACAGCCTCAGCAAGAAGTGAGACTCTCATCAACCAAGTGAGAACCTGCTTCAGAATAAAAATAAAGCTAGGAGTGTAGCTTGGAGGTAGAATGCCCCTAGGTTCAACCTCCAATACCACAAAAAAAGAGTTTTTAAAAAATGGCTCCAGATGCCAGGTATGATGGCACACACTTGTAATCCCAGCACTTAAGAAGCTGAGACAGGAGTATCAGAGATTTACAACCAGTCTCAGCAACTTAGTGAGACACTGTTTCAAAATAAAAATTAAAACAGAGCTGAGGATTTGGCTTGGAGGGAGAATGCCCTGAGTTAAATCTCTAGTATCACAAGCACAAAAAAAAGGAGTCCAGAGCCAAGCTGATCAGGGTTCCAATGTCCCACTAGAGACACACAAGACAGATCTCTCAAACTCCTATAAGATGCAGGATAATTCCTATCTCCTGAATAGTATGCACTAGAAAAAAAACCTATATATGGAGGCAGCTGGGCGTGGTGGTGCATGCTTGTAATCCCAGCATTCAGGAGGCTGAGACAGGAGGATCACAGTTCGCAAACACATCAGCTACTTAGTGAGGCCCTTAACTACTCAGTGAGACCCTGTTTTAAAAAATAAAGAATAAAAATAGGGCTGGGGATGTTACTCGGAGGTAGAATGCCCCTGGGTTCCATCCCCAGTACTACAAACCACAGCAACAGCAAAATAACCTAAATATGTTAAGGACCCCAAAATATAAAATTTCCAAAAATTTTCTAATCATTTCCTCCAGCAAAAAATAGTCAAGAGACAAATGCCCCACAACAAGATGTACTTACCCTGCCAAGGTCCTGGAGAAAGGTTTTGACACTGTCAGCCATCTCTTCACCATCCAGACTATCAACTACACAGAGGAAAGAGAAGCACCCCAAGATTTCTCATCATGAAGGGCCTAGAAATAGGGGTACAATGGAAGAAAAGTATTTATCTTAAAGGTAAATTGCTTCATGCACATTTCTACATGATGACCTGGTATCTTACAGCTTTAATTAAGAGAAGAGCAAGAGAATCTAACACAAACATGGTAAAATAAGCAAAGATATACTTGTAATTGTGAAACCCAAGATCCATAATTTCTCATTGAACTGATTTGTTTTGAAATAGGGTCTTGTTTATATTGCCCGGGCTGGTTGCTGTTTCCTCAGGTCAAGCGATCCTTCTCACTAGGCTTTCTGAGTAGATGGGGAATAGCTTGTACTACAGGCACATGTCACCCAGTATTTTTTTTAAAATCACTCATCACAACCAGACATAGTGGTGCATGCTTATAACCCTAGTATTTGGGAGGCTGAGACTGGAGGATCACAGGTTCAAGGACTGCCTCAAATTTAGTAAGGCTCTCAGCAACCTAGAGACCCTGTTTCCAAATAAGAAAATCAGTCTGGGGATGTAGCTTGGAGGTAGAATGCCTCTGTGTTTAATTCCCAGTACCACAAATAAATAAATAAATGACTCACTCATCACCCTTTCATTTTTTTGTGTGGGGTAAATGTGCTCTTGGGCCAGTGGTCTGATGTCCCTAACTTTCTCTCCAACAGATTCCAAGCACTGTTGAGGATATGGAAATGGGTGAAAATAACATTTCAATATGCTTTTAAGTAATTTATGTGCTTGATGTATATCCTCAAACACTTAAATGCAAATACAAGAGTAAGATAAAAGTTCTTTAAAAATATTACTAAATATAGACAGGTGTAGTAACACATGACTCTAATCCCAGCTACTCAGGAGGCTGAGGCAAGAGAATCCCAAGTTCAAGGTCAGCCTTAGCAATTTAGCAAGACCCTGTCCTAAGAAAAAATAAAATAGGCTGGAGATTTATGTACTTCAGTCATATACAAAGCCTCCAGAACATAAGAGGCATTAAGGTATAATGTAAAGGCACTTACCAAGACCTCTAATTAGGTCTTTCTGTGTTTTCTAACTCTAAATGCATACATGGATGTGTTCTTTTAAAAAGTATGCAAGAATAAATCTTGTTTTTGTTCTGAGGATTGAACTCAGAGGCACTGTACCTTCAAGTTATACCACCAGCCCAATTTTATTTCTTATTTGGAAACACAGTCTTACTAAGTTGCAGAGGTCTTGGTTAAATTTCAGAGACTGACTTCAAACCTGTGATCCTAGCCAGGAGTGGTGGCATGCTTATAAATCCCAGCATTTGGGAGGCTGAGACCAGAGGATTGCAGTTTGTGGACAGCCTCAGTTACTTGGTAAGGCCCTTTGCAACTCAGTGAGACCCCGTTTCAAAAAAAAAAAAAAAAAAAAAAAAGAAATAGGGCTGAGGGTATAGCTTGGAGGTAGAATTCCCCTGGGTTCCATCCCAAGTACCATTAAAAAAAAAAAAAAAACAACCCTGTGATCCTCCTGTCTCAGCCTTCCAATTACTGGGTTTATAAGCATGCGCCCCCATGCCTAGCTAACAGTGACTTTTTATTTTATTTTATTTATTTATTTATTTATTTATTTGTGGTACTGGGGATGAAATCCAGGGGCATTCTACCTCCAAGCTATACCAGCAGCCCTATTTTTTTATTCTTTATTTTGAAACAGGGTCTCAGTGAATTGTGGAAGGCCTCACTAAGTAGTAGTTGAGGCTGGCAGTGAACCAGGATCCTCCTGTCTCAGCCTCCCAAATGCTGGGATTACAAGCATGTGCCAAAACCAAAGCAGTGGAGGAGGGATGATGCTGTACCTCAATGAGAGTAAGTGCTTGATATGCATGAGGCTTTGGGTTTAACTCCCAGCACAAAAAGAAAAAAGAAAACTAAACTACAGTAGGCCAAAAAATTTTTCATATGTATAAGTATTCTTTAAAACAACATGGCGAGCCAGACATAGTGGCGTACTCTCATAATCCCAATACTTAGGAGGCTGAGACCTGAGGACCACAGGTTTGCAGCCAGCTTTGGCAATTTAGTGAGACCACCACAACTTAGTGAGACCCAGTTTCAAAAATAAAAAAATAAAAGTCAAGTGTGGTGACGCATGCTTGTAATCCCAGCATTTGGGAGGCTGAGACAGGATGATCTGGACAGTCTCAGCTACTTAGTGAGGCCCTTTGCAACTCAGTGAGACCTTGTTTCAAAAATAAAGAATAAATAAATAAGGCTGGGGTTGTAGCTCATAGGTAAAATGCTCTTGGGTTCATCCCCAGTACTGCAAATTAATTAATTAATTAATTAATTAATATAAAAATGGGGCTAGGAGAAGCCGGGCGTGGTGGTGCACGCTTGTAATCCCCGCGCTTGGGAGGCTGAGACAGGAGGATCATGCAGGTTCAAAGCCAGCCTCAGCTGGCTTAAGAGACCCTGTCTCCAAATAAAATATAAAATAGGTCTGGGAGTGTAGCCCAGAGGTAGAGGGCCCCTGGGTTCCATCCCCAGTACCACAAAAAAAAATAAAAAATAAAAAAAATGGGGCTAGGGGAATAGCCCAGAGGTAGAATGCCTCTAGGTTCATTGCGCAGTACCACTAAGTAAATAAATAAATAACATGGCTTTCTTATTTCTTGGTGAATAGGAAATCTAATTTCAAAAATTAAGAAACTGAAGGTGGGCATGGTGGCACATGCATCCATCCCCAGTTCTACATACACACACAAATAAGAAATTAAGAGTTCAGATGTATATTCATAAAAATAAATTCTTAAAGTGAATGGAAAAACTACTTGCAGAAATTATTTTTTCTGGTGTTGGGAATCAAACCCAGGGCCTTATGATTGCTAGGCAGGTACTACTACACCACTGAATTTCATCTCCAGACCCTAGATTTTTTTTTTTTTTCTTGCAGTTACTGGGCATGGAACCCAGGGGCATACTCCCTCCGAGTTACAACCCCAGCCCAATTTTTTTCTTTATTTTGAAAGAGTACCTCACTGAGTTGCAAAGAGCCTAAGTAGCTGAGGCGGTTTGGAAACCACAATCCTTCTATCTCAGCCTCCCAAATGCTGGGATTACAAGTGTGTGCCATCATGCCCAGCCCCTAGAAATTGTTTAAGAATTTAGGATTCTAGCCAGGCATGGCAATGCACAACAGTAATCCCAGTACTTGGGAGGCTGAAACAGAAGGCTTGCAGGTTTGAGGACAGCCTCAGAAAGTAATGAGATTCTTATCAACCTAGCAAGACCCTGTTTCAAAATAAAAATGAAAATGGGGGAGGGTGTAGCTTGGAGGTAGAAAGCCCTTGGGTTCAATCCCCAGTAAAACACACACACACACACACACACACACACACACACACACACACACACACACACCTTAGGATTCTGTAGTTCTGAGGCCCCATTAAACCATGCTATGGGACTCTTTATTAATTTAAAAGGTAATATAATAACAATTTCACAGGCAGTTTGTATATGCCTAAAGTTTCAAAACATAAGCACATTTCCCCTGACCTTTAACCACTTCACCAAACTGCACCTCATTGACCCAACTGGACTGATGCCCTCAGAACTGGAAGAGCAGGGAATACGGCAGTCAGAAGGCAACCTGTGCAACACAGTATTTACCATCTGCTCCTTAGGTCATATCCTATACAGATGTACTCAATTCAGGTACAGATGTTTCTAAGGTTAAGGAACATATGTTAATACTCCCACACTTCCTTTCTAAAAACAAACACCTAAGAGTTCCAACCACAAGAATACAGGTACACTGTTCTCAGGACAGGGGTGAAGGTAGCTCAGAGGCCAAATGAATAGCTATGCTCAATGATGAACAAGAGACTAGTTTGCAAAGACTATTATGGATTCACCCTCTTGACCAGCTACTTACTCACCTACAAATTAAGGGCACTAAGATTCTGTATAGGTTTTTTGAGTACAGAATGCAGGTGAATATAAATAACTTAAAATTTGAAATAAACATAATCTCTAGCCAAGGGCAGTGGTGTCTGTCTGTAATCCCAGTACTTGAGAGGCTGGACAGGAGAATGGCAGATACAAGGCCAGCCTCAGCAATTCAGGGAAACCATGTTTCAAAATAAAAAGAGCTAGCTGGGCATGTGTGTAATCCCAGTACTTGGGAGGCTGGGACAGGAGGATCATAGCTACATAGTGAGGCCCTCCACAATTTAGTGAGACCCTGTTTCAAAATAAAGAATAAAAAATAGGGCTGCGGTTGTAGCTCAAAGGTAGAACACCTCTGGATGCAATCCCCAATACAAAAAGAAAAAGAAAAAAACCACCTCACTGAAGAATGAGGCACCTTGGAGGTTTGAGGGAACCCCTTATTCTGGATTTCTCAGTGCACTGGCAGGGAGCCTGAAACATATCTGTCCTAGACCAGAACTGCTGTGTTCTTTGAATCTTGGCCATTTAATACCTGGCTTCTGTGTGTACCAACCAGCAAAGTACCTACTGAACAACAGTAGCCTTTAAAGGTCACTTCATTTTTATACTAATTCCTAACATTCTTCCTACAGGAATATTTGGATTGAATTACCAAATATTTGACAATTAGCTGTGACACAGAGAAAAACAGCTTGTCACAATTTGAGCCCATACACAGACTGGATGAGGATCCTACAGCTGACAGAATTAAGCTGCATCTGGTTCACAGCATTTTACAGGTGGTAGAACTGAGTCTCAGGAGTTAAATGGCTTGCCCAGCGTCACAGCAAGCTAAAGACAACTACAGCCAACTTCAGAACCCTGGAGGGGTGTTCTAACCTTCGGTGGGGGCTTTATTTTGCCTAAGCCTTGCAATGGTGATTTCTATTTAACCCAAGCATCTCACGGACACAAAACCTTTCTCAAACCTTGATATACTGCTGGTCATTAAATTCCTGACAGTTGTTAGAACAGATTAAGTATCTACTGAGGCACAGTCCTGCGCTTTCATTTCAAAGCCACTAAACCCAAGACCGGGAAAGCAGGAAGCTGACACATGCCCACTCCCGGCAGGGAGAAGGTAAACATTTCTCTCGGGGTCCACCGACTGCCTTCGGGTCCCGGGATCCGTCCGCCCGGACCCAGCTCCCCCGGAGCTCCCGGGCAATTCGGCTGACACCCGGTCTCCCTCCCGAAACAGCCCAGCGCGAGGTGCGGACACGCCGCCCGCGGGTCCCACGCAGAGCCCCCGCGCCGCGCCCCGGCCCCTGCAGCGCGGTCCCCCGCCAGGGTCCCCGCCCCCGCCTGCGGCCCAGCGCGGCCCGGTGCCTGGACCCGCGGCTCGGCGCCGGACCCGCTCGCCGCCGCCCGCACCTACCGCAGCTGCCTCGCCTCCGCGGGCCCGCTCGGCACCCCGCGCCCGGCCGCCCGCTCCGCCGGGGCGCTCCCAGGGCCCCGGCCGCTGCGCCCGCACTGGGCATGCCCGGGCCGCACGGGGCCGCTGGGAAGGCGGGCGGGCGGGCGGGCGCGGAGCCGGGCGCCGGGCGGGGGCGGGGCCGGCGGGGGCGGGGCCCGGGTGGGCGGGGCGGGGCCGGCTGGAGGGCGGGGCCGGCTGGAGGGCGGGGCCGGCTGGAGGGCGGGGCCGGCTGGAGGGCGGGGCCGGCTGGAGGGCGGGGCCGGCGGGAGGGCGGGGCCGGCGGGTGGGCGGGGCCGGCGGGAGGGCGGGGCCGGCGGCGGGGCCGGCGGCGGAGCCTGGGAAGTGTAGTTCTCACCGCCCGCGCTGCGGCGCCGCGTGCAGAGTCCTCTAGGCTCCCGGCTCCGCCTGGCGGCAGTGCAGACCCCTCCCCGCACCTTCCCACCTAGCTCTCCTAAGCCATCTGTCGTCAGGTTTCTTCTTTGTCCTCCCGCATTTACCGCCACCGCATTGCTGATGGTTCTAAAATCCTGTGCAGCTTAAGAACAGGAGAACAATAAAATAGGGGTCACCTTGATGTATTTGGTTGCAGACTTTCTGTAGTTAAAGATTAATAAGCAGAGCTGGGATTAGGTCAGGCCAAACTGTAATTGATTTACGATCGGAACAGACCGCCCCATTCGGCTTCATCCAATTCGGCTGCATGAAGTGTGTATTCTAGGGACAACGTAATGGTTGAGATAAAAAAAAAAAAAAGTAGAGATTACTATTTTTATTCCCATCCCCAAAAGTCCAGTTCTACCCCAGAGACTGCAATTACTTTGTGTGTGTGTGTGGGGGGGGGTGGATGTGGGGGAGAGATTACCGAGAATTCTACTTCTGAGCTACACTCCCAGCCCTATTTTATTTTTTTATTTTTAAGCAGGGTCTCACTAGGTTGACGAGTCTCACTACTTGCTGAGGCTGTCCTCGAGCGCGTAATCCTCCCTTCTCAGCTTCCAAGTACTGGGATCACAGGCATGTGCCACCACGCCTAGCTGGTGGCAATTTCTTGACCTGAAGATGTAGGCGAGGCAAAATTTTACCACTAGTCTCTTAGGGTTTCTCCGCTGGGCCTAAGAATTAAACAGACACAGCATAGAAACAAGAGAAAAGCAAGCCAGGAGTGGTGGCACACACCTATAATTCTAGTACTTGGAGGCTGAGATAGAAGTATCACAGGTTCAAGGCCAGTCATGTGGAGAGGGCAGAGAGTGTAGCGATGTGCGCTTGTAATCCCACTACTTCGGAGGCTGAGACATAAGAATCACAAGTTCCCGGTCAACCTCAGCTACTTTAAGTGAGGTCTTTAGCAATTTAGTGAAACCCTGTTTCAAAATAAACAATAAAAAATAGGACTGAAGGAAGAATAAAAAATAGTAGATTGGAAATAGGATGCCTCTGGGTTCAAACCCCAGTACTGCAAAAGGGGAAAAAAAATATTAGGACTAGGGTGTAGCTCAGGGGCAATCCCTGGGTTCAATTCCCAGGACTACCAGAAAAAAAGAAAAGAAAAACCCACGCACATAAACAGGAGAAAAGCATACACATTTATTTAATATGAATTTTAGGTGACAACCCTCAAAAGAAAATGAAGCAGCCAGGCGTGGTGGCGCACGCTTGTAATCCCAGCATTCGGGAGGCTGAGACCTGAGGATCTCAGTTCGCGGACAGCCTCAGCTACTTAGTGAGGCCCTCTGCAACTCAGTGAGACCCGGTTTCAAAATAAAGAATAAAAAATAGGGCAGGGGGTGTAACTCAGAGGTCAAATGCCCCCGGGTTCCATCCCCAGACTCGCAAAAAAAAAAAAAAAAAAAAAAAAAAAAGAAGAAAAAAAGAGACCCCAAAATGTAGCAAAACTAAGTGTTTTTATGTTACACTGGGAAAAGTAAACTATGTGGGGAGGATAAAGGAAAATAACTATTTTAACAAGGTGTGTCTGTACAGAATTGTCAACTTCTCATTCTTGATGAGAATAGAGAAACTCTTCCATGTGGGGGCTTATCTCCTGCTTCAGAAAGAAAAAGGGAGAATTAAAAGCACATCTTTCATCTACTGTTTTTTGTTTGTTTTTGTTTTTTGTGGTACTAGGGATCGAACCCATCTCTGAACTGCATCCCCAGCCCTATTTTTATTCCTTACTTTGAAACAGGGTCTCACTAAGTTACAGAAGGCCTCACTAAGTAGCTGAGGCTGGCTATGAACCTGCAGTCGTCCTGTCTCAGCCTCCCGAGTACTGGGATTGCAAGCATAAGCCACCACTATCAGCTTTCATCTACTGTGTTTAGCTCAACATAATCCTTATGCAAACATGGCATGATTCAGGGTGGTGTATCATCCCGCCCTTCTGCACCATAAAGCCTCACCTCTAAGCTTTTTCTTTCCTATTTTTAACTTCTACCATTCCTCATTTCTTCTTTCCACTTCCTATCTTTGCCTCTGGTGTTATTTAGAGCCGCTAAAGCTAGGCCACCTGTACAATTCGATTTTTACAATTGTAAGCCATGATGTACAACTTCATATATGAGGGGAACCTGGAGCCCAGAAGTCCTCCAGCTCAGTGAGAGGGGAGGTGCCGGTCTCTAGTCCCTGGTTTAACTTCCAGCTCCATTCCAGCCAGAGTAAGATACACTCCTACTCCTAGCAGCTAAACCTTATCTTCTCTTTAAGGAAGAGGGGACTCAAAGTTGAAACCAGCACAACTGAGAAGGGAATGAAACATCCAGAAGAGTCAAGAAAGAAAAGTAGAAGCCCAGAAGTAAAGGGTCAACCTTGGATTTACATATGGAAACCCCCATAGAAAGGAAAATGTTTTTCTTATGGGATTCAATCATGGCCAATAATCTCATTTTTACTGAAAACAGATTTGGAAATATTTTCCCAAGTTCTCTATTCTTCTAAATCTATTTGTCTCATTTACTTCACCACTAAAATCATTATAAAGAAGGAATATTCCTAAATTTTCTTTTTCCTCCATATGAGTAAATTTCTTCAACTGCTTATTATAAAGAATTATATAGGAAAAAAACTTATTTCTTTGGGGATTTTATTTTAATTAACACAAGCAATTCAGCTGCTGTGCCTTAGAAATCTTGTCATAAGGATATTTAAGTGGTTTAACGATAAACTGATTCTGTACTTATTAATTACTAAAGTAGCCCTTACTCCAAACTTTATCCTTTTTAAAAAATATTAAGTTAGGCCAGGCATGGTGGTGCATGCTTGTAATCCCAGTACTTGGGAGGCTGAGACAGGAGGATCGCGGGTTCACAGTTAGCCTCAACTACTTAGTTAGGCCCTCCACAACATAGTGAGACCCTGTTTCAAAATAAAGAATAAATATAGGACTGGAGGTATAGTTCAGTGGTAGAAGGCCCATGGGTTCCACTCCTATTTACCACAAAAGAATAAAATATATATGTAGGTGAAATTATAGCTAGAGTTATAGCTTAGAGGTAGCATGCATGAAGCCCTGAATCCAGTTCCTAGCACTAAAAAAGAGGAGAATTTGAATAGAATTTAGTAGATGCAAGTCTAGTTTGATTTACTTGATGGAAAGAAGTCTTAAAAATCTCAACTTATACAATTAAATTATAAAGTTTAGAGACAATAGAAGCCCAGCATGGTAGTGCTCACCTGTAATCCCAGTTCTTGGGAGGCTGAAACAGGAAGATCACAGGTTCAAAGACAGTTGTAGTAACATAGTGAGACTCAGCAACCTAGTGAGACTCTGTGTCTTAACAAAAAAAAAAAAAAAAGGGCTGGGGGTAGCTCAGAGATAGAATGTTCCTGGGTTCAATCTCCACTACCAAAAGAGAGAGAAACAGTGGAGCCAGGTATGGTGGTACATACATGTAATCCCAGTACATAGGAAGCTGAGACAGGAGAATCACAGGCTTGAGGCCAGCCTCAGCAACTTGGAGAGGCTCTCGGCAACTTAATGAGAGCCCGTTTTAAATTAAAATAAGGCTGGGGTGTAGCTCAGAGGTAGAACACCCCTGGGTTCAATTCCCAGTAATACACACACACACACACACACACACACACACACACACACACACTGTCACAGTGGGCTGGGATTATGGATCAGGGGTAGAACACTGTCAACAACAACAAAATAGTAAAATTAAAAACCAATATTAGTTATATTTTGCATTTTTGTTTTAACTTTTCCCTTGCTTCCCCATCTCACCCCATCCCCAGCACTGGGGATTGAACTCAGGGCCCAGAGCATGCTCTGCAAGTGCATTGCTGCTGAAGTACATACCCAGCTCTTCTTTTATTTTTATTTTTATGTTTTGTTGACTATTATTATTTTTATTATTATTATTATTAATTTTTTGCAGTACTGGGGATGAAACCCAGGGGCATTCTACCTCTGAACTACACTTCCAGCCCTATTTTTATTCTTTATTTTTGAAATTCACTGAGTTGCAAAGGGCCTCACTAAGTAACTGAGATTGTCCATGAACCACAATCCTCCTATCTCAGCCTCCCAAATGCAGGGATTACAAGTGTGAGCCACCATGCCCACTGTACCCAGCCCCTTTTTTTTGTTGTTGTTTGTTTATTTGCTTGCTTGCTTGTGGTACTGGGGATGGAACCCAGGGGTGTTCTACCTCTGAGCTACACCCCATCCCTATTTTTTATTCTTTATTTTGAAACAGAATCTCACTGAGTTGCAAAGGGCCTCACTAAGTATCTGAGGCTGTGAACCGCAATCCTCTGGTCTCAGCCTCCCGAATGCTGGGATTACAAGTGTGCGCCACTATCCCCAGCTGTACCCAGCCCTTTTTGACATTTTATTTTAAGACAGAGTTTCTGGTTTGCCCAGGCTGGCCTCCAGCTTGTGAACTTGCAATCCTCCAGCCTTGGCCTCCAGAGTAACTGGGATTACAGTCATACACTACTGGGTCTGGCTTTCCTTGTATCTTTAAAGAACTTTCACATATGTTGGATTATCTGTGAGACATATAGGGACGGTTATTAATTGTATAATTTTACAAATGAGGAAGCACTGTGGCAGAGTTCTGAACTCAGAGGACTTAATTTCCAGCCTAGCTATGAGCCTTAAATTTCTGTTTCTGGTGAAAAAACTGTGGAAGTTGTCAGAAACAAAATGAAGCCACTTGGGTTAATCCTTATAAAAGAAAATACATGAAGCTGAGAGGTTATAAAGAAAGGATTGATTCTTTGTATGGTCACCTAATAGTAGCTACCAATGACTCTGCTAAAACACAACCTTATACAAAAGTACTCCTACAGGATGTCTGCCCAAGGAAAAGCTTCAGCCTCAGACTGGTACCATTCTTGTTATTAATCATTGTGACCAAGGACTGTTGTTTTACAATATCTGATAGAGGCAGGAAGTGGGGGCCAATATCTGTAATCCCAACACTTGGGAGGTTAAGACAAGAGGATCACAGATTTGAGGCTACCTGGGCAACTTAGTGAGATTCTCTCTCAAAATAAAAATTTGGAGCTGGGCCTGGTGGCGCACCCTTGTAATCCCCGCGCTTGGGAGGCTGAGACAGGAGGATCGCACAGGTTCGAAGCCAGCCTCAGCTACTTAGTGAGGCTCTCAGCAACTTAGTGAAACCCTTTTTCCAAATAAAATATAAAAAATAGGTCTCGGAGTATAGCCCGGAGGTAGAAAGCCTCTGGGTTCCACCCACAGTACCAAAAAATAAATAGATAGATAGATGATAGATAGATAGATAGATAGATAGATAGATAGATAGATAAAAAAAAATAGAGCTGGGTGTGGTAGCACACACTTGTGATACCAGTACTTGGGAGGCTAAGACAGGAGGATCGCAGGTTCAAAACCAGCCTTAACAGTTTAGTGAGGCTCTCAGCAACTTAGTGAGACCCTGTTTTCAAATAATAAAATTAAAAGGACTGAGGATGTAGCTCAGAGGTAGAATGCCCCTAGGTTCAATCTTCAGTACAATAAACAAATAAAAATGAATGAATGAATAAATAAATAAATAAATGGCCGGGGATGTAGTTCAGTAGTAATATAGCCCTGGGTTCAATCCTCAGTACAACAAAAACAAACAAAAATGTCCTCTTGCTTCAACCTCTTTGACTATATCCACAGTTTACTATGACATTTTGAATATGTCCATAGTTTACATAGTTTAAGGCATATGTCTCTTTATTGTGATGCCATTTCCAAATAAATATGAGTATTTTTTGGAGAAACTCTGATTATTTCTTAATTAAGGTTGACAATCTTTATAAATACACGACTCTAAAATGCAAGGTCTCTATATATGAAGGTCTCTCTTAACTTTATGGTTCTAGCCTTAAGATCTCCCAAGGGAAAAAGATTCTATAGTCTATTACGCATCTACTATGCACCAGGCCCCTCATATTTATCATTTCAAAACCAGTTAGGTAGTATAGCTGGAAAAAAAAAACCAAGCAGGTTTGTCTACATCCAGCATCACATGCTTTCCTTTACCCTATCTGCTTTCTCTTATGGATTGCTGCAAAGCCTCCCAGTTAATTCAGGCTGTGTGTTATCATCACTAAAGTAGTGCTCCTCAAATTTTAATGGGCAAACAAAGGGCCTGAAGGCCTTGCTTAACACAGGTTCTGATTCAGTTGATCTGGGGTGAGGCCAAGATTCTGTAGTTCTAATAAGTGATCCTAACAAACATTTACTGAATGCCTGTTATCTATCTTGGCACAGTGTTTGGAACATATGATGCCCTGGACTTGTTTCCTTCCCATGGGAAAACAAAGTAAGGCCATGTAATGAGGGTAAGAAGCGAATCCTACCAAGAGGAAGCAGAGCAAGCAAAACTCTCTGATGTATTCGGAGCGCTGCAATTGGTTGGTATTGGGGATAGGAAACAAATTGTCAAGAGATATGTTTCCTATTTATTGAGTACCCTCTATTTGGCAGGCTCATTTTGAATATTAGGATCTTTTTTCTTTTGTGGTACTGGGGGTGGAACCCAGAGGCTTTCTACCTCTGGGCTATACTCCCAGCCCTATTTTATATTTTATTTTGAAACAGGGTCTCACTAAGTTGTTGAGAGCCTCACTAAGTAGCTGAGGCTGGCTTCGAACCTGCGTGATCCTCCTGTCTCAGCCTCCCAAGCGTGGGGATTACAAGCGTGCGCCACCATGCCCAGCTTGAATACTAGGATTTAGTGGTAAGCAAGGAGTTGACATTCACGTGAGAGTGATAAGGTAGGATAGGGCTGGGGATAACTAACATGTGGCTTCCCTGAGTTTAAGCTCCAATACTGAAAAAATAA
This sequence comes from Muscardinus avellanarius, assembly GCF_963383645.1. Classification (NCBI taxonomy): domain Eukaryota; kingdom Metazoa; phylum Chordata; class Mammalia; order Rodentia; family Gliridae; genus Muscardinus; species Muscardinus avellanarius. The sequence goes on along the minus strand of NC_137786.1, from coordinate 125,803,328 downwards.
ACTGGGAAAATTCCAGTAAGGTAGAATATAAAAATAAAATGGAATAAAAAAAGATAACTTGATAATTGATGGAATATTAAACATGGAAATGTCATAAAGAATGGCTGGCAAGGTGCCATTGGCTATTTGAAAGGTAGGAAGGGAAGGAAAGTTGGAGAAACGGACATTGTATTGAGATCTGAATACAGAGGAGCCAGCGCTATAGAGATGTGGGGGTATCCAAGTCCCGAAGCAAATCCTTGCCAGGCACAGAAACAAGGTCAGCGGCTGAAGCTACAATGTCATGTTTGGCAACCTTTTTTATGCCCATGTCCAGTCAATCACCAGATAGGGTTGTTTTTTGTTTTTGTTTTTGGTGGTACTGGGGTTCCTGGAAGCCCTTCTACCTCCGGGCTACTCTCCCAGACCTATTTTATATTGTTTTTATTTGGAAACAGAGTCTCTCAAGCCAGCGCGGCTGGCTTTGGAACCTGTGCAATCCTCCTGTCTTCGCCTCCCAAGTGCGGGGATTACAAGCATGCACCACCACACTTGGCACCAGATAGGATTTTTTGTTTAAATGTAATATGCTTTTATCCATGCATTATAGTCTCACATCATGATGTGAATCACGCTTACAATGATATACATGCACACAGTACTTGATGCTCCTGCCCTGCTCCCTCCCTCCCTGATCCTCTCCACCAAATAGTTTAGATTCTACCACCTAAAAAGATCTCAAGCTGAGCCGGGCATGGTGGCGCATGCTTGTAATCCCAGCTTTTGGGAAGCTGAAACAGTAGGATCTCGGTTCAGCCTCAGCTACTTAGTGAGACCCTTTGCAACTCAGTGAGACCCTGTTTCAAAATAAAGAATGAAAAATAGGGCTGCAGGTATAGCTTGGAGGTAGAATGCCCCTAGGATCAAACCCCAGTACTAAAAAAAAAAAAAAAAAAAAAAAAAAAAAAAAAAAAAAAAAAAAAATCTCAACTCATCCCCTGTTTTTGTTTGTGGTGCTGGGGATTGAATATGGTGTTTTGTTTTGTTTTGTTTTGTTTTGCTTTTGAAGGTACTGGGTATGGAACCTAGGGGCATTCTACCTCCAAGCTACATACCCAACCCTATTTTTATTCATTATTTTGAAACAGTCTCACTGAGTTGCAGAGGTCCCCATTAGTAGCTGAGGCTGTCTGAACCGCGATCCTCTTGTCTCAGCTTCCCAAGTACTGGGATTACAAACATGCACCATCACACTTGGCTGAACCCAGGACATTCTACCTTCATGCTACACTTTAGACCTATTTTATTCTTATTTTGAAACAGGGTTTTACTAGGTTGATAAGGGTTTCATTAGTTGCTGAGACTGTCCTCAAACCTGTGATCTTCCTGTCTCAGCCTCTCAAGTACTGAGATTACAGGTGTGAGCCACCACATCCAGCTCTTATCACCTTATTATTATTGGTTTTACTGCCAACATTGCTTTCCACCTAAATTATTGCAAAAATCTTCCTGTGAGCCAGGCATAGTGACACACACTCGTAATCCCAGCATTTGGGAGGCTGAGACAGGAGGATCTCAACCTTCCAAATGCTGGGATTACAAGCGTGCACCACCACACTCGGCTCAGTCTTCAGTTCTTTGACCTGGGTCTTCATCGTTTCTCCAGCCCTGGCCTTCCCAATCTTGGACTGGAACTGAATTAGTGGTTTTCCCAATTCTGAGACTTCAGCTCTTGGACCACTTGAAAAGCTTACCCTTGTCCAGAGAGTTGGTCTTTTTGTTGTTGTTGTTGTTGTTGTTGTTGTACTGGGGATTGAATCCAGGGACATTCTACCTCCAAGAAACACCCTGAGCCCTTTTTATATTTTGGTTTAAAACAGGGTCTCACTCCCTTTCTGTGTCTCACTCCTTTGCTGAGGCTGTCTTTGAACCTATGATCCTCCTGTCTCAGTCTCTAAAGCATTGGGATCATAGGAATGTGTCAACATGCCAGGCTGAGAGAGTGGGTCCACATTCTGCTTCCAGAGGTAGTCTGACACCTGATAGGCATGGATTTGCTTGCCAGAGGGCCTTCAGTCACACAGAATTACTAGCAATATGATTTAGGGTGAGGTCTTTGTCTTATGGTATCAAGTTGGCCTCCAGAGAAGCTGGGTACCTATTAGTCATGTGGGCAGTCAACTATGCCTATGCGGTGGGGCCCAAATAAAATGCCAGGATAGCCAAGCATGGTAGTGCACACCTATAATGCCAGTACTTGGGAGGCTGAGACTGGACCATTGCAGGTTCAAGGACAGCCTCAAAAATAGTGAGACTCTCATCAACCTCTCAAGTTGCTGTTTAAAAAAAAATAGGACTGGGGGGTAGAGCTCAGATGTAAAATACCCCTGGCTTCAATCCCCAGGACCACACAAACACATACAAAAATAAATAAATAAATAAATAAATAAGCCAGGACAGCAATTCTCAGGTGAGTTATCTTGGTTGGCGATACTTCACGATGTACTGCTTCATATTAGTGCTGGGAAAGTGCCTCCAGCTGGGAAAGGGCCTCCAGCCATGCATGGGGAGGACAACTAGAAGCTTCTAGACTCTACCCCCTGTGCCTCTGTCTTTAACTGATCTTAATCTATATCTGTTAGCTGTAATAAACTGTGGCTATGAGTATAACCCAGTCAATGAGTTCCATGAGCCCACTCAGCAAATTTATTATTATTATTATCATTACAGTTACTACTATAACTGCTGTTATTATTTGGTGCTAGGGATTGAACCCAGAGGCATTTTACCTCTGAACAAAACTCCTAGCATTTATTTATTTATTTATTTATTTTTGTGGTACTGGGAATTGAACTCAGGGAAATTCTACCTTGGAGCTATACCCCCAGCCCTGTTTTAGTTTTTATTTTGACAAAGAGTTACTAAATTACAGAGGGCTTCACTAATGAGGCTGGCTGTGAAAACTGTGATCCTCCTATCTCAGCCTCCCAAGTACTGGGATTACAGGTGTGCTCCACCGCATCTGGCTTATTATTTTATTTTGAAACAGGTTTTGTTGCTAAGTTGCTGAGGCTGGTCCTCAACCCACAAATTTCCTGTCTTAGCCTCTCAAGTACTGGGATTATAGGAATGTGTCACCAAACCCAGCTTAGCCAATTATTAAAAGTAGGGTAGTCTTGGGGACCCTTGAGCTTGTTATTGGTGTCAGAAGAATGAGTGGCCTTGTAGACTGGAGTTCTCTAATTTCAGTTTACCAAAAGGTGTACCATAAAATGTTCATAGAAGCATTGTTCCTAACTGTCACATTCAAGAAACAACCAAGATATCTATAAGTAGTAAGTGGATTTAAAAATAATATGCTTAGCTGGGTGTGGTGGTGCAGGCCTATAATCTCAGTATTTGGGAGGCTTAACTAGAAGGATCAAAAGCTCAAGGGTAGCCTCATCCACCTAGCAAGACCCTTTTCCAAAACAAAATATAAGCCTTGCGTAGTGATGCACTCTTGTAATCCCAGTACTTGGGAGGCAGTTTTGAAGCCAACCTCAGCTACTTAGTGAGGTTCTCAGCAGCTTAGTGAGATCCTGTTTCCAAATAAAGTATAAAAATTAGGTCTGGGAGTGTTGCCTGGAGATAGAAAGCCTCTGGGTTCCATCCCCAGTCAGTCTCTCTCTCTCTCTCTCTCTCTCTCTCTCTCTCTCTCTCTCTCTCTCTCACACACACACACACACACACACACACACACACACACACAACATGCATTCAAAACCACGTCAAGAAAATCATACACCATGACCAACTAGGGTTCATCCCAGGGATGTAAGGCTGGTTCAACATACAAAAATCAATCCATGTAATTCATCACATAAACAGAACCAAAGGAAAAAAATCACATGATCATTCCTTATCCTTATAGTGGATGCCAAGGGCAGCAGTATATATATACATACAGGGCTGGCAGTACAACTTGGAGGTAGAATGCCCCTGAGTTCAATCCCCAGTGCTATACATGAGAGGAAGAAAGGAAGAGGAGGGAAGAAGGGAGAGAAGGAGGAGGAGGAAGAGAGAAGGAGAAAGAAAAGAAGTTTAGCCAGGTGTGGTAGCTCACACCTGTAATCCTAATGATGGGAGGTTGAGACAGGAGGATCACAGGATAAAGGCCCATCTCAGAAACTTAGTGACATCCTGTTTAAAAACCAAAATTAAAAGAGCTGGAGTGTGGCTTAGAGGTAGAATGCCCCTCATACCAAAATAAAAAGCATATTTCTACAGTAGAATACTATAAGAATCTATATACAGGAAAACTAATCAATCTCATAAATATTAAATCAGACAAAACAAACACAAAAGAATATGCAATGCTATAGGGTTCTGCTAACAGAAAGGCAAAAGGCAAAACCAATCTAGGTGACAGGAGTCATGTTAGTAGTTATATTTAGAAGGGAAAAGTACAGGAACAGGAAGACTTCGGAATTACTGGTAATGTTCTACTTACTGATCCAGATGGGGTTCCATTTACATAGGCGAGATCACTAAGAAAATTCATTCAGCTATGCACTTACAATTTGTGCTTTTTCTATATGTATATTGTACTAGATTGCAAACATTTTCATCAAGGAAAGCTTAAGTCTAAATAAGAAGAGATAAGACACCATGTCATTAAAACTAAAAGGGCCTGCTTTTATCATTGTTAGAAAATGGAATATTTTTGTAAGGTGAAAGAGCCAGAAACAAAGGACATTAAAGAAACCAGAAAGATTACCTGGAGCGAGATTCTTGAAGAGACTTGAGAGGGGAATAGAATCAGAAGTTCTGTGGATCTATTTCTGTTTCTTAAGAAAAGGAGTGGTGAGCTGGGCATGATGGTGCATGCCTGTAACCCCAGAATTTAGGAGGCTGAGACTGGAGGATGGCAGATTTCTGACCAGCCTCAGCAACTTATCAAAACCCTGTCTCAAAATTAAAAAGGGCTGGAGGTAGAATGCCCTTGGGTTTAGTTCCCTGTAGAAGGAGGAAAGGAAGGAAAGAAGAAGGAAGGAAGGAAGGAGAGAGGGAGGAGGGAAGGAAGGAGAAGGAAAGGAGGGAGAGAGAAAGAATGGAAGAAAAGAAGAGAGGAGAAAGGAGTGGGAAATTTGATAGAACGACAGAGTCAGAGGGAGGGATTCAACCCAGCGATATTCTACCTCTGAGCTAAACCCCCAGCCTTTTAAAAAAATTTTATTTTGAAACAGGGTCTCACTAGGTTCCTGATAGTCTCTCTGCTTGCCAAGGTTGTCCTCCAAACTGCAGTCCTTCTGCTCAGTTTCCTGAGTACTGGGGTAACAGGTGTGCACCACCACTCTGGCTGGGGATTTTCACTTTGCTCCAGTCTTGCAAGTCTCTGTGATGCAGGTAGCCTTGGGCTTCACTTGAGAAACAAGGCCCTGAGGTTGTGGCAGGTGCCAGAAGGGAGCAGGACTAGAAGGGAGGCTTTGCCATGGACCTCAATTTGTTGTTTTGGTTTAGTTTAGTTTAGTTTAGCACCCATAGGTCTATACCACACAAAACCCAAGCAAGGTAATTTAATGTCTTCTTGGTTTTTTGCATTTATAATATTATCTACCTCGAAGTAATATATATATATATATATATATATATTTTTTTTTGCTTGTTTTGCAGTGCTTGGGTTCAAACCTCAAAGTAATGTTGAGACTCAAATTAAATTATGCATGTGGAGCTATGGCTTGGATAAGGTTAGAGTGTGTCCCTCAAGCATTCAGGTGTTGACATTTAATTCCCATTGTGAGATATTAAGAGGATGGAAACTTAATCTGACTGGATTGGGGCAGATAGAGGTGGGGCCTTTGTGAAATGACTAGAATTAGATAAGGTCATTGGGTAGAGGCACCATGATTGAATAATAGTGGCTTAAGAAGATGAGAGAGATCAGATGACAGACAGACAGACAGACAGACAGACACACACACACACACACACACACACACACACACACACACACACACACTTACCATGTGATGCCCTGCAGAACCCCTGAACTCCAATAGCAAGAAGGTCATTGTCAGATACTACACCTTGACCCTAAACTTTCAGAACCAGGATCCAATATCAATCTTTTGTTCAGACCATCTAGTCTGTGGTATTATGTCATTGGCAAGACAAAACAGACTAATTTATTGTATGCATGTATGTACGTACTTATGTATGTATGTATTTTTTCATGGTACTAGGAAATAAACTCAGGGGCATTCTACCTCTGAGCTATACCCTCAGTCCTATTTTATTCTTTAACTTTTTGTTTTGTGGTACCAAGCCATACCCCCAGCACTATTTTTTTGTTTTTTATTTTGTTTTGTTTTGTTTTTTCTTTTTGGTGCTACTGGGGTTTCTGGAAGTCCTTCTACCTCTGCGCTACACTCCCAGACCTATTTTATACTTCTTTTTTATTTGGAAACAGGGTCTCTTAAGCCAGCAAGGCTGGCTTCAAACCTGCACAATCCTCCTGTCTCTGCCTCCCAAATGTGGGGATTACAAGCGTGCGCCACCACGCCTGGCTTTATTCTTTATTTTGAAACAGGGACTCACTAAATTGAAGAGGTCCTCACTAAGTAGCTGAGGCTGGTCGCCAACCTGCGATCCTCCTGTCTCAGATTCCCAAGTACTGGGATTACAAACATGTTCCACCACTCCCGGCTGAAAACAGATTAATTTAAAAGGCTTCTGATGTGTGTGTGTGTGTGGGGTAGCTCAGTGATATAACACCTGCTTTGCATGGATGAGGCCCTAGGTTCAATTACCAGCACAGAAAAAGTAAATCAGACTAATACAGAGAGGCTCTTCCTTTTCTGGTAATGATGTAGTAACAGGCAGGGTGTGGTGGCACATTCCTGTAATCCTAGCACTTGGGAGACTGACAGGAGGCTCACAGATTCTTGGCCAGCCTCAGCAACTTAGTGAGACTCTGTTCCTAAATAAAAAATAAGAAGGGCTGGGGTGTAGCTCAGATGTAGAATGCCCCTAGGTTCAGTACTCCCCCATCCCCCAAAAAAGATATAATAACAAGAACTAAATTTACCCTCTCATAGAAAACAACTACATACTACACAAACAGACAACATACATAAAGTAATAGACTTTAGTTATTAGACATTAGGTGATACAGGACATTGATCCTATACTGCCCTGTCTTGCTGTGTGGAGGCTACCCAACAGCCCCAAGGTTACAAGATGGAGTTGGGCCAGGCACAGTGGTGAACACTGGTAATCCCAGTACTTGAAAGGCTGAGATTGCAGGTTCCAGGCCAGCCTCTGCAATTTAGCGAGACTCTCAACAATATAGCAGGACAGTGTTTCTAAATTAAAAACATAAGGTGTAAAGCAGAGGTAGAACGCCCCTGGGTTCAATCCCCAGTATCAAAAAAAAAAAAAAATAGGAAAGAAAAAAGAGAAAGAAAGAAAAGAATTAAGTTGAACCCTTACTTAACACTATATTCGAAAATTAACTCAAAGTGAACCAAAGCTCTAAATATAAGAGTTAAACAAAACTCTAGGAAGAAAATATAGAGAAAAAACTTTATAACACAGGATTTGACAATCGTTTCTTGAATGTGGAATCAAAAGTAGAAGCAACAAAAGAAAATGTAGATACATTGAACTGCATCAAAATTAAAAACTTTGGGGCAGCTGGGCATGATGGCACATGTTTGGAATCCCAGTATTTTTAGGCTGAGATAGGAGAATCACAGGTTCCAGACCAGACTCAGCAACTTGGCAAGACTCTCAAAAATCTTGTGTGATTGATAAAAAAAAAAAAATCAGCCTGGCATGGTGGTGTACACTTGTAATTCCAGTACTTGGGAGGCTGAGACAGGAAGATTGCACAGGTTTGAAGCCAGCCTCAGCTACTTAGTGAGGCTCTCAGCAGTGAGACCCTGTTTCCAAATAAGTTATAAAATAGGTCTGGGAGTATAGCCCACAGGTAGAAAAGCCCCTGGGTTCCATCCCCAGTGCCCCCCAAAAAAAAAAAAAAGAAAAGAAAAAAAATCATCCGGGAGTGGTGGTACACACTTGTAATCCTAGCATTTGGGAGGCTGAGACAGGAGGATCTCAGTTCGAGGACAGCCTCAGCTACTGAGTGAGGCCCTTTACAACTCAGTGAGACCCTGTTTCAAAATAAAGAATAAAAAATAGGGCTGGTGAGTAACTTATTTTCAAGTTTAAATTTTCAATAATATTTACATTATTCTTTTAATGCGTGCTTTAATTTCTGTCCTATATTTCTGCCTTTTAATCATAAAATTACTTAAGCCCGTAGCAGAAGAGTTTGGGCTAAATTGCTTAAGCTTAAAAAATAAGGGCTTGTGGTGTAGCTTGGAGGTAGAATGCCCCTGGGTTCCATTCCCAGTAACACACACACACACACACACACACACACACACACACACACACACTAATCAAAAGTTCTGGTGCTATAGCTCTCACAGGTAGAACACCTCTAGGTTCAGTCCTCAGTATCACACACACACACACACACACACACACACACACACACACACACACACACAAACAAAGGATCATCAAAGATTGTATCAATAGAGTGAAAAGTCAACCTATAAAAGAGAGAAAATATTTGCCAATCATTTTAGCACACCTGTGGTAGCACAGGAAATATATACAGCTGTTCCCTTGATATACTCAGGGATTGATTCTTACATGCTTCTCCCACCTTCCCACCACCACTTCCAGAATTTTTCAGAAGGGGTGACTATCCAGACTATATAGAGAACTCTCACAACTCAACAACAACAAAAACAAAATACCCTAAGTGAAAAATGGGCAAAGGGCATAAACAGCCATTTCTCCAATAATGACCAAAAAGGACATGAAAAAAATGTCTAGCATTAGAGAAATGCAAATCAAAACCCCAGTGAGATACCACTTCACATCCATAAGGATGGTTATAAAACATAAAAAATGAAAACCAGAAAATAACAACCATTGGCAAGAACACGGACATTGTACATTGCTAGTAGGAATGTAAAACAGAGTGGCCACTGTAGAAAACACTATGTCCACATCCAGGTACACACCCCAAAAGGTGAAAGCAGTCCAGCTATGCCACTCCTGGGTAGCTTTCCAAAGGGATTGAAATCAGAGAATTACGGTAATAACATGCATATCATGTTCATAGTAGCACAATTTACAATCTAAGTGTCCATCAAAAGACAAATAGATTACGAAATGATGGGAAATACACACAATAGAATTCTACTTAGCAATAAAGAAGAACAAAATTATGTCATTTGCAAGCAAATGGGTGGACCTAGAGAATGTTGAGATTCGCCAATCACAGAAAGTGAAGGGTCATATGTTTTCTCATATGCAGAAGCTAGAGAGTAATCAGGATAGCAGAGGGACTTCAGACAATGGAGGAGAAACCCCAGCGGAGCTAGGGAGGTGAACCAGGGGAAGAAAGGGGGAGGAGGATCAAGGAAGAAATTATGTTCATTGATGTGAGAACACCAGTGACAATCTCAATACCCTGTATGGGAAGTGGGGAGGGAACTAGAGGGAAGCCCACCCGGCAGTATGCAGATAGGCCACCATCACCATGAACTGCATATATAATGCACCAAGAAAAGTATAAAAGAAGTGAAATTAGGAATTCAGCCAGGTATTTGGACACCAACCTCTGTAATAGCAACATTCTTTACAACAGCCAAAAGGTGAAAATCACACAGATGTCCATTGATTCATTAATACAGAAACCCAATGTAGTATGTATAGACAATACAGTATCACTAAAGGAATAAAATTATTAATATTATTAAAAGAATTAAGGAACGGAAATATGCTAACTGAAAGAAGCCAGAAACAACAGGGTAAATATTGTTCAACTCCTATTATATAGAAGCACCTAGAAAGGTCAAATTCATATAGACTGAAAGGAGAATGGTGATATCCCAGGACTGGGGTGAGGGAAGGACGGGACGTTATTATTTTTTTATTACTGTTATTTAATGGGTACAGAGTTTCAGTTTGGGATAATAAAAAAGTTCTATAGATGGGTAGCTATAGTGACTGCACAACAATGTGAATACTACTGAGATGTGCACTTTAAAATGGTTAAAATGGCCAGGAATAGTAGTGCACCATTATAATCCCAGTATTTGGGAGGCTGAGACAGGCAGATCACAGGTTTGCAGCCAGCCTCAGCTACTTAGTGAGGCTCTCTGCAACTCACTGCATTTGGGAGGCTGAGACAGGAGGATCGCAGTTTGCAGACAAGCCTCAGCCACTTAGTGAGGCCCTTTGCAACTCAGCGAGACCCTGTTTCAAAATAAAGAATAAAAAAATAGGGCTGGGGGTATAGCTTGGCGGTAAATGCCCCTGGGCTCCATCCCCAGTACCGCAAAAATAGAAAAACAAAAACAAAAAATCTTTCCTTCTCTAAGTTGTGCTTGTTGGATATTTCAGTTACAGGAGGAAAACACAAAAGCTGACTTAGCACTTAGCACATTTTTCAGACCCATCCTTGTTGCAGTAGTATGTTTCAGTACTTCATCTTTTTTTCTTGACGCATGGAATTATTCAAAGAATAGCAGTGTTCAAATAGCAGTGTTCAGTGTGTACTGGTGCTTTCCACTGAAGAGTTGATGGGTCTTTGGGGAATTCCTGTAATGCACAATCAGAACTATTTGTTGGGCAGGGCAATTGTATGTATTATGTATGTATGTGTGGCACTAGGGATTGAACCCAGGGACATTCTACTTCTGAGCTACACCCCCAGCCCTACTTTATTTTTATTTGAAACAGAGTCTTGCTAGGTTGATAAGAGTCTCCCTACTTGCTGAGTCTGTCCTTGAACTGCAGTCTTCCTGTCTCAGCCTTCCAAGTACTGGGATTACAAGGGTGAGGGTGAGCCACCATGCCCGGCTTGGCAGGATAGTTTAGAAAAATAAAACGATGCTCACGGATTCTGTGAAATACTAAAATCTTTTTATTGTAGAGAGTAGGATATGGTTTTGATTCTCAGTGTGCAGGCTAAGTGTGGAAGTGATGAGTTACCGTTCTTCTGCACTTACCTACCTTATAATGATATTGCAGATAAAGTGCTTACAATGATGCCTGAAAAAATAAATTACTCAATAAGGGTCTGAGAGTGGAACTCAGTGGTAAAGCACTTTCCAAGCATGTATGAGGCCCTGGGTTCAATCCCCAGCACCCACCAGACAGCGCGCACGCGCGCGCACACACACACACACACACACACGAATAATAAATACATAAACTTCTCAATAAATGTAAGCTATCATTAGTACCCATATCTAACATTTGAAGGCCAAATTTCTTTTCATGTAATTACCAGAGAAATTGTTAAAAAAATAAAATAAGCCTGGCTGGGCGTGGTGGCACACGCTTGTAATCCCCACACTTGGGAGGCTGAGACAGGAAGATCACACAGGTTCGAACCAGCCTCAGCTACTTAGTGAGGCTCTCAGCAACTTAGCGAGACCCTGTTTCCAAATAAAATATAAAATAGGTCTGGGAGGTAGAAAAGTCCCTGGGTTCCACCCCCAGTATCACAAAATAAAATAGGCCTATGTTGAAAACTTCAGTAATTTTTTTTGAGGGGAGGGATTGAGCCCAGGGGCATTCTACTGCCAACCTACACCCATAGCTCTATTTACTAAGTTGCAGAGGGCCTCACAAGTTGCTGAGGCTAGCTTTGAATCTGCAGTCCTCCTGTCTCAGCCTTCAAAGTCCTGGGATTACAAGAGTGTGCCACCACACCCAGCCTAAAGTAAATATTTGACCTCTCAATTTAGTTGATGTTACGGTTTTTTTGTTTGTTTGTTTGTTTGTTTTGTGGTACTGGGGTTCCTGGAAACCCTTCTACCTCCCAGATACACTCCCACAGGCTACACTCCCAGACCTATTTTTTACTTTTTTTATGTGGAAACAGGGTCTCTTAAACCAGCTGAGGCTGGCTTCGATCCTCCTGTCTCTGCCTCCCAAGCGCAGGGATTACAAGCGTGTGCCACCACGCCTGGCCCTGATGTTACAGTTTTGAGAATATGTTATGGTTTGGGGAAACTGTCCCCAGGGACCCCTGTTAGGGTCCTGGACACAATTTTCCTCAAACCAAACAAAAAAACAGAAAAACCGCGGGTTCTTGTCCTGAGCTAAGGATAAATACACACTAGCCCGGACTCTTGCTGAAGTTTTAAAGAAGTTTATTAAAAAGATAGAAATACAGAAGATAGTTACAGCACCGGGGGTGGTTCAAGTGAATGCCCCACCACCAAAGATATAACACGTGGACCAGAACTTTCATACCCATGACCTCCATCTTGTTTATGTAATTTTGACATAGTAAATGTCCCTGTTCCTCCCCTTACCCTGTAAGGTACCTCCCCCCTACCAAGGTGTCATTCACAAAGGTCAATCCCCTCCTCCCATCCTAACTAGATTATTATGTAGATTTATCTTTAGAAAGAGGAAGTCCTAGCTCCCCTCTCCTATGGACTTGCTAATTACTTTTAACTAAGTCAATCTAAGTTTCAATAGCTGTTTGCTTCCTGACTGAAACCAAGACCAAGTCTTCCTTTCCCCAGGTCTGCCATTTTGACACAATTATTTTTGAAATATATCTATTAATAATCAGAGCTTTCTCAAATCTTCCCAAGCCATTCTCAAATACTGGTACAGTTGAGACAGATATTTACTGCCCTGAATAAAACTAAAACTGATTCTAGTTTTACAAACATAGAAAGACAATGATGGTAAAGGATAATTTCTCAGTAAGATAAAATAGAACTGTCATACAGATTTTGTTTTTGTGTGTGTGGTACTGAGGATTGAACCCAGGGACATTCTACCTCTGAACTACAACCCTCAGTTCTATTCTATTTTATTTTAAAACAGGGTCTTGCTATGTTGCTAAGAGTCTCACTTTTTCTGAACTCTGAACTTCTTTCTGGTCTTGAACCTATGATCTCAGCCTCCCAAGTACTGGGATTACAGGTGTGTGCCACCTCACCCTACCAGATACTGGCTGGCTTGGGATTCTCACCAAGTTCTGCTGGCTAGGAATTCTCGCCAGCCGCAGTCACCATCTTGGTCGCCGCATAGTGGCATGTGGGCGCCATCTGGCGACCTTGCTGAATTACACCATTTTGGTCACCTCATGGCGGTATGCAGGCTCCATCTTGTAATTTTGCTGAATCACAGGCACAGTCGCCATTTTGTGGGGACATGCAGTTGCCAGCATCTGACCCTGCTGGGTTGCAGCCTCTGCTTTCTGAGGACCCTGATCTCCAGGATCTCTCCTTACTGCCCTGATCACCAAACTACCCTGGGACAGCCTCCCACTTTCTAACCTGCTCCCCCCCACCCCCATTCTCCCTTAAGGGACCAACCCTACCTCCCTCTCGCCTTCCCCTGTATGTTACTGTACCCGCTCCAGGGACCCCCCCTTCTCTCTTGGCCCTGCTCCGTGAGGTGGCCAATGCAGAAGGCATAGTCCGTGTCCATGTCCCTTTCTCCCTCCCTGACCTTGCTCAAATTGAAAGAAAACTGGGTTCTTTTTCTGCCAATACATCCAGGTTTTTTTTTGTTTGGTTGGTTTTTGTTTTTGTTTTTGGTGGTACTGAGGATGGAACCCTTCTACCTCTGGGCTACATTCCCAGACCTATTTTTTATATTTTATTTTATTTGGAAACAAGGTCTCTTAAGCCAATGAAGCTGGCTTCGAACCTGCGCAATCCTCCTGTCTCCGCTACCCAAGTGTAGGGATTACAAGTGTGCACCACCACAACTGGCTCCATCCAGTTTTATTAAAGAATTCCAATACATTGTGTAAGCATATGATCTAACATGGTGGGATCTTCATATTATTATTATTATAGTAGTAGTAGTAGTAGTAGTAGTAGTAGTAGTACTGGAGATGGAATCCTCTACCTCTGGGGTACATTCCCAGACCTATTTTTTATATTTTACTTGGAAACAGGGTCGCTTAAGCCAGCGAGGCTGGCTTCGAACCTGCACAATCCTCTTGTTTCTGCCTCCCAAGTACAGGGATTACAAGCATGCGCCACCACGCCCGGCTCTTCATATTATTTTAACCTCTGCCTTAACTCTGGATGAATGTGATCATATTGTAAAGGCTGTCTGAGAACGGGTCAACCAGGCTCATTTAACCAACCCAGAACTCCCAACAGGAGCAGCTGAGGTTCCTTCTGAAGATCCCCACTGGGATTATCAGCCAGCTCCTAATGGTAGGAGTGAAGGAATAAAAATGAGAGACCATATGATATTATGCCTTCTTGATGGCATGTGGGCTGTTTCCCATAAAGCAGTTAATTACGATAAACTTAAATCATCCAAGGTCCAGATGAAAACCCAGCCATTTTTCTTAAATGGCTACAGGAGGCTTTTGTACCAGTATTGTGAATGACCTAGGAAGATTTGAGAAAGCTCTGATTATTAATAGATATATTTCAAAAGTAATTGTGTCAAAATGGTGGCAGACCTGGGGAAAGAAAGACTTGGTTTCGGTTTCAGTCAGGAAGCAAACAGCTATTGAAACTTAAATTAACCTAGCTAAAGGTAATTAGCAAGTCTATAGGAGAGGGGAACTAGGACTTCCTCATCCTCATTCTAAAGACAGGTTCACATAATAATTGGATAACCTAGCTAGAATGGGAGGAGGGGTCGACCTTCATGAAAGGAGACACCTTGCCAGGTGAGGAACCTTACAGGGACATTTACTACATCAGAATTGCATAAACAAGATGGAGGTCATGGGTATAAAAGGTCTGGTCCACATGTTGTATCTTTGGTGATAGGGCATTCACTCGAAGTGATGGGATGGGGCTGTAACTGTCTTCTGTATTTCTATCTTTTTAATAAACTTCTTTAAATCTTTAGCAAAAGTCCAGGCTAATGTGTATTTATCCTTAGCTCAAGACAAGAACCTGCGGTTTTTCTGTTTGGTTTTTTTGTGTGTCTTTTGAGGGAAATTGTGTCTGGAACCCTAACAGGGGTCCTCAGGGACAATTTCCCCAAAACCATATCATCTCAAACCATAACAGCTTTTACTCTCTATACCCAGTTAGATCCATCTACTGAGGCAGGATCTGTGGTATTAGCAACCCATTTCATTGGGCAACCAGCCCCTGATATTCAGAAAAAATTAGAAAAGGCTAAGGATGGTCCTCAAACCCCTATCTGAGATTTGGTGAACATGGCATTTAAAGTCTTTAATTCCAGAGAGGAACAGGCGGAGGTGGAGCATACACTTCGACTGCCAAAAGGCAGATTTGCAAGTTCCATCCCTGGTAGCTGCCCTGCAGCTGGCAGTGGAGTCTCAGCCCTCAGTACGACAAGCGCCATGTAGGGGTGGAGGACAGCAATGACAAATACCTCTGGGAGCCTGTTTTTTTTTTAATTTTTATTTATTTTATTTTATTTTATTTATTATTATTTTTTTGTTTTTGGTGGTACTGGGGTTCCTGGAAGCCCTTCTACCTCTGGTATACATTCCCACGGGCTACACTCCCAGACCTATTTTTTAACATTTTTATGTGGAAACAGAGTCTCTTAAGCCAGCGAGGCTGGCTCCAAACCAGCGCGATACTCCTGTCTCCACCTCCCAAGCGCGGGGATTACAACTGTGTGCCACCACGCCCGGCTATTTTATTTTATTTTATTTTATTGTGGTACTGGGGGCGGATCCCAGAGGCTTTCTACCTCCGGGCTATACTCCCAGACCTTTTTTATATTTTATTTGGAAACAGGGTCTCACTAAGTTACTGAGAGCTTCACTAAGTAGCTGAGGCTGGCTTCGAACCCATGCGATCCTCTTGTCTCAGCCTCCCAAGCTCGGGGATCACAAGCGTGCGCCACCACGCCCGGCTGGGAGTCTGTTTAAATGCAGGCACCAAGGTCACTGGGCCAAGAATTGCCCTCAGCCATGTCCACCAACCAGACCATGCCTGGCGTGTGGCCAGTAGGGACACTGGAAAAGTGAGTGCCCTTAGAAAAGTGGTGAGCCTCAGGTGCCTCAACACAGGTGACCACCCTTTCAGACTGGACCCTGCAGCTGGCCCTGCTCAGCCTGGCCGAAGACTGATGGCTCCCAGACTCCTCAACTTTGATCCTTCTTGCTGAGAACAGGGTAACTCTCAAGATAGTGGGTAAGCCAATCTCCTTTTTGATTATCTACTCGGTCCTTCCATCCCTTTTAGGCCCCAGTTTTCTTTGTGCAATGTAGAATCTCAGGTTTCAGGCCAGTGTTAGCAATTTAGAGAGAACGGTGCAAGCTGCTCTGCTCACTTGCAGAACTGTGGTTTTGTTGTTGGCACAATCAACTCAGAGATTAACCAGGTTTGGTGGCACATGTCTGAAATCCCAGTACTTGGGAAGCTGAGACATCAGAATTGAAGCTTCAAAGCCAGACTCAGCAATTCAGTGAAGATCCCATCAACTTAGTGAGACCCTTAGATTTCTACTGGAATTTTTGTAGTCATCTTTAATGTTCTGCTCTTCCTGGTCTTGGCCTATGCAGGCCAGGTTCCTGAAGGGTTCCTGTGTCACATCTCAGTAGAGCTCTTTTTCAGATGAATCCAGCAAAGCTCACTCCTCCAGGGTGAAGGTCACAGCCAAATCCTCAAAAGCCAACAAGTTCACAATTCTGATGTGAGGCTGGAATTTTTTGGTAGTTCTACAGCAGTACAGTAATATCCACAGTGTTTCTGTGTTAACCCCACTTTTCTATGAGCCCCTTTGAACCTCTATACAGTTGCCCTTTTTTGCTTAATCACTCTCTCCCTTCGGATCCCCCTCACTTGTCTTCCTATCTCCCTTACTTGTCTTTTCTCAGTCACCTCCTTAGGGAACATGCTGACTGATACCTTTCCCAACCTGGGACTAAAGAAGCAGTTCCACACCCAGCAGCCAAGGACCTTAAGCCTTTTGCAGTGATCCTCACCACACCTACTGCAGCCAAACTGCTGGGGGACCCCAACTGGCATCACCTTACTCAGCTAAAAAGGGCTCCATTACAATAGCCTCATGATAAATTCTCCTGTACAGTGTTGGGGCCCACTAAGCTCCATTTTTCTTGGCATAATTCTATTTAATGCTTTTATTTCAGCAGGTCCACTTGTTTGCACAGTATGGTGCTCTCCCTCTCTGGATGCCAGACAGTCATAAGTATTAAACTCTCTAAAATTCATTACTGACGCTCCTGACCCAATAGCATGTTTTCCATTTGACCAGACTAACCCATACTTACTCACTGCTGAAAAGGGTAATGTGTGTCTTTCTCAGAGAAAATGCTGCTATTACATTAATGAATCTGGTCTAATGAAGAAAACTGATGAAAAGGGTGATGTATGTGTCTTTCTCAGGAAAAATGCTTGTTATATTAAGAAACCTGGTCTATTGGAGGAAAATGTCTAAACTCTAACCAGGTTAAGCAAGAATTTAAAAACATGATATTAACAATCTACCTCATATCTGAAAGGGTTCCAAGGGCCAGTAGCTGCTGGGCTCCTTCCCCTTCTGGCAAGATCCAGTAGCTGATGGGCTCCTTCCTTTCCCAGGACCCACTCTCGTGATGTGTCTTTTCTTTTAATAGCTTCTCGTCCATTACAGTTTATTCCCAGGTAACCTCCAATCAACTCCCGCTGCAGCCATACTCCCACCTGCCCACTTCTGAAGAACCCAACCTCTCCTGGCCAAGGGGCCCTCTAAGATGCCCCCGTCAGCAGGAAGTCGTTATGGACTTGATCGTTGCCCAATATCACCAAAAGGCTGGGATAATAGGTCAGGTCCCTCCCATCCCCCACGGGACCCTGCAGAGGGGACAGGGGGCGGAAACCCAGAAGCCAGAAGTGGAAATAGCGCGAGATTCCAGGTGTCGTGAGACTCCAGACATCGCGAGACAGACTCCAGGTGCCGCGAGACTCCGGATGTCACAAGAGAATAGGCATTCCCACGCTGCTAGCCCCACCCCAAGATCCCCTGCTATAAATATCCTTACTTCCTCTCTGACTGTGACTGCCAACTGACTGTGACTCTGCTGACTGCAAGGCTCTGCTGCTCAGTTTTTGTTCCCTTCCCCCACAGTCGGTAGATCTCACCTGAAGGTGCCAGTTGATTAACGAGTCATTTAATAACTTGGCTGGTGTCTACCTCCTTTGTGGCCCCCCGACTCAATTTCAATGTTACACAGCCCTTTTTAATATAAATTTTAATACAGGATCTCACTAAATTCCCCAGACTAGCTCCCAATTTATGATCCTTCTGATGCAGCCTTTTAAGTAGCTGTGATTACAGGCGTGCCCAGCTTAATTTGCCCCCCCCCACTTTTTTTTAAGTGTTAGGAGAAAGAGGGAGTCAATGGAACCTTTCCCTGACGATTAATTCACATGTCTATAGGCAAGATATATTCTGTATGGTTACTGGTTATTTACAATGTACAGAACTATGAAGTCCCTCAAGGACAGTGGAGATTTAGAATTAGATATCCATAAGGGTGTGCTGGTGTTCTTTCTGATACGAAATAAGCAGTGTTTCCCTTACCAGTTCTCCAACTCTCTGACAGCAACTGGCTTCTAACAATTCAGTTATATTTTGACACTCATAAGTGAAAAGGCTCAATCCCAGAAGGCAGCTGCCACTTTTCTTTTTTGGGGGGAGTAGGTTACTGAGGGGTGGAACCCAGGGGCTTTATACTTCTGGGCTATACCTCCAGACCTATTTTATTTTATTTTTTTTTAATTTGGAAACAGGGTCTTGCTGAGAGTGGCTTTGAACCTGCGATCCTCTTGTCTCAGCCTCCCAAGCAGTGGGATTACAAGCATGTGCCACCACGCCCGGCTTGACTCCTGCCACTCTGACTGGTTAAAAGTTCTAAACCATACACTGGGAGTTTCCACGATGCTCTCCTCAGGTCTGTTTTGCCAATTGCTAGACCGGCTCACAAAATTCAGGAAAATATGTGCACTGGGTTATGATAAGGGAGCTAATTCAGCAAGAGACAAATGGAAGGGAGGCCCAGGGAGAGCTCTGGGTTGGAAGTTGGCTGCCACCTGCACGCCTTCCCTAGGGCACCTCCTACTGGCACATTGGTGCATTTACTAACCTAGAAGATCTCTGACCTCTCTCAGGAGATATTTTTATGGAGGGTTCATTATGTAGGCATCATTGATTAAGTCCTTGGCTCCTGGGAATTAACTGTATCTCCAGCTTGCTCCCCTTCCCTGAGGTTGGAAAGTGTGGTAGAGTTGAACATTCCAAGCTAGGTGTGGTGGCTTATGCTTGTAATCCAGTACTTGGGAGGCTGAGACAGGAGGATCTCAGGTTTGGAGCCAGCCTCAGCTACTTAGTGAGGCCCTCCACAATTTAGCGAGACCCTGTTTCAAAATAAAGAATAAAAAATAGGGCTGAGGGTATAGCTTGGAGGTAGAATGCTCCTGGGTTTCATCCCTAGTACCACAAAAATAAAAGGAAAAAGAAAAAAGAAAGAAAGGAAGGAAAGGAAAGAAAGGAAGGAAGGAAGGAAAGAGGGAAACAAGTAAGTTTCAAACCTCTAATCATGACTTGGTCTTTTTGGTGACCAGGCCCCATTCTGAAGTTCTGCAGGTATGCAGGGGCTCTAGGAGTGACCTCAAACCAGGTATGGTGGTATAAACCTGTAATCCCAGTAGGAAGCTGAGATGGGGAATTTTCAGGTTTGAGGCCAGCCTTAGCAACTTAGTGAGATACTGCTTCTAAATGAAAATTAAAAAGGAGTGGGTGTAGCTCAGAGGTATAATGCCCCTAGATTCAATTTCTTCCTTCCTTTCTTTCTTTCCCTTTCTTTCTTCTTTCTTTTTCTTCTTTCTTTCTTTCTTCCCTGATACTAGGGATGGAACCCTGCAGCATTTTACCTCCAAACAACATTCCTAGCCCTATTTTTTATTCTTTATTTTGAAACAGGGTATCACTGAGTTGCAAAGGGCCTCACTAAGTAGCTGAGGCTGTCCTCAAATTGCAATCCTCCTGTCTCAGCCTCCCAAATGCTGGGATTACAAGTGTGTGCCACCACTCCCGGCTCCTAGGTTCAATTTTTATTACCAAAAAATAAAAAGGAAGGAAAAGAAAAAAGTCAGCTTAACATATAATGTATATTATATTATAATGTGCTAAATATAATATGCTTCATATAGCCTTTGTATAAGCTCAGAAATGATTGAAAGAGGCTTGTTATGAATAGCAAAAGGCACTCTTTCTCAATAAATCCAAGGATTTAGGGTTCTGTGCCAGGGATTGAGGATACTAACCAAATATATAAGATAAAAACAAATTTAGTGACAGTCTCACTACATTGTTAAGGCTGGTCTCAAATCCACAGTCTTTCTGTCTCAGACTCCCAAGTACTGGGATTACAAGCATGTGGTCACAGTGAAGGGTTTTTTTTTTTTTTAAAAATTTTGAAACAGTGTCTCACTAAATTGCTGAGGAACCTCCTTTCTCAGCCTCAGAAGTATTAGGATTACCGGCATCCATGGATACAGTTTGGGATGACTTTGTCACTGTGGGTCCTTATTCTTGGCTAGTATAGAAATGAAATCCAGAACTGTTGCAAGCTTAGGCAAGGTTTTATTATTACAGGCAAAAAGGGGGGCAGAGCAAGGAAAGAACCACATTACAGAGAAACTTGATGGGGTGTCTCAAAAATGAGACATTGTTGCTTTTGAAATTCTAGTCTTCATATAGGAATTTATTATCTTCTACTACTGGCTAGCCAATAGTCTTCTTTTTCCACCAAAAGCAGGTGTTGGCCTGCCAGTTATCTCTGCTGTGTAAGCCTTTTTGTTAGCCTTCCTAGTTTATTGTCACAAGGACAGATAGGTCTGACATCACTAATAAAAATGTGTCAGCTGGGCGTGGTGGCACACCCTTGTAATCCCAGTACCTAGGAGACTGAGACAGGAGGATGGCAGTTTGCTAACAGCCTCCGCTACTTAGTAAGGCCTTTGGCAACTTAGTGAGACCCTGTTTTAAAATAAAGAACAAAAGCTGGGTGTGGTGGTGCTTGGGAGGTGGAGGCAGGAGGATCACGCAGGTTTGAAGCCAGCCACGCTGGCTTAAGAGACCCTGTTTCCAAATAAAAAATATAAAAATAGGTCTGGGAGTGTAGCACGGAGGTAGAAG
This sequence comes from Muscardinus avellanarius, assembly GCF_963383645.1. Classification (NCBI taxonomy): domain Eukaryota; kingdom Metazoa; phylum Chordata; class Mammalia; order Rodentia; family Gliridae; genus Muscardinus; species Muscardinus avellanarius. The sequence continues at coordinate 125,782,148 of NC_137786.1, read as the reverse complement.
GGTTTTCAGGAACCCCAGTACCACGAAAAAAAAAAAAAAAAAAAAAGAACAAAATATACTTACTGCTGGGGGTGTGGAGGTATAGCGCCCCCTGGGTTCTATCCCCATTACTACAAAAAGAAAAGAAAAAAAAAAAGAAAAGAAAAAGTGTCACTTAGTTAACAAGGTCAGAGTACTATGTGGTAGAAGTTTAAAGCCCTTGTTGTTTTTTGTTTATTTTATTTCTAAAGTTTAAGGCTTGTACTGACCATCTGTGTCCATGGGAAAGTCTCAGTATCCCTTATACCTATCTGTTAGCAGTTACTTTTTATGTTGACAGCCTGCTTTGTAATAAGGAAAAGAGAGACACAGGAATATAGCTTTTTTGTTGTTGTTGTTATAGTACTGGATATTGAACCCAGGAGCATTCTACCTCCAAGCTACACCCCCATCCTATTTTTTATTCTTTAATTTTGAAACAGGTTCTTCCTAAATTGCAGAGGGCCTCACTAAGTAGACTGTGAACCTGTAATCCTCCTTTTTTAGCCTCCCAAGTGTTGGAATTACAAGCTTGTGCCACCACACCCAGCTTGGGATTGAACCTGGGGAAGTCTACCTCCAAGCTAAACCCCAGCCCTATTTTCTGTTCTTTATTCTTTATTCTTTTTATTTTTTGCACTGCTGAGGATGAAACCCAGGGACATTCTACCTCTGAGCTACACCCCCAGCCCTATTTTTTATTCCTTATTTTGAAATAGGGTCTCACTAAGTTGCAGAGGGCCTCACTAAATATTTGCAGGCCGTATTTGTATTTGTGAACCTGCAATACTCCTGTCTCAGCCTCTCAAGTACTGGGATTAGAAGCATGCATCACCATGTCTGGCTCCAAATATAGCTTTTTAAAGTGTAAAGATTATAACTAATTTTGTGTTATTAGTAATCGATGTTGGGTCTATACTGGTATTGGAAAATTGCTCTGGTATTAATTTTTAAAATGTATAAGGCACTCAGCACCTGAGTGCCACACAGCCACTCAGGCAGGGAAGGGCAGCAGCGGTTACTCTGTGGAACTCCCCTCTCTCTTTCTGCCCTTGTTCTAATGATTAACCTATAGTAAGGATATAAAGGAAATTAAGGCCTTTAGCCTTAAGAGCCCTGAGACAATTAAAAGTCTTTAGTTCTAAAACTGCATAGAGGCAATCAGTGCCTCTCTTTACCTCCTCTCCTTTGTGACCTGGCCTGGGTATAGAAAAAGTAAACTCTGTGTGTTGCTTCAAAGCACTCATAATTGATGAACGACCAATACAGCCTAAAAAGTAGAGGTGGAAACAAGGAAATGATCTCATTGACCTCATCTGGAGACAAAGAGGCACTACCTGGCTAAGAAATAAGTTACAAGTCCATTGCCTTGGTAATGCTGATAAGAACATACCAATATAAAATCTATTTAAAGCCCGGGGATGGAGAGGGGGTCAGTGTTCCATTTTCAGGCTCTCCAGGGTGGCCCAGCACGCTGTTTTTCATCTCTTCTCTATTTTCTAATGATTTTGTAATAAAGGCTTGTTGAAGCTGCACCAAGCTGTCTATTAGTTTTAATTTCCCTATTCAACAAATCCTAGTTGAACAGAGGAAGAAAAGCCCACAGTGTCTCTACAACCACAACAGGGCAATGTACCCTTCTTTTTCATCTTTTAACTTGCTTTAACTTTTGTAAGGGTTGGCAAATTTATTTTCATCTACATTTGGGAGTCTAATTTTAGCATTCAGTGTTCTCCATCTTATTTTAGTTGCTATGACAACTGCCCTTTTAGCATGCAACTTTTAGCAGGCAAGGTCAGCTTTGGCTGACAGCCCAGAGACAGAGGAAACAGATAATTTAATTGTTTTTCCTAATTATAGCTATTATCAATTAAAACTACTCTTTTAAAAAAATTTTAATTTATTTATTTTTTATTGGTGCACTGTATTCATACATCATAGTGGGATAAAAAATCTTTTGTAGACATACATGCACTCATTGCCCAGTTAGCCCCTACCCGATCCCCACCCTGTTCCCTCCCCATCCCTTCTTCCCATGCTTGGCTTAGTGGTTGACATCTAGTATTATAACAATTTATCCAAAATTATCAATGATAATTTCATATAACAGTTTCATTTGTCTGATACCAAGCTTTTGATGACTTAAAGATAACATTTCAATATTTCTTTTTGCTTTCTTTCTTACCAAATAATATTTTTTTCTTTTTTTGGTGAAACTATCATACATATATTTATTTATTTTTCAGAAAAAATCTATCCTATTATGGAATATGGACTCTAGATACCCAAACCATCTTGAAAAAGAACAAAGCTAGAAGATGTATATTTTCTGATTTCAAACCTTATAAAGCTATAATAATTGAAACAGTGTAGTATTGTTATAAAGGCAGATATATAAACCATTATATATAAACATAATAAATAAACATAAATAAAAGCCTAGAGATAAATTCTTCCATATATTGTCAAGTTATTTTTGACAAGGTTTCCACGAACATTTGGTGGAGGAAATAATAATCTTTTCACTAAATATTGTTGAAAAATAATAATTACATGAAAAAGAATAAAATTGGACCCTTACCTAAGACCATATACAAATATTAACTCAAAATAGATAAAAGACCTATATATAAATCTTAAGACTATAAACTTTTAGAAGAAAATCTGGGTCATAAAACCTCACAACACTGAAATTGGCAGTGATTTCTTGGATATGATTTCAATGGTACAGGCAACAGAAGGGTAAACATACTCCCTAAAAAAAAATATTGTATATCCAAAGACAATGTAAACAGAGTTAAAAGTTACAGATAGAATGGGATAAAATATTTCCAAATGCTATATCTGAAGGTATGTTAATATTCCAACTAGAAATCCTAAAAATTAGCAACAATAAAAGCAAACAATACAATTTACAAATAGGTAAAAAGACTAACATAAATAATCAATCTCCACAGATAACCAATCTTAGTTGTCTGTTGAATGGAAAATCTTGTTTCTCTGGTTCTGGTGTGTGTTACCTATTTCTTCTTTGTAGTTAATCTCTTTGAGTATTTTCTCTAGCGCTGGTTTTGAAGACATAAATTCCTTCAGTTTCTGTTTGTCATGGAAGCTTCTTATTTCTCCATCTAATTTGATAGAAAGTTTTGCTGTGTAGGAAATTTTTGGCTGGAAGTTGTTTTCTTTCAGAGTTTGGAATATGTTACTCCAAGCCCTTCTGGCTTTCATGACTTGGTTTGGGAAGTCTGGAGTGATTCTAATTGGTTTGCCTCTGAATTCACTTGGCCCTTTGTTTTTGTTGCCTTTAAGATTCTCTGCTTGGCTTCCACATTGGTCATTTTGACAATTATGTGGCGTGGGGATCCTCTTCTCTGGTCCTGTCCAAAGGGAGTTCTATAAGTTTCCTGGACCTGTGTATTGACCTCTTGCTCTATGTTTGGAAAACTTTCTGCTATTACTTCCTTGAAGAGATTGTTGATCCCTTTGGTTTCACTTTCTTTTCCCTCCTCTATTCCAATTATTCTTAGGTTAGCTCTCTTAAAATGGGCCCATATTTCTTCAATGTCAGATTCCTGCTGTCGGATATTTTTTTCTAAATTAGAAACTATGCGTTCATTTTTGGAGTCATAATCTTCTAGGAGCGAGATTCTATTCTCCATGTGGTCTAATCTGTTGTTTATACTTTGAATTGAGGCCTTTACTTCCTTAATTGCATTCTTTATCTCTTTTTGGCCTTCTCTGAATTCTTTTCGAAACACCTCTATTATTTCTACAGTTATTTTCCTGATTTGATCTTCTAGAAATCTCTGAATTTCTGTTTTATCAGGTTCTGATGTTGCGGGGTTGTGGGCATTCATTGCTCCATTGTTATTCCTCTTTCCCATGATTTCGGAAGTTTTTGCCTTCTCTGGGTTTTTTCCTGAGTCACTATGACTTCACTTAAGGTGCTCTGGATCTCGAGTCTGTGGTATCTCAGTAACCCCTACTCCTTTACTGGGTTGTATCGCAGAGTCTCAGACCCAGGGAGTCTATCGAGGCTGCTTTAGACCATTGGGGTGCCAGGTTGGGCATTCTCCTGCGGGGAGTTGTGACTATGGTGTGATATCTCTGCCACTGCCACTCCCCCACTGGGTCAAGTCCCTGGGAGTGCAGTACTGGGATTTCTCCTCCAGGGCCCGCAATTTGACTCACTGTTGTTAAGTGTGCTGATGGAGCTGTAGTGAACTCGGTGAATTCGCTACTGCTGCCGCCGGTGGCAATATGGCGCTGCTGCCATGCCCTCAGCCGTGAGGCTGGTGGATTTTTTTCTCTGTTGTTGAGCTCCGCTCTGAGTCCCTGCAGGGTGTGCTGAGCCCAGCCTCTGGGAGCTTTAGACGCTCCCTGCGCCGAAAAATCTGCCAAATTCTGCCTGGCTGATCCGCAACAGCGACTCACCTCGGCTCGCTGTCCGCCACTCCTCTCTGGAGCCTGGTGGGATGTTTGAGTGCATTGGTCTGGTGCCGTCCAGTGAACTTGCCGCTGCAGCCGGCAGTAAGGAGCTGCTGCTGCGTCCTCGACCGTGAGGCCGGCGTATCTCCTCTGTGGCTCTGAGCTTCGTTCTGTGTCCCCCTCCTCTCTGGAGTCTAGTGCTGCAAGGGAAGATGGCATCCGTGGCTTCGCGCCGCAGCTCTGTCCGCAGCACTGTGGTCTGGTTTCTTTCTGGTGTCTCGTTTTTCCAGCCCTCTTTTTCTCTGCCCCTTGTATTTACATTTTTTGTTTCTCTGCTGATGGTGTTTACTGGCTATGAAAGGTGCTGATTTTGTGGTAATAGAGATTGGTTGTTAGCGGGGCTCGTAAGCCCCACTTTTCTCCATCACCATCTTCTAAAACTACTCTTATTAGCAACCAATACCAATTCAATACCCATCATACATTACTATGTCCAGCTATTTTTGACTATACGACTATTGCTGTTATAAACATTGGTATACAATTTTTATATAAACATATGTTTTCATTTTTCTTGGATATAAATGGATAGATAAATAACTGGACCTAATGAAAATTATTTTTTTAGTAATTGGCATTTCTATTGACAGCTGACAAAAGCAGGGAAAAATCATTATGGCAAAATTCCGAATAAAATAAAACTGATTCAAAAATTATGTTCTAACCTGGGGATGTGGCGTAGTGAGACTCTTATCAATCTAGCAAGACCCTGTTTCAAAATAAAAATAAAATAGGAATGGGGGTGTAGCTCAGTCTCAGGATTCAATCCTCAAAACACATACACATACATACACACACACACACACACACACACACACACAGATGTTTTCCAACTATGCGAAACAAATCAGTTAAAAAAAATTATAAGAGGGAGGCTGGATACTGGGTATCAACACAGATGAGAGCAATAAGTTCTAGTGTTCAACAGCACAGCAGAATGACTATTTAAGGCTTATAGCAAATATATATATAGTGAGACATTGATTCAATATATTTGCAATGCTAGAGCTTTGTATATACTAGGCAAAAAGTTCTACCACTAAGCTACATTTCCACCCTTTACATTTTATAAGAAATTAAAGAAAGTTTGAGGACTCCTATCACAAGGAAATGGTATGTTTTTAAGAAGATGGAAATAGTAATTACCTTGATTGATCATTCACATTGTATATGTATATCTAAATATCACTCTATATCCCATAAATATGTACAATTATTATGTGTTAATTAAAAAGAGAAAATAAGCTTGGCATGGTGGTACACTGAGACAGGAGGATCACAGGTTCAAAACCAGCCTCAGCAATTTAATGAGGCTGTCAGCAACTTAGTGAGATTTTGTTTACAAATAATAAAATAAACAGAGCTGTGAGTGTAGCTCAGAGATAGAATACCTCTGGGTTCAATCCTCACTATGAGAGAGAGAGAGAGAGAGAGAGAGAGAGAGAGAGAGAGAGAGAGAAAGAGAGAGAGAAACAAGGCTGGGCATGGTGGCACATGCCTGTAATTGCAGTACTTGGGGGAATAGGACAGGAAGATTCCAGGTTCGAGATCAGCCTCGATAACTGAGACCTTGTTTCAAAATAAAAGGTAAAAGCAGACTGAGGGTATAGCTTACAGGCAGAATGCCCTTAAATTCAATCTGCAGTATCAATGGGGGAAAAAAAGAGAGAAAAGAAAACACAAAAACTATATTTTATTTATTTAAATATTTAGAATAGTGGCACATGCCTGTAATCTCAGTACTATGGAGTCTGATATAGGAGGATTCCAGGTTCAAGACTAGCAACTTGGCAATACTCTGTTTCAAAATAAAAAATAAAAAGGGCTGGGGGTGTAGTTTGGTGGTAGAATGCCCCTGGATTCAATCTCCAATGCCAAAGAAGAAGGAGAAGAAAGAGAAATTTTGATTTTGTAAATGTAGATCTTTTATTTTCGTTATTTTTATTTTTGTATTAAAGTATATTTTTAGCCAGGGGTGTGGTATGGGCTTGTAATGCCAGTACCTGGGAAGCTGAGTCAGGAGGATAGTAGGTTTAAGGACAGCCTCATCAAATAGACTCTCATCAACCTAATGAGAGCCTGTTTCAAAATAAAAATAAAATACTGCTGGGGGTACTGTTCTGGGGTAGAATGCTCCTGGGTTCAATCCCCAGTATGAAAAAAATATATATTTTATATATACACATATATTTTTAATATTTTGTTAAATCACACTGTTTAAAAAAAAAATGTGGCCTTATATAGTCGATCCAGGGAGGAACTCCACAGAACACACCATAGGTAGGGAGAAAAGCAGATTCTCCAACAAGATTTCCAACTGAGGAGACAGAACATGCTTTGCATTTTGCATTTCCTTGCTAGACAAAGAGCCCAAATGTATTAGTTATTTACATATTAACCTGATCCACACAATGTGGCCTCTATTTGGACCCCACACCAAGGAAAGACAATGGGCTTGAATCAGTGCCAGGCCCCTCTCTCCCTAGGCTTAGGGGAGGGACAACTTGAGTAGAGACAGCAGGATTTGGACAAAGGTCCAGCCTGGAGACTTCAGAGCTAAATAAGATTCTTCTTCCAGAAGCTCCTGGGCTGAGACCCCTTCTGTTCTTTTTTGATTTTTTAATTTATTTTGCCCTGGGGGCATTAATGGTCTCCCTTTCTCTTTGGTGGATGGGAGCTGCCTATGGGAATGCAGCTGCTCTTCCTGGTAACCATGGGAACCGTATTGGCATGGCAACCTGGCAGCCACTGGAAAGGCAGCCAGGCTGGTGGAGGGAAAGAAGGCAGTGGGAGTACTGGAGTCCTGAGGAAGAGAGGAGGAGAAGCGAAGCGGCTTTCTGTCCTGCTGAGGAGAGAAGAGAGGAGGAAAGGCGGCCAGCTGGTCCTTCAGCTCTCTGGCTGGCGCCAAGGAGAAGCCTCCGATATTTCGATCCTCCCTCCTTAATCCAGCTCGGGAGGGCCTTGTAGCTTGGCTGCAAACCAAATGGGGCATCAGGACCCAGACTTACTGATGTTTCTTTCTGTTGTATTGTGGCTCATCAGCACCAGGGAAGGACTAGAGGCTGTGAGACACGGGGTGAAAAATCTTACGTGGGAACAAATTCTGATGCCAAGTTTGGATCGTGGGCAAAATGCCACCTGGAGCTCACCTCGTGTGGTGGGAGGGTCTCTGAAACCCCAAGAAATTACCTTTTCTGTGCTGAGAATGGAACCCAGAGCCTTATGCAGCTGCATCCCCAGTGTATGTTTTTATGGCCAAATGAAAAGCACCTTTTTTTAAAAAAAAAAATGTACCTTTATTAAAGATGTACAGGAATGAGGGAATTTTCAAGCAGCACCTGAAGAGAAAAATCATTGCAAGAAGGTTGAGAATGTAGTAAAGGCAAAAACAAAGGATCAGATCCCACCAAAATGATATAAAATTTATTTATTTATGTATTTATTTGTGTGTATTACTGGGGATTTAACCCAGGGACATTCTACCTGTGAGCTACACTACTAGCCCTTTAAAAACTTTTTTTCTTTTGTTTTGAAATAGGGTCTCACAAGATTGCTGAGAGTCTCACTAAATTGCCAAGGCTGGCCTGGAACCTGTGATCCTCCGGTCTTAGCTTCCCAAGTACTGAAATTACAGGTGTGTGCCACTACGCCCAGCTAAAGATAACATTTAACTGGAACCTGTGTGTGTGTGTGTGTTTCTGGGGATTGAACTCAGGAACAGTGTGCCTCTGAACTATATCCTCAGCCTTATTTTATTTTTTATTTTTTGTGGTACTGGGGATGGAACCCAGGGGGATTCTACCTCTGAGCTACACCCCCAGCCCTATTTTTTATTCTTTATTTTGAAATAGGGTCTCACTGTGTTGAAAAGGGCCTCGTTAAATAGTACCTGAGGCTGTTTGCAAACTGCGAACCTCCTGTCTCAGCCTTTCAAATGCTGGTATTACAAGTGTGTACCACCAGACCTGGGTCTTATTTTTTTGTTTTTTTTTACACAGGTGCTCATTAAGTTGCAGAGGCCCTCATTAAATTGCTGGGGCTGGCTGTGAATCTTTTGATCCTCCTGTCTCAGCCTCCCAAGTACTGGGATTGCAGGCATGTACTACCACACCTGGCATATGACTGTCTATTAAACTTTTTATTTCATTTAGGCTACCACACTTGGCTTAAACTACAAACATTTGAGCTACAGAACATGCAGAAAGAAATCTTCCTTGAATTTACCTGATATGACTGTAGCCTCCCCCAAACATAGCTGCCTTGAAGGGAGTTTCCTGACTGGGAAAAGACTGACCCTTATCACTTACAGGGGCAATCCCAGCTGATATAAACCTGCTTCTCAAGGAGCTTTTCACCAAAATGAAGACTGACATTGGCATCAGAATAAAAGCTTCCAGGCTTTCCTATTGAGGCCTTAACCTCCACCTCTTTGGTTGTGAGAACTAAATGAAATAAAAAGTTTAATAGACAGTCATATGCCAGGTGTGGTAGTACATGCTGGCTGCAATCCCAGTACTTGGGAGGCTGAGGCAGGAGGATCAAAACCTCAGCAAGTAGTGAGATTCTCATCATCCCAGTGAGACTCTGTTTCAAAATAAAAAATAAAATAAAACATAATTTCAGTACTTTAGAAGCTGAGACAGGAGGATTGCACAGGTTCAAAGCCATCCTCAGCTACTTAGTGAGGATCTCAGCAACTTAGTGAGACCCTGTTTCCAAATAAAATATAAAATAGGTCTGTAAGTGTAGCCCAGAGGTAAAAAGCCCCTGAGTTTCATCCCCAGTACCCCCCCCACACACACACACAATAGGGCTAGGAATGTAGCTAGAAGGTAGAATACCCCAGGGTTCAATTCCTAGTTACACACACACACACACACACACACACACACACACACACACACACAGTAATATTAGGTAACATTTCTTGTGTAGTGAACATACACTGATAGCTTCTTCTCCTTTCTCTCCTCCTCCTGCTTCTCCTTTTCCTCCCCATTTTCTTCCTATTCCCCTCTTCACTTTCCTTCTTCGAGGTACTGAGGATTTAACGTGGCAGAGCATGGGGTAGGGTCTACCACTGAACTATATCCCTAGCCCCTTTTTTTTTTTTTTGAGACAGTGTTTTAATAAGTTTCCCAGGCTGGCTTTGAACTTGCAATCCTAGTCTCTGAAGTTGCTATGATGATAGGCATATGCCACCATGCTCAGGGAGAGAGAGAAAAATTTGGAGACAAGGCCCATTATGAAAGAGAAATGAAAACTACCTCTCCTAAAGAAGAAGCAAAACAGAAGTTCAAGGGCCTGAGTGCACCCGCGAGGCCTCTTTGGGTGTTCTTTTTGTTCTAAGTATCAGACCCAAATCTAAAGGAGAACACCAGGCCTACCTATCTTAGTGATGTTGCCAAGAATCGGGAGTTGTGGGATTACACTGCTGCGGATGACACGCAGCCACGTGGGAAGAAAGATGCTAAGCCAAAGGAACGTAGTGAGGCTCTGCTTCAAAATAAAAAATTAAAACATAGGGCTGGGGATGTAGCTCAGAGGCAGAATGCCCCCAGGTTCAATCCCCAGTTACAAAAAATAAGAAAAGTAGAATTTGGAGTTAATGCATTGATTTAATTTTCTTTGCTCACTATCTAAGGTTGTGTGTGTGTGTGTGTGTGTGTGTGTGTGTGTGTGTGTTACTGAGAATGGAACCCAGGGTCCTTTTAACTCCAGACACTCCCGGCCCTATTTTGTTTTATTTGAAAACAGGGTCTTGCTATCTTGCTATTGTGGAGACTGGCTTTTGAACCTGCAATCCTCTGTCTCAGCCTTTCAAGTACTGGGGTTACAGGTGTGCACCACTTTCCCTCTGATTGTGTGTGTGTGTGTGTGTGTGTGTGTGTGTGTGTGTGTGTGTGTGTGTTACTGGGGATTGAACTCAAGGGCATTCTACCTCTGAGCTATACCTCCAGCCCTATTTTATTTATTTTTAAATTTTATTTTATTAATTTAATTTATTTATTTATTTTTGTGGTACTAGGGGTGGAACCCAGAGGCTTTCTACCTCCGGGCTATACTTCCAGACCTTTTTTATAGTTTATTTGGAAACAGGGTCTCCCTAAGTTGCTGAAAGCCTCACTAAGTAGCTGAGGCTGGCTTCGAACCCGTGTGATCTTCCTGTCTCAGCCTCCCAAGCGTGGGGATTACAAGTGCGCGCCACCACGCCCGGCTATTTTTAAATTTTAAAAAAGGGTCTTGCTAGGTTGATGAGAACCTCACTACTTGCTGAGGCTGTTCTTCAACCTTTGATCTTCCTATCTCAGCCTCCTAAGTACTGGGATTGCAGGCGTGTGCCACCATGCCCAGCTTGGTTTTCTTCTATTGTGATCTAGTTATTAGACCAGCTATTTACCACAATCCTATGAAACACTAACCCAAGAATCCTTTCAGATCTCTCAAGGAGTAGGGAACTGTATTACTTGATACGAATAAATGTTTTTCTGCTCTCAACAAGGTGAACTAAAGGATGTAAGAGCAATTTCTATTAGTTTCTTTTACCTATAGAGAAATTTGCTACTGGTAAGGCCAGCCTTACCAACTTAGCCAGGCACTGTTTCAAACTACAAAACAAAAAGAGCTAGGGATGCAGCTCAGAGGTAGAATGCCCCTGGGTTCAATCTCCAGCACCAAAAAAAAAAAAAAAAAAAAAAAAAAGCTACTCTGATTTTTCCGGAGGGGGTAATCTTTTATAATAGGTGACGAGTGAGCTTTTTTCATTTATACATTTAGCATTTCATTCCTGTCTCACCACCATTCCCAGTGAACCAGTTCTTAACTTGGAAAAGAATCTGGATTTACTTGAATATGCAGATTTCGAATAATCCTAGGTTGCCAAGTCTTTCAAAGCTTCTGGTTTTCTATTCATTCTATGCCCAACTGCTTTGTGTGTTTCTAAGACAGCAGTCTGTACTCTGCAGCCTGGACTTCTCCCACGGTCCAGGGGTCCGATCAATAGCCAACAGTGATTATTTTCCTTTTAAAGCTCTTCAAAACCCAGATGCAACACCATGCCTTCTCAAGAATTTTGTATGTATCATTTGCTCCTTTGCCCCCCCACACACTTTTTTTCCCTCTTTTTGCAGTGCTTGCAGTTGAACCCAAGGCCATGTATACCCTAGGCAAGTACTCTATCACTGAGCTAAATCCCCAACCCTGCTTTTTAAAATTTTTTTTCTTAGAAGTCCTGGGGATTAAATCCAGGTTCATGCTAAAATGATTTAGTGGAGCCTAGCGTTGTGGTACACGCTTGTAATTCCAGTACTTGGGAGGCTGGGAAAAGGAGGATTGCAGGTTCAAAGCCAGCCTCGTCAACTTAGAGAGGCTCTTAGCAACCTAGTGAGATCTTGTTTTTCTTCCTTCCTTCCTTCCTTCCTTCCTTCCTTCCTTCCTTCCTTCCTTTCCTTCTTTCTTTCTTTCTTTCTTTCTTTCTTTCTTTCTTTCTTTCTTTCTTTCTTTCTTTCTTTCTTTCTTTTTGTGGTACTGGGGTTCCTGGAAGCCCTTCTACCTCCGGGCTACACTCCCAGACCTATTTTATAGTTTTTTATTTTTGGAAACAGGGTCTCTTAAGCCAGCAAGGCTGGCTTCGAACCAGCATGATCCTCCTGTCTCCGCCTCCCAAACGCGGGGATTACAAGTGTGCGCCACCATGTCTGGCAAGATCTTGTTTTCAAATAAGAGATCTTGTTTTCAAAAATCAGGCTGGGAATTGGGCTTGGTGGCGCACACTTGTAAACCCAGCATTTGGGAGGCTGAGACAGTAGAATTGCCGTTCAAGGACAGCCTCAGCTGCTTAGTGAGGCCCTTTGCAACTCAGTGAGACCCTGTTTTAAAATAAAGAATAAAAAATAGGCCTGGAGGTGTAGCTCGGAGGTGTAGAATGGTACTGGGGATGGAATTCACACACACACACACACACAAAAAAAAAAAAAAAAAAAAAAAAACATTAGGCGAGGGGTATAGCTTGGAGATAGATAGCCTTCGGGTTCAGTCCCCAGTAACAACAAAATGAATAAAAATAAAAATGACTTAGTGTGGTTCTTGCTAAAACTGGATTTTGCAAGTGCACAAGTGTTGCTAAGAGAGGTTTTGGAGTCTGACAATAGTTGTCAGAGCAGCCAGATGTGGTGACGCATGCTTGTAATTCCAAGATTCGGGAGGCTGAGGCTGGAGGATCACGGTTCGCAGACAGCCTCAGCTACTTAGTGAAGCCCACTGCAACTTAGTGAGACCTGTTTCAAAATAAAAATACAAAATAGGGCAGGGCGTGTAGCTTGAAGGTCAAATGCCCCTGGGTTCCATCCCCAGACCCACACACACATAAAAAGTCGTTGTCAGAGCAAACTTACCCAGCACATCTCTTCAGGGCTTGGAGTTCAGTGTTGTTAAGCCCTCATTTTGCAGACGTAACAACGGGAAGACACTGGTCTGTTTAAGTACTGGCTAAAATGACTTGATGGACAATACTAACTGCTGAAAATGAGACTTTGGGGGAAATCTGAGTTCTCTGCTTGTCATTGTCACAGGGTTGAGAAGGCTGTCATGACTCAGAGCTGAGCCTTAAAGAGGACAGCTGTGGCCTAGGGCAGCATTTGCAAGGCATGCTGGTCACTGGGGCTTGCTGGTGGTGATGCAGTTTTATTTAGCTAGACGGGTGCAGGGAGATGGCAGTGCTCTTTGGCACTTTCATTCCCTCAAATTCATTTCTGAATATCTGGGGATACTGGGGGTAAGAGATTATGAGTTAGGAAATAGAGACTGAGCAGAGTGAGTGTCAGTCCCCAGGGGTTTATACCAATGACATCCCTGTTTGGATCAAGGGTCTAGGGAAGAAGCAAAAAGTGGGCTGGGGTAGAGCCCAGTGGCAGAGCACTTGCCCATCATGTGTAAAGACCTAGGTTTGATCCCAGCACCGCAGAAATAAATCAATTGCTGAAGCTGGCCCTGAAGCTATGATACTCCTTTGTCAGCCTCCCAAATACTGGGACTAGCAGTGAGTGCTACCATACCTGGAAAATAAATAAAAATTTAAAAAGACAAAAATGTAACCTAAAAATGATCTTACAGAGCTGAGTCTTCTTATGAGCACTTCACTCCCACCCACCACACAGTTGTCTAGGTTCTATTACTAAAGAGAGTAGGAGATAGCAATAAGCTTATATTGTGTGTGTGTGTGTGTGTGTGTGTGTGTGTGTGTGTGTGTGTGTTACTAGGGATTGAACCCAGGGGCCTTCTATCTTTGAGTTATACCTTCAGCCTTATTTTATTTATTTATTTATTTATTTATTTATTTATTTATTTATTTTGGTGGTACTGGGGTTCCTGGAGCCCTTCTACCTCCGGGCTACACTCCCAGACCTATTTTATATTTTTATTTAGAAACAGGGTCTCCTAAGCCAGCGCGCGCCCGGCTGGCTTCAAACCTGCACGATCCTCCTGTCTCCGCCTCCCAAGCGCAGGGATTACAAGCGTGCGCCACCACGCCTGGCTTTTTTTTTTTTTTAAACAGGGTCTCATTAAGTTGCTGAGGGCCTTGCTAAATTGCTGGTGTTGGCCTCAAGCCTGCCACCCTCCTGTCTCAGGCTCTGAAATACTGGGATTACAAACTTGTGCCACCATGACTGGAACAATAAGCCTACCTGGGCACTTATATAGGGCATTGCTGATAGGCACAAATAAATTACTCAGGAACCAAAGAGAATCAGGAAGAGTATTGATTTTTCCTTTCTTTCCTTTTTTTTTTTTTTTTTTTTTTTTTTTTTTTGCGGGTCTGAGGATGGAACCCAGGAGCATTCGACCTCCAAGCTACACCCTCTGTCCTATTTTTTATTCTTTGTTTTGAAACCGGCTCTCACTGAGTTGCAGAGGGCCTCACTAAGTAGCTGAGGCTGTCCGCGAACCGCGATCCTCCGGTCTCAGCCTCCCGAATGCTGGGATTACAAGCGTGAGCCACCACGCCTGGCTTGATTTTTCTTTTGTGACCACTGTAGATCTAAAATTTACCCTTACAATGGGGAACTTATTTTCCGGTTCCTAATAAATCTGTAGTTTTCCTTTCTTGAAATATCCAATTCTTTTCCTGCATCGGAAAAAAAGTGTCACCACATTTATATTTATCAGACTGTTCCGTATTTCAAGGGATCTCATTCTTTTACTCTATTTAACGACTAGTTCATGTATTTTATTTTATTCTGTCTTATTTTATTTGATACTGGGGATTGAACCCTGAGGCATTCTATCTCCAAGCTATCCCCTCAGCTCAATTTTATATCTTATTTGGAAACAGAGTCTCACTAGGTTTCTGGGAACTTTGAACCTGCCATCCTCCTCCTGTCTTTGATTTTGTCTTTGAGAGCTTTGAACCTGCCAGTCTCCCAAGTACTGAGATTACTGGCTATGTTTTTTTTTTTTTTTTTTAAATCAGGAAATGAGTGGGGCATGGTGGTGCACTCCTGTAATCCTGTACTTGGGAGGCTGAGACAGGAGGATTGAAGGCTTAAGGACAGCCTCAGTAAGCAGTGAGATCCTCATCAACCTAGTGAGACCCTGTTTTAAAATAAAAATAAACATAAACTAAAATAGGGCTGGGAGTATAGCTTGGAAGTAGAATGCCCCTGGGTTAATTCAGTCCCTAGTACATCAATAAAAATAAATCAGGAAACAGGTAATTATTCTGGAATTGGTCATTATTTGGGGGCCTGATCTGTTGTCTATTTTTATACTATTATCTATTCTTTTTTAAAGTAATATAGTTTTGTTCTTGGTACATGTGTTTTATGATAGGGAATAATTACTTGCTGACTAGGTGGCTATAAATAGATTTTAAATTTGGGGGAATATTCCATTCCCCTTGCGAAAACAAATCAGGGAGTGTAATCAATGTGGAAGATTAAGGATGAAGATGGATATAAGCTTGAATTAAACGTTGGAGTAGGAGACTTATCAGGATGGAAAGATCAAGTCGTCTGAAAATGTTAACGAGTATGAGCTCATCTTTATTTTCTGGGCTGTGATTGATGTAGGTTTTCAGTAAAGACTCAGTGGTTAATTTCCAAAATATCATGGAAAACTGGCTTCCTTAAAAAGAATCTTTCTAAGGAAATGCAAACATGGTGACCATGATACATATGCTGTCATTCAGCTTCTAATTTTAAGAATCCTTTCCCAGGCCTGAAAGTAATTCCGTTATATTTTATTATTGTTGTTGTTGCGTGTGGTCCTGGGGATTGAAACCTGGGCATTCTACCTCCAAGCTACACCCTCAACCTTTTTATTTTTATTTGGAAACATGGTCTCACTAGGTTGATGAGAATACCACTACTTGCTGAGACTGCCCTTGAACCTGTGATCCTCCTGTCTCAGCCTCCCAAGTACTGGGATTACAGGTGTGTGCCACCACCGCTGGCAGGGAGTGTTGTACTTCTGAGTTGCACTTCCAGCCTTGTTTTATTTATTTATTTTTATTTTGCAGCAGGTTGTTCAGGGCCTTGCTAAATTGCTAAGGCTGACCTCTAACTTGCAATCCTCCTGTTTTAGCCTCCCAAATACTGGGATTACAGGCATGTGCCACCATGCCCAACTGAAAGCCATTTAAAAAAAATGGAATGGACAGCCTCATGAGATGAAGTTCCTCATCACTGCAGGTGTGTAAGTAGATGCCACGTAGCACTGTCTAGAAGGGATACTGATTTCCGCATGAGGTAGATGGTCAGACCAGATGACCTTTAAATATTCTCTGTGTTCTATGAGTCTTTGCATGTTTGCAGTCAAGCACCTATATCAGCTTATTTTCTGCCTGTGGAATTTTAGAAGTCCAAGAGTCCTTCTTTCCATCGTCCCTCTGTCCTCTTCCATCCAGGCTAGCAGTATTTCTGCTCTACAAAGTTGTCAGAAACCTTGTCAGTCCCTGGTACAATTTAGGGAGGAAAGAGGTCCACATCATCATTCCTCATTATCGTTTTCAGAAGCAGCGAGAAGGAGCCAGGCTGGATTGTCCATATTTTGCTCGGAGATCTGCTCAGCTAAATATACAAGTTCATCCCTTACAAGTTCTACTTGCCATCCAACAGCAGAATGCAATTCACCCAAGTCCTTTGCCACTTTATAACAAGGATCATCTTTTATACAAATTTTCACATGCCCCTTATTTTTATCTGAGACCTTACCAGAAACGACTTTAACATTCAAGTTTCTATTCATGTCTGCCATGGTGGCATATGTAGTCTCTATGATGATAGAAGTTTTCTCTACAGTCTCCTAATTCTTTTTCAGTTCTCACAAGAATGAACATTTAGTTCCTTCCTTCCTTCTTCCCTCCATCACCCCTTCTCTCATTCCCTCCCTCCTTTCCTTTCTCTCTCTATTTTTTTTTTTTTTTTTTTGTGTGTGTGTGTGTGATACTGAGGATTAAACTCGGGGACATTCTACCTCTGAGCTACACTCCCAGCCCTATTTTTACTTTTTTTTTTTTTTTTTTTTTTTTTTTTGCAGTTCTGGGAATGGAATCCAGAACCCACAGGCATTCTACCTCTGAGCTTTACCCCCAGCCCTATCATTTTTTATTTTTTATTTTGAAACGGGATTTCACTGAGTTGTAGAGGCCCTCACTAAGTAGCTGAGGCTGTCTGCAAACCACAATCTTCCTGTTTCAGCCTCCCAAGTACTGGGATTATAAGCGTGTGCCACCACGCCGACTTCTTCTCCTTCTTTCTTTCTCTTTCTCTCTTGACTGAACCCAGGGGTGTTCTACCGCTAAGCTACATCCCCAGCCCAAGTTTCTGAAGCCAGCTTTGAATTTATCGTCCTCCTGCCTCAGCTTCTTCAGTAGCAAAGATTACACACATGCATCACTGTGTCCAGCTAGTGTCCATATTTCTACCATCAGTCTATTTAGGGAAATCTAGAATTTTTCTGTCTTATGCCTCAAAATATTTCTAGCTTCTATCCATCATCCAGTTCCAGGGCCACTTTCACATGTTTGTTTGTTTGTTTGTTTGTTTGTTTGTTTGTTTGTTTGTTTTTTAAGTAGCACTCCATTTCCCAATGCCAGAATTTATATTAATTTCCTAGGGTTGCCCTAACAAATGATCACAAAATGAAAGACTCAAAATAATGAAAATGTATCATCTCACAGTTCTGGAGGTTAGAGGTCCAACACCAGGGAGCCAGCATTCTGTGACCCCTGCTAGGCTCAAGGGCACAGTCTTTCCTTTCCCTTCCCTATCTTTGAGTGGTTCTCACAATCCTGGGTGTTCCTTAGATTGTGGCTGTATCACTCCTGTCCCTGTGTGTCTGTGTGTCTGTGTGTCTGTCTGTCTCTCTCTCCCTCTCCTTCTCCCTCTCTCTCTCAATTTTGTTATTTTGTTGTGGTACTGGGGATTGAACTCAGGGGCATTCTACCTCTGAGTGATACCCCCAGTACCCTCAGCCCTTTTTTGTGTGTGTGGTGCTGGAGATGGAACCCAGGGTCATTCTACCTCCAAGCTACACCCACAGTCCTATTTTTTATACTTCATTTTGAAACAAGGCCTGCCTCACTAAGTAGCTGAGGCTGTCTAAGAACCCAGATCCTTCTGTATCAGCCTCCCAAGTACTGGTATTACAAGCATGTGCCACCATGTCCAGCTACCCCCAGCTCTTTTTATTTTAATTTGTTTGTTTTGGAAACAGGCTCTTGCTAGGTTGCTGAAAGTCTCCCTAAGTTGCTGAAGATGGCCTGGAACCTGCGATTGTGTCTCAGCCTCCCAAGTACTGGGATTACAAGCATGTGCTACCATGCCCAACTCTCTCCTTTTCTTATCAGGACACCAGTTATTGGATATAGGGTCTGTCTTAATTCAGTATGATCTCATTTTAATTAATTATATTTGTAAAGGTCACATTCTGAGGTTCTGAGTATTCTTGCACTTTTTGGGAGGAGATTCTATTCAACCAACTGCCAGATCAAAGCAGCAGTGTTTGGGAACCTCTTGAAGGCATGCCTTTGTTTTCTTCTCCCTAGCTTCTAGCCCAGATTTTAGAACAAAATTAAACATTGTCTGCTGGGGTTTGTACACCACTGTTCACAGCAACATCATTCACACTTGTCCAATGGTAGAAACAATCCAAATATTCACTGACAGATGAATGGATTTAAAAAAAGATAGTAGGTATATATTGCATGTATATACAGTGGTATATTTTTTCAACCTCAAAAAGAATAACATTCTGACACTACATGGATGAACCTTGAAAACATTATGCTAGGCGAAATAAATCAGATATAAAAATATGGGATGATTCCACTTATATAAGATATTTAGAGTCGGGCAGTAATCTCAGCTACAGGGAGGGTGAGACAAGAGGATCACACGTTTGAGACAAACCTGGGCAACTTAGTGAAATCCTGTCTCAAAATAAAAGATAAAAAGAACTTGAGGATGTAGCTGAGTGGCAGAATGTCACAGTTTCCATCACTGGGCTGGGGAGGGGAGAAGGGGGGGAGGAAAAATGTAGAATAGTCAATTTCATAGAGATGAAAAGTAGACGCTTAGCTACCAGGGACTGGGGCAAAGGAGTAACGAGGAGTTATTGCTCAAGGGTACAGACTTTCTGTTTGAAATGATGCAAAGTTCTGTAGATGAATAGTGGTGATGGTTGCCTAACAATCTACCACTGCATTATACACTTAAAATTTGTGTATAAGTATATGCTACCAAAATAAGGGAAATTTTTGCCAGAGGAAAGACTTGGTTAATGTTCACAGCATCCTCATCCCGGGGACCTAGACTACTGGTCCTCCGCTTCCAGTTCCTTCCTGTCCTCACAGAAATAATTAGAACAACAGAATTCACCTATTGGTTACTGATTATATGCCAGGCACTGCGCTAAGCAATTTGCATGCATTGTTATTTAATCTGCATAATGACAACTTTGTGATACATCTTGGAATCTCCATTTTACAGACAAGAAAACTGAAGCTCACAGAGGGCAAGTAATTAGCACAAGATCATCAGCATGTAAGTGAAACTCTGGGGTCTGAGCCTGAGCTTTCTCATGGACTAAGCTATTTTTAACTCATACTACTTCTTCACAAGCCTCTTTTAGGCTTGTATGTCCTATGTCTCTAGGTCTGGCTAAAAAGTGTCTAGTACAGTGTTCCCCAGGCTTCTGCTAAAAGAAAGAATTAGCCAAGACTTGTATAGTGCCTTCCTATGTGCCTGGAAGTACTTTACACTTATTAACTCCTTTAATCTCACATCAGCCCTCAGGAGTGGGTACTATTATTATCCTCATTATGCAGATGAGGAAATGGGCCGCAGATAGGATCACTCTCCCAAGGTCACAGAACTGGATTTGGTCCCAGAGAAGTGGACTTAGGATCTTTTAACCAGCGACTCCTTTCCTAACACGAAGAGATCCTTTGGTTAGTCAGAGGCACCAAGAAGGGCAAAGTGACCAACTCTTTCCCTGTCTGGGACAGCACTTCCCTGCTTCACATCCTCCTGGGGAATGAAATGACTGCAGAGAGATCACACGAATGAGCAAAGGTCATTCGTTCAGGTGACACCCTCAGTCCAGCCTAAAGGGACTCTGCCACCAGGCAAAAGTGCTCTTGTTTCAAGGTGGTGGGCATCTTTTCTCCTGCCTTCCTTCCTTTCTTTGTTGTCTTCGCCCATTCATTATTAGGCTTCTTCATGTCGACAGCATCCACACCCGCAAGCTTATGCACAATGAACGGATCAATGGATGAGGAACACATTTTCACAAGGCCCCATGGGCTTTCCTTATTTCTGCCTCTTGAATTATCCTCTTTGACCTCAAGTCCTCCTGGGTCTGAGACCCTCTCATATCTCTCAGCTTTGCATCCAGCTCTTACCCTGCATGTTCGGGTGTCAAAATTCTTCCAGCTGGCCTCTTCTCCTTTGCCTGGAGTTCTGAACCCCGCCGGGGTGGGAGACACCTCTCTGCTTGCTCTCTTCAGCCCCCACTACAACAGAAAGGGGAGTCCAGAAAGCGCCAGAGGGTCCAGAGTGTGTGTTCGGGCAGGCATCCTCCTGTTCATCGGCTCCATCTGCCTACATTTTTATGGAGAATCTAGAGTGTCAGACCCCATGAAGTATCCATATTGGTAATTATCTCATGCATGCATCTTAGAGCTTCTGAATATTCATGAGGGAAGCAGAAGGAAGGGCCACTGCTAACGAGGAGAGGACAGCGATTCATAAATATTAATGAAGCAGGCCCACGTGCTCCAAGGAAGGCTCTGAATGCACGGAGCGGATGACGTCCGGGCCCTGCGCGCGCTGGCGGGGCGGGTGCCCGAGCTCGGCGCGCCCCCGGGAGCGGGCATGAGCGCCGGGAGGGGGAGGCCGGAGGGGAGCGGAGCGGAGCTGCGGGAGCTGCGGGGGGAGCGCGCTCGCTGCTGGCCGGCTCGCCGCTGCCGCCGCGCTGCGCTCGCCGCGGGCCGTGGATGGGGGTGTCCGGCTGAGCCCCGGGATCCGCCTCCCTCCGCCAGGACCCGCACAGGTGCCTTCGAAGGGGGCGACCTTAGTCTGGACCCGAGCCAGTGCCGGGGGTGGGGGTGGGATGTGGGTGGTGAAGGAGGCCCCGGGGTTCGGGGTTCTCCGACAGGATGGTTTGGGGGCGCTGCAGCCTCCCGTTCCCGCCCCGTCCCATCCAGGGATTGGAAGCAAGAGCCCCGAGACCCGCGCCCTCCTGCCCAGCCCTGCAAGGAGCGCAGCGGGGTCGCAGGGCCAGGGCCGGGAGCACTTCAAGCATCATCTCAGAGACCCCCCCACCAAGCCGGGCCGTGTGTGTGTGTGTGTGTGTGTGTGTGTGTGTGTGTGTGTGTGTGTGTGCAGGGAGGCGGCTCTGGGGGAGCCAGGGGAGCCGGGGAACCCTGCCCGACGGTGCCGGAGCAGCGTGGGCCGAGCCGGTACCGCATGCCAGGACCGTTATCTGGTCCAATTTACCCTTTAAGCCCGGGAATCATCTTTGCTCCCTGGAACTTGACCCTCCACCCTGCCCGTGCCCCTCCCCAGGGCGTGGAGTCTGGCCCCGGACCGCGCATTCCTGCAGTGTCAGGACCGCTGGCCGCAGCTGTGGACACGGGGGAGCGGTTGTTTTACTACCGAGCAGGTCGGAGAAAGCACGGGCGCGGCGGCGCGGCGGTGTGCGGGGCGCGCTGCGGTCCCGAGGCCCAGGGCTCGGCGGCGCGGCCCCGCGCGCGGCTGTTCTGCGCCCCGCTCTTCTGCCCTCTCGCCTTTCCCTGCGCTCCCCGCCTCCTGCACTCGGGGGCCCCTGGGCGCTCCAGTGTCCCCGTCTAATTTGGCGAAAGGGCCCTGGCGTCTGTGTGCGGCCTGCGCGGGGTGAGCCCGGCTTCTCTGAGCACCAGCCATTGTGCTGCCTGGAGGAGCCTTTCTTTACTCCGACAGACCGAGGGGGGCAGCTGGGGGATCTGAGATGGAGGTGAATGGGCCAGAGGCAGGAGGGGGAAGGGGTTTGGGGAACACAGAACAGGAAGCACTGAGATATTCCCTTTCTGCTAACATGTGCAGCTGGCACAAACCCGCACACTGGCCGGGGACAGTGAGATCTGAAGGTGAATTCGCAGAGGGCAGGTTTTAGAGGGATGGATATCGGGGAGCCATAGAAATGACTGATCTACGAGCAGGTAATGGGAAGAAAGAGTATGGCCCCCGGGGTTGTGTGGAGGTGCAGAGACCGGCAGGGGAGGCATGTGGAAAGCCCTATGGCTCTCGGCTCTGCTCAGCTCAGCGCAGCGAGGGACTGGTGATTTGTATGGCAGCCCCAAGCTGCAGCTGGTGCCTCATGATGCTGCATGGGGAGAAGCTTATGTGGTCTCTGTCAAACTCCCTGCGCTAGCCTTCATTTTCAAACCACACCATCTATTTTGGGGGCCAAAAATAAATGGGCTAGACTATAGGAAATAATCAAATTATAGTCCTGCGCTTTGCTCTGGGCTGAAGAGAAAAGGAAACAATGACCCTCCCGTGGTCCCTTCTTTCTGCCATTTTTCATGTCTTTATTTATTTGTGAAGTATAAAAAGGATAGCAATTACTTGTATTATTAATGCTGGCTCTGTGTGTGTGTGTGTGTGTGTGTGTGTGTGTGTGTGTGTGTGTGTGTACGTGCGCACGCGCGCTGAGGAGCAAATCCAGGGTCTCATGTATGCTAAGCAAGTGCTCCACTACCGAGCTATACCCCAGCCCTTAGCTTTGAAGGGGAGGAGCGCTCAGAGTGCAGCTGTGACTCAGGGCAGGAATCACATTGCCAGTCTGGAAGAGAAGAGGTTTCAGACACCTTAGTTGGGGGTTAAAGTCACCCCAACTAAAGAAGAGCAAAAGAATTGGGGTTAAAAAGGCAAGTAGGGGCACCATTGCAAAGATGTGCCCACCTCAACCCAGGGACACCTTTTTGAGGCTGGGTAGGGCCAGACCCAAGTCTCCCCTTTCATCTTCTCTGCCACAGCCTGGGGTCTTGCTACAAATGCTGGGCTCAGTTTGGGTACTGTGTGATTACACATTTGGTTTTGGGCTTTTGGTTTTAACTGCATTTCTAGCTGTGCTAAAAATTCATTCATGCAGTGCTTCTTGGCTTCTGGGTAGTGAGTTGATTAAAAATAATTAGCCTTCATATGGATTGTTCAAACAACCACATTTTCTGGACTCTAGTCATTGATATTCATTACTTTATATATATATATATATATATATATATATATATATATTTTTTTTTTTTTTTTGGTACTGGGGATTGAACCCAGAGGCATTCTACCTCTGAGCTACACCCTGAGTCCTATGTTGTTATTATTATTATTATTATTATTTTTTGAACAAGGTCTTGCTAAGGTCTTGCTAAGTTGCCCAGGTTAGCTTCAAACCTTTGATCCTCCTGTCTCAGCCTCCCAAGTAATGAGATCACAGGCATGCAACACCACACCTCACTTCTTTTATAACTCTCCTAGATGAACCTATTTTCTCTAGAGCCTTTTGGGACTCAAGACAGGCTCTTTCAGAATTATCTTCCAACACTCAAAACTCAGATTGTGGTTGAAGTTGCCTTTGCTGATGGCTAATAGTATACACTGTGCCATTTAAAATCAGCATCTTCTAGAGTCACCTTCTCATTCTTGCTTCCTCGTGATTCCCAGAGGAGCACACATTTAAAGGAAGTATAAATATCTGCCATACGAACTGGTCAATTTTCTTATCTCTCTGAAATGGGGCCAGTTATCCAAGAAACTTTGAGCAAATGAATTGGAAAAAAAAGCCTTAGTAAACAAGATGTCCAAATTCTTTCAGCAATAGCTCTCATTTGACAAGCATCATGAAGCATCATACATAGATTATCACAGTAAGGATAATTTTTCTTCCCCCTCCCTCTCTTTCTCTCTCCTTCCTCCCTTCCATTTTTTCTTTCTTCTTGTACTAAGGATTGAATCCAAAGGCATTCTACCTCTGAGCTATATGCCCAACACTTTCTTTCTTTCTTTCTTTCTTTCTTTCTTTCTTTCTTTCTCTTTCTTTCTTTCTTTCTTTCTTTCTTTCTTTCTTTCTTTTTTTTGGAAACAGAGTCTCACTAAGTTGCTGAACATATCTTCAAATCTGAGATCCTCCTTGCTCTATCTCTCAAGTGCTGAGAAAACAGGTATACACCACTATGCCCAGCTTATTTCTTTCTGCTATTTTTAACATTTAAAGCCATTAGATTTTGGGGGTCATTTGTTACACAGCACATAGCTAACTTATGCAGGTAGCATGAAAAGAAAGGAATGATTTTTCATTTGCTTGAAATGCTCTCACACCACACTTCTGTGTAAGTCAATGATCCTGATTTTTCTAACATTACTAACATTTATTGGACACATTTTGTATTCCACATATCATGTTTAGCATTGCAAAAAGGATCTCATTGAGTCCACAAAATAACCTTCAAGGTAAGCACTGCTTTAAATCTCATTTTATAAATTAGGAGATGGAAGCACAAGGAGGCAGATAATTTGTGCAAAGTCTTAGGTGGGAGTGACAGGACCAGGAGTGGACTCCTAGCTCTCACAGAGTACTGCCTCAATTAATACAAATTCCTTGGCTGTAAAACCTTCCCTATGCTCTATTGTACCCTGAGATCTTTTCTAAACTCTCCCTTTTTTGGTGCTCAGGGATGATCCTCCGCCTCCTCCTCTTCTGCCTTCTCCTTTTCCTTCTTTGCTATGAACTTCTTTCATGTTATAGACAAACCAATGGAATTCATCTCTGAATAATATGGTTTATTTTTGGTACTGGAGATCGAATCCAGGGACTGTCTACCTTTGAGCTATCCCACCCTCCCCAGTCTTTTATATTTTTTATTTTCAAACAGGGTCTCACTAAGTTGTTGAGGCTGGCCTTGAACCTGTGATCCTCCTATCTCAACCTTCTAAGTATGCAGTTTGCAAGAGTGTGCAACCATGCCCTGCAATGTTTTTATGTTCCCTAAAACAAACACTTAGTTTTATTTTATTGAAATACAGTTGTAGTCAAAGATCCTGTAGGAGTCCATAGGTGAAGAGCCCCAACTGGCAATTAGTTGTTTATATCTATTTATGTCTCTAGGGCTGTGTTGTGCAGTGTGGTTGCCATTAGCCACATGTATCTGATGGGCACTTGAATGTGGGGGCTAGTCCGAAGACAGACAGACTTAGTTGTAAAGTATGCGCTAGATGTCAAAGGACTTAGTTGTTTTTTTTTTTTTTTTTTTTTTGTGGTACTGGAGTTCCTGGAAACCCTTCTACCTCTGGGCTACACTCCCAGACCTATTTTTATACTTTTTTTATTTGGAAACAGGACTGGCTTCGAACCTGCACGATCCTCCTGTCCCCGCCTCGCAAGCGTGGGGATTACAAGCGTGCACCACCACGCTCCGCAGAACTCAGTATTTTTAAAGTGGAAATTTGCCAGATGTGGTAGCACAAGTTTGTAATCCAAGCTACTTGTAAGGCTGAGGCAGGAAAATCCCAACTTTGATACAAGCCTGAGCAACTTAGTGAGATCTTGTCTCAATTTTAAAAAAAAGGCGGGGCTGGGGGTTAGATGGGCATGATGGCACACACTTGTAATCCCAGTACTTGGGAGGCTGAGATAGGAGGATCACAGGTTCAAGGACAGCCTTGGCTACTTAGTGATGCCCTCCGTAACTTAAAATAAAACATATAGAATAGGACTGAGGGTATAGCTCAGAGGTAGAATGCCCCTGGGTTCAATCCTCAGTACAAAAAAAATAAATAAATAAAAAGCTGAGGGTAGTCAGGAATAGTGGCACACATCTGTAATTCTAATACTTGGGAGGCTGAGACAGGAGGATTGCAGTTTCAAGGACAGCCTCAGCAATGTAGTAAGACTCCTAGCAATCTAGCAAGACCCTGTTTCAAAACACAAAATAAAAAGGGCTGGGGTGTAGCTCGGAGGTTGACTGCCCCTGGGTTCAATCCCCAGTACCAAAAACAACAAGAACAAAAAAGGTTGAGAGTGTAACTCAGTGGGAGAGCTCCCCTGGGTTCAATCCACAAAAGATAAGTACATTATCTCATTAGTATTTTTGATGTGCATTATATGTAAAAATGTAATACTTTGGATATATTAGACTAAATAAACATATTGTTAAAACTTATTGCCAGCTGGGTGTGGTGGCGCACACTTGAAATCCCAGTACTTGGGAGGCTGAGACAGGAGGATTGCAGGTTTGCGGCCAGCCTCAGCTACTTTGCAAGGCCCTCTGCAACTTAGTGAGACTCTTTCAAAAGATGAGAAATAAAACATAGGGCTGGGAATGTAGCTCGGAGGTAGAATGCTCCTGGGTTCAACCCCCAGTAGTGCGGGCGTTAGCTCTATGTATATACATATTTACCTTCATTCATTATAGAAAATGTGGAGATCAGAATCCAGGATGCTTGCCAGTCAGCTAACCATTGGCAGGTCTGTTGGCTTTTTATTTTTATTTCTTTTAATGGTACCAGGGATCAAAATCCAGGACCTTGCTCATAGCTGCTAGAGGGGTCCTCTACGGCTGAGCTACACTCAGCTCCCGTTGTTTGCTCTTGAGCCGGTGTTCTTTCTGTGATACGGTACTGGTACTGGTTTTCTATCTTTTTGCATCCCAAGGTCTTCTCAGTTGCCTTTGCAAACTGTAAAAGCTCAGAAAATATTCTGTGGTAACTGACTTTATCCTAGCCAAACCCCAGCAAGAACTGCCCACTTGTCCTCTGTTTATGTGGTTTTGGTTTCATAGGTAGAGGTGGGGAATGGGCACTGCTGGGACACTACGCATGGCCTTTGATCTCTGGTTCTCCTTGGGGTATGATTCCAACTTAAGCATCTAACTGGATCAATGATCACACACACCAGGAGAGAAAAACTGGGTTGCCTTTCTGTGCCACAGGGAAGGAAGTGTAGAGAAGGACATGGTGGACAGTACTGCCTGGGGGAAACTATGTGGGGAACAGATCATTTTCCAATGGCACACATTGATTGATTGTCCAGCCACAGGGCAGTCTGTGTGTGCTAGGAGCCACAGAGTTACATCCAGAGGACATCTGTACCCTCGAGGAATTCACATTACAACCAGGAAGGGAACTGGATGTTAGCATAGGGTAAATCACAGTGAAAGCAGTATATGAAGAGAGCTGGATGCAGAGGTAGAATGCCCCTGGGTTCCATTCCTAGTACAGATAGAGAGAGAGAGAGAGAGAGAGAGAGAGAGAGAGAGAGAGAGAGAGACAGACAGACAGACAGACAGGCAGGCAGAGCGAGCTGATGATGGGTAGAGGTCCCAGAGTTGCTGGAACATGAGGGAGGCCTGAGTGTGCCCCATCCCCAGGTGCAGGGCCCAGGATGGATGTTGAATTGGGCTTTGGGGCACATGGCACATGGGTAGTTCACCTCTGCTCCTGGGCACACGTTCTGTGTCTGGGGAAAACTTGGGTGGTGGTTGTTGGAAAGTCTCTATTAGTGTTTTATTCGTCTCTATTATTTCTTTATTTATTTTGGTAGTGCTGGGGATTGAACCCAGGGCATTCTACCTCTGAGCTACTCCAAATCCTATCACTGTAAGGCCTTACTAAGTGGCCATGGCTGGCCTTGAACCTGCCATATTCCTCATCTCAGCCTCCCAAGTACTGGGATTATAGGCATTCACCACCATACCCAGCTATTTCCTTCTACCTCCAAGCTATACCCCAGTCCTAGCTTATTCTTTTGTTTTAAAACAGGGTTTCACTAAGTTGTGGAGGGCCTCACAAAGTTGTTGGGTCTGGCTGCAAACCTGCAATCCTCCTTTCTCAGTCTTTCAAATACTGGGATTATAGGTGTAGGCCACCATACCCAGCTAATCTCTATTATTTATTGAAGAGGGCAGTAATATGCAGTCTGTGAACCCTTATCCCTAACCCTTGGGGCAAGGCATCTTTTATAATTTAGATTACTTTCAAAAATTGGAAGGCAAGCCGGGGATGGTGGCACACACCTGTAATCCCAGCATTTGGGAGGCTGAGACTGGAGGTTTGCAGTTCGCAGACAGCCTCAGCTTAGTGAGGCCCTTTACAACTTAGTGAGAGCCTATTCCAAAATAAAGAATAAAAAATAGGGCTGAAGGTGTAGCTTAGAGGTCGAATGCCCCTGGGTTCCATCCTCAGACCCACAAAAAAAAAGAAAAAAAATTGGAAGGCGGATAGAGTGCACATTCTATATTTCATCTCTGGGGCTCTGGGGCAGCCATCGTATTTACTTATTTACTCATTGCTGCTGGGGAATAAACCCAGGGCCTTGGACATGCCCAACTGCTGCTCTACAACTGAGCTACACAACTAGCCCCCTCTGTAACCTAAAACTTAATATTTTAGCAGCAAATCCACTAAATTAGATAAGTGAAAATCTAAAGCAGCTTTATATTTTGTTGCCGAACGAGTTTAGATTATGTCAGGTTTTACAACCAACCATGTTATGAAAAACTTTCAGTTTTTGGAGAGCCTGGTTAGGAATATAGAGCTGTGGTGATACTAACATAGTTATAACAACAAGACAAAATGTTTGGACTGGGTGGGGTGGCACAGGCTTGTAATCTCGGTACTTGGGAGACTGAAACAAGGAGGATCATGGTTCCTAGGCCTGATGTAATTTAGCAAGTTTCAAAATAAAAACTCCAGTAGGTCTAGGGGTATAGTTCAGAGGTAGAACCCACTTGGGCTCACTCACCAATATTTCTTCCACCTCCAAACAAAAAAAAGAATGTTGAACAGTATTGATACTATCATCTGCCAAGTCTGTTGAAAGCACTTACCTTGTTTACTCCTCTGATCTTTTTGTTGTTGTTGTTGTTGTTTGTTTGTTTGTTTTTGTTTTTGGTGGTACTGGGGTTCCTGGAAGCCCATCTATCTCCGGACTACACTCCCAGACCTATTTTTTTTTTTTTTTTGGAAACAGGGTCTCCTAAGCCAGCACGGCTGGCTTCGAACCTGCACGATCCTCCTGTCTCTGCCTCTCAAGCGCGGGGATTACAAGCGTGCGCCACCACACCCGGCCTACTCCTCTGATCTTTTAACAATGCTCTGAGGCAGGTTCTGTTATTACTGCCGTATTGAAAAGAATAAAAAGAAGCACAGAGAAGTTTAATAACTCGCCTAAGATCACAGCTGGTAGGGAAAGAACAGGATATGCACCCAGGCAGCCTGGCTCAGAAGCTGCGTACTTACCACAGTGCTTTGGTTTGGGGAGCAGGGAATTAGAAGCAGGCGTATCTTCAAAATTTACTCTATTTAAGCCAGGTGTGGTGGTGCATGCTTGTACTCCCAGCATTTGGGAGGCTGAGGCAGGAGGATCGGGGTTCTAGGACAGCCTTAGCTACTTAGTGAGGCGCTTTGCAATTCAGTGAGACCTTGTTTCAAAATAAAGAATTTAAAAAAAGGGGGGGCTGGGGGTGTAGCTCAAAGGTAGAATGCCCCTGGGTTCCATCGCCAGTACCGAAAAAAAAAAATCTATTTAGTTGTTGCTGTTGTTATTGATACTGGCAAGTGAATCCAGGAGCATTCTACCTCTGAGCTACATCTCCATCCCTATTTATTTTATTTTATTTTATTTCTTTTCTATGTATTTTTTTTTATTTTGAAACAGGGTCTCTCTACATTGCTGAGGCTGGCCTTGCACCCTCAATCCTCCTGCCTCAGCCCCCCAGGTCCTGGGATTACAGGCTTGTGCCACCACACCCAGATCTCTTTGGTTACTATCATTAACTTGCACAACAGTATTTGAACTCCTCAAGTGCATAGCAACGAGGAGATGAGAAGCGACTAATGTCAGTAATGTGGACTCTTTGTGTTCCAGTGCTATGGAGTATTTGATTTCACTCTTCAGCAGAGCGGGCACAAAAGCCCAGTCCAAACTCATGTTGCCCTGGTTTGTTTCTTCTAGGGAAACGAATCCTGGAAGCTGCTGTTGTTGTATTGTGGTGCCAGAATGGAGGCCCCGCTGGTGAGTCTGGACGAAGAGTTTGAGGACCTGCGGCCCTGCTGCTCAGAGGACCCGGAGGACAAGCCCCGGTGTTTGTACGGCTCCTCTCCCCACCATCTAGAGGATCCCTCCCTCTCTGAGCTGGAGAATTTTTCATCTGAAATAATCAGCTTCAAGTCCATGGAGGACCTCGTGAACGAGTTTGATGAGAAGCTCAATGTCTGCTTTCGGAACTACAATGCCAAGACGGAGAACCTGGCTCCGGTGAAGAACCAGTTACAGATCCAAGAGGAGGAGGAGACCCTGCAGGACGAGGAGTAAGAAGTCTTAACTGTCCTCTTCTGCTTCAGAACAGAACTCTGTAGCCTGGGCCCCTTGACCTAGGGCTAGTTTCTGTCTGTGTGTTTATATGACACATTACTTACAGTTTATGTTTTCAGTGTGGCCGTGCCCTCGTCATTGCTTTTCAATATGCACCTGTGCAGTCATCTGCAGAAAGCTTTCTTAGACTGAAACCTTACAGGAATAAAGGATTTTAGGTTTTCCTAGATACAAAGTAGAATTCTAAGGGCAGAGAAAATTGGGGGATATAGCCAGCTTTCTTTTTTCTTTCTTTGCAGTGCTGGGGAGTGAACCCAGGGGTGCTCTATCTCTGAGCTACATCCCCAGCACTTTTTATTTTATTTTATTTTGAAACTGAGTTTCCCAAGCTGACCTTAAACTTGCAGTCCTCCTGCCTCAAGTTAGCTTCACAGGTGTGTGCCACTGTGCCTGGATAGCTAACTTCCTTTACATCAGTAGTAATCTATTCAGATATCAGAAATAAAGACCAGAAAAAAATTAACTGTAATGGAGGAATCTGAGTCATCGGACCCATTTGCCTCAAGAAACATCAGAATTATGAAAATTTCAAGATTGCTTCTAATGCCTTAGGTCTGAAAAATTACCTACAATTGTTAAAATATGCCCAAATAAGAAAGTATCCAAATTGAACTGAGACTACAGGAAATTACCTGGACAAAATAAAGGAGAAAGCTAGGTGATGTTCCTGGGTCACTTACTAGCTACGTTTTTAGATCTTAATAGTTGCTAAGGAGCTAGGCACAGTGGTAGACCCCTGCAATGCCTGTACTTGGTAGACAAGAGTATCGAAGGTTCAAGGCCAGCCTCAAACACTTATCAAGACCCTGTTTCAAAATAAAAAATAAAGGGAGCTGGGAGTGTAGCTCAGGGGTCGAATGCCCTGTGTTCAATCTCCAGTACCACCCCCCAAAAAACTCCAAAGCAACTTATCTCCCCCGCAGCAGTTGCTAAGAAAAGATTTCTGAGAAAAGTACTGTCAAAAGAGGGACTAGACATAGAAGAAGGGGAGAAGTCTGTTAAATAAATTAAAGAAGGGTATCTTGAATATTTAGAAAAAATATGCATGAATTCCTGAGAAGATAAATTATGCATCAATTCTTTTTGCACACAAGAAATGTCAAACAGTTGGTCATGGAAGTTTGGAGCAACTGTACTGAGTTTCTTTTGTATTTTTTTTTTTGGGGGGGAAGATACTGGGGAATCAGTCCAGGAGCATTCTACCTCTGAGCATTCTACCCCTAGCCCTTTTTATTTTGAATAGGATCTTGCTAAATTGTAGAAGCTGATCTCAAACCTGCAATCCCCCTGTCTCAGCCACCCAAGTACTGGGATTAGAGGCATGCGCCTGTAATTTCTTTTTTTCTTTTTTTGCAGTGTTGGGGATCAGCCTCAGGGCCTCACGCATGCCAGGCAAGTGCTCCACCACTGAGCTACAACCCCAGCCCGGTTTCTGTTTTTATGGATTTGAGTGGGAAGAGTTGCCCATAAATAATGGAATAAGAGGCATGTCCTAGCGGGTCCTGACTGGATTGGAGAGAGATTTGCATATTCAATGACTTCTAAGACTGTACTCCTTTCTTACTCTTCTGTTCCCACTGTTTGATACTGTGTGCAGTGTATAGTAAGTGATCAAGTAATATATTATGACTAAAATGTTGAATATTGAATAAACCGGGTGAGCGGTGAGCATGTATTAGGTCCACATAATGTATCTCCAGGCCCACACCAGCTCCTCCTTTTCTGCCGAATCAATGCTAGCCCGAGGGCATGACCAAAGAGAACATTTCTCTGTGGTGATCAGTGCTGTAGAAAGGGACTGTGCCTTTTAATTCAGTTTTAAGTTCCCAACTGATTATTACAATTCTGAGCCTGTTATGTGTTCAACTTCTTTAAGTCAGAACAGAATGGCTCTGGGGGCTTTATTATATGGAGTACATTTTTTCATTTCATTGGACGATGAATAAAAAACACAATGACTATGAATCCTAATTTTCATATTCTCCCTAACTCACTGTGTGACGTTGGGCAAGTCACTTAACTGTAGGTGACTTGTGTGGGTCCTCATCTTTGAAACCGCCAGAACTCAATCTTGATGAGGCAGGACTAAGGACTTGAAAAAAACCTGATGTCTTTCCTCACCTGGGATGGGCCCTGAAGATGACATTTTAAGATGCGTCCCATTCCTATCATTTCAGCAAGCCATTTCCCCCTATCTAAACCCTTCCTTGGCCTCATTAAGGGCGAAGGCCCAGTGAACAGGCTCTTAGTCTCTCCTGGAACATTAACAAAGGGCACTGTTAATCGCCATCACAGGGGATCTGGGGCTTCCCAACCAGGTTTTTCTAACTTGACTGCCTCAGCTAAAAGACAGAAGGTTGAACAATTCCTTAGAGATAAAGTGTGATTTGGGGACAAAGTCAAGGAAGGAAGAGAAAAATTGATATCACACATTCTAGATGTTCCGTGTATCTAAAGCCTTTTCAGCTTAAAAGAAAAATCCACAATAAAATAAATTCAGTAAAATAAAAATACACATTGCACATGTGATTTGACAGCACTATCCGATATTTCAGCTCTGAAAGTATGACTAAGTAAAGGAAAGGGATGATTTGATGTCTAACCTGGTTGTAAATTTCCTCTAGTGTTACTGTGATAAGCCTTCTCAGGTTTAGTCTGTAGGGCAATATTTCAATCCATAAACAAATTGAAAGTGTTGTGGGTGGGGTTAGACCTAGATGATAGAAGTTGAAAATGAATGCAGAAAAATTCTTGCTTAAATAAACCTTCTAAAAGTAACACAAGCCATAAGGCAAGTGCATTGGTTTCCTCAGAAGTTTTGATTTGTTTAGTCTTCTTTTGGAACTATTTGGCTAGTGGGGAATGGACTGCAATATCAACTTTTCTCTGATTTGAGGGTATGGAGGTTTTGGGTACAATAAAGGAGAATCAAGAGCCAGGCATGGTGGCACACGCTCGTAATCCCAGTACCTGGGAGGCTGAGACAGGAGGATCACAGGTTTGCAGCCAGCCTCAGTAACTCAGTGAGGCCCTCCACAACTTAGTGAGAGCCTATTTCAAAATAAAGAATAAATAGAGGGCTAGGGATATAGCTCAAAGGTAGAATTCCCCTGGGTTCCATTCCCAGTAACACACGTACACACACACACACACACACACACACACACACACACACACACACACGGAGAATTAGAATACTGTATATATTTTTATTTTCTGGGTTTTATTACCTATTTACTTATTGTGATGTGATACTGGGGATTGAACTTAAAGGAATTCTACTTCTGAGCCATACCCACAGCTCTATTTTTATTCTTAATTTTGAAACAGGGTCTCACTTGGTTGCTGAGAGTCTCATTAAGTTGCTGAGGCTGGTCTTGAACCTGCGATACACCTGTCTCAGTCTCCCAAGTACTGGGTTTACTGGTGTGCACCACCATACCTGGTCCTATTTTTTTTTCTGGTTTTAAAGTCATAAAATATTCCAGAGTTTCTTCTCTGTGCACATTTGGTCTTTCTTTCTTTTTTTTTTTTTTTTTTTTTTACCGTAGAGTTGGGACCTGGAATTTATTTTTATTTATTTATTTAGGTAGTACTGGGGTTCCTGGAAACCCTTCTACTTCTACTTCCGGGCTACACTCCAAAACCTATTTTTAATACTTTTTTATTTGGAAACAGGGTGTCTTAAGCCAGCACAGCTGGCTTTGAACCTGCGTGATCCTCCTGTCTCTCCCTCCCAAGCATGGGGGATTACAAGTGTGTACCACTGCGCCCGGCAAGGGACCTGGAATTTAGATTCTCTTAAAGAGCTGAGTATGATGGTACATGCCTGTTATCTCAGTACTTGGGAGGATGAGACAGGAGAATGGCAGGTTCTAGGTCAGCCTCAGCAACTGAGAAAGACCTTCAGCAACTTAGTGAGACCCTGTTTCAAAATAAAAAATAAAAATGATGGGGGTGTAGCTCTGAGGTAGAATGAATGTTCCTAGGTTTAATCCTCAGTATCAAAAAAGAAGAAGGAGGGGGAAAAATAATCTCTTAGAGGTTACTACAGAATGGGAAGAGACAACCATCACCTTGCACCCGGATCTCTCTCAGCCCTCTTACAAGTACCCCAAAGACAGAGAAGCCAAACATTTGGAAACAATGGCTGTTTCCCATTGTTCAGAGCGAATTGATTGGTTAAAGATGGTGTTAAGAAGCCAGGTGTGGTGGCACACATCTGTAATCCCAGTACTTGGGAATATGAAACAGGAGAATTATAGGTTTGAGACCAGCCTCAGAAACCTAGATTTATTGGGGCCGGGTGTGGTGGTACACATTTGTAATGTCCCTGGGTTCAATTCCCAGTCCAAATAAAATAAAATAAAATAGCCGGGCGTGGTGGCACATGCTTGTAATCCCTGCGCTTGGGAGGCGGAGACAGGAGGATCGCGCAGGTTCGAAGCCAGCCGCGCTGGCTTAGGAGACCCTGTTTCCACATAAAAAATATAAAATAGGTCTGGGAGTGTAGCCTGGAGGTAGAAGGGCTTCCAGGAACCCCAGTACCATAAATAAATAAATAATAAGTTAGGTCCACACAATAAATGAACTGCCTGCTATCTGACATACTTCAAATTGAAGACAAATAACTAATTAATGTGTTAAGAGGGTTTAATATTTTTTTTTTAGAGATTCAGTTCCACCACATAGACATCAGAAATCGGCTTGATTCTATTTAAACATTTGAAAGAATCTAAAAAGTTGTGCAAAGGCACTTATATACTAATGATTCCTAAATCTGAACTGCAAAAGTACACTCATGTTAACACACTTGAGTGTGAATACTGGCCTAACAGAGCCAGTGTCTGAATTGCTGTTCTAGGTTGTGAAGTTGGACTTGGTATATTATTTTGATGACCCCGCCAATACCAATCCCAAAGTATTTTTGGTACTGAGGATTGAACCCAGGGACATTCTTCCTCCA
Organism: Muscardinus avellanarius; assembly: GCF_963383645.1. Lineage (NCBI taxonomy): Eukaryota > Metazoa > Chordata > Mammalia > Rodentia > Gliridae > Muscardinus > Muscardinus avellanarius. Next base: position 125,746,771 of record NC_137786.1, on the reverse strand, counting down.
AGCAACACCCTCAGCCCTTTATTTTATTTTATTTTGGGTACTGGAGATGGAACCCAGGAGCATTCTTCCTCCAAGCTACACCCCAACCCTTTTATTTTTTATTTTGAAACATAGTCTCACTGAGTTACAGAGGCTGGCCTTGAACCTGCAACTATCCTGGCTCAGCCTCCCAAATACTGGGATTACAAGCGTGCATCACTGTACCCGGCTTCATATGGTTCATCATAAAGAGTTGGAATTGTTCAATGGTTAGGAATATGGACTCCTTGCTATACTCCCTGGGTTCGAATCCTGCCTCTGCCATTTCTGGCTGTGTGAATTTAGATTACTGAATTAGCTTGACTGTGCTTTAGGTTGTTCTCAGAAGCACCTGCTTTGTGGAGTTTTTGTGAGGGATGACCGCAGCCATCTTCAGAACGAGCTTAGAAAAGCACACGGCCCCAAGTCCACGCTCAGTAAGCATCGCCTGCTGTTATTGTTAAGCGGGCACTGAATCGGTGCGGGCAGGGTATGCAAGTGAGTGTAGGGAGACAAGAGCTGTTTTATCTTAAAGGTTATTTATAAACTCCGAAGGATGAAGAATACATCAGAAGGGAAGAAGAAATGAAGAAAAGAGAAATGGGATGCTTTGAAATCGTGAGATGATGATTTAGATAATTGTCTAGAATCTAGCGTCAGAAGATAAAATTCAGAATTTGTCAGCAAAGGCTTAGATGAGAAAGCAGGCACTCTCTAAATGGAGAGAGAGAGAGAGAGAGAGAGAGAGAGAGAGAGAGAGAGAGAGAGAGAGAGAGAGAGGCAGGCCCACTGTCTTTCAGGATCGAAGCAGTCTCAAGGTCACCGGAAGATGTGCAGTCCATAAAGGTCTCAGCCTCGGCCAGGCCAGCATAGGGGAGCTTATAAAGGCTCCTGCCTATTTTGGGCTTTGCTGAGTCTCACTTCTCCAGCAGTTCCTGCAGGGACATATCTCAAGGTCAGCGCCTGCTGGCACACTCATCCTCAAAGCAGAGGATGTAAAGCAGTGCTGTTAAGAGGGCGTGGTGCCTTGGAGCTTTGTCTTAAAGATGGGAAATCATATTTGAGTCTTGGCTGCAGAGTGCTAATGGGACGTGGGTTTAGAATTAGCCTGTATCAGTGCAGCTCTAATAGTGCCTGATGGAAATCGGGAGAGCTCCATGGTTTAAGAAGTATGCTCTGAAATCTTGTTGAATAGTTGTGTAATGAACATTTGATGAGTACTCTGAAAGTGGTTTTTGTTTTTGTTTTGTGATGCTGGATATTGAAACCAGGGGCATTCTATCTCCAAGCTACACCTCCAGCCCAATTTTTTATTCTTTATTTTGAAACAGTGTAAACAGTGTCTCACCAAGTTGCAGCAGGGCTCACTCAGTAGCTGCAGCTGGCCATGAACCAGGCCTCTCCTTGTCTCAGCCTCCCAAGTACTGGGATTACAAGTGTGAGCCACCACACCTGGTTTCAGTGTTTTCTTTCCCTCTTTCTCCCCCCCCCCCCTTCTCTCTTTCATTTACAGTACTGGGGATGGAACCCAGGGGCGTTTTACCTCCGAGCTACAACCCCAGCTCTGTTTTTTGTTCTTTACTTCAAAACAGGATCTCACTGAGTTGCCAAAGGCCTCACTAAGTAGCTGAGGCTGTTCGCGAGCTGTCATCCTTCTGTCTTGGCCTCTTGAATGCTGGATTACAAGCGTGCGCCACCACGCGCAGCCAAAGTGTTTCCTTTTAATGGTAGAAAAATAAGGAACAAGCAGATACCCCGAGCTTTGCAGTAAACTGTCCTCCCTAGGGTTTTTTTGGTTTCCTCACCAGTTGCATGCATTTGTGTACCTGGAAAATCTCTGTTTATATGTCCATGTATCATACATCATTTCTGCTTTCTTTTATATGCCTTTTTTTTTTTATGGTTCTGGGGATTGAACCCAGGGGCATTCTACCTTCAAGCTATACCTTCAGACCTATTTTTTTTCTGTACTGGGGACTGAAACCAGGGGCATTCTACCTCCAAGCTACATCCCCAGCCCTATTTCTTATTCTTGTTTTTTGATTTGTTTAGTTTTGTTTTTTGGTGGTACTGGGGTTCTTGGAAACCCTTCTCCAGGCTACGCTCCCAGACCTATTTTTTATATTTTTATTTGGAAACAGGGTCTCTTAAGCCAGAGAGGGGCTTCAAACCTGCATGATCCTCCTGTCTCTGCCTCCCAAGTGCGGGGATTACAAGCGTGCGCCACCACGCCCGGCGTTTAGCCAAGCACTGAGATCACAAGTGTGTGCCATCACACCCAGCTTTAACCTTATTTTTAATTTTTAATTTTGAAACATGGCCTTGCTAGGTTGGTGAGAGTCTCACTACTTGCTGAGACTGTTCTTGAACCTGTGATAACCCTGTCTCAGCCTCTCAAGTACTGGGATTACAGGCTTGCAGCTAGGCATGATGGTGCATACCTGTAATCCCAGTACTTGGGAGGCTGAGACTGGAGGATTGCAGGTTGGAGGACAGCCTCAGCAACATAGCGAGACTCTTGGCAACCTAGTGAGACTCTCTTTCAAAATGAAAAATAAAAAATATAGGGCTGGGGGTGTAGCTCAGAGGTAGAATAATTCCCCTGGGTCCAATCCCCAGTACCACCAAAAAAGGGGAAAAAATAAATGTAACAAAAGGAGGCTCATCTTCCTACTAAGAATTATTTGTCTATGGAGGTATAGTCATATATATTTCTATATAGCATCTGACAGAGACCCGGCACACTTAGGCTCTCTATTACTCGAACTGTGGGATCCCTGGAACATTCTGGGGAGTCAGTGAAGATTCGCAGCAGTGGCAGTACCCCCCCACCTATGTTAGAAATCAAGGCATGAATCCCAGACTGTGTAGACTCCAGTCCTCTGAAACTGAAATGTGTACAAATTAAATGATAACCCTAACCTGAATGATATTCAGCCAGAAAATCTGTCCACTTCCCCTCCTTTTCTCTCCCTCTCACTCACTCTCTGTCCCCCTGGGAAGGAACCCAGGCACTTCTTAGGTCCTGAGAATGAACTGTTTGGTTGGGGTGCAGACTAATTTCCGCTGCAAGAAGCTAACACTCTTCACACAGGAGCCCTTGGCCAGGCGCCGGGCTCTTGGCCCTTCTTTCCCCTGGACATGCCTCTAATTCCGTTTTCAGCTGCTCTGCCCCCGCATGCTGGAAGGCAGATGATCTCAGCCTGACACACAGCAGCCTCTCTCCTGCCCTGGCCTGGCTCTTCCTTCCTCCAGGCGGGGCCAGGCCACAGATGTGTGCTAATGAGAGCTTCTCTTTGTTTACAGGGTTTGGGATGCTCTGACAGACAATTACATCCCTTCACTCTCAGAAGACTGGAGGGACCCAAACATCGAGGCTCTGAATGGCAACAGCTCTGACATCGAGGTACCTCTCTGGGGCCCCCTGTTTAGTAGGGCTTGGGAAGATGTGGACGCCTGTTGGAAAAACATTCAGTAGCTCAGCGGGCTTCCTCCGCAACCACTCAAAATCATTGCTGGGAGCTGGGCGTGGTGACACACACTTGTAATCCCAGTACTTGGGAGACTGAGACAGGAGGATCGCAGGTTCGAGGCCAACCTCAGCTACTTAGTGAGGCCTTCAACAACTTAGTGAGACCCTGCTTCAAAATAAAAGAATAAAAAAAATCGGGCTGGGGGTGTAACTTGGAGGTAGAATGCCCCTGGGTCCAATCCCCAGCACACACACACACACACACACACACACACACACACACACACACAGATAAGAGGGACAGCCAGTGGATCTGAGGTGATTGGAATGGTTGTCTGTGAAAAGTGTAGGTGCAGATAACTTTTACTTATCATTTGTGCTGGGAACAGAACCCAAGGCCTCCTGCGTACTGGGCTAGGGCGACTGGACCACATTCCAAGCCCAGGAATTCTTTATGAAACTCAACTGAGGGGACGTTTTTGTGTCTGGACCAGAGTCACATGCCATGATTACTAATGCCAAGAAACAAAGTAGCCTAAGGGCTTCTGGTTAGTAATGAGGATACTCATTTTGAGTTGATTCTTGTAGGCTATGGGGACTGGCCTTTCACAAAATCTAGATTGCCCCCCCTGCATGAATCTTTACATAGGATGGATGGTGTCTTAGTCAGTATAAGAGGATGTCTTAGACAGAGTGAAGTACTAACAACAGACATTTATTTCCTACTGCAAGTCCAAGATGAAGGCACTGTCAGATTCAGAGTCTAGTGAGGGTCCAATTCCTGGTTCATAGATGGCATCTTCTTTCTGGGGTCTCTCGTGGTAGAAAGAACAAGTGAGCTACCCTGGGCCCATTATGAGAGCTCCATCCTCAGGACCTCAGGACCTTCCAAAAGTTCTACCTCTTAACACATTGGAGGTTAAGATTGGGGGAGGCACAAACATTCAGCCCATAGCTAAAGGTAAAAATCACTAAGCGGCTCTATATATGTTAAAAGTCAGTTTCCACCTTGCTTGGTTTTCTAGTTTCAGCTGCAAAAGAAATTTGACATTTTTGTGTCAGGAAGGGCTGGCACAGTGTGGACTCAGCAAATGATGGAAGGATGGATTTAATCCTCTAGGTGCTCCAAAATAAAAGAACAAAAATGACTCTCTTTGAAGTCACAGTCCAAGTAAAAGAGCAGGAAACGGATTCTGCTTAGTGGCCAATCTGTCTGCAGATTATAGCACAGCAAAGAGATCAGCTTTTGGCTGACTTGTTGGGAAAAGTTTCTTCTAATAATTAACAATCCAAAGTACTCAGAGCCTCAGGGCATCATGGCCTGGGGCAGGTAAGATGGTGACTTTGAGACTCGGATGTGCCTCTGCTCACCCTCAGCACAGGAGGCTGTGTCTCAGGTCCTGTTCTGCTCTGTGTTGCCGGCTCCTTTTCTCTGGCAACACTTATGCACATGGTGCTAAGTATTTACCCAAAATGCAAAGGAGAAGGAGGCCATAATGGAACAAATCTAATTATTCAAATTAAATCAGGCCTATCATGGGGCAAAAGGCAGCTTTCCTTTTACTGTCTCTTTGGCCACCTTTCCAAACTCATTTTGCAAATAAAGCCAGTGTCCTCCCAAAGGATTCCAATTTGTCCTCACTTGCAAGTTTCCCTCAAGTGGGCTAATATCTCAGGGAGAGCGGCGCGACCCCGGTAAGGGTGACCTTGAGTTGGGTTGGTGGAGTTCTTCCATCCAACCTTGGGGAAAAGGACAGGTGGCCAAAGTGGGTGGAGGAAAGGCGTTTCATTTCATCCTCCTTCATTATCTGGATTAATTACAGCAGAAGCTTTTTAATTGACCTCAGTAAGGCTCCTGCTTAGACTATGTGGAGGAATGGTTTGTTCCTCAACCTGTTCAGCCCTGTTCTCTGTGGCTGTAACTCAGTGGTTTAATTAAATATGATGTACACTGTTGAACTGCTAGTACAAGGAGAGTTAGTTTTGCTTTGTAAAAAGTCAAGGCAAGCCGGGCGTGGTGGCACACGCTTGTAATCCCCACGCTTGGGAGGCTGAGACAGGAGGGTCGCACAGGTTTAAAGTCAGCCTCAGCTACTTAGTGAGGCTCTCAGCAACTTAGTGAGACCCTGTTTCCAAAAAAAGTTTAAAATAGGTCTGGGAGTATAGCCCGGAGGTAGAAAAGCCCCTGGGTTCCACTCCCAGTACCACCAAATGAAAAAAAAAGTCAAGGCAACACACACACACATATTCAAAAGTCATACACTTTTTAATAATCTAATCATGATCTCCTTGCCTCCACTTTCCCTACTCTGCATGGTAAACACTTTTATCTCTTTTAGCAGTTTTTTTGTTTTGTTCTTTTTTGTGTGTGATATTGAAGATTGAACCCAGAGGCATTCTACTTCTGAGCTATACCCCCAGCCCTATTTTATTTTTATTTAGAAACAGAGTCTTGCTAGGTTCATGAGAGGCTCACTACTTACTGAGTCTGACCTTGAACCTGTGATCCTCCTGTCTCAGCCTCCCAAGTGCTGGGATTACAAGCATGTGCCACCATGCCTGGCTCTGTTCTGTCTTTTTTCTTGGGGGAGGCATAAAACTCATATTCTTCCTCCCTTCTTCCTCCTTCTCTCCCTCTTTTCTTTCCTTCTTTCTCTCCTTCCTTCCTCCCTTTCTCTCTCTTTCTTTCTTTCTTTCTTTCTTTCTTTCTTTCTTTCTTTCTTTCTTTCTTTCTTAGATTGAACCTACAAGTATTTTATCACTGAGCTACATTCCTAGCCCTTTTTAGTTTTTAAATTCAAGACAGGATCTCACTGAGTTGCCTAGACTGGCCTTAAGCCTGTGATCCTCCTATTTTATCCCAAGTATTGATATTATAGGTAAGAGCTCCTAGCTCTTATTTTTAATTTAGAAACAATATCTCTCTAAATTGACCAGGCTAGCTGGTTTAGAACTTGTGATCTTCCTGCCTCCAGAATCCCTGGGATTATAGGTGTGCGTCACTGTACCCAGCTTCCAGTTTTCTAATAACACATTCATGGTGCTATTTATTTGATTTTTAAAGACTATCACTTTGAAGCTGATGGTGGTGGCGCATGCCTATAATCCCAGTACTTTTGAGGCTGAGACAGAAGGATCACAGATTGAAGGTCAGTCAGTCTTAGCAGCTTAGTGAGTTTCTCCACAACTTAGAATCTGTTTCAAAATAAAATAGGGCTGGGGTGTAGCTCAGAAGTAGAAGGTTCTTGGATTCACTAGCACACACACACACACACACACACACACACACACACACACATGCAAAAATTATCACGTTGGGGGCTGGAGTTATAATTCAGTGTGTGTGTGTGTGTGTGTGTGTGTGTGTGTTACTGGTTATTGAACCCAGAGGCATTCTATCTTTGATCTAAACCTCCAGTCACATTTTCTTTCTTATTTGGAAACGGGGTCTCACTAGATTGATGAGTCTCACTACTTGCTGAGGCTGTCCTCAAACCTGTTATACACTTGTCTCAGCCTCCTAAATTCTGGGCTTACATGCCTGCATCACCATGTCCAGGTTGAAGATGAAATTTTAATTCTCCTTCCTTTTATTATTTTGGTACTGGAGATTGGACCGAGGGGTATTCTACCTCCATGTTACACTATTTTATTTTATTATTAATTTTTTGTGTGGTACTGGGGTTAAACCCAAGGACATTCTATCTCCATGTTACACACCTAGCCCTATTTTTTAATTCTTTATCTTGAATCAGGGTCTCACTAAGTTATGGAGGACCTCACTAAGTACATGAGGCTGGCCTTGAACCTGAGATCCTCCTGTCTCAGTCTCTCAAGTATTGGGATTACAAACTTGGGCCACCACACCCAGCTTATTTTTATATTTTGAAACAGTGTCTCACTAAAAGTGACTGAGGGTCTCACTAAGTGATTGAGTCTGGCCTTGAACATCCTCCTGTCTCAGCCTCCCAAGTACTGGGATTACAGATGTGTGCCACCGCACGTGGCAGGGACTTAATTCTTTTACAATTCCCATACTCGTACTGACAATCCCCAGTACCACAACCCCTTAAAGGGTTGTCACAAATTTGTAGTTAAATTAGTATTAAATATGTACTCTACTCTAATACAAACATGCTGTTTCTAGTGGAATCATGTAGTGTTCTCTACTAATATTTCCCGTCTCATACAACTTTTTGGTAGTTTCCAACACATTCATCGTTAGTTCGGCTCTCAGCTCTGGCTGACATAAAGCTCACAATATGGTTGTTCTGTGCTCATTTATTTGCTGATCAGTCAGGTGTGGCCACAGAGGGAGATAGAAGAGGAGCTCGGGAAAATCAACTTTATGAGACAGTCATCTGTTTCCCTGGGGAAGAGGAGATGGGTGCCAGGACTCCTTATAGAGTCCAAGACAGGAGCCGGGCGTGGTGGCGCACGCTTGTAATCCCCGCGCTTGGGAGGCTGAGACAGGAGGATCGCACGGGTTCGAAGCCAGCCTCAGCTACTTAGTGAGGCTCTCAGCAACTTAGGGAGACCCTGTTTCCAAATAAAATATAAAAAAGGTCTGGGAGTACCACCAAAAAAAAAAAAAAAGATTCCAAGACAGAGATTCTCAAAGTCCCATATATAAAATGGCATAGTATTTGCATATAGCCTACATACATCTTCCTGTATATTTTACATCCTCTCTAGATTACTTTAATACCTAACAATATAAATGCTGTGTGAATAATCATACTGTATTTCTTAGGGAATAATGACAGGAAGAAGTCTGTACATGTCCAGTATAGATAATATTTTAAAATATACACACATATATCTATATTTGATCTGCAGTTGTTTGAATCTGAAAAGCAGGAACTCACACATAAGTCAGGCCAGCTGTAGTTCCAGGTCCTAGACATGGGAGTCAGGGCATGCACATAGGGCCACCTGGAGATGCACCCATCTCAGCTGGGAGGCAAAGGGGCCAGGGGAGACCCCACACCACCCCTTTCCTCGCAGAATATGCAAACAGCTTAGGATTGGACCGTTTGAATAATTTCAGTGAATGCTAAGCTGCAAGGGTGGCCCCTGGTCTACTGGTAGCTGTTCCTGGGATGGCGACTGGTGGCAGGAATATCGCCTCTTTGAGATTATGGGGCAGATAGAGGAGGTGTGGCTCTGCACCAGCTAGCTGACCTTCAAAGGCATGTTCCTTTTGCAGTCTCCAAAAGTTGGCAAGTTTCTGGAGGCCCAGTTTTTCTCCAGCAGAAAGGCACGTGCACGCACACACGTGTGTGTGTGTGTGTGTGTGTGTGTGTGTGTGTGTGTGTGTGTATTAGATCCAGGGTCATTCTCCCTTAGCAGCGCCCTTAGTCTTTTTTTTTTTTTTTTTTTTTTTGGTGGTACTGGGGATGGAACCCTTCTACCTCCGGGCTATACTCCCAGACCTATTTTTTATATTTTTTATTTGGAAACAGGGTTTCTTAAGCCAGCGAGGCTGGCTTTGAACCTGCATGATCCTCGTGTCTCGGCCTCCCAAGCACGGGGATTACAAACGTGCGGCACCACGCCCGGCTAGTCTTATTTTTTTGAAACAGATTCTCGCTAGGTTGATGAGTCTCACTACTTGCTGAGCTGTCCTGTTATTCTTCCGTCTCACCCTCCCAATTACTGAGCCACCATGTGCGAATATTACTCAGAATTTCAAAAACACTTGTCCTCCCTTTCAGTTGCTATTGAGAAGCCCCAAATTCACTTTTTTGGGGGGTGTTGGGAACTGAACCTAGGGGCATTCTACCTCTGACCTACATCCCTAGTCCATTGTATTTTTTATTTGTAAATAGGGTTTCACCAAGTTGCTGAGAGCCTCACTAAGTAGCTGTGATCCTCCTGTCTTAGTCTCCCAAGTACTGGGATTGCAAGTGTGTGCCACTACACTCGGCTGTTGTTTGCATTTTCCAGAATTTTATATACCTGGAAGCATGCAGTATGCATTTTTGGGGGGTGGCTGGGGTGTAAAACTCAGTATAATTAGTTACTTGTATTTATTTTGCAGGCCTGGGGATTGAACCCAGGGCTTTGCATGTGCTAGGCAAGCACTCAACCACTGAATGGCATCCCTAGACCAATATAATTATGTAGACACTCATTCATGTTATGACATATATCAACAGTTCGTTCTTTTTTATTGCTAAGTATTATTCTATTATATGGATATACCACATTTGCTTATTCAGTCAATTATAAGTGAACACTGAGGTTTTTTTTTTTTTTAGCATAGTTGCTATGAGCATCCTAAGTCATTGGTGTCTAAGCATATGCTGAAACATATGCCCCCATTTCTATTGGGTAAGAACCTAGGGTGGGAGGGCTGAGACATATGGTTGGTATATGTTTAACTTTTTAAGGAAAATCAAACTTTTTTCTACTTTGAAAGTGTCAGATGTTCCACATCCTCACCAACACTTGTTATGAAAAAATTTAAAATTTTAGCCGTTCTAGTGGATATATAGTCATATATCTTATTTTTGTTTTAATTTGTATTTCCCTAGTGACATAGAATGTTCAGTGTCTTTTCAAGTGATTATTTGCAATCTGTACATCTTTCATGAAGGGTTTGCTCAAATCATTTGCCCATTTTCTTTGTGGGTTTTTTGGGTGCTTATTACTGAGTTGTAAGTGTTCTTTATATATTCTAGCTATAAGTCCATTGTGAGACATGTATTTTACAAATATTTTCTCCTACTCTATGGCTTTCTTTTCTTCTTTTTAAAATTGGTGTATTGTACTCATACATTGTGATGAAGTTCAGGGTGACAGAGGCATACATGCACACAGCACTTGTTGAATCTTCCCCCAGTTTCCACCCTACTCCCTCTCCCTCCCCACCTTCCTCACTGTGATTTGCTTTGATCATGTTATGGCTTGCTTTTTAAAAATTTTTTCTAACATTATATGTGCTAGATACCAGTACCCTGATACTGAACCATACTACTAACCCCTTCATATTATCTTTTGAAGAGCAAACACTTCTAAATGATGAAGTCTGCCGGGCGTGGTGGCGCACGCTTGTAATCCCTGTGCTTGGGAGGCTGAGACAGGAGGATCGCGCAGGTTCAAAGCCAGCCTCAGCTACTTAGTGAGGCTCTCAGCAACTTAGTGAGACCCTGTTTCCAAATAAAATATAAAAAAGGTCTGGGAATATAGCCCGGAGGTAGAAAGCCTCTGGGTTCCACCTCTAGTACCACCAAAATAAATAAATAAATAAGTAAATAAATAAATAAATAATGAAGTCCAATTTATTGCTATTTTCCTTTCTATAGTGTGCATTTTTAATATCGTGTTTAAGAAATCTTAGTTAAACTGAAGGCCACTATGATTTTCTCTTAAGTTTTCTTCTAGAGTTATTATCATTTTAGCTATTATATTTATGTCTGTGATCCATTTCAAATTAGTTTCTGTATATAGTGTGAGGTAGGAACCAAAGTTTATTTTTTTGTATACAGTTATCTAAGTTCTAGTAACCTTCATTAAAATAGTATCCTTTCCCCATTAAATTGTTTTGGCACCTTTGTTGAAGGTCAGTTGATCAGTTATGTGTGAATCAATATCTAAATTCTTCAATGTGTTCCACTGATATAAAATTCTCTCTCTCTTCTTAGATTGAACCCATTCTACCTCCAATTTACACTGCTAACCTTTTTTATTTATTTTGAAATAGTGATTCACTAAGTTGCTGAGGGCCTTGCTAAGTTGCTGAGGCTACCCTTGAACCTGTGATAGTCCTGTCTTACCTTCCAAGTAATGGTATTACAGGCCTGCCCCATCACCTCCAGCTTCATAGTTTTTTATTATTACAAAGTTAATTTCTTTAATAGACAAAGATAGGACTTTTCTGCCTGCCTGCCTGCCTGCCTGCCTGCTTGCTTTCTCCCTTTCTTTCTTTCTTTCTTTCTTTCTTTCTTTCTTTCTTTCTTTCTTTTCTTTCTTCTTTCTTTCTTTCTTTCTTTCTTTCTTTCTTTCTTTCTTTCTTTCTTTCTTTCTTTCTTTCTTTCTTTCTTTCTTTCTTTCTTTCTTTCTTTCTGTGGTATTGGGAATCAAATCCAGAGGCATTCTACCTTTGAGCTATACTCCCAGCCTGATTTTATTTTTTATTTGGAAACAGGGTCACACTAAGTTGATGAGGGTCTCACTACTCACTAAGGCTGTCTTCAAACTTGAGATCCCCCCTGTCTCAGTCTCCCAAGTAGTGGGATTACAGGCATGTATCACTATACCCTGCTCAGTTTTGTCTTAAGTCAGTTTTGATGTTAGTTTTTCAAGGAATATATCCATTTAATTTAAGTCATTGAAGGTACTGACCATAAATTTATTCATAATTTTTCACTCAATTTTTTGAT